>NC_140489.1:90380447-90980447 GCF_964271855.1 Acomys minous | reverse complement strand
TGGTTATTATAATTAATTCAACAAGGGGATGATGTTGTTTGTAACAATATGTGTGGGCTTAGAGGATACTTGCTAACTGAAATGAGCCAGACACAAAGAGACAAATACTGTGGGATTTGTATACACATAGATTCTAAAATAGAAGTTCATAAAAATACAGAATATTATGACCCAGCAGGATTTGGGGATAAAGAATGGAAAACACTAGCCAAAGAACGTAAGCTTTCCTTTATAATAGAATAATCTTCAGACATCTATTCAGAGTAGAGAATACGTTCATTATACTACGCCATTTGTTCTCTCCTGTATATGTGTGTTTTATTTTTGAGATGGTCAGGATAGCCTTGAACTTGCTATGTAACTGAGTCTGTCCTTGAACCAATGATCCATCTGCTTCTATCTCCTAACTCATGGGATTTCAGGAATGCATCACCATGCTTCGTTTATTCATACTATATTACATATTTAAAATCTGATAAAAAGTATAAATTTCCAGTGTTACTTGCAACACATAATATGTGCATCCAAAAACGCACACTAACACATGAATGACTTTATCAGGTGAGAATATAAGGTGATATATATGCTGATATACTCAAATATGGTAATCATTTCACAATATATGCATATACTTCAAACCATTACATTGTACAACTATATTTTTAATATTTTTCTACAGCTACCTCTATCTATTCTAGTTCCCCTTCTGAGTGAGATTTAAGCATCGCCCCGTGGGTCCTCCTCGTCAGTGATTTACTCTTTGGGTTTGTGCATTTTAGTATGGTTATCCTGTACTGTATGGTGAAAAATCCACTTATAAATGAGGAAATACCATGTGCGTCTTTCTGGGTCTGGGTTACCTCACTCAGGATGATCTTTTGTAGTTCAATCCAATTGCCTGCAAATTTCATGATTTTCTTGTTTTGAATGGCTGTGTAGTACTTCATTGTACAAATGTACAACCGTTTCTTTATCCATTCTTCAGTTGAGGAACATGTAGGTTCTTTCCAGATTCTGGGTATTACAAAAAAAGCTACTATGAACATAGAAAACTATGATATTACAACTTGTCTACGGCCACATAATGGAACATAATGGAATTAATTTCATTTTCTTAGTACTATTTCTATGAAGAAAGAAGAGAAAATAGAGAAATCCTGCCAGCAGGCACCCAGACCCGTGAGGAACAGAGGGAAAACAACAACCTCTTTCTTTTGTCAACTAGGAAACAATACAAAAGAAGCTGGAAAGACGTCTCGGTGGTTAACAGCTCTCACCATTCTTACAAAACCAGGCTTCAATTTCAGTACCAACATGGAAGCTGACAGCCACCCATAACTAGTTACAGAGATCTGATGCCATCTGTGGACTCCAAGCATGAAGGTGGTACATACACACACATGCAAACAGAAGAATCATACACATGTAATAAGTAAATGTTTTTAGAACAATAGAAAAATGGGTATCCATATTTGAATGACAGTAGTTGAGAATTTCTCACATTGAAGACAGACATGTACATTAGAATTTGGAATGACAGAAATTCAGAAAATAAATTAAAAACCCCTCTATATATTTTAGAGAAAAAGCCAGAGACATAATTCTGAGACATTACTAATCCTCAGAAAGGAAAAACTTTCCTCTTTCACACATACATAAAGACTATTAAACAAACAGATGCTGCAGCAAAGTCTAATCCTTGAAGCTTTAAAAAAATAGTGAGGCTATTAAGAGATAAATATGTAAACAAACAAAAACCAACATCTTCAAAGATCAAAATTGTTATCCAAGTATTTTCTGTACATAAGAAAGGGTTGTGAACTTCCAAGAATAATCAGGAAGGTTGACATAAAAACCACAAGGAAGATTCCATCACAGAATAAAATCATTACGAGAGACTAGAGATTTAGAAGACATATCTGTAAGTCCTAGCAGATCCAACTAATCTTGACGAAGCCTCTAATCCTAAGCACAATGTCACCAAACAAAACCTATATGAGCCAGGAACACCCTCAAACCGAATGCTTCACCCCTGACTTCAGACCACTGCAGGAATTCAGAATGAGGCCAGTCTTCATAAATGTGTGTGAGGAAGCTCCATGTTTTTAATGCGTGCAGAAAAAGCAAGTGGACAGGCTCTGACACTGACCAGCCTGCTCTCTTCTGTGTCCTTCTTTTATTCTCTGCTGAGAAAAGCCAAGAGCTCTGTCAAACCCCAGGACAAGCCTATAGAATGGAGAAATATTTGCCACTTACTCCTGGAATCACAAATAAAACTCAAACAAGGTCTCTGAGCTAAATATGTTGGAGTTTTAGTTTTATTCTCTGTTTATAGTCATAAAATTGAGGTTCATCCTGAGATAACATAAAATGTCAAGTCTTCCCATAGTAATTTCTGTGAAAAATAAGATAGCAGGACAGGACAACTTTGGGGTTATTGGAATTACGGAAATTAAGAAAAGATAACTCACAGTTGATAATAAGTTATTGCATGCTGGTCTCCTTTGCACTACTAATTATTAGTAATGTCTGAGAAACTCCAATAATAAGGATCAGAACAAAAATCACAATTGCTTGCTGAAGCCTCATGCATATTAACTGAACTTTCTTACTTTGGATATTTTTCCATTTGGAAATTATATGCTTTTATGTGGGGGTAGGACTCAAATCTGTTGGTTCTGAAGATGGATTTTCCTCTGTCAATGGTGAGAAATCCGGACGAGTGAGCCATCACCTCCTTCAACTCTGAACTCTGCTTACCATGGGATTTCATACTGTTTCTTTTGCATTTCCATGTTTTTCAGTCATTCATAAGTCCCTTTCATAAGCTGTTTCTTTATATCTGACGACACCAAGCTTTATTCACCTCATAGCCCAATTTGTACTTTAAGTTTGGAAGGTTCTTAAGAGATCATGAAAAAAATTGTTTTCAGTGTTCAAATTTAACTAGCTCTGTTTGCTAAGACAATTGTGTGGATTAACTTATATATAGCTTCTGTTATTTTCTCATTTTGGAAGCTGCTAACCTACACTTCCTGTCTACTCAAATAATTAATTGTATTTCTTCTAAAGATCTCTGATAGGGTTGAAAACAAGATAGTCTAGTTTTACGATCAAACTTAGTTGTTTAAAGGTTAAGATATTTTTAGGTCTAGATATATGTTTTAAGAATATGATAAATACTGATTTACCTTCAGAATTTTAGATGTATGAGGTTGGAAAGATGCTTCCTTCAAGGTTGCCAAATACAAATAGCCAAAACACGGTGAATGTAACATTTATATAATTCTAGATTGTTTTGTGGTTCTTTTTGCTGCAGGCAGTTTATTGTATATATGTGTAATAATATAAATATATATGTAAAATATAATTAAAAAATAAAAAACTTATACATAATCAGACTTAGCCTCACTTTAACGTTTTACTCACAAGTGACTTAGTTTTGTTTATTAATTAGTTAACTCAGTGGTACTTAAATTAAAAGTTTATTGGACCATATGCTAGGCACAGAAATGAACACAATGTGGTGCATGCTATTGTATGAGTATGGAGGTGAGTCTGGGATACATAAAACAAGTGGCTAGCCCTTTCCAGTACTGGGATTTGGGATGAGTCCATGAAACATGGTGCCTATGTTAGGTACTATAGGATGTTGAGAGGTCATCAACAGACAGAGGTTATGGTTAAATCATCCTGCCCAGAATTAATTAGTTTTGGCTTTTTCAAATAAATGACCTGATATACAGAATTTTAGGACATTTATTAAGACGTTGGAGTGGAAATAGGTGGATACTACAAATGAGATTGATACGCAGAGCCAGGAGTGAGTATGATATTTTAGAAACCTTTGGTGGTATACTAAAATTTTTATTGTTATTATTATTTCATATATTAGTCAAAAGAGATAGAGAGAGAATGAGAAAGGAACATTTTAGATGTTATTCAAATGTTACACAATTAAATAAAACCAGGACAGTTTAATCTGCATTCTGATAGGTTCCTCACTGTGCTGTCAGACAACTAAGTTTTGCTAGGAGTCAGAAAGAGAGAGAACATAATTAAAAATTTTAAATAGGCACATTATGTCCTATAAACTCGATCTTTGTATCCTACCTCCTTCATCCTGACTTTGGAGGCTTTCCAACTTCTGTGGCTTCGATTGAACTGGACACATTTCTAGAGTTTGAGGAAATAGCCTATTACTCTGTCTGATTGATGGGGATATAAACAGAAGGCAATTTGTTCCTTCTTGGAAAGCCTGACAGTGGCCACTGTAACGTGCAGTGTAAGATGAAGGAGATGTCAGTCAGCAGCTTCCCGGTGGCAGGAGAGAAGTTAGAGAATCACTTACTGCTCCTTTGCCATGAAACCCACACAAGCCATTTGGACTTCTGCCTGTAGCATGCCTGTGTCCTTCTCAGTTAAGATAGAATTAGTTGCATTAATAACTACAGCTATTTTCTTTCTTCTTAGGCAAGAAATACCAGTGTGGTTTTAAAAACATAGTTACAGCAATTTTTACATTCTATTTTGTCTACCTCATTTAATTTTGTTTTTTCATGGGATGTGTGTGTGTGTGTGTGTGTGTGTGTGTGTGTGTGTGTGTGTGTGTGTGTGTGTGTGAATATTAGAGGACAACTTGTATATTCCACTTCTCTCTTTCCACTACAGATTAAATTCCAGTCATCAGGCTTGGAAACAGTCTCCGTAACCCACTGGCCCATCTTACTGACTTACAGCTACTATTTTAGAGATATAGAGAGTATACTTGGCTAGTACTTGTTAGTCATTAGCATTCAAGTCTGCTAAATCAAATAATGTAATTACCAAATTTATTCTAAAATGTATTATACTAATAGTAACAGTTTTGTAGAGCTATCTATAGACTATAAGAATTCCCATCAGAGGAATATCAAAAGGCTGAGAAACACTTAAAGAAATGCTCAATGTCCTTAGTCATCAGGGAAATGCAAATCAATACCACTCCTGGGCATATACCCAAAAGATGTTCCACCACACAACAAGGACATTTGCTCAACTATGTTCATAGCAGCCTTATTCATAATAGCCAGAATCTGGAAATAACCTAGATGTCTATAGACTATCAGAATGACACTCAAAGCGATTGCCAAGCAAAAATGGCATGTCCAGATGAATTACCTCTTTAGAGTTTGTATAAATGGCTGCAGAATTTCATTGGTTTCTAAAGCATTAAAAGTATGTTACAGAGAAGGTAGGAAAGCAAATGCACTTCAGTGTCTGCTATTTTAAAGTAATCCAACACTGTAAAAATGTCCACAGTGAATGTTGAGCTTTGACCATCTTTCTGTATAGAGGGTGTACTCAACGACACCCTCACAGTCACAGGCAGCCACATGCCAAACAGAATCACAGTTGATGCAGCTGTTTCTAATCATCAATCACACTGATGCTTATTAAACATTAAGCTTGAGAATTTTTCCTTAATTATTGGAGCATGTCAAGAAATGAGAACCAGAAGATATATAAAATGTACAACATTTGTACAACAAATGTACAACAAATGTAGAACCTTTGTAAATGGAAATGGATGACCAACTCTCATAAGTTTTCTTTTTTTCTTACTTTCACTCATGCACCACGCTGGGCACAGCTACACACATACAAACAGACAGACACACATGTACACAAAATATGTATGTATGCATTTCTAAGTAATATTTAAAATGTGACTACAAAGAAATTTTAAGAAAGTTCAAAACAAGTATTTTGGTAATATATAAATTCTGAACACAAATAGCTATAAGATTGTCCATTGGAAGCAATTGTATCTGTGAATATATATTATTTATTTACACTATTACATGTAGAAATATTCTACGGATTATAATGTCAAATAGGATAAACTGGACTATTTGAGACAATGTAAAAGGAATCCTACATAGAGTTAAATGTAAACCAGAACTGATGTCCAGAACACTAGATACTTGTATTATGGCCTATCCTGAAATTTAAAACCATTACACACACATCTATAATTATGCACAAGCTGGTTCTCTGTACACAGAGAAAACTAAAGCTAAGGTTTGGTTTTGCAGGATCAGGCTGGCCAGGTGCTCTGAGCCTGTGGGAGGATTGGAGGACAATGAAGAGTTCTCAATAATGTTAATGATGTACTTTGTTTTAAGGGATGTGTCGCTTCATAAACTTTGCTTTTCCTGAATATATTCTGTTTTTTATATAAAGATAAATTACAAAATATGAGTGTATGTAGTGCAAACTACAATATACATTCAATGGAAAATTACAAGTAAATGTAATATATTTTTATATTTGTTAATACAGCAAGACGAAACTTGTGAGGAATCACATTCAGGTGAAGTGTGCTTATATAAATATATCTCATTGGTCTAAGGTGGAGAATTAAGAAACAAGGAATTGCTTTTGTTAATGGACCTAGAACCTTGAGTTTGATTTTTAAATACATTTTATTAATTTATTCATATTACATCTCAATGGTTATCCCATCCCTTGTATCCTCCCATTCTTCCCACCCTCCCATTTTCCCCTTATTCCCCTCCCCTATGACTGTTCCTGAGGGGGATTACCTCCCCCTGTATATGCTCACAGGGTATCAAGTCTCTTCTTGGTAGCCTGCTGTCCTTCCTCTGAGTGCCACCAGGTCTCCCATCCAGAGGACGGGGTCAAATATGGGGCACCAGAGTTCATGTGAAAGTCAGACCCCACTTTCCACTCAACTGTGAAGAATGCCCTGTCCATTGGCTAGATCTGGTCACTTTTTATAAAGAGAAAATGAAATTAAGCTTTAAAAAAAAATCAAACTCTGGTATGGGTTCCAGAGTTTGATTTTTTTTTTAAGCTTAATTTCATTTTCCCTTTATAAAAAGTGACCATCCATAGCCCAGACTGGCCTTGGATCGCCATGACTCTTACTTCGTTGCCTGAGTGAGTGGCCTGGGGTTGTAGGGATGCTCTCCAATGTTGAACTTGAATTTTCCTTTACAAACTGCATGGCAATTTGTAGCACACTTACCTTTCTATTTCTCTGCATTTTTTTCTGTCTCTGCAGGGCAGAGCACTCTTCCAGATACATGAGACAACCCGAGGAAATACTTACTGATTGAACTCACAAGCCACTGAGTGAATGAAGGTCAGGTTGGTTTATTTTCAGCGAGGTCTATTAACTAGAACAAGTCATGCCTTCTCCTTCAGCATTGGTTCCTTTATTGCTAAAATTAATAGACTCCACGCCACACTTTTCAAGGCACTCTGAGCACCGAGATTCATTGCATTGTAACATTTTCAGTAATTCCCCACAGAGGAATATCATTTTTCCCCACTATCGAAACAACATTTTGATTTTATTTCAGAAGTACAGATATTTTTAAATTTTTCTGAAAATAGAATTCTTTGCCATTTTTGTTCATTTATTGGTTAATTGTGTGTGTGTGTGATGTGATGTGTGTATGTGTGTGTGCATGTGTGTGTGATGCCTTGTGTAGATGTTATGACATGTGTGTATGTGTGTCTGATGTGTGTATGTATGGTTATGATGTGTATCTGTGTATATGCGGATGTGATGGGGTGTTCATGTCATGGAGTGTACGTATAGAACTCAAGGACAACTTTGTGATGTCCCTGTTCTCCTTACACTTTTTTTGTGGGATCCTGGCATGGGTCATCAAGCTTATGGATCAATCCTTTTCCCTCTGAGCCACAGTGTCAAGCCTATGACCCTTCCTAACAGACAGCACTGATTGTGGACCCAACAATCTAGAAGCTCCTTCTTTCAGGCCACATTAAAAGTAAAGATGAAGTTTACTACCAGATCTCAAATCAGAAAATACACCTGTGGTGTTAGAGGCAATCTGAGGTGCCTTACACCTTATGATGTAGTACTTTAGAGAATATTATACACAGAGTATTTAAGGGCAGTGGGGTGGTAAGGCTTTTCTCTGAACACACATGATAATGCACATGGCCACAGCATTTCTACAGCTCGTCCACACAGGATCATTTCACAGAGGAATGTTCAACTGTGCCAGCAGATCTCTGAATGTTCCTACTATCAGCCAGCCACTTTCCCCCATTTCTTTCTAAATTAAAATAAGATTCTTGCTCATAACTTCAGTTGTTTTTTTATGAGCATTTGTGGTCCAAAATCTTCATCATGAAGAAAATAACAATATATGGTTATTTTACGTTTTAAGGAAAATCTCCTGTGGAAATGTTTTTGCCTTAGCAGACAGCCACTGTGTCTGTGTAACAGTTAGAGACATGTATTCTATAGAGTGTCCTTCTCCCTAGGCACAGATGGGCTGAAAACCAAAAACTGAGAAAATTCTTCAGCATATATTGACACTCTTTGTAGTTTATCCATTTGCTTGGATGATAAAAATCATATTGGAATCTTCAGTATCACTGTTCACACCCTGATGCTCCAGAGTATTCCATTCTAAAGCTAGGCCTGGGCAGCTTCTCAAGAACTCAGGCTTACTTCACCTAGTATCACGAGTCACTAACAGACAGTCTCTACTATGTACAAAAACAGCACTACCTGTATAGTACTGCAGGGAGTTAGGTCACTGTCGCATCTGTGAGGCTTGTTCTGCTGCCGTGAGCAATGAAAGTCTTCTGCTTCTCATCCAAGAGTCCTATCTCCAAATGAGCATCTGTGAAACTGGCTCATGTGTGACAAGTAAGATGAAACTAATACCACTTTGTGATTCTTGAACAGAGTATTTACTTAATAATGCATCTTAGTTGACTTTAGAAGGAAGTTCTTATCTTTCCTACATATGTGCTTCCAACCCTATGGATTAGATTATATGGTGACTTCTACTTACCACTGATAGTTTTAGATTTGGGAATTGGCCTGTGTCCGTGCTAATACAAGTTAATTGATCACTTCCTTACTTCCGATGTCTATTGTCAATAAGTTGCTCATGGCTAACATAGTCAATAGTGTTAAACAAATAGCTCTCTTGGAATAGAGTGCCCTAAAATAAACACAGCAAAAGATAAATTCACTATAATAGGGGACAAAGACATAAGTTCTCAAATGCATTATTGTTTCCTACTGCCAATAAAGATGCAGTTTCTTAGTGCACTCTCATGAGAGATTTGGTATGATCAAGATGTAGGAGGCATAGTCCCACAACGTACTCGAGCAAGATAAGTGAGGCTAAACCAAAGAATTTAAGCAAATGCTAGAATGAAGAGGAGTCATTTAAAGGAGTAGGAGGTAAAGAAGCAAGGCAGAGAGTAGAAAGTTGGTAGTTTTGTAAAAGACATTTAGGACCTAATAAGGTTTGTTACTTTTTTGTTATGTCAGACCCATATGTGAAAACCCTTCTTTATAACAATTACTCTTATTCTTATTTTAAGTATTTATGAAGTACTAAATATGTATCTGATGCAGTTTTACGTGCACAAAGTCTACTTCCAAATGTATCAGATGCTTAAACCTGAAACACTGAAGTTGTCTGAAGAAAGCATAAGCAGCATCTTATAGGAAATAGTGTAGAAGGACTCTATCTGCCCAAGAGTCAAAGCCAATAATGGGCAAAGGGAGCTTTATAAAGTTCAAAAACTTCTGCACATGATAATATACATGTATATGTAAAAATAAAAATATTAATTAAAAATAATTCATCCATATAGACTAGAGAGATGGCTGAGAGGTTAAGAGCACTGACTGCTCTTCCAGAGGTCCTGAGTTCAAATCCCAGAAACCACGTAGTGGTTCATAATCATGTAAAAATCCATATTTGACTCTCCAATATGGTCTCTAGCAGCAACATGCCGTTATTAAGAATTTTCAAATGTTAATATCCTAAATTAAGGCATGTGCTGTTCATTAATTGTACTTCTAACCTTAGTACTAAGTATTGTAAAGTATATGAATTGAGTTTTTATTTAATAATATAAAAAAACTATTGTGTAAATGAATTCCATGATTAAATATAATTTCTTTTATTTAAAAAAAGAGACTTCAAAATCCAAATGAACCACTCAAAAGAGAATAAATGGATCTGGGAGGTGAACAGAGAATACTAAAAACAAAACAAAACAAAACAAAAAACTCTCAAAAAACCATGATCAGTGTACCTAGTAATTAGAGAAACTTGTGGGACTCCCTCCCCACCAAAGACCCAAGTCTACTACTCACGGTGGCATTGACAAAATTGTTCCCTATAGAAACTACCTGATATCTGTGAAGTCCACCCTACCATGCAATATGTAATATAGACATATCATTACTCTATTAATGTCATATATATATAGTGAGACTTTCTTCCTCCTACATCACTCAGCTTTTTGTTTGCTCGATTGTTTGTTTTAACCCAGCAGGTGAAGTCATAGTTGATGCCTCTGCTTCATAGGAGGCTTTTTCCTGCTTTCTGCATTGTATAATCTTAGAAGACTGTCTAAATTTCATGTTGGTGCAGGCAGCTCCTGAGAATAACTACTTCTACTTTCCATTAATTGTGTAATTAAGTAAAAACCATGACCTTAGTATTACTTCCATGTAATATTAATCTATGTGACTGGCTATTATTCATATTTTATAGATTAATTTAAAAGCATACTCATCAATAACATTTTATCCTAAGCAGATAAATTGACAAATACACAGAGGTATCATTTTCAAAGTCCACATAATATAAATACAGACATTTTTCTTAGAAATGTTCAAAATAGCAAGTAAATTGAAGCAAAAACCGGATTCGCTAAATAAGTAGATAATTTCAACAAACCATGGTGCCCTTGAGGGTAATTTTACATCCAACAAAATGTTGGTTATTGTGGATTTATAATGGCATAAATAAGCATCAATGTTCTTTGTTGAGTAAGAAATGATAATAAGATTCTGGAGAGACTGAGGTCTGTATGGCTTTTAGAAAAATAATTATTGAAAAGAGGAGTATGGATTTGAATTTTAATTCTTCCAATTACTATCATTGTGAGGTAACCTAAGATCTCTGATCCAATTTGTCTTGTGTGTGAAACAAAAATAACAATGTTTGTTTTAAACAGCTTCTGTGAGAAGGTGAAAAAAGACAAAGTATATTGAGTATATAGCCTGTAGGCGAATGGCTAGTTTAAGAAATATCACTTAAGCAAATATTAGCCATTTCAATATTATTGTCAGTTTTATTCTTTCAGATTATCAGAATGAGAAAAGCCATTAAAGAATAAATGAGTTTCTTCTATGAATATGTTTTCCTTAGGTAGTATCTCAAACCAATGAACAGGGCAGTTTTACATCTGTATTGTTGTAAGCAACATAAATGCCAGGTACACAGCTAAATCCAATGAAAGGCTATTGCTGGAAGGAAATAGACCTACACTGGGGCAATGCAGTTCTTATTAGGTTTTTAAAATCCTCTAAAACCATTGTGTAAGTATCACATTGATAACAATGAAAAGGAAAAAAGAAAAACATTAAATATGGAAACAGGCCATTTTTAAAAAACTCATGACGTCAGTATCTTAGCTCTTAGAAGAGACAAATTAAAACAGGAAGACACTCTGGTGTGGGCCCACTTTCTGAAAAAACAAACAAACAAACAAACAAACGGAACTGCCATGGTCTTCCTCCCAGCCCTTTTGAAACGCCCTTACTCACAACGCTTCTCCTTTAATCTTCCTGTCTGTTTTGATGAATCAACTGGATGTTATTATGCCCCTGACTTGCAAGCTTCTAGACCTGTGTATGTATAAAAGAAAAATCAATATTCCTTTTATGTTTTAAAACTTTTAATACATCTCCACTTACTACCTTTCTCTGAGGATTGTAGATAAAAGCCAATGTAAATTTAGTTTTGAAAATGAAGTAATTGTCAGTGTTGAGGTCATTCTGTCCAGGTGACAATGAAACAATAAGTTTTCCAATCAGCACTGGTAGGGACAAAGCAAAGTGTGTTTTTGTTTTTGTTTTGCTTGTTTGTTCGTGATCTTCTTCATTCAGCCCATTTTAATCATTGTCATTGACAACTAAAACCATCAATTTTCCTCATATATTGTGGAAACATTTGTCATCAAGAACAATCAATAAGAGGAATTTTATTACTAAAATTAAGAATTTGCTTATTAACTTATGTGATGTTATTTATAGGTGATAACATTTTTTTTGGCATTTATGTCTTGATCATATAATTGTTATCTCATTAGCCAAATATCATTTAAAGAGGCATATTCTGCACAGAGAGAAAACATGTCAACAATCCGATGGTATTAATGGAGTCGTTCCACACTGGGGTCCGCATACTCTCCCAAATATTCTTTAGAAGTCTGGGCAAGGCAGGACCATTCATTAACTACCTCTTAACTGAGTTGGAAAAATGAACAGATTCCTTTAATATGACATTAATAAATTATATTCATTTGAGCAAGTATTCAAATGTAACGCATTGAGGTTTGCTACTGAAATTATATTTGATGACTTGGGTTTGTTCTGGCTCATTTAAAGATATAATTTCCACAGGATTCTATCCATGATGGTGAACTATAAGGGGTACACTGGACAAGACAAAGAAGATGTTTTAGCAGGATTCTGGGGTCAGACAAAAATTCATGGACTAGGAAGTGCTTAGGAGTAACACCGAGAAAAGGTAGTGGGGGTGTTTCATATATCCTAAAAATTAATTCTTTATTTTTATGAAGAGAAAACCATACATTTTACACAGGGTCTATGTATTCCCTTATGGCTTGGAAAATCTCTTAAGTAGATCAAAATTACCTCAAAATCTCAGATGTGCTTCTGCCTCTGTGCTAAGTGTTGGGAGTAAGGAAGTGGTACATTATCACCTCACTTATATATTAGGAAAGTTATATATTAACTACAACATCAAGAAAGGCATTAAAGATGTTTATGAATGCATTTTTGAGTAAGTAGCTTCAGATAATAAATAATATCTAACAGTTGCTTTTTTTTTCTGTATATAAAGCATCGTGGAAATGTGTGTGACATGGATACTTTGGAGTGAGGATTGTGAACAGACTTTAGAATGAAGTGGAACTTGAGATGGAATTGGAAAGATGAATGGAAAATGCATCAAGCTTGTGGACTCTTGCCTCTTTCATTTCAGAAACACGGTTATGAAGAGAAGAGACTGCTTTATTCATGTTGGGAAAACCACGCCTAGAGTTAGTTTGAAAACAGTGAGCATGCAACTATAGCTTCCCGTCATATTTTAAATGAAATCCCAGTACACTCATTGCAAAGTCCAGGTGTGAGTTACAAGAATCATGAGTCTCAGTTCAGAGGCTACATCCTTCTTGCTTAGTGGTCACTGTTTATACAATGAATTTTGGCCTGATTGTGTCTATTCTTGGTCAGATGATAGTTCTATAGTTTCAACTATTTCCTTTTTTATTTATAATATAACATCTTTCCTCCATCCAGCAGATCCTTCCTGTGTTCCCTTCCATGTTCTTCAATATTATGGTCTCTTTTAAAATTAAACTTACCTCTGATATATATATATATTTTTCATATGGAAATATATATATATATTTATGGCCACATACACACATATATTTGCATACATACTAAATACATAAGCACAATCTATTTAACCTTTTTAATGTTACTTCTATGTATGTTTTTAGGACTATTAAATATGAAAAATAAGATGTCAGGCAACAGATATGATATAGAGAAATTTATTATAAAAGCATGAGGAGAGCAGGAAAGAGGAAGGGTGTAACAGAGAGAGACCAAGACACCAAAAGAAAAGAAGAGAGAAAAAGAGGAAGAGAGGAAGAGCTAGAGAAGACTTGGTATGTGTGCCCTTTTTATATTTGGGCAAGGCACATCAAGTGGTAGGCAGGTGATGACATCTTAGATTGCTGAGCAGACATGGGCAGGTATGCTAACATTCCTCTCTTTTCCTATAATTAAAAAGAATGAGGACACTGGATTGTTTTTCATGTAAAGTAAGTTAAAGTATATAAATGTAGGTTCATTGGAAGTAGCTAAGGGGGAAAGAGAGAGAGAGAGAAAAGCAAGAACAACAAAATGCCCATATTATATGGTGAAGAGGAAGGAAAAGCTATGCCCTGGAAAGTTCAGTGTAGAGGGCAGGGTATGCCAGCCATGACATCCAGGAGATAGTTACTGAAGAGTTCTGGGAGAGCTTGGAGCTGTTTGTCCCAGGTCTGAAGCACACCATTTCAGCATTTTGTTGATAATAAATGAATAAGGGGTGAAGAAATCAATCGTCTTTGACTACTTTCTGCTGACAGTGAGGCAGTGACAGGGGTCGAAAGGCTGAAATGTTGGCCAAGTCTGGCTGCTTCTCCTTAATATCAATTTGTATTTGAGTGGCCCACAAATATTGAATTTTCTGGTTTTGAAAAGGTGTGTTCTTAATTTTTATTTGATGTTGGCAATGACTGGCTCACAAGATACTTAATTGTTACTTCCTCATCCGCCTTTAAAAATAAGGCAAACTAATAAGAACAGATACAACACTTGATTTTATCCAAAAAGTTGATGGCCTGGTGGAGCGTGACTTTAATCCCAGCACTCAGGAGGCAGAGGCAGGTGGATTGATGTGAGTTCAAGGACAACCTGGCCCACATAGTGATTCTATGACAGCCAAGGCTACACAGAGAAACTCTGACTCAAAGAACCAAAAAATAAAAAAATAAGGCAAACTTCCATGAGTAAGGT
Organism: Acomys minous; assembly: GCF_964271855.1. Classification (NCBI taxonomy): domain Eukaryota; kingdom Metazoa; phylum Chordata; class Mammalia; order Rodentia; family Muridae; genus Acomys; species Acomys minous. The sequence goes on along the minus strand of NC_140489.1, from coordinate 90,965,764 downwards.
GACCTTCCCAAAGCTACTAGTTGAGTAAGTAATATGGCTTTTTGCATAACAAAGAGCTGCCACCAGGGTTGAGGCAGGAAGTGCAGGTGAGACTTCTAACAGATATTTTACACAGGCAGACATAAATGAAGGGAAGAGAAGATAGAGGGATGAAGGAATGAGCAGGGAGGGAGGGAGAACCGTGGAGAGGCAAAGCGAAGGAGAAGTAGCCAGCTGAGGGACTTCCCCAGCCAACGGCCAACAGCTTTAAACCATATAGAGATCTCCATGTCTTAATTAAACCTCAAGCAACATCCATGAAAGACCACCAATACACTTACTTTGCTTAAATGTTTTTATCTTTATTATGAATGTCATTCATTCATGACATTTAAATCAGAACTTTTGGGGACATGACTTCTTTTCATGAAATCCAATAGTCTATGGTGCTGTGTTCTTTTGAAAAATCTTGATATAGGATGTTATGTATTCTCTTTATCATTACATAGAATAAAAGAATAAATATTCAACTAATTCAGACACAAATATGAAGTTGTGTAATGCAATGATGATTAATAGTTAGCAAGCTGAAAAATTTTTACTGACAATTGAAGTGTGTTACAAATGTTACTTATGAAAACAAAACTCTTTGCGGCAGGGGTTGGACTCAAATAGTAGAAAATTATATGGGAAAGTTGAGAAGACTACCTCAACTACTGAAGATGAAAGCTGGAGTAAGAGGATGAATTAGTCTTGTATACAGTCACTTAATCAATTACTGATACTGTATTTGAGGGACAGAGACCGGAATCCTTACAGGATATTGTCATGTCCTGATAGAATGAGGTGTTACTATCCATATACCTAAGGCCAAAGGAAGGGCGTACATTATGATCCGCCCCCTCTCTTTCAGATCAACACATGAGTCAGGATCTCTGAGGATGTTGTTGTGATTTTGATTTTTTTCCTATAAATAATCGAAAATTTAAACTATTACCACTTTCACCACATGTGTGCTCTCAATATTTATCCCATATATATATATCAACAAAAAACAGTGGATTCTCCTCAAATGCACTCTACAAAAGCTGCACATGCTCAATTAGTGTAACTTTGTGCCAAAACTGTGCCTGTGAGTTAGAAGAAGAAAAAATACCATTACTATCTACAAGAAGTTAAGAGCCAAAATATATGCAAACATAAAATGACAAAAGAAAAAGTTGGTTAGCTAGGTAAGTCCACAGAGGTAGTGAAGAGTTCAAACTGAGTGCAAAGACAAATTCACATTTCCTTACAGTTTTGAGCTGCAGATTAATTGATTGGAACCTTAGTTTAGCTTCTGCATCTCACAGAAATTTCTCCAAAATTTACCATACACTTAGTCACAAGAAAAACCTCAACAGATACAAAAAGATGAAAATAACCCCTTGCATCTTTATAGACCACCACAGATTAAAGCTGAAACCAACAACAACAGAAATAACAAGAAGCCTACAAACTCTTTGAAACTGAACAACTCCCTACTAAATGACCTCTGGGTCAGGGACAAAACAAAAAAGAAATAAAAGACTTCCTAGAAATCAATGAAAATGAAGGCACCACATTTCCAAACTTATGGGACAGAATAAAAGCTGTGCTAAGAGGAAACTTCATAGCATTAAGTGTCTTCATTTAAAAAAAATTGGAGCAATCTCATGCTAGAAAATCAACAGCACACCTGAAAGTTCTAACAAAAAGAAGCAAACACAATGAAAAGGAATACACTAAAGGAATATTCATACTCCACGCTGATAACAATAAGTTAAAAACGCAGAAAGCAATTCAAAGAAACAAAGTAGCCCATTCTTTGAGAAAATCAAGTGATAGACAAACTGTTAGCCAAAGTAACTAAAAGGCAAAAGGAGAGTATCCACATCAACAAAATCAGAAATGAAAAGGGATATATAACGACAGCAATGAAATCCAAAGAATTGTTAGGTCTTTCTTCAAAAGACTATATGACACAAAATTTGAAAATGTCCTAAATACTATGTCTTGATAAATTCCATTTACCAAGGTAGAATCAAGATCAGGTAAATAAATTAAATATTCTTATATCACCTAAAGAAAAAGAACCAATTGTAAAAAGTCTTCCAACCAAAAAAAGCCCAAGGCCAGATGAATTCAGCTCAGAACTCTACCAGACATCAAAGAAAAACTAATATCTATACTCCTCAAACTATTACACAAAATAGAAACAGAAGGATCACTACCACACTTATTCAATGAAGCCACAGTCACCTTAATACCTAAGCCACACAAAGATCCAACAAATAAAGAGAATTTCAGATAAATTTCCCTTATGAACACTTATGCAAAAATACTCAATAAAATGCTATCTAACCAAATCAAAAATAACATTCACCATGACTAAGTAGGCTTTTTCCCAGACATGCAGTGGTTGTCTAATATATGGAAACAAATCTATGTAATCATATAAAGAAACTGAAAGAAAAAACCTGCATGATCATCTCCTTAGAGCCAAAAAAGCATCTGACAAAATCCAACACCCTTTCTGTTTAAAAGCCTTAGAAAGATTGAGGATACAAGTCACATACCTAAAAATAGTAAAGGCAATATACAGCAAGCCTATAGCCAACATCAAATTAAATAGAGAGAAACCTAAATTAATTCCACTGAAATCAGTGACAAGACATGACTGTCCACTCTCCTCATATCTCTTCAATATAATACTGGAAATCCTAGCTAGAGTAGTAAGACAACTAAAGAAGATCAAAGAGATACAAATTGGAAAGGAAGAAGTAAAAGTATCACTATTCATGGATAAGATAGTATATATAAGTGACCCCTAAAATTAGACCACGGAACTACTACAGCTGATAATCACCTTCAACAAAGTGGCTAGATAAAAAAATCAACTCAAAAAAGTCAGTAGTCCTTCTGTGTAAAAATGAGAAATGGGCTGAGAAAGAAGGTAGAGAAACTACACCCTTCACAATAGCCATTAAAAAAAAATAATTTGGCTTAAACCTAACCAACCAAGTAAAAGACCTATATGAAAAAAAACATCAAGACTCTGAAGAAAGAAATTGAGGCAGGTATGAGAAGATGGAAAGATCTCCTATGCTCGTGGATTGGGGGAATAAAAATAGAAAAATGGCCATCTTACCAAAAGTAATCTACAAATCCAATGCAATCTCTATCAAAATACCTACAGAAAAATTTAAAGACCTTGAAAGATCAATTCTCAACTTCATATGGAAAAAACCAAAAATCCCAGAATAACTAAAACAATCCTTTGCAGTAAAAGATCTTCCAGAGGAATTTCCATCCCCTACCTCAAGTTGTACTATAGAGCAACAGTAATAAAAACAGCATTGTACTGACATAGAAACAGACTGGTGGATCAAAGGAGTACAAAGACCCAGAAATAAATACATATGTCTATGGATACTTGATTTTTGACAAAGACACCAAAACCATACAATGGAAAAATGATAGCATCATTGAGAAATGATTCTGGTCTTATTGAATGTCTACATGTAGAAAAATGCAAATAGATCCATTATTTATCATCCATCACAAAACTCAAGTCCAAGAGGATTAAAGACTTCAACAAGAAACCAGACACACTAAATCTGTTAGAAGAAAGAGTGGGAAGTGCCTTGAACTCATTGCCACAGGAGACACCTTCCTGAACAGAAGACCAACAGCTCAGGTTCTAAAATCAACAAAAGTAAATGAGACCTCATGATACTAAAAGTCTTCTGTAAGGGAAAGGACACTGTCAATAGCCTACAGATTGGAAAAAGATCCTCACAACCCCACATCTGACACAGAGATAATATCCAAAGTACATAAACACCAACAAACCAAATAATCTAATTAAAAATGGAGTACAGATCTAAATAGAGAATTCTCAACAGAGGCATATCGAATGTCTGAGAAACACATGAAGATATGTTCAATGTCCTTAGTCATCAGGGAAATGCAAATCAAAATGACTCTGAGATCCCATCTTACACCTATCAAAATGTCAAAGATGAAAAAATCAAGTGACAGCACATGCTAGCAAGGATATGGTGTAAGAAGGAACACTCCTTCATTGCAAGTGGAAGTTTATACCTATACAACCACTTGGAAATCAATCTGGCACTTTCTCTGAGAAGTGGAAATGATGCTACATCAAGACCCAGCAATACCTTTCCTTGGCATATACCTTAAAGATGCTCTACCATACAACAAGGACATTTGCTCAACTATGTTCATAGCATCTTTATTCTTAATAGCCAGAATCTGGAAATGACCTAGAGTCCCTCAACTAAAAATTGGATAAAGAAACTGTAGTACATTTACACAATGCAATACACTCAACTATTAAAAACAAGGAAATATTGAAATTTGCAGGCAAATGGATGGTACTAGATGATCATCCTGAGTGAGAACACATCGACCCAGAAAGACACGCATGGTGTATACTGATTTATAACTGGATAATAGCCCACAATAGATCTCCTCTGAGAGACTCCATCCAGCAGGGGATCAGGACAGATACTGGGACTTGAAGCTATGCACTGGCTGGAGCACTAAGAATTGTAGGGAAAAATGGGGATAAGAAAGATCAGGGAGGGAGCAAGAGCTCCACAAAGAGACCATCCAGGGCTGTGTATCTGGACACAAGGTGACCTGTACAAACTGATATACCAACCAAGGACATTGCACGCAGAGAACCATTACGCCCTCTTCAGAAGTAGCTGATGGACAGCCCATTCTCCATGTTGTAGGGAGCAGGGAGTAGGGACTGCCTCAGATAAGAACTCTGATGCCCTTGATTTGATCACTGCTCCTTGGTGGTACGGCCTTGTGGGCACACAGAGGAAGGGGATGCAGGCCATCCTGTGAAGACTTGATAGGCTGTTGCCAGATACAGGAATAGAAGGGCGACCATAGTATCAGAGGCCTAGTGGAGTGGAAAACGCAGAAGAGGAGGAGAGGTGGGAAGGGGAAGATAAGAGGGAGGCAAAAACAATTGGAATGCAATGTGAATAAATTATAATAAACAAAATTTATATTTTAAAAATAAATGAAATAACCTCTTAAACAAAACTAAAATAAAAATGAAGAGAAAGAACATTTCTTATTTACCCTAAAATATTATAGAGCTATAATAGGAACACAATTATTTTTACTCAAGACACAACTGAGTAAATACTTCAGACTGGTACAAAGCTATAAGGATTTTTATTTCATATTTGCTAGTTACAAAGAATTTGCACTAAAAGTCCTCTGATATATCAATGTAAATTTTATTGTTGAAAATTCACAACAATTTGGCATAAGCAAGTTTCTGAAATATTAGCTTTGCATCTTCATTTTAGGACATGCAATGTAATTTTAACAGTTCTTTTCTTTTAATTTTATACATAAATACAAATATACTACATACAACAAGAACCACAAAATAATCAGGAAGCATATAAATATAACATTCATAGTGTTTTGGTTATTTGTATTTGGCCACTTAAAGAAAACATCTTTCCTATCTTGGTGAGTCTAAAATTCTGAATGTAAATCAATATCTAGCATATCTCATCTCTATCAACTTAAACCATTTATCTAGACCTAAAAATAACTTACCCTATAAACAATTAAGCCTAATTGTAAAACTAAACTATCTGGTCTTCAACTCCATCAGAGATTTGAGAAGGAATAAAACTTAATTACCAAGTAAACAGGAGGTGCAAGTTAGAAGCTTAAAAAAAAAAAAAAGAAAAAGAAAAAGAAAAGAAAAAAGATGATGGAGACAGTTAGCTGTCAGATCAGTCACCCAAAACTCTCTATAACATTGGAACAATATCTTCAGCCTTCTGGCCCAGTATATCTGACAGACAGATTTGTAAGGCAGGAACTATTGAGGACTTGCCTACCGTGTCTTGGCAGATATTGGTCATCGACTCTGCCTACATTCAAGCTTGCCAGTTTTTAGGGAGAATTCTGTCTGTGGCAGAAATGAGGACATTTTGCCCAGTGGCTGATTTGAAGCCATCTCACAAGAAGGCTTATTCATGCTCATCATCTTCTTTGAGATAGGCTGAGTGTTGCCAGGAGTTAACTTGTCTTATTGTCAAAGAATATTTAAAATAATAGAAACATCTTTAAATGTCAATTCTGTAGATCTCTGAGGTTTTTGAAGACCTTAACTATTTTATTTTATCTACAAAATGATATCTATTTGTTAAACCTAGGATGTATGGTCTTGTGATAACAGTAGACTAGTGATTGACATGACCATGATGTGATCAACTAACAATTAGCTTGTATTACTTAAGTATCCTAAAGCACCTGCAATAGCACTTTCAAAGTATTAGAAGTAAACTTTGTATTGTAATTGAGTTGTATGGTTACAATACATCATATTAAAGTAGAAATATCTATAAAGTGTGTGAAGACTGATCTTAAATTTGAATTCTATACCAATATATCAAACTTAAACTTATTTTGCATCAATATACAAAAAATTATACCAATGAATTAAAATTAACCTTATTTGTGAGTAACAATTATGACCTTAAGTTGAGAAATAGATTCAATAATCTACTTTTTGTCCCTTCATCCCTGTATATTTCTATATTTCCCCTTCTTCCTTTTCAATCTCTATCTCCATATCTACGAAAGAGAAAGATAAAAGAGAAGAGAACCTCATGTTCCAACCTCATGTTCTTTCTGAATAAGGCCAACAGTAACTTATAACCAACTCCCACTGAAAATAATGATCTGTAGCCCAAAAGAGCAACCAAAAACCTACCCAACTCCCACTTAGGGGAAAGCTGTTTCCTTCCCATGTTGCTTTTGGTCATGGTGTTTATCATAGCAACAGAAATACAAACTAAGACAATATTCATGTGTAACTATCCTTTATGGATCTATCTTTACCTATACAAGCCAGATATGAGTTAATACTGATGACACCCTAGTCAATCTATTATTCGATGTCTCCCTTTAGTTGTTCCAAGTTGTATATTAAGTTCTCTTCCATTGTTAAGATATATGGCTCCCCTCACCTCTCCGCTAGAGAATAAACAGCTGAATCACACACATATGTCTGAAACTATCAGGAATATTAACCAGCATCTTCTAGGGAAGCGAGCTTAACAATTAAGTTGATATGTTCATGAACATTTATTTATTTACTTTTGGCTTTTAATAATAATCACATGTCAAAAGTTAGAGCCATCACATTTTACCAAATCTCCTCAGTTACCAATTTTACTTTCATTTTCATTAAAACTTAGTCATTATTCTTGTCGGCATCAGTTTGTGGGATTTCCCCACCTTAGAATTAAATTGTCTTTTAAATTTGCATACATTAATATTCACCTGTGTTTAAAGTTCTGTGGGTGAAATAAATGTGCAATTCCTGCATCCTCTGCTAATTATCACACTGAGTACTTCACAGCCACAAACTCTCCTGTGTTTCATCAATCCTTCCCACATCTTCCTGGATTCCATGGCAACCACTTGTCTTGACAATATGTTGTGAGTTTTGTTTTTCCATGTAATTATAAGGGAATAATGTAATTTCTAACCTTTTATACTGGCTATATTACTCATCTGTATAATTTAAAACTTTCTATGCTTTCATGGCTAAGTTGTCTCATTTCTTTATTTTTAATTTTTATTATAGTGCCTGTGTGTGTGTGTGTGTGTGTGTGTGTGTGTGTGTGTGTGTGTGTGTGTATGTGCAGGTGCATATACACACACAAGTCATTCAGATAGCCACTTCAAGAGCTGACTTTCTCCTCCTATCCTGTGTATCCCAAGGATTCAACTCCATTTACCAGAATTAACAGCAAGCTCTGTTACCTCCTGAGGCATCTCACTAGCCCATCTCATTTGATTTTTAAAGTGAGCATTTTTTTTCCTGAAGAACACTTTGTTTGTCTCTAGATAAGAGCACTCACATTCTGTAACAAATATTTATGTGCAAGATTTGGAGCAGACATAACATTTGAAAGCATTGTAGATACTACTAGGTAAATGCTAGGTAAAGTGACAAGCCTGGAGTTCCTCTTTTTTTAAATTTAATTAATGTATTCAGATTACAACCTAATTGTTATCCCATCACTTCCTCCCTCCTGCTTTCACCTTATTCCCCTCCTCTAAGTCTAATACTGAGGAGGACCTCCTCCCCCACCATATGGTCATAGGCTATCAAGTCTTATCTTCGTAGCCTGCTTATTCTTTCCTTGAGTGTCATCAGGCCTCCCCACCAAGAGAAGGTGGTCAAATATGGGGCACCAGAGTTAATGGAACTGTCTCTGACAAGCCTGGAGTTCTTTAAGGAGCCACCTCATTGTTTACAGATGGCTGTGAGCCATTGACATCCTTATAAGCTGCCATGCGTCTGAGTTCCCATGTCCGTGAAGCCTTGGAGTTCTCACACTTGAGATTTAGACAAAAGGGATGGAGATGTCAACGGGACTCTAGGCTGTGTTGCTCTTGAAATAAAATTAAGATGGATATCTGTACAAATTCGAACTTTTGGCATCTCCCTCAATACTTTTATTATAACAGTAAAATGTATCTCTGTCCCTGAGAAATTGTAAGTAAAATGATTGGTGTCATGACTAATAAAATGTATCATCATGAATCCCTGACTCCATGCCATCAGACAGCCATTTTATATCTACAAGGCTCTTCCCAATAAGTCATGGCTTCAGTCTAGAAATGTCATGCAAATTCACTTAAGGAGGATTGACAGTGTCAAAATACAATGCTTCCAAAATTCTCTAGGTCATGAAAGCTAAGAGGAGGCTGTGGACATGCAATAGAGACAATGAAGGAAACGTAATATTAAGGGGGAAACTGATGATACCTGACTAGTCAAAGTTAATAATGCTGTGTGAATCCAGTGTTGATTTCTTAATTTTGATAACTTTACCATGATAATATCATAAATTTATTATTATGTTGGATTTCTGTAAAGTAAGTTATTTCAGCATAAAGTAGTAAAATATGAAGTTAAAATCTTCCATATGAATGCAATTTAAAACACAGACCTAGTTTTCTAGCCAGCATTCATTGCTGAGTGGAGGCTAAGTGGGGGTTTGAGATATTTACCACTTTTATCACTAGTCAACTAACCCTGGGATTGGAGTTTTCACTCCCAAGTACACAGCATACCATTTTAACATTGAGCATGAATACAACAGCCTTCGGAGATCAATGGATTAGGAACAACGCTAGGCACCCCCACTGAGAATCCTGGAGCTCAGGAAACTCCTTGCTTAGCAAGAACAACAATGCCTATAAGACAGGGGCTCAACACAGAAATGTCCATAGTAAGGGACAGTGACTCACACGTTCAATCATAGTACTGACTGTGATTCTACCTGAACCATTGATTTGTGAATGTAATCCATAATACCTGCAAGTTACATCCATTTAATATTAGTTCCATTGAAATTGTTTTAGTGTTTAAGGATCTTATTTATGGGCCATTTGAATAGGAACAATAGATGTAGGTCCTACTATATAGGACCCTCTGTTTCTGTTTGGAGCAGAACATCTAAATTAAGCTGTTTGACAGCAGGATATCAGCTGTTTGGCAATTGATGTGTTTATCAGAAATGTTACAAAAGTCAGGTATCATTAGTTCTTGGATCAAACTATGAAAATATATCAGAAATGGTCATCTGTAGACCTCAATGCTTGAGGAATACCAGGACCAAATGAGGAACCTACTTATTTTGCTTAGATATAAAAGTAAAAGACCAGAATTATTTTGTTTTTTTTCTAGATTTTAATCTTTATGAATGACTACATATGGATATTCCTAGTGAATTTTCCAATATAAAACAAAAACATTCAAAGAGACGTTATTACTCAAGTCACTGTTTCTGATTTAAGAGCTTTATTTTCAATTCTGGAGTAGTTTATCTATTTCATGTATACTGTACAGCACAGTTTTCAAGTGGGGTTAGTGGTTAACAATTAATAGCTAATCATTAATAAATATGGTCAAATGAGTAATAAGTAAGACAAAGTGGTAGGAGGAAGGGTGCAGTGTGATGTGTCAGAGCCAGGGCTTCGGAACAATAGCCCAGGATCTGTATTCTGTGATCTTTTGCGATTTATAAAATTCCCTTTCCCATGATATTCTCATCCACTGAGGGTGATTAATGATTAAGCTTACTTACACAAACCCTTTGGATTTTGATTTAATTAATAACAAATTTCGTTGCATAAGACATTGTCAAATGTGAAGTAAATCACCTTAAATATTGGTACTTTCGTGAAGATGCATTCTGTTTCAGCAATTCAGATGCAAATTGGGGGATCCTGATTAGCACACTGGAATGTTTTCTAGCTTCCCTTGCCCGAGTACATAAATTATTTACAGTGACTGCCTTTCTTTTCAACTTTTTATAATTATTTTATGTGTATGGGTATTTTGCTAACATGCTTGTCTGTATATATCATGTGTTGACAGAGGCAAGAATTTCCCTTGGCACTAGAGTTACAGAGGCTTGAGTCACCATGTGGGTGATGAGAATAGAACCCTGGTACTCTGGAAAAGCAGCCAGCATTGCGCTTAACCATTGAGCCACCATGGAAGTATCTAAAGTTCATTTCAATAAGCGCTAAAATTATCATCATCTTGTGATAATGATAATAGTAAATCTTCTTTAAATTTAAAATATTCTAAAATACTCCACAACAAGTTTTATCTTACAAATATAACTTAATTTTTAACCTAAAGCTTTCCTCAATATTTTAGTGATTTCCTAAAACATCTATATATTCATTTTGCCAGGTCTTAATTAATTAAGATGAAGAAACAAAATTTACAAATGAGCCGAAGTTGAGTGTGGTGTCCTGTAACCCTATCACTGAAGACAGAGAGGTGGGAGGATTTTGAACTCAGTCTAAGATGTATAAAAAAATTCTATCACTTTTGAGGCCTATTTAAACTCGTCCTACCATACAGGAGCAGAATTAATTTTAGTAAAGCTCTCAGTTTTTGTTCTTTCATGTAGAACAATATATGTTGTATTTCTCAGGATACTGTACTAAAATGCTCTCTGGTGTTCATGTCAGATTGATTTTTATGAGCACATCATTTTTCTAGAAGTTTTACTTTTTGAATGTAGTGAGAAATCTCACTGCATCTTGTCATATCTCATGGACTAGTCTATCAAAAGCCAGTAGACACTCCATGCAGCATCTGTGTTCTAGACAACTTACTAGCATAAGAATATTAGAAGACATATTTTAAGTTTCTGTTCCATCTCCAGTTTATGAAACAAGGATGCTACCATAAAAACAGATTTCATTGGCCTGAAAAAAACCCTAAGACATGCAGACAAGGGTAGTGTGGGAGTAGGTGCAAGTGCTGCCCTAGTAGATATCAGCACATAATCTCATTTAAACCTCTTAACAACTCAAAGAATTGCATACTCCAAATGAAGACACCAGTGATCCTTGAGGTAAATACTTTTCCAAATGTACATAGGCTCTTCACAAATACAATGGTCTTCTGTTTCATATCTCCACAGCCCTGGTCTCTCTTACACAATAGTGTGTTCTTTACACTCATTGGACTTTCTCTTATGTACTTTATATTATCTCTAGGTCTTTATAATACCATGTCACTGGAAATATTTGTAAATGGTTGCAGAGTTTATGGTTCAGAGAATAATAACAAGAGCAGAGTTCACATGTGTTCACCATGTACACTCATAAACACTGTATGTAGGTTTAACCACATAGGAACCTTAATACCACAGTGTTCCCCAGAGTTTCTCAATCTGTTGAATGTCAGGGTGGATGCGCACATAGTTGCAAATCCTATAGATGAAGACTCTCTGCAGAGCGAGCTTGTAGGAACTCAGTGCAGAGTCCATAGTAGTACAGTCTTATTTGAAGAAGTGCCTAGAGCCCTTTCTGCCATATTACAATATGGTAATTTCTTTATGGAAAACATTTAAGTTGGCACCAGTATATTCCCATTGATTATCGCTTGGGGACAACTAATATTTTTGTGATATCCTAAAATTCTAAAGTCCTACAAAAATACTGAGATCATTAGAAGCTAAAAGAGACCCAGGAACATAGCTGGAGTCATCAGACAGAATGTTATCTAGCGGACATCATACTGGACCACGAGTTAGAAGACTGAAGGCCCCAGACACCAATGTGCTTTCAGTTCATCATGTGAATTGCTATGCTCCAAAACTGTCATTGACATATATACAGACCCAACAGGAATGAGTGTGTATCTATCAGATATCAGAAGTCTATGTAGGTATTCATGTTAAAACACACAGTTATAACTCCCTCTTAGGGTATAATTTAGGAGAGGAACCTCCTTCTGGAAATGTCATTAAAGTCAATGCAGACAAGAGCATTATTACAAATAACAGAATGATAATTTTGCTCAAGTACATGTCACACAAAGGAACAAGAGATTTGACAGAACAAGCAGTTAAAATGCAGACAAATTTAAGGGGGAGGAAAAAAGCTTATTATTTTATGCCTGATATTTAAAAAATTTTTTCTTCTAATTCTTTTTCTAGTCTATCCTAATCAAAATCTTTGATCATGGGTTATTTTCAAAATAAATAACTTAATTTACCCATAATTGTCCCAATTAAGTTACAAAGAGCATTACCTCTGTGTACACTGTGGAGAGCAATTTTAATCCAGCAACTTGGTTTCTCTGATCACACCTAAATTCCTTCTGGTCTGTATGATCTGGCTGAAATGCAGATAAGCCCTTAGTACACACATTTAATGCCAAATCATGAAAGTAAAGTTAGTTTGTAGAATGAAGGACCCATGTTTGAAAATGATGTTTAATTGAGGGGCAGACAAAGTGATGAATCAAAGAAAGGTTTCACAGAATGAGTTTGAGATAGGGTCCACCAAACTTTCACAAGAATAGAGACAGGAAAGAGCTTTTAGAGGAGGCAGCACAGAGAAAGGGACAGTTCTACTGGGGGAGTTTTACAAAGACAGCTTAAAGAAGGAACAAGTTAGACACAGGTGAAGACAGAACAAGCCAACGAATGAGAAGGAACCAGAAGATTATAACAGATTACTAGAACTAGTTTAAAGCCAAGCAAAGCAACTCAGTCAGAAATTAAGAGAAACAAGGTTGAATCAGTTAGTTTTGAGAGAAGTCTGAGCCAGAACAGCTGGTTGAACCAGCGAGCAAGAGTTCAGGGAAAAAAATGGAGTGAGCATATCCAGCAGTAAGGCTCAGAGGCTGAAGACATTCTATGCCTACATTAGATTGTATGTAGTGTAGACACTTCCAGTACTAGGCCTAGGTCATCAGACAGAGACAATATGCCTTGGAGAGGGCAAATATATCTGGTGAATAAAAGATATTGATAGACAAAGAGCAGAATCACATAAAGATGAAACAGAACTCCATCTTCATTAAATTCCTGATAATGCACATAGCACATAAGAGATAGAGATGGGGCAATCCATTTGTCCACAAATTTCGGGAATTCCTTGTTTTTAATAGCTGAGTAGTATTCCATAGTGTATATGTACCACAGTTTCTTTATCCATTCTTCTATTGAGGGACACTTAGGCTGTTTCCATGTTCTGGCTATTATGAATAAGGCGGCTATGAACATGGTTGATCAAATTTTCTTGTTGTGTGCTGGAGCATCTTCTGGGTATATTCCAAGGAGTAGAATAGCTGGGTCTTGAGGAAGTCCTATTCCCAGTTTTCTGAGATAGCACTAAATAGATTTCCAAAGTGGCTTTACTAGTTTGCATTCCCACCAGCAATGAAGGAGTATTCTTCTCTCTCCACATCCTCACTGGCATGTGGTATCACTTGAATTTTTGATCTTAGCCAATCTGATGGGTGTAAGATGGAATCTCAGAGTTGTTTTGATTTGCATTTCCCTGATGACTAAGGAGGTTGAGCATTTCTTTAAGTGTTTCTCAGCCATTTGATATTTCTCTGTTGAGAATTCTCTGTTTAGACAAATGGATTGAGCTAGAAATGATCATAATGAGTGAGTTAACCCAGAAGCAGAAAGACTCAAATGGTATATACTCACTTATATCTGCATACTAGCCTAAGGGGCATGTCCCACAAAAGCCTTCACTTACCAGGAAACTGGGACAGAGGAGAGGATATCCTATTGGGACTCTAGATGAGAGAAGCATGGGAGAATAGCAAAGTAGAAGGATCCAGAGGGTCCTAGAAACCTACACGTAGAGCATTATGATAGGCAGATTTGGGCCCAGGGATCCCACTCAAACTAAGGCACCAGCCAAGGACAATATAGGCGGTAAACTTTAAACCCCTACCCAGATCTAGCCAATGGTCAGAACATTCTCCACAGTTGAGTGGAGAGTGGGGTATGACTTTCACATGTACTCTGCTGCCTCATATTTGACCATTTTCCCTGGAGGGGGAGACCTGGTGGCCCTCAGAGGAAGGATAGCAGGTTACCAAGAAGAGACTTGATACCCTATGAGCATATACAGGGGGAGGTAATGCCCCTCAGGAACAGTCATAGGGGAGGGGAATAAGGGGAAAATGGGAGGGAGGGAAGAACAGGAGGATACAAGGGATGGGATAACCACTGAGATGTAACAAGAATAAATTAATTAAAAAAAAAACAAAAAAAGAGATAAAGATGGGGAAAATATCCATTGATACAAAAGAAACAGAACAAAAGTACTGCATGAGATGTGGTTTTGATAAGAAGGGCTAAAACTATTTATCCTTGGTCTTGCTGAATAACCTAAGAGGCTAGGAATTGTCAAGACAAATAAAAGAAAAGGCTGCAGATAGTAAAATCAAAGAGCCAGTGTGCAGACACCTAGGCTTTGAGTATAAAAATAGCCTCAGGATACCTGTTTCTTCTGTGAAGCAGAGAAGGTTCTAGCCACAATAGATTCTACCCTATCTGTGATATCAGAGGAGAAGGGTTTATTAATTTTTTAGATCAAACAGTAGTCCCCAAAAACCATAGATAAGCCTGGCATGAGAAGAATTTTCTACCACATGGGCTGATTCTGCTATTTTCTGTCCCTAAATTATCTATGCTGCAGGGCAGATGCTGCATGAAAAAACCAGTGATGGCAAATAAATAGGGGGTCACAGAAGACTCTTCGACTTCACAAGGCTTCCAGTTAACTTTCTCTTCTTGCTTAACTTGGGCATGTTAGCTAGCACCTCCAAAATAAAGAAACACCTCCTATTTACAAAAGAGGTCATGACGAGTCAGGACCCAAACAGCAGGAGATTCACCGGATATGCCAAAATAACATGGCAAAGGACTGAAAATTAAGCATGCTTTGCCATGACAGTCTACAAAACTGGGAACTAATTACCATGTGAAAGTAAGTTTCCGTGAGAACTGGTTGAAATAAAAGATTTGAGCCAGATATTACATGCAGTTAAAAGAGCAGCACCCGAACTAGTTCAATTCTAAATGTTCAAAGGCCAGTGAACAGATTTGAAAACTACATGACAGAAGAACAGAAAGCATTGAGAGAATAAATTTGCAATAATATTTGGAGTCCCCTCCCCTGCCACAGTTGTTGACAATAATATAACTGTTAAAAAATCACCAAAAGTTTGAAATTTGATTAAATCGTTCAGCTAGGTGAATTTGGTGGGATAGTAACTCCATCCAATGACTAGAGAAGACAGCATGTTTTATGACTCATTGCATGAAGCTCAAGAGAGACATAGAAAACCTGAAAATTTCAGTGCCAAAATTAGAATACTATGGTAACTGCACATATTTATGTTCAAAAGAAATTGATAATGAGACAAAAATGGATCTTTAATATATACCATATAGCACATTTCTAAATAACCCAGTCTTTGTCAGGTTAGTTTAAAAAAATTCTAGAGGTACACACTGAATAATATAGAGCATGCTAAGACACAGTTAATGCAGGACTCTGCTCAGTCACAACAGAAGCCAAGGTAAAGTAGAAACATTTTTTTAAGTAAAATTAATTTAAAAATTAACACAGGCCAGGTGTGGTGGTGCACAACTTTAATCCCAGCATTCAGGAGGCAGAGGCAGGTGGATCACTGTGAGTTCGAGGACAGCCTCATCTACAAAGTGAGTCTAGGACAGCCAAGTCTACACAGAGAAACTCTGTCTCCCAAAACAAAACAAAAATATAAAATAAATAAATAATATGGGTATGTAAGTAATAGAATGGAGAGCAAAGTAATAGTTCCAAAAATTGATGGATGTGAAATCTACTCCCATCTTTAATTTTGTATTTGTTTTTATTTTATTTATAAATATGAATTCTCTCTCTTCCTCTTTCTCTCTCTCTTCTCTCTCTCTCTCTCTCTCTCTCTCTCTCTCTCTCTCTCTCTCTCTCTCTCTCTTTCCCTCTCCCTCTCTCTGTGGTGTGTGTGTGTGTGTGTGTGTGTGTGTGTGTGTGTGTGTATGTGTACATATGAGTGCATGTTCTCCAGAGGGCAGAAGAAAGTATCAAATCCTTTCAAACTAGAGTACCACGTAGTTGTGAGCTTCCTGGTGTGGGTACTGGTGTCAGATGTTTGGTCTCAAGACTGAGTATCAAGTACTATGAACAACAGACCCATGTCTTTAACTTCTACAAAGTATTTCTAATTTTAAAATATCATAATAAAATTAAACACGGCTGACAAAACAAAGACATAGATTACTTAGACTTAGAGTGAAAAAAAAATCCTGGATCGCAGTCATTAAATACAGTATGATAAGCAAATTTATGCTCATAAATTCCTCAACATAAAAACAGTTTAAGTGATTTTTTTAAAAAACTCAAAGCTTCCAAAACCCATCAAGATGAAACAAAATCTTAACAACCCTGTTTTAATCAAGAAAATTTATCTTTAATTAAATATTGAAAAATACATTTCCAGGCCATTCAGCTGTCACCAGAGAATACTGTCAGATACATGCAGAAAAATGAACACCAATCTACAAAAACTGAAATGAAGATAGAAATGGAGGAAACATCTCTCAGCTTCAGTCATGTGCAATGCTTTTCTACGAAAACCAAGGGCAAAACCAAAAAACCACACGGTGCCATCCCTAAATGCTAAAATGCAATAACACTTATAATATGCAAAAGTGACAAATTTCGATAGAAATCTACTTAAGGTATATGGGGCTTTTTAAATGAATCACATGAAAAATACCCTAATAAGTAGATAGCTGTCATCCTAATAAATTGGATAATATAACATAGTAATGATATGTATGCCCCCTAAATCATATAAAGATTTAGCAAAATTCATATCTAGAAAGAAAGTATTCAAGAAGAGGTAGATAGTATTATTCTGATTTTTATGTGAATATACCACATAAATAAAGTACCATCAATTGTTTTGGAAAGGAGAAGTAAAGAGGGAGGGCAGGCTCCAGCTGAACTCAAGACTTAATATCTATGAATGATTAATAAAGAGGCTCTTAATTAACTATTAGCATTCACACATGACCCAAAAGTACAAGGGACAGATTCCAGAAACAGATATCAAGGTATATACTTATAGAGTTTTTAAAAGTAAAAGTAAAGTAATGGATAATAGCCCATACTTAATTTTTTATGTGTTTGAGTACTTTATACACTAGGAGGGTTTTTACAGCATTTCTAATTCTTCCCTCTCTAACTCCTTCCATATCTGACTTCCACTCTGTCCCAAATTCATGACTCCAGCTTCTATGATTTGACCCTGGAGAAAACTGAGTCTCCCTCTCTTGGCATCCATTGATTGGTATAGCTCTTCACCTGGGCATGTAGCTTTGTTACATATTCTCCTTCTCCATTCACATGTTCACTGGAGCTGACATTATGCAGGTCTTATTCAGGCAATTATATCACTGAGACTTCATAAATGGCAGTTTTCCTGTTCTATGTAGAACATGCTGTCTAGCAATGGGTGTCTAGTCCTCTTGATCTTACAATCTTCCTTCTGTAATACTCCCTGAGCTTTAGTATTCAGATATAGGCCACTACAGCGATGTGCCACTGTTTAAAATGCAGAAGATAAATAACTGTGGTTCTCAGATCCAGCTGTACATCTATAATGCAACACTGACATGCAAGTTTTCTGGAAGAGTGTCCTTTTAAGCAAATAAAGCAAATGGCTTTGATCAGTCAAAGGAAACCCACAAATATTGCCTTAAACTTTATGTGCTTTTCAAAATCCAATCTCCATCTTAAGTACATTCTTGAAAGAATAGGAAAGAGTCAGCCACTAGAATGCTCTACCTCTTTGTGATAAACTGAGTTTTCCAGGGAACTGTGTGCCTGTGAATTTTTCAAAAAGGGAAGATATTCTGCTCATAAAGCAAACATTCATAAAATATCATTCATAATTGTCAAAACACAGAAATATCTCATATCATGCAATAGAGAAAATACTGTGGTAGGCAAACTGTGTACATACATACTATGGAACACAGAAGAAATGGGATAGGTGACAACTAGATGCATCTCCAGACAATTATTTTAGTGAAAAAAATGACATTTCAAAATGTCATATACATCCTTGTTATACTTCCTTAGAGGCTTTAGAAATGGGAGACACTTAACAGGTGGGGTGTGGAGTAGGCAGGAGTGGGTGACAGGTGAGAGTGAGCATCAAAGAGCAAGAAGAAATATCGCAGTATTGGGACTTAGTGGTTTTGACATTCTAGTGGATACAAATCCCTGCACACCACAAAATACAGAGTTTTGTTGGCATATACATATATACAAGTATATTGGAGAACCTGAGTTAGAGCAAAGCATTTTACTGACATCCATACATTGTTCACAATATCAACAGCAGTTTTGTAAAACTTCACCATTAGGAGAACTGCATATGTTGCAAAAGGATTCTTGCAATCTATAATTACATTAGTTAAGGATTTAGCTTAGATGGGAGAGAAGTTTCCAAGCTATTCCAAGAAATATACTAAGTATTAAATAAATAATTCTTTTGAGAAACAAAAATGAAATAATTAAGAATTAAATTTGAAAGTGGAGTTAGAGCACAAGCACTGTCAAATTTCTAAGCAAGGAAAGAATGATATACAGCACAATTATGAAGAGAGGAAACATCCTATATTCATAGAGTCAACACTAGCAGGATAGTTTGTGAGGCAACTCCAGGTCCAAGTACATGATAGAAAGAGAGGGTATACATCCTGTTTTGTTTTTAATTTTTTGCTTTTCTTGACTTGACACGGACCAGAATTACTTGGAAGGAGGAACCTCAAGTGAGAAAATGCCTCCTTCAGATTGGCCTACGGATAAGCCTATGAAAAAAATTTCAATTAATGATTAATGTGTAGATCACAACACTAGTTAGATCATGCCACCTACGTACACATAAGTGGTCCTGGGTGGTATAAGATAGAAGACCTAGTTAGCCATGAGGAACAAGACAGTAAGGAGTGTTCTTCCACCATTATGATTTAGTTCCTGCCTCTGGTTTTTGCCTTGACATCTCTTGTGCACTGAAATCCCTCAGGAACAGAGTGTGGCCTAAAATTTTTAAGCAGAAACAACCCCTCTCTACCCAAGTTGCTTTTGGCCATGTTATTTATTGTAGCATTAGAAACCTAAATAGGGCAGAACTAATGTGAATACAAAAAATAGAGATGTTTCTATGGTCAGCAATATAGCACAGCATGCAGGATGTACCTGTAATGCAAGTTTGGCAACCCTATTTCCATTCCAGGATTCACATAAAGTTGAAGGAAAGAACACACTGCATGAAGCTGTCTAAACATATGTGTCATCTTGTGCATGTTCTCCCTCAGTTCTGTCTTCTAATCTCTCTCTCTCTCTCTCTCTCTCTCTCTCTCTCTCTCTCTCTCTCTCTCTCACACACACACACACATGTGCACACACACACACAAGCAGTGGTAAAGAGAGAAAGTTTAAAATAAGCACATGCCTTGTTTATTTGTGTAATTTGAAATAAATGGAAATAGTTCAGTAATTTCTGTGGCAATGTCCCAGTAACACAACACTGTGCTACAGTTTGCTATGAGGCTGCACTGCAGATGTCCATGAGCTGCAGAATGTTTGGCTGCCCCACAGCAATATTGCAATTTTAATTAACATTGGGGGAGCAACAGATCAGTTCAACAGTCCTTCTCATTTAATTGATAGTCTTTTGAAAATTGAGATGCTTGTTTCGTGCATGGACCATTGCTTACCACCTGCAGGATTTATGTGTGTGGTTAATCACTAAATCGTATCTGTACCCACTACAAAGCCAAATACACATCGCTTCTGTTTGGAAGTATATTGCAGGGCATGGATTCAAACACAGAAAAATATCATGTTTTATAATAAAAGGGGAAAGGCCTTTTTTTTTATGCTACAGGGAGAAAATCTGGAAAAGATTCTACTTTTTAAACTGCCATGGAGTTTCAATTGGTACATTTAGGTGCTGCTACCTATGTTTAAAGAGAAATGATATTTAAAATATTTCATTGACACATTTTCAGGAACATACGTAGATGGTGTATATTGGACACTGTTAATTTTGGTCCAGTGTCATGGTAATCTATCCTGCACACAGAATCCCAAAGGGCTTTGTGTCTTTATCTTTTAAATAATTGCTTCTTAGAACAACAAAGCCTATTTTCAACTTCATAGAATGGTTTGAAAAGTAAAACTAATTAACTGTATGTTTATTTTATTACATCAATACAGACAATTGTTTTAATTTGGACCAATGAGATGAAATAAGTTCTGCACTGAGCATTTGGCATTTGTGAAAATTTCATGTACTCCCATGAGTGGGAGAGCACACATCTTTGTTCATATATGAGACAGCTAAAGAACATCTTGTCTTCTCTATATTGTCCATAGTGATTTTAATCTTGTGATGAAGCATTTCAATCAACTGTGTAAAATATCACCAACAAATCTCATAAATGTACACTGATAATTTTCCCAACTTAACTATACAGATATTGTTTAAGACTCTTAGACCTATTTTCCTTGTGGCAATTAGAAATAAATACGGGTGTAGAAGTTGGGTATTTTTTATAGAAAATGTAGACAGTTGGAAGTCAGTCTTGTATCCATCATCATATAATCAAAATATGTCATGTACAGAAAAGAGAATATTATCAGTACATGAAAATGAATGTCATATCCATGCTACCAAATGTATATCTTTGGTTGTATCATGTCACATTGGCAGCATATGCTACCAAAGACAGGGTATTGGAGAACTCACATTGACCTTAAACACTTGGAATAAAAAACTCATTGAAGTATAACCAGATTCTGTGCTGTGGGGAGCCAAGACTATAGCCGGCAAGCATCTCGGACCTTGGCATAATACATTGAGTGGACCTGGGACAGACTGCCTTGTGACCTCTTTCCCTGCCTCAGGGTACATTCCAGAAGGCTGCCTTGCAACCTCTTCCCCTCTCTCAAGGTACTCTCCAGCTGTTCTCAGTATTCCCGGAACTACAGAGACCTTTAGGGGACGAGCAGAACAAAGTCTATAGATAACATCTTGTGGTTCCAGATGCCTAACAATTCCACCCAGCCCCAGAACCACAGGGGCCCTCACCCTGCCAAACTTTTTGACTTCCTGAAATCTTGCAAACACCGCCCACTCAGATCACCCCACTCAGCCTCCTGCTTCAATGGTATATAATTGCCTGTGAGAAAATAAAATTTTGTCAGCTTGATCAGACTCCTTGACTTGCTGTTCATTCTTCGTATCTCTTGTCCCCCATTCTCTCCCTAGGGGTCCAAGGGTCCCAGTTGATTGTCCAGGGGGTTCAGACACTGTGCTGAGGTGCATTGTTAGTAGTCACCACTTGATGGGCAGAGTTTGCATGTGAGGTGATAGAAAGGTTTTGCAAATGCACAGTGATGACAGCTACATAGCACTGTGCACATAAAATACTACTGAAGTGTGTGCTAAAATTCGATAAAAAAACCAAAATGATATATAATATGTATTTCTATAATATGTTTAATAAATTAAAACACATACATATGTATGCATGTATTTTCACAACAAATTTGTTTAAAATGGGGCCAGGAAGTAGACACAGTAGAAAGGAGTATGTACTGTTCTTAAAGATTATCCAATTCAGTTCCCAATGTCCACATCCGACAGCTGACAGCCACCTGTAACCCTAGGTCCTGAAGATCCTAGACCCTCCTTTGGCCTCTGTGATGACCTGCATACGCACAGCATACACACACTCACAAAATATAAATGTAATTTAAATATAAAATAATCTTTAAAAAAAAACTAAAACAAGGTGGGGATCCAAGATAGTGGGCTGCAGAGCACCAGAATCTGGGTTGGATAGGACAGGGGAGAACCCACTGTGTGGAGCAGGAGCAGATATGACCTAAGTTCACCCTGCAAATATATGGAAAGACCCAGGGCCCAGGCACATTTACCAAATCCCAGCCAAACACTGGCTAGAGTAATGTACCAGCACTCTCTCCTACTAAACTGTGGGCTGCAGAGCACCAGAGTCTGGGAATGCTAACCCAGGGGAGACCACAGAGTGTGGACCATGGGTGGATCTGACCTTGAATCATCAAGCAAATCCACAGAAGGCTCCAGGACATAGGTGGGTACAGTCAGGGTCACCAAAGTCTATCAACATGTTGGCCAGAAAGTAGCACTGGCACCCTGTCTCAGGCTGAACTTTACACTGCAGTGCACCAAGGTCTGGGACTGCAGGGGTAGATCTGACCTCAGGTCACTGGACAATCCAGGGTGATGTCCTGGGTCCAAACAGGCCTAGGACCAGGCTCCAAAAGCCTAACTAGTGGTGAGTGGCACCTCTTTCCTGTGTTTCAGATGGAATTGTGGGCCACAGAGCAACAGTGTATGAGTCTTAGACACCAGAGGAGACCTCAAGGTGTAGATCACAAGTGGGTCTGACATCAAGCCAGCCAGCCAATCCAAGGAAAGTCTTTGGATCAGAAGCCAGGTCACTTGCCTGATCCATAGAAGGGTTCCCTGATCCTGGGAGATTAGAAGTCTAGTCACTCACCTACAAGCTGCTCTCAGCAGCCAGTGAAAGACACCAGAAACTACCACCAATGCCAGAAACAGCAAGATGACTAAGGGCCAGCATAAAAAACACAAGCCAAAATAATATGAGAGCACCAGAACCCAGTGATCCCAAAGCAATCATCCCTGGAAACTCAAACACAACTGAAGCACACAAAAAATGACCTCAATTCCTTCATAATAAACATGATAATGGAGGAAAAAAGCAAAATTGTTAAACAAATACAGTGAAACAGATTGAGGGCCTTAGAGGCCATAGAGAGGAAATGAAGAAATCACTGGGAGAAATTCAGGAAAATGTAAACAATCAGGGGAAGTAAATCAATAAAATGGTCCACGATCTGAAGATGAAAGTGGAAACGATGATAAAAATCACAATCAGAGGAAAGTCTGGACAGAGAGAACTTAAATAAGAAAACAGGAACTGCAGGAGAAAGCATTGAAAACAGAATACAAGAGATAGAAGAAAGAAACTCAGGCATAAAAGATGCAATGGAAGAATCTGATGCAACCATCAAATAAAATGTTAAATCTGTTAGTCTCAACAAGATAGGAAAGATGTTTACTTCAAGTTTGCAAAATACAAATACCCAAATCACTATGAATGGCACGTTTATATAATTCCTGCTTGTCTCCTGGTTCTTCCTGCTATATGTAATTTATTTCACTCATGTGTAATAAAATAAACGTATATGTTACAAAAGAAACATAATAAAATATTTTTAAAATGTTAAATGTAGAAAATTCCTTTTACCAAACATCCAAGAAATCAATAACACCATGAAAAGACAAAATCTAAGATAACAGGAATTGAGGAAATAGAAGAAACCTGACTCTGAGACCTAGAAAACATTTTCAACAAAATCACAGAAGAAAATTTTCCCAATTTAAGGAAAGAGATGCACATAAACATACAAGATGCCTACAGAATACCAAATAGACTAGACCAGAAAAGAACATGCTACCACCACATAATAAAATTAAACACAATATGTACAGAAAAAAGAAAAAATATTTTTAAAATCTGATGAGGCAACTTAATGACATACCTGGAAGCCCTAGAAAAAGAGAAGCAGAAATTCCCAAGAGGTGTAGGTGGCTGGAAATAATCAAACTTAGGGCTGAAATCAGTAAATTAGAGACAAATAAAACAATTCAAATAATCAATGAAACCAAGAGCTTGTTCTTTGAGAAAATCATCAAGATAGATAAACTCTTAGCTAAACTAATTAAAAGGCAGAGACAACAACAGACACCGAAGAAATCAGAGGAATCATTATTGTCTATTACAAAAACCTATATGCAAAAAAATGAAAATCTAAAGGAAATAGATAATTTTCCTGACAGATTCCATTTGCCAAAGTTAAGTCAAGAGTAGGTAAACAAATTAAATAGTCGTATTTCTCCTAAAGAAAAAGAAGCAGTCATCAAAATCTCCCAGCTGGGGGAAAAAGCCAAGGGCCAGACTGTTTCAGCACAAATTTCTAAATTATACCAGAAGACCAAAGAAGGGCTAGTATGGATAATCTACAAACTACTCTACAAAATAGAAATACAATAAAACATTATCAAACTCATTCTATGAGGCCACAGTAACCTTAATACCTAAAACAAAGATCCAACAAAGAAAGAGAACTTCAGACCAATTTCTCTTATGAACAAACATTCATGCAAAACATACTCAATAAAATACTCATAAACAGAATAAAGAACATGTCAAAGATATCATTCACCATGACCAAGTGAGCTTTATCACAGGCATGCAGGGATGGTCCAATATAGAGAACTCTATCAATGTAATCCAACAGATAAAGAAGCTGAAAGAAAAAAAAAAAACACATGATCTTCTCCTTAGATGCTGAAAATCATTTGACAAAATGCAAAACCCATTTGTGTTTAAGGTCTTGGAGAGATCAGGGATAAAAGGCACATACCTAAACATAATAAAGGCTATATACAGCAACCAAGAGTTAACATCAAATTAAATGGAGAGAAACTCAAGAAATTCTGCTAAAATCAGGGACTATATGAGGCTTCATATCTCTTTATAACAGTACTAGAAGTCGAGCTAGAGCAATAAGACAACAAAGGAGGCCAAGGATATACATGTCAGAAAGGCGGAAGCCAAAGCATGGCTATTCTCAGATGATATGATAGTGTACATAAGAGAACCCCAAATTCTGCCAGAGAACTCCTACAACTATTAACACCTCAACAAATTGGCTGGATACAAAATCTCTCAAAAAGCCAGTAGCTCTCCTGTATACAAATGATAAATGAGCTGAGAAAGAAATTAGAGAAACTGTACCCTTTAAAAGAGCCACAAATAATATATAAAATATTTTGGTGAAAGTCTAACCAAACAAGTGAAATGCTTATATGAAAGAAAAACTTCAAGTGTCTGAAGAGAGAAACTGAAGAAGATATCAGAATATGGAAAGATCTCCCCTGTTTGCAGATCAGGAGAATCAACATAGTAAAAATGGCCATTTTACTAAAAAACAATATACATATTCTGTGCAATCTCTATCAAAAACCTACACAATCATTAAAGACCTTGAAAGATCAATTCCCAATTTCATATGAAAAAACAAAATACCCAGAAGAGCTAAAACAATCCTGTACAACAAAAATCCTCCAGAGGAATCCATCGTTGATCTCAAGATGTACTATAGAGCAACAGCAATCAAAACAGCATGGTACTGGCATAGAAATAGGTTGGTTGAGCAATTGAATTGAATTGACAACCCAGAAATAAGCCCACTACTTTATGGACACTTGATATTTAACAAAGAAGCAAAATCCATAAAATGGAATAAAGACAACATCTTCAGCAAATGAGCTGGCCTAACTGGATGTATACATGTAGAAAAAAGTAAGTAGATCCATATTTATCACACTGCACAAAACTTTAGTCCAAGTGGATTAAAAACCTCAACATAAAACCAGAGATAATAAATATGTTAAAAGAAAAAGTGCGGAAGAGAATTGAACTCTTTGGTACATGAGACAACTTCCTGATCAGAACACCAATAGCTCAAGCTTTAAGGTCAACAATTAATAAATCGACCTAATAAAACTGAAAAGCTCTGTAAGGCAAAGAACACTTTCAACAGAACAAAATGAGAGCCTACAGACTAGGAGAAGATCATCACCAACCCTATATATGACAAAGGGCTAATATACAAAATACATAAAGAACTGAAGAAATTAAACTCCACTAAACCAAATAACCTATGAAATGGCGTTCAGTGCTAAACAGATACTTCTCATCAGAGGAGTATCAAATGGTTGAGAAACCCTTAAGGAAATTCTCAATGTCCTTAATCATCATGGAAATGCAAATCAAAACCACTCTGAGATCCCATCTTACACCTATCAGACGGCTAAATAAAAAACTCAAGTGACAGCACATGCTGGTGAAGTTGTGTAGAAAGGGGAACACTCCTTCATTGCTGGTGGGAATGAAAACTTGTACAACCCCTTTGAAAATCAATCTATTGCTTTCTCAGGAAATTGGGAATAATGCCACCTCAAGATCCAGCCATACCACTCCTGTGCATATACTTGAAAGATGCTCCACTACACAACAAGATCATAACAGCCTTATTTTTAATAGCCAGGATCTGGAAACAAACTAGATGTCCCCCAATTGAAGAATTGGTAAGGAAACTGGTACATTTACACAATGGAATACAAGTCAGTTATTAAAAACAAAGAAATCTTGAAATTTACAGGCAAATGGATGGAACTAGAAATTATCATCCTGAGATAGGTAACCAGACATGGAAATATTTGCATGGTATATACTCACTTATAATTGGATATTAGATAAACATAGATGATCTCTGAGAGACTCCACCAAGCAGGGGATCAGGACTGATGCTAGGATTAGATGCAGGGTCCCAGATGAGAGTGGTATAGAAGAATGGGTGTATAGAATCACCCAGAACACCGAGGAGCCCTAAAAGAAGACCATCAAGGCTAGCAGATCTGGACAGGGCTGTGCAGCATGAACTGATGCACCAATGAAGAACACTGCATGCAGTAAACCTAGACCCCCTGTTCAGATCTAGCCAATAGACAGGTCATTCTCCACAATTATGAGAAGAGCAGGGACTGCCTCTGACATGCACTCCCAATTTGATCACTTCCTCTTGGTGGAGAAGACCAGTGGCATAAAGAAGAAGGGAAAGCAGACTATCTGGATGAGACCTGATAGTCTTTGGTCATATGGTGTGAGATGAAGTCCCCTCTGTCATAGGTCTAGAGGATGGGAATAGGGCAAAAGAGAGAGGGAGGAAGATGTGAACGGGAAAATACAAGTAAGGGGATAACAATCAAGATGCAATCTGAGTAAATTATAATTAAAAAAAAACTAAAACAAATGTTGAAGAAGATGAATAGAGCAATTCTCTCAAATAACTTTCTATAAATTATTATTCATCAACAGATAACAAAAAAGTGTTACGTACATGAAATGAATATTAAGTATCCATGAAAAGGAAGTACACACTCATGCTATCAAATTGAATATCTCATCTATTGCCTGGAAAACTAAGTTCAAGTTAAAACACTAAAAAAGATAAAGTAAAGATCTAAATAATCATCATTACTGGCATTTAAGGGCACATGTAAATTGCCAGTAATTACATTTGGAATACATAACATGTTGGATGTTACAAATAAACTGTAGGAAGAATGGGAAAAACCAAGAAGCAGTTCTCTGCCACAATGGATACATCTACATACAATGCCTAAACTCAAGGCTAAGAAACATCAGGCCAAAGTGAACTTATGAATACAAGGATCAGAGAAAGAGAGAATCTGTTGTGAGATTGTGAGTCCTAGAAAATACAGGAAACCTCATCTATGGTACCTAAACAGTATGGCTGCCTATACAAGTCATGAACAATGACCACACCAATAGGCTTGCTAAGATGGGGAAGGGAAAAACCTGCAGAGAATGTATGTGCAGACTAAGAATTGTAGACAATAACTAGCTGCTGAGAGGGAGAATTAGTCTTTCCCAGAGATGAACTCCCAATTGGCTATTCAGTACAAAGTCATTGGCACTATAATCAGGAACACCAGACAAACTTAAAACACCCAGAAGATTGACTTACAAGGTTGCATTTATAGTGCTCTCTCTCTCTCTCTCTCTCTCTCTCTCTCTCTCTCTCTCTCTCTCTCTCTCTCTCTCTCTCTCTCTCTCTCTCTCTCTCTCTTTCTCTCTCTCTGTCTCTCTGTCTCTCTGTCTCTGTCTCTGTCTCTCTCTCTTTGTGTGTGTGTGTGTGTGTGTGTGTGTGTGTGTGTGTGTGTGTGTGTAACAATACTAATCAAAGAGGTGATGAGAGAATCTGGGGATAAGAAGAAAAGGGAGAAAAATATGCAATTCTATTTTAATTTATAAAATAATTAATGCTCTGTAGCTGTAGCCATCAAACACATTTGTTTCATTTCTACTTAATATTTGTTTTATTTATACTTCTCTCCCATAATTTTAGTTATGGAACAGGAGTTATATAATGTTACTATCTACAATTGTTGCTCTTTTAATTTTTCTTTCCCTCAGAGGTTAAGACAGTAAAAAACTATCCTTTAATGTTTGCTGTTTTAAGCTGTTTTGTTTTTCTATTATGAGACAAGAGAAAAAATGTTTTCCATACCATTCTGTATCACACTGTTTGTTCCTGTCTTACATCTCTTGCTCTAAGCTCTTTATATATTATATTACAACCAAATGTTTAGCATTTAAAGTCCTTTAATTTGTATAAGTACTTGGTGAGATGGTAGAAAAATGATGAGAATATATAAAACTGCTTTTGATTCTATATGCAAAGGAATAAATAACCCACTTAATAAATCAAAATACAGAAAAAAGTTTTATAGTATATAAACACTCTCAGCTTAAAATATGGTTTATATCCTGTTAATTTGTGAGGTGTTTTGTTTTGCTTTGCTTTAGAAAGTAAACATATGGGGTCTGGAGTGTTGTCTCAGCTGTTAAGAGCACAGGCTACTTTTCAGATGACCTAAGTGTGGGTCCCACTACCCACATGGTGGTTTGTCGGCTTTGGTAACCCTTGTTCCAGGGGATTCCACAACATCCTTTAGCTTCTGTAGGAAATGTACACATTCAGTTCACACACATACACACAGGCAAAATACTTAAAAATAATTGTCTTTTTAAAAAAAATGGATAAATCTGTGGGGATTTTACATCTAACATGCCATTTATTGGCTGTTGAGTAAGAAGGAGGATGACATCCTCTCATATTTTATATTTTCTGTATTATCTGAGGCTACTCATAGATTCATTAATCTAAATTAAAGTGCTGATTAGAGCAAGTGTCTCATCAATGACCTCTCCCTCACCTCCACAAGAGTTTTAATTGGTGTAACCTTTCATAGCATTTTCAGTTTGATAACTGCAAGCCTAATAACATATTCACCTCACATAAATACACTTGTCAAATGAGTTCACAGAACGATTTAACATTCTGTAGCCACCTCCTGCTCTGCACATTGATATGTGTATATAATGCAGTCAGTGCTACCTGCTCATTATTCTCCCAAAGCCAACTTTTCATTAAAAAAAAATCTTTCCAATCTTGATTTTCAAATGAAAAATATCCTTAATTTTAATTAAAATATAATCACATTATACCCCATTCCTTTTCTTCCTCCAAACTTTCCCATGTCCCTTCTCCTTACTCCTCAAGTTCATGACCTCTTTATATATATATCAGTATGTATATATACAATTATATATATATATAGTATGTTGATATACATTTATGCATATGCACAAATTGCTGAGTACATTCAAAATATCTTGTATGTATGTGATTTCACAGCTGAGTATTAGTAATCAGATAACCCAATTAAGGGGTTCATGCCTGGGGAAGACTAATTCTCTTCCTCTCATCAGTTGTTAGTTTCCTATAATTTTTGTTTCTATGGGTGGGGGCCTGTTTGATTTTTCCACTTTCACATTATTATATCTACTGGTGTCATTTTTCATCATGACTTATTAAGCAGCCATATTGTGGATGAGGCTTCCCTGACATCGTAGCTTAGGGTGCTGCACATCTATTTTCTGTGTTTTCATTCTCATTACACTCTCTTTAGGTTGTTTGTTCATTTGTTTTTTGAGGAACTTAAATTTGAAAATGTAAGTGAAGCTTTACTCTTGTACTCCTGTCTTGGCAATTGTAGCAGCAGCCACTTCTTAATGAGCAGAAATAAAAATGAAAATGAAAGGGCTCTCCCTGACAAACCTTGCAGCTGTCAAGTATAAACCTTTTGGGGGTGGGAGGGCTTTGATTACATTTCCTCGTGAAACTGCACTTAGACTTTTGCACTTAGACTATGAAACTGCTTCATTATGTCAAAACTGCATGCCATATAAATGGAACAGCTAGCAAGGGCAATAGACCTCTTTAAGCTGAGGTAAGTGAACTTTTTAAATAGTTAACAATAAGGACGGTCATGATTCCTAGCACACATCATCTTCTCTGTGACAATCTAGGAATATTAATAATGTTGGATGTGACTTCCTCCGCTTATCCCCATTATCTCTGCTCACTTTCCAAATGATTTCTTTCTTACTGACCACTTTGCATGAGTCAAACCCCCAGCTATTCCTTCTTGCTTAAAGCACTGGCCTTCAATCATCAAGGGAGCTATCAAGTGACAAAGCTTGTGTTGGAGCCCTGGAGACTTGCAGAACTTCCATTGGACTTGATATTCTCTCCTGTATTTATTCCCTACCACTTTCTAATGTGAACAGTAAGCACACACTGGGCAAAACCGACTGCTTATAAGCTCAGCATGTGTAAGTGACATAGTGTTAGACCTAACGTGTACAGGGGCTGCCAAATGACCAGAGCAATGTAAGCTGATATCTTCATAATCTTCAGTATGTATTACTTGTTTGTGTTGGGAAATATTAAAAATCCCATCTATTAGCTGTTTGTAACATGTTGATCACATCTATTTAGTGCTGATATAGAACATTAGAAGTTATTGTTTCTATTGGGTCCTATTTATGCACATAGCATTTTTCTCTTTCCTTTCACTTCTAAACCCTTCCTAACCCATGAACTACTATTTTCTTCTTTGCTTCTGTGAGATTTGCAGTTTAACCTCCACATGTAAATAGAAACAGCACTTATAATTCTATGTCAGACTTAGCCTACCTAGCATGATATCCTCTAATTCCAGTGATATTCCTACAGATGACAAAATTACATTCATTCTTAGGGTTAAATAGTATTCTACTGTGTGAACATGTTCCCTTTCTTCATCTGTAAATGAAAAGCTATATATATTTAGTGTCTTGGTCATTGTAAACATATTGAGTCAGCAAATTGCATGAATACACAGGAATCTCTTTGTCACCTTGATTTTATTCCATTTGGATGCATACACTAAATGGAGTTTCTGTTTTATGTGCTAGTAGTATTTGAACTGTGAAGAGCAACCAACAATTTTTCTATAATTACTGACAAATTACATATCCAGCATTTCCCTGAGAAGTTGGCTCTCAGTTAATGAAAGAAGGGAAAAATAATCTACAATTTAATCACATAGATTATTCTATGGCAGGGGAATGATTGGTAGTACATACATGATAATACAATCTTCAAGATATGCTACAATATAAATGATTGAAGATATTCTAATTTAAACATGCATATGCAACTACCTAATAATAATAAAATAGCATTTAGCATACCCTAAGCTTTTATATTTTGTACACTTTAATATTTATAAATAACAAGACAATATATGTGATATTATATAGATTACATAAATTGGGGAATGCATTGGATTTTTAGTTTACCATGAATTTTAAATATTATACTGTGATTTTATAACTTATAATGGTAAAATGTCCACCAAATGTCATATTATCTTGCTACTACCTTATGTCAAAGAGAATAAACTTAGATTATTTTCTCTTGGAATTGTGTGTGTGTGTGTGTGTGTGTGTGTGTGTGTGTGTGTGAGAAAGAGAGAGACAGATGGACAGACTTATGTATTTATCTAAGTTTATAAAATAATGTGTGACTATTCATTCTTATCTTATGGAATATCCTAATAGGATTGTATAGTTAAATTTATGTGTAAATCAAACTGTTTGGCAAAGCATGACAGATAAAATGGCAGGTGTTTCCTGGACTGAGTCTTTCTAATTAGTGAGCTCAGCATGAAATGAAATTTATCTGATTTAAAATAATTGTATTTTTAGTTACTTTTTCTATCATCAATATTGAGATCAAAGTAGTGTTGCTATCATCAGTATTATTTATATTTTAATGTAGGCTTAGCTGAATATGTATGTTTATATATATCACACTAATTATTATTTATTTAACGTTCATTAAATAAGGGCACTGAGACTTAGAAAAAGTAAATGTCCTGTTGACGTGGCTATGTATATGATGCTCTCTGCACTGAACATTGTTTTCTCTGTTATGTTGTTACAAACATTCTTGTTACAGTTTGAATTGGAGAACTCTTCCACATTTCCCTACATTGGAAGCTGGTAGCACAGCCGATGAAACCATTTTGGAAGGGTGTGGAAACTTTTTAGAATGGAGTGTCTAGCTGTGAGGAGTGGGTTGCCAACGCTGCACTTTGCACAGTGACACTGTCCTGCTAGCTGTAGTCTCATTATATGGTTCCTAGTCGGCCATCATTCATGACCTCTCTACCTTACCCTTCCAGTGCGGTGAATGCACAGTGTCTTTGTCACCATTGTGAGCTGATGGCCAGATATAAATCAGTTCTCAATTGAGTGGTTTCTGTGACATGTTCTTGTCATAGCAACTCAAATTAACTAATATGGGATCACATGCTGTGTTTTATCCCATTCTCCTAATGATTCCTTACATTTTATGTGCCATTTATAATGGGAAGAACCAATTCCTTGACAATTCTTTACAAATATGCTACATAACGTATTACTTTTGTATTGACAGGCAGACTTATAGAAACTTCTGACGGGCAGAGCTGCCATCTAGATATTTGAGTAGAAAACTTAAATTCATAGGGATAAAATGGTTTGAGAAATTTCCAGACAGCTCATACAGAGACACACGTGAGTGCTCTGGGCTGTACCCGTGTCCTCATAGCCTTACATTTAGGAAACTCGCCAGGCTCCTCAGCCTAAAGCCTTTCTCACTTCTGCTATCCCTATTATTCAATGAAGGCTTAAAAACTCACTCACTTTTTGGTTTATATTTAATTATATTTATACACAAAAATGGAGACCAGTTAATAAGAGCTCATGACTGAACTGTTTACCATCCTTAGGGCTTTCACTTGTAAGGAAAGGTTAGTGCTTATCCTCATTGATAGCTGAAGTAGCCATACAGCTAACGTCTTCACTGAAAGACTCTATTCAACAAAATTAGCACTTTGGAAATGTTCATACTGGTCCATAATGTTGCGGTAATTGCCGCTCTCTTAGGGAATAATATTTGCCTTGCTCTTGATTCTCTTCTGTGACGTTGCTTTGATTATTCTATTTTCTTTCTTCTGTATTCATAAGAAGAAGAATGCCATCCTAGTAATGCAGGCTGTCACGTTCTCGGTGTGTTCACAAGCATGGAATGGGAGCCCACAATTTCTGTAATCAAGATGTCTGAGAGTCAATGTGCCCAGAATCTTCGCTTTAATCAGCTGTGATACTCTGTGCCCTGAACTCCAATTATCCCTGCAACAGAGGTAATCAAGTCTGAATAAAACCCAGGTTATTCTCCATAGCCCAGTTTATCTCTCCATAGCCACAGGGAAGGCTGCTCCATCAATCAAGACTCCAAATAAAAAGGTAATTATTTCTTGATTTCTCCGGAGCAGATGCAATGAGAACAAGGTTGCTTCTACTGGGAGTCCCGTTGTGCTGCCAAACAGTAGCAGTTATCTTAGAAGACAGAAGCAATTTACTTGCAAGATGTTCCTGTCTTTGTAGGTAGAAATGAGTGTCAGCCATTAAGACTGTCCTGGTCTTTCATGCACAGTACAATGCTAGACCTTCCATGGACATTTGCTAATTTAATTTATTTTAGACTCTGTGAATGCACATTCATGTGCTCATGGACATTAATGATATAAGGCTTATGTTAGCCTTAGATTAGAGCTAGTACATGTATTTGATGGATACGGGGCCAAAGGCATGAGCTGGTCTGCAGCTTAACAAGGCTTCATAATTTCTACATCACAAGGTCTTTCCAGTGTCTTCATTATGAACACTTATGAATTGACAAACCTTGGTCATCACGCACACATACCCATCTATATGTAAAGCAAAACAGCTTGCCATTGTCCTGCATACACATATGATAGCATTTACAATCTTGTCCAAAAGAGAAATCGTCAGAATTTTTGTCATTGTTTAGATTTCACTCTAAATATGTGTGTGTGTGTGTGTGTGTGTGTGTGTGTGTGTGTGTGTGTGTGTGTGTGTGTATACACATATCCATGGCACAGGAACAGGGCATTCAGAAACAGTATGGTGACAATTGCTCATAATAGTTTTACCTTCAGAAAACTAGAAAAAATAATGTAGAAAGTTTTCACTCTAAAAACATCAAATATTTGAACATCTGTATCTGCTTAACCCGAGCCAAAATGGCACATTGCACATGAGTTTGGAAGCAGTGAACCATTGGTATCTATAATTTATATGTTTTATGGATCACTTCAAAATGAAAGTAGAAGAAATAATTTTGCATTTTCAACCTTTATTCACTAGCATTTTATCACAGCTGAATGTTATAAAATATGCGCAGTCTACTAATTAACTTGATCCAGTGCTGCTTTCATCTTGAAGTCACCTGGGAGTCATTATATACTAGGTCTAGTTGCTGAGTTAATGGATGTTCCTCGCTCCGCCCCCCCCCAAAAAAAACTGTCTTGAAAGTAAAAGCCTAGATATCACTATCTGGGATGTGCTAAAAGTATTTTTGGTTACAGAAATGGATAGATTTTTCATATTCCTTCATTTAAAGGGTGACTGGCTTCCATTTTGCTTTTATAACAATTTGTGAATAATTAAAAAAAAGAATGGTTGCAGAGTCTCATGCCAAGGTTTATCAACTCTGACACTGCTAACATTTTATCCAAGATAATTGTTTCTTGTATAGTCACACTCATTACAAGGTACTTAGAAATATACCTTATTTTTACTCCCTAGACATCAGTATTACCTTCCTCTAGTCTTAATAATCAAGAATTATTCCAGACATTGGCAAATGTCTCTGTCTGATAAAGTTGCTTCCGTTTCAAGACTTACTGTTATAATGACCTGCTCCTGAGCCCTGATCTACCCATTCAAAGTAGGCCATAAACTGAAAACACACACACACACACACACACACAGACGCACACACACACACATACACACACACACACACACACACACACACACACACACTTATTCTATTAGACAAGTGGTTCTTAATTTGTAGATTGTGACTCCCTGTGTGGGTCGAATGACACTTTCACAGGGGTAGCATATCAAATAGCAGATACTTACATTATTATTAATAAGATTTGCAAAATTATATTTATGAAGTAGCAACAAAATAATAGTATGGTTGTGAGTCACCCCAACATGAGGAGCTGTATTAAGGCATCACAGCATTATGAAGGTTGAGAAAGTCTACATTAGACATAGAACTAGTTAGATGGTGTTGAGTGAATTACAGTCTGTGACTGTAAAATAATCTACCAACTTCCACATTTGTGTGCCATGATACTACACCATAGGAAAGATGTTTTGGGCTTAGTTATCAAGTACAACTAGCCAAAACACCATGAATGTAACATTTATATATTTCCTGGTTGATTCATGGTTCTTCTTGCTGTGTGTAGTTTATTTTATTTATGTGTAATGATATAAATGTATATACCAAAATAAATGAAAAATAAATAAATAAATAAATAAATAAATAAATAAATAAATGTCTAAAAGTGCACAGTCATACATGCCTGTAATCCCAGCACTAGGGGAGGCAGAGACAGGCAGATCTCTGTGAGTTCAAGTCCAGCCTGGTCTACAAAGGGAGTCCAGGACAGCCAAGTCTACATAGAGAAACCCTGTCTTGAAAAAAAGAAAAAAATCTGAAAACATACCTTAAAAGATATAATATCCTATAAAACTGAGCATATATATGGACAGAGATGAAAGACAAAGAAAATTTTAATTGTAACCTGAAACGTGTTAGTATTAAATTACAAAAGGAAATTCCTTCAACTAAAACATAAGTAATGATGAGAAATAATATTTATTTTAAAATTCAATCATCTAATGCCAGTTCACCTACATTTGCCAAGTTGGAGATTAAGAACATTTTTTTTAACTTGAGGAGAGTCGTTTTTGCCAGAACAAAATATTAAAAGTCTCCAATTGTTCTTCCCTGGCATTTACCTGCTTGCATGTCCTGTTTCCTTTAAACACTCTGTCACAGACTTCTGCCTAAGTAGTGCAGGCACTGAGAGAAAAGGCTGCTCCTGTAATGAGTGACATTTCCTGTGGGGACACTGAATTCTAAAGCGATGAATGGGTAGTCATAATACATTAACAGCCTGTTTATTCTTTTCCAGCCTCTATGCACACAAATTTATGTTCACTGTCAATATTAATCTCTAGGATGCCCAGCCACAATAAAGTGCAGTAAAGAAGCTTCTGGGTGGAGACTGACCAAAAGTCTCTTGAGCCAGAAAACTATTCTACTGCTTGTCTAATGGCAGCCAGCCAGAAATGTGATTCTCCAGTAAGAATGATCTGTCTGTATAGCTCTGCCCTACTGGATTGCAGTTCGTCCCTTTAGTAGTCATATGCTAGCAATAAGCAATGAGGAGAACATGCCAGCCAACCAGGGGATAATGCATACAGTATTAAAAGTGTACTAACCATACAGGATAAATATAGAGTGAAACATAAAACTCTCTGGTATCCATACACATAATGTGAAACAGGCACAAGGCATTAGGATGGATGTTCTTTGACTTCAAAAATAATTATCAGCAGCAGCTACCACACCACCTCAGCCTCATGAGTAAATCTTCACAGAGTTCATGAAACCCCATGTGTCATTAAAAGTATAAGTACACCCTCATGAACAGGTGCGTGTCGTGAGTGTAATATGCTGACCATAAATACCAGAGTTCAGTCACTAGTATTGTGAAAATATAAAATGATCACCAGATAGAAAGCAAGCACCAGAAAATATTACCAAACTGTATACATATGAACCAATGATTTATTATACTGTTTTTATAGATGTCTGCCATATTGTTCTTATTATGAAGCTCACATTGACTATTTCCCTTTGATACCGTTTCCTAGAAGTAATAGAGATCCAATATAAATGAATAAGGATATGGGGCTTTTTTCAGTGTGGTAAGGCCCAATGCTAAGCGTGTGTGGCATATCTAGCCTCTCTCTCTGCTTGCTTAAAACTCCTTTGAACATCCTGAATCTTTCCTTTATTTCTAGGATGTAATAACTCTGAATATCACTAGACAGACATGACAGTGATATGATAAATGAATTTACATTTAGGAAAAATCCTATAGTATATTTTGTTTGGATTTCATAGCCAACATAGTTTCATTCCTTTCTTTCTTTTTCTTCCTTTCTTTTGTTCTTTTTCTCTTTGTTTCTCTCTTTCTTTCTTTCTTTCTTTCTTTCTTTCTTTCTTTCTTTCTTTCTTTCTTTCTTTCGAGACTGGGTTTCTCTGTGTAGCCTTGGCTGTCCTGGCCTCCAACTTTCAGAGATCTGCCTGCCTCTGGCTCCCTG
Source organism: Acomys minous (assembly GCF_964271855.1). Classification (NCBI taxonomy): domain Eukaryota; kingdom Metazoa; phylum Chordata; class Mammalia; order Rodentia; family Muridae; genus Acomys; species Acomys minous. The sequence continues at coordinate 90,927,905 of NC_140489.1, read as the reverse complement.
AGTGCTGGAATTACAGGTACGTGCCACCCCATGCCCAGTGAGTTTGCTTAATTTTTACTAGTCAATGAAATTAAATTCTTTAGGTATGATCTTTGTCATGTTTACTGAATTTCTATGTTAGGAGGTAGATTCCCAAACAAATATTCCTTTAAGAGAGTTCTTCTCACCCTCCCTAATTTTGTGAGCCTTTAACATAGTTCCTCATGTGGTGGTGGAACATAACATTTCTGGAAAGATGGCTCAGAGGTTAAGAGCAGTGGTTGCTCTTCCAGAGATCCTGAGTTCAATTCCCAGCAACCATAATATTGCTCAGAACCATCTATAATGTGATCTGATGTCCTCTTCTGGCCTGTAGGCATACATGTAGACTTCTGTATGCATAATAAATAAATAAATAAATAAATAAATAAATAAATAAATAAAAATAAATAAATATAAAAAATAATTCTAAAGCAATGAAAAAATATTTTTGTTGCTACTTCATAACTATCATTTTGCTACATAACAGAATTGTAAATTAAATATATGATATGCAGGATATCTGATATATGACAATGTGAAAATGTCCTTCCACTCCCAAAGGAGTTGCAACCCACAGGTTGAGAATCACTACTTTAAGAGATATATTATTTCTAGACTGTTACAGAAAAGAAAAAATAATGGTGTCTCCAATAGGAAGAGTTCATTGTTTCTTTGTCCTCTTTCTTCCAACTCTTCTAGATGATAGCACAGTATAGGATATATATATATATACATTCATATATATGTATATATTTCATATATATGAATATTTACATACATCCATATATATGAAATATATATACATATATAAAAACTTAAATATTCAACTAAAATGCTTGTTTTTTATTCTTTTCAATAATGTATTTTCATTTTCCATTTCTCCTTTCCTATATAATTTGTATTATCAATTGAATATAATTCCAATATCATGTAACACATGATGTTCCAATGATGTGTAATGAACAGATTAGGTTAATTAGCATGTCTGTCACTTCAAACACATTTTTTAAATGTGGAGAAAATTACAATTTTAAAATAGGTATATCATTGCTAACTACAATCGTCTCACTGTGCAAATGAATGCAAGAGCATGTTCGTACCTGAGTATAAATTGATCATGTTTCTCAACCTCACTCCTCACACTGTTCACGACTCTACTCACCTTGAAATTCATGAAGCAAGTCTATTCAGTTCTATGTGTAAGCAAGAACATGTGCTGCTCTACAATTGTCCTATATCGTCGCTAGTCCTCATCAAGATAACACATCTAGATGATAGTGATAAGAACCTCCTTTTATAGCTGATCACTACTCCATTTGTAAGCATATTTCCTTGCTATAGTCATGCATCTACTGATGGACACATTGATCCTCTATCATATAAAAGGTATTGCACAGACATGACATATCTTCCTTCTTTGTCATATTGATTCTTGCTGACATCAGTCCCTTAGTGCTGTATTATATCATAATTCAACTTCTATTTTTTGAGTAATTTCTACACTAATTTGCATAATAGTTCAGACAAGATTTTCAATCATACCAAAAGCACAGAAGGCCCATTTTCTCTTTATCAACACTGTGTTATTTTATTAACAATATTCTTACTAAGCTGAGATAGTAGGGGGTGAGTATGAGTCATAGCCCTTATGGTTAGTGATGCTAAGCATTTTTAATGTAACTATTTGCCATTTGTACACCTGTCTGTCTTGAGTCACATAAGGCCACACAAGCATAACCTCGCCATAAAACTCCATGGAGCAGAAAGAACAAAGTTGAAAATGCTGTGCTAACTCAACTCTAAAAGGCATTCTGAAGCAGCAGTAGCCATGCAACATAAGCTCACCCAAAAACAGAAATATAAGAATAAAGAGTGAATCTATCCATTCTTATCCAACTCCTCTCTCCCTCCCTCCCTCCCTCCCTCCCTCCCTCCCTCCCTCCCTCCCTCCTCCTTCTTCTTTCTCTCTCTCTCTCTCTCTCTCTCTCTCTCTCTCTCTCTCTCTCTCTTTCTCTCTCTCTCTCTCTTTCTACCTCTCTCTCAGGAACACAAAAAAAGCATGCACTGGGAAAGAGACAATCTCTTCAATGTATGATTCTGAGAATCCACATGAAGAAGAAAGAAATTAGATGTATCTATTATCCCTTATAAAAATTAAGTCTAAGTAAAGAAAGTTAATATGATGCAAAAGTTTGCATTTATTAGAGTATAACTGGAGGGGCACATATTGCATAACACTGGCCTGAGGTAAGTATTTTTTGAGGACTTGGATTGTTTCTCCATAGTATAGATTAGTGTTAGGTCCCTACCTGCTCCAGGACTTGGCTGGCATCCCCTGTTCTCTGTCTAGGGGTGGAGCCTCACCTCTCCCAGAGACCCTTCTCTTCACTGTATAATCCACACATTTGATTCCTTTGGCCTTTCCCCTTCCCACTGTCTCTGCTTCCATCTCCCTCTCCTCTCACTCCCTTCTCCCTCTCCTCCCCGAAGCCCCTACTCCCCCCCCCTGCCTGCTCCATGTGTCTCTGTGTATCTCCTTCTCTGTGTGCCTCTCTTGTACTGCTCCCAATAAACCTGAATATACCTTTCATCTCACTATTAGCTCATTCCATTATACCTATCAATTAGTACAGTTAAAAAACTTCAATCAAATAAATAAACCTGTGCTCACCTAAGGTTTTTCTTATAGGCAAGGGAAAACTCAACATGATGAGAGCACAACCTATACAATGAGAGAAAAATACGTCTAAGATGTGTGTCAGATTAGCCAGATGAGTAACTGGAATCCTGAAACGTACAATTGAGTAGTGAAAAATAACCGGCTGTTGGTTGTTGAATAGAGAACATAGTTACTTTCAAAAGTAATCTGATTTTTAAAATAAGCATTATGTAATTCTCAGGTCTTTCTCCCTCACTTAAATGATCCTTTCTACCTCCTCCCTGCACACACACACACACACACACACACACACACACACACACACACCACTTTGCTGTGCTTCTCTGGTCTACTGCAGTGCATTTTATTCATGTATACTCAGCAGACACCTACAACTTCCCTCAGGCACCATCCAATCCATCAATTGATCATTACATAGTAAACTTTTCTTGTCCTTTACATGTCTGAGATACATCACCATATTATCATTACTAACAAGTACTCTTCTTGTATTGCTACAATTATGCACAAAAAGATCAATAAAAATCTATGTCAACTCTTTGATCATTTATATGAAACTGAAAAATAAAGATTAGTACCATACAGAAATTGTCAACAAATTCTTGCAGGACAGTTAAGTTAAACAAACAAACAAAAAGAAACCAAAAAATCAGCAATAAAAACAAAAACAAAAAAACCAAAGAAAGAAAGTATAAAAAGAACATAGCTACACTGAGATTTAAAGAATTTCAAATAATTTGTGACAAAATACAAAGTCATTGTTTTGGGCATAGAAAATATATAATTACTATACTCACAAAATATACAACTGGTCTATTTTTAGCCATAATTTTGGTGAGTACATTAAATTCATGACTATGAGACATAAAATAGAAATATTTTACAGTAACTCTACAAAAATATTATAGAGATAAATGAAGAGTATCTGCATATATTATTTTATAATACAATCATTAAACCTAGTTTTTGTAGTAATATTCTGTGATACGACACTGACCAAAACAAGCTCATGAAAGAAAAGAGTTAATATGCTTAGCATGCAGGCAATTTGCTGGCCTACCATTAGGTACCTAGCAGTCTTATCAGCTGCTTCCAACAGTTGTAGGCTGTGGGATAAAAGACCCCCCCTCTTTCCCCATGCCATCCTAGTCTCTCTCTCTTCTCTCCTTTCTCTCTCTCTGTTTCTAGCCTCTGTCCTCTCTCTCCCTTCTTGTCCTTCCCTCTGTCCTCATGGCTCTGCCCCTACCCATCTACGTCCCTGCATGTCTACACCTCTGACTCTCCACCCCTTCTCCAGCCCCTCAGTCCTCTCTCATCCACCTATAAACCTCCTTATACCAGATATGTTGTGTGGTATAATTCCTCTGGTGCACATCTTGGCATTGGCAGATCATGGTATGCCCCCTCATTGCTGCAACATTGTATTTCATAAGAAATCTGAGTTACACTTCCATCTTGGAAGCCAGGAAAAGAACTCTACACAGGAGCCTGGACCCAGAACTAAAGCAGAGACCACAGAGAAACACTACTTACTGGCTTTCTCAGCTATTTTTATTAAACATTCCAGGCCAATGTGCCCAGGGATGGTCCTGCTCACAATGGTATGGACGTTCCTGCATCAACTAGAAGTTAAGAATGGGGCCAAAGACATACACCCAGGTTAATTTGATAAAAGCAATCTCGCAATCAAGTGTCCCTCTTCCCAGCTGAGTTTCAGTCAAGTTGAAAAACCTAGCCAGTACATTGGTGGTTGTTTTTTTTTTTTTTTTTTTTTTTTTTTTTTTTTTTTTTGTGGCTCTCATGATTGTGTCCTGAACTGTGGTATGGATACAATTTCCTTCTCCAGCAGTTTCATGCATGGGCAGAGCTCTCTTGGTTGCCTTGGTTCTCTGGCTCTCTGCTAACTCCACTCCTACAAGACAGAAGCCCAGCATTGGGAGTTTAATGACTCCTTAGGATGAGCACAGGCCTGAGCATTCTGTAATCCTGCCTTGGTCACTTACTGCATGAATTATCATCAAACAAGCTTCTTCATTTCTGGGAGTCTTTCTGAACCTTTGTGTCTGGAAAATGGGCTTTAGGGTCTATTTTTACTCTCAGATATACAGTGTTATTTTATAAGAGGAAGTTCATACTGTGTAAGCCACAGGTTGTTGAATAATCATTTGTCTTTAATCATTATTTCAACTGCAACAAGTTTAACATAATGAGCTAGTGAACACTGAGCACGTATCTCTCTTCACCATGTTTTACTATTTGATCAATAAAGAATCTTACAGTATCTTACTTTTCTGTAAATGTGCCTGATAATCGTGTATGCCAGTGTGCTGACACTGAACTGTGGTCAACTGTGCTGCATGCCTGAATAACAGTTACACAGTATGATCTTTCTCTATAAGGCACAATGTACTCTCCCTGTGTCTAGATCCCTGAGACAGCACACCAGCATGTTTGGAATGTTATAAACAATGAAACCACCTCAAGCTGCACAAAAACAAGAAAAACATGGTCCACTTAGGCACACCAGGGACACTCTTTATAACAAGAGAGCTAAAGCACAAAGCTTGATTGTTACCTTGTTTGATCTCAGCTGGGAACCATCTTGCCAACTCACTCAACATTTTCACTGTGCCTCTCTGCACATTTCCATCCCTTATTGTGAAAGTTCCAGGAGTATTTAGCATCCTTGAGAAATATCAGCTTTTAGAGCCATTTAGAAATGCAGGACTCCCCCCCCCCGGCCCCCACCCACAAAGGATAATTGATTGGTTTATACGTTAATGTGTGTAACCAGCTCAGAAGAACATATTCTTGCATTTTCCTTAGGATTCTCTTTTTGTCTTATGAATGATAAAGTTTCTTCAGGAATGACTGAAGCAATATTGCAATATATATAATGCTTCAAGTATGAGACACTCTTAGATAAATCTCTAGAGCCCACCTAATAAAATCAGGCACAATGATGCCTGGTGCACGCTAGCAACCCCAGAAGAGGAAAGACAGAGATAGGCTCATGTCCTGTGGAATGCGGACCAGGCAACCTAACCTGCCTGACAAGTTCCTGTTAGACACAAGGTCATTAAAAAACAAGTGAGTGGCACCTGAGGAACAACCACTCAGGTTGATTTAGTTGGAGTGCTGGAGAAAAATCGATGACACAGTTCTGGTGGAAAATAGGAGACTCAACAACCTGTGAAACCTAATCTTCATGTCCAAAGTAAGGAAAAGACCAAGGTGGGCATTTAGTCAACCCGGTTTTCTTATATGCATGCCTTAAAGCTGATAAGCATGAGGTACACCCCTATCCAAGATGACTCCACTTTATTCTGACCAGCGTTCTGTTAGTTTTATCCCCAGCGCCTCAAAGGACAAACAAATTTGTTCACCAACATCTGAGAATGCTTCCATCAACATAAAATTAACACTTACTGTTGGCTTCATATATCTTAATGTCTTTTTAATATAAAATTGGAAGAAATTATATGAATTATGATGATTATACAACTTACAGCATTCCACCAGGGTTTACACTATTATTTTCTTACTGTCTTTCTGCCTTTCTTTCATTCCCTTTCTTAATATGAGACTGAGCATAAAATCTACAGCTGTCATTTCTCAAGATTAAGGACCTCTGCTCACATTCCTCAAGGACCTAAGAATCAAAAGGGTTTAAAACAGGGCAGGCTTGGTGGTTAGCCGCTTTAGATCCAGCACTTGGTAGGCAGAGCCAAGCAGGTCTGCACATGTTCAAAGTAGAGCTAACTTGGTCTACACAGAGAATTTCATGTCAGTCAGGGATACATCATGAGACCCTGTTTCAAAAGGAAGAAAAAAAATTCCCTGAATGCTCACTGCGGTATGAGATGCTTTTGCAAATGACCTCATTCATACCTTTAGTGAAGCACTGAAGTGGACACCATTAGTGGGCCCCCTTTGAAAGATGAGGTCCCCAGGGTATAGACATACTCCATAATTGTGTCAAAGCACCTAACGTGTCAGATACTTCACATCAAATGAAGACAAAGACAACTGACCTCAAGGCTCCTTTCTGCTTTGCTCTCCAGTCTCTACCTGCCGGTCATTCTTCCCAGGCTTGCCTATTCAGACATGGATGAAACAAAACAAGTTAGAAAAACCTGAGTACTGCAAACAACTAACTCAAGTATTTATGGAGAGAGCACAAGTCTTTCGTTTCTTAGGGCACAGAGCAGATGGCCACTTTTATCCAACTAGTTTGGAAAATTCCAGGTCTAGCTATAGAAATGAGAAATAGATGCATCAGTCTAAAAAGAGATTCTGTTACCAATCTAATGTGCCTAGTATGGTTTCTGCATTTTGACAGAGGTGACAAATAGAATAAATCACTGCCGTACCAATTTCAGCCAAATTACTTCCATCCTATTTCCTTTTCTCTGAGCAACTAGTTTGTGAGATCAAGTTTTTTTTAACAGCTATGGGTTTTCTTTCCATTTTAAATTTTCTCTAAAGAAGCACAATATGTTTAAGTTTAGTTTTAAGTATATACTCTAGAGAGGAGTATCATTCTGCATTAATCAGAAAGTAGCTAAGTTTACATTCTAAAATGGGAGAGAAAACATATACCTCATCTTAGCAAAGCAACACACAGGACATTCTGAACAGAATGAATCCAAATTTAAGGTATCTATTATTATAGTTCAAAAGTAAGGATGGAGCAATTTGGCAAAGAGGACAAACAAGTGGTCAGAATAAGAAATGTTGATAATTGAAAGAGCTTCTTTAAGGAATGGTATGCTATTACCTGACTCCTGTGATGAATGTATAAATAATAATAGTCCTGGTTTTGTATTTAAGGCTCCTTGGGGTGGATCTTCTGCATGGAATTACAATGTCAACCTTAATTAGACACTTACTACTGTAATTCACTGTACTGTACACTAGGCTTGAGCCTTTATGAATAGACACATCCTGTTTCCTTTTCCCTGAGAATGTGTCCAATTGATTCTCCACACTGTTTTTTCTTACAGTATCCATAAAGCTGTGCTGAGGGGCTCTCCATGTGTAACACAGACATTAGCAAGAGTTACTTATTTTATCTGCCTGTTAGTAGAATCTTAATCTTCCTCTTCTCTGTGAGCTCCCTTAAGAGAAACATTGTTGATTTCTGTCTATTATTCCCTTTTTGCCCCTTGTCTGGAAAAACTATGAAGAATCCGTTTTCTCAGCTAGTGTCTGTGGAACATTTTGTTGTTTAGTGGCAAGATGAGAGAGACAAAATCTTAAAGAATTTGTGACAGCTGTAAAATGTTCTCCGCAGAGAGCAGGAACTTAACAGCTCAAGACAAGAGAAAGAAAGAAAAAAAATGACTATCATTGTTGGATGGAAACAGTGGAAGATATGAGGAGGGCACCAAGACACAGAGCGGAAAAAGGAAATGCCTGCATTGAATGACTGGGTGTGGTGTGATTATGTGTAGGGATCTGCATGTGTGTGGTGTGTGGCATGTATGGTGTGTATACACAGGGTATTCAGACATGATATATAATGTGTGCGTGCTTGCAATACATATGTCTTCTGTGGATGTGTCTTCAGCATAGTGTGTTACTTGTAGTATGTGAAGTATGCGCATATTCTGAGATAGAAAATTGAGGTGGGTATTGTAATGCTCCTGTAAACATTTAGAAGAATTATAGAAGGGATATATTTTCAATTAAATTTGTTCTTTTTTTGTTAGTTAATTTGTTCAGATTACAACTCAATTGTTCTTCCATCACTTGTATCCTCTCGTTCCTCCCTCCCTCCCACCCTCACCCTATGCCCTCCCCTAGGTCCATGGTTGAGGGGGATGTCCTCCCCCGCTTTATGGTCACAGGGTATCAAGTCTCATCTTGGTAGCCTCCCTATTCTTTCTTTGAGTGCCACCAGGGCTCCCAAATTTGTTCTTTTTAAAGTTAATTTCTCCACTGTAATCTCCCCACACTTTTCTTAATCTCCCTCCTGTACCTAACAGACCCTGATCTCAACCAGTCCCTTCTTTAGATTCACAAATTTTGATTTTCCCTGTTGTCTCATTTGGCTTAACTCAAGCCATCTCTGTGATTATTTAAATTTAAGTATGCAGTAGAGACTCTTGGAATCACCAATCAGTACATAATTTAAGGCAATGACTCCGCGTCTCAGTAAAATTGTCTCTCTTATAAGGGTCAGCAAAGGAAATGATTTTTTATTAAGATTTAACATAAAAAGATGCAAAACAAAGTCATGTGAGGCAGAGAGAAAAAACAGGCATATATAACACTATTTTGTAGTTTTGAATAATGTGAACTCTGAATCTTGGTAATGTTTAAGAGATGCTCAAAAGAGAATGGTGAAAATATTACAGATTATTTCTAAACAAAAATCCTTTGATGACTATTTGTTTTCTCAGAGGTTGTAGAAAGAAAAAACTTTCAAGAACACTAATGAGATAGGTGCTATTACTTTTTAAAATATTACTAGTCAGTTTTTCTGGTATAAATTTAGAGATGAGAAAAGAATTGCATTATTTTTATTAAGCATTTTAATTATTGTTAAAGTATTGCTAAAGCAATCATTCACTAGCTCATGCGTTTAGATACTCAGTGCCCACTTGGTGCCACTATTAGGGAAGGTTACAGAACCTTTAGGAGATTGAGCCTTGCTGGAAGATTCTGTCGCAGGGCATGAACTTAGAGTATGTTTATCTCACACTTAGCTATATATTTTTTAAGTTACAGAAAGTATCTGTTATTGATTTTTTCAAGTTGCAAAATTAGTTTTTAGTATGTCTTTTATTATGTATAAGTTTTGTGTGTGTGATTGCGTGTGTGTGTGTGTGTGTACGCGCATACGTGTGTGTGTGTGTGTGTGTGTGTTTATGGTATGCACATTCCATGGCACATATGTAAAGTTCAGAGGACATCTTTGTGTAGTCTCTCAACCTATTCCACTTTACATGAGTCCCAATTGACTTGCTCAGCAAAGGCCTTTACCACTGAGCAATTCTGCTCACCCACTTGGGACATTTTAAAGGAAAAAGATTCATTGACAATGGCTTAACTGATTGTGATGCTGTATACAGTCTATCAAATATTTCTCATATACAATATAAGACAAAAGTAGCATCATTTTGTCTCTATAACTTGGAGAAAATCCTTCAAGTATTTTGAGCTTGCTCTAGTCCTTAAAATATTCATTATGCAGTACATAGTCATTTGACCATTTTTACATAAAATTGACTAAGTTTTAAGAAAAAAAATTCCCTGATTCTTTGAAAGTGTGTATATGAGATTTGGTGAAAATGAAAAAAAACCATAAAATTATAAAAATAATTTCTAGCCAGGCAGTAGTCGTGCATGGCTTTAATTCCAGCACTGGGATGGCAGAGGCAGGTAGATAGAGGCCAGCCTAGTCTACAGAGTGACAAACTCTGTCTCAGAAAAAAAAGTAATATGTGAAGAACTTATGGTGCAAATAAATACTATGAAATGAGATACCTTTTCTAAAACATTCTAAATTCCAAACATGGTTCTGCTTGCAGCATCTTCACTGGATGATGCAAAAGCATATCAGGCAGTATCAGCTAGCTATCATGTGAAATCTAAAAGAATCTATTTGATTTTGTTTAGTTTTCTGCTGCGTCAGTGCAGTGCCAACTGGTTATGTTACCTAAATACTTTGTACTCACAAGACTGGGTCATCAGTTCCCAGCAGACATCCAACCACCTCCCCAGGTGAGTTTGCCCATCTGCAACTGGAACAGCTGGAACCCACTAAGAGACTCAGGTCATATTGCTGCTGCTGTAACTGCAATTTCCTTTTCACCCAAGCACATTCTTTCAGTGCATTTCAAGCACCTCCCTTTGTAATTTCCATTCGCACATACAAATGCAGCTTCAGCTTCTAGCTATAGGAAAATCATCTGTGCTTCTCTTCTAAGGATAGTCTTCTAGAAGGGTTGTGTATTATAGCCCAGTCCCTGACACTGACAACCCTGTAATTGTTTTAAGCATGGATGACAGAGTTAACTTTCAGTGAAATAATATGAATAGTCATCAATATGTAAATCATTCAATAATACAAACCCCTTGGAAACATTCTCTTTATCCAATTCTTTTGCTATTTTATCTTGCAACACCCCAATATTTTATCTTGTAAATACCCTTGTATTTAGGCCTCAAAAAATCTTTCCTATTAGAATCTGTGTCTCTATCACTTTGTGCTTTCATTCTTCATCATAGAACCCTTTGCACATGGAATACTCCTTGCCATATGATAGGCAATATAGAAATATGAGTTGCAGGAAGGATTTGCACTGCAGCAGGCAGAGTAGTGATCCTCCTTGATGATAAGTACTACTCCATCTTCTAGAACCGGTGCCAAGTGCATTTTCATGACAGAGGAACACTCTTCCGATACAAGGAAGGGTCCTTTTCCCAAGACTCTGAGATGAAGGCATCATTGATATTGATTATTGATACTGATCATGCCAGGACCTAGTAGAATGAACAGCTTTTCAGAGGGAGAATCAGCATCAAAATCAAGTATCCAAGAGAGACCTTTAATTTGGTGTTACTCCCTTGGGAAGTATAAGGGAAAAAGAGGCCTTTGGAAGCAGGAAAAGTCCAGGATGAGATTGTATATCCCATCTACCTAGGAATTGCTGCCCTTGTTGCATGTTGAGCCAAGCCTCTCTCACAGTTCTGATTGATAAATTCTTAGGACAATGCAGCTAAATGAGCTTACGGGTTCTGGTAATTTGCTATGCAGCAACAAGAAGCTGTTTTGTGCATCTGTGGAAGTATGCCTGCCTCATCTATGAATGGCTAGTTTTCCTCCCTTTCCCAGTGGGAGACTAACGGGCAACTCCTTTCCTTGTTAAAGGAAATAGAAAATGATAACAGCTTTTTGGAGTTTAGTTACTAGATGACCAGAGTCATCACCTAACACAGAACTTTGAACAAATTGACAAACTCTACTGAATATTTTGCCTGTTTAACGGAAATTATATGTATATTAGTCTACTCTCTATTTGTCTATTTCTAGTTAACTTCTGTGTTGCTGTGCAGAAATGCTGATAAAACACAACTTGTAGGGAAAAGTATTTATTTGGCTAACAGGTTATTGTCCACTATCTAGAAAACCCAAGGTTGGAACTCAAATATGAGGTTTGAAAGAGGAAATATGAAGGAATAATACGTACTGGTTTTCTCCTTCGACTTTCCTTAGCTACCATGAAAATGTGGCCTTGCAGCCTAGGAATGACACCATCCATAGTGGGGTGTGCCCTCCTATATCAACTGGAATCAAGAAAATGTCTTTCAGACTTGCTCATAAGCTAATCTGATGAAAGCAATCCTTATCTGAGATTCTCTTTCCCCAGATATATCTAGTGTCAAGTTGACAACAGAAGCTATTACATAAACACACACACACACACACACACACACACACACACACACTTTAGAGCTGACTTGTTAGGAGTATTGATAATATGTGTAAATCATCTAAGAATCAGTTCAAATAGTAAAAAATGCAAAATAGTCCATCACTTTTGAATAGTAAAACAAATATCATAAAGCTTATGTACTACATGAACATGAACTATAACAGTTTCAGTAACTGTCCTGGAGCACGAGCCTGGTGTTGGGCCGTCATAAAGCAAAGGCTTGCACATATGACCACAGTATGAAGGAAGATGTCTCAGCCTAGGAGAAATGTGTGAACGTTATCCTTTACTGTCAGCTTGGCAGATCTGTAGTCACTATGGAAGTGTGCATCTGTGTGTGTGTGTGTGTGTGTGTGTGTGTGTGTGTGTGTGTGTGTTACATGTATATCCAGAAAGGTTTATCTGAATAAAGGAACCTATGCTGAATGTGAGCAGCACAAATAGGGTAGAGTATGAGACCTAATTGGAGAGAGAAGTGGACAGGCACCACCATTCACCTGAGACTGTCTCTTGGCTGTGGCTGTACTGTGACCAACTGCCTCACACTCCGGCACATAGGACTTTCTTCCATGATGGATCCTACCTTCTAATCATTGTTCCTTAGGTTCCTTTGTCAAGTATTTTGTCACTGGAACAAGAAAAGTCACTAATAAGAGGAAACCTTTCAGAACTGAAGAGAGCTTCCACTGCAGGGTTATTGGGGTGACAGCGAAGCCAGTTGGCTTTGAAGGACTCTATCTGTTTGAGCAGCATCCCGATTTTGGAAGTTAAAAGACTATGATCTAGTTTTCTTTCTGTTGCTCTGATAAAACATTGACCAAATGCAACTTAGGGAGGAAAAGGTATATTTCATCTTACAGGTTATATAGTCTTTCTCAGCAGAACCCAAAGTAAGACAATGCAGACGTTTGAATTACAAACCAGTGGAGGAACACTGGTTTGCCCCATGGTTTATATTTCTACAATGTTCTTATGTAAATGAAATTATTCTGTGGCTTATATTAGAATTTTCTACATAGATACCTTGTCGATTTAGTGTAATATAAAATCACAATATCACTACTAAAATATTATTTTTTTCCTTGTAGAGGAATTGCCATTATCAAGGTGAATGGTAGGAAAACATAGATCTTTTTTGTAATGGGCAAAATTAGAAAGAATAATGATTCTTTAAGATTGTTGCATAAGAAAAATGAGGTTGGGTCGTTAGGTAGTGTTGATTAGAAAGTAGAAAACAGTCAGTTGCTGCATTTCGAGATTTACGACATCCTCTTAGTGCATACACTGAGGTTATTTGCTCCAGGAGGAAACTGTAGACAAATTCATAATTCATAATATTTAGCAATGCACTTGTGATGAAGTAGCTAGTGCTAACAAGGGAGCAGACCAGGTATCCTGACTTTTGTGCTACTGTTTTCAGAATGCTTAAGGTGCTATTTTTTTTATTTGCATTAGTAATGCAAGTGCTTCTCAATAAATCTCTTCTCGTAACCACAGATGCACAAGACACTCTAGAAATAACACAGAGAATTAGCAAAAGTAACGGTAAGGCTCGATCCTTGACTCTCTGCCAATGGAATTTTTAACCTTAATTCCGAGAAGTTCAATTTTCATGGTAATATAAGTAGTTTATTAACATCCTTTGAATGTTATGTGAAAGCATTACTAAAATGACAAAGTTTCAAAATGGAATCATTTGTGTGTGAACGTTGGTTTGGTGCTCTCTGCCAGGGTCCTTCTCAAACAGGAAAACATACATGTCTGATTATGTGTCCCAGTGGTGGTGATTTTTTCAATCATGAATCACAGACAGAACCTAGATATGTGGTTTATTAGTTTTATTGGCATCAATGAAACTCCATATGTTCTTATATTTTGATAGGCATAAGGTGACTCTCAGGTTTTTATTTTGGTTTAACGGAATACTTGAGCTCTTCTGTATCTCATTCAAATATTTATGAACTAGGCTATGTACAGGAGTTTAAGGAAAATATATATGAAAGCTACTAATTTTTATGTGTTAATTATCTGACTGCATTGCTGAGGGTGTTTAGCAGCTGTAAATTTTTCTTGTTAGAGTCTTTGGGATCTTTTATGCATAAAATCATATCATTTGTAAATAAGGAGCTTTTAATTTTCTTTTCTATTTGAACTCCCTTTATCTATTTTAATTGTCCAATTGTTCTAGTTAACACTTCAAGTGCTATGTTGAATAGGTCTGGAGAGAACAGACATCCTTCTCTTGCTCCTAATTCTAATGGAAGTGCTTGGCATTTCTATCTGTTTAGAAAATGTTAGCTGTGAGTTTGCTGTCCGCTGCCTTTATTAGGCTGAGGTATGTCCTTTGTATCCCTAATTTCTCCAGGACTTTTGTCATGAAATAATGTTACCCATGTCAGGGACCTTTCATTTTGTACCTAATGAGATGAGTGTGTGGGTGTTGGTTTTTTTGATCAGGCCCTGTTGCTGAGGAGGCACATTATTTATCACAGAACAGGAGAGATCAAGCTAGTGTCCGACTGGAAGCTTCATACCTCCTGACTGGTGTTCAAGGTGTGGGAGGATGCTTCCTGAATTAGCAGATGAGAAAGTAAGCATCAACTTCACCCAGTTACAAGCCATGTGACCTACAACAAAGACCTGCTTGTGTAATGGTGGCACAAATGATGTACGAATAGCCAACCATTTTTTCATTGGATTTAAAGCCCACTCCAAGAAATGACTGGATTTAAGGCCTATACCCATATACGACACTGCTGAAGTAGCCAATAAAATGAAACTAAATAGCTCATGGGCCCAGAAGAAAAGCTATTATTATTCTGCTAAGTGAACATAGCAATACTTCTAATGACACGTTCCTAAATGCACATAGAAGAGCATTTTTAACCCGCATTAGAGAAGCTTTTTCTTACATTATATGGTAGTTAACAAAGATATGCACAACTGGGTAACGTGCAGAGACCGAGAAACTTTGAACCACTTAGGCCTAAAGGTGAGACCTTTATCATACCTGTCCACTCAAGAATTGAGGATCTGCTCGGAATGGAAGGCAGAAAGATAATTAGAGCCAGAATTGGTGGATGAGGTGAAGGAAATGGCATCTTCCAGATGCAAAAAGGCTGATGCACATGTGAACTTATAGGGATGATGAGGGCAGGTCCAAAACCTGCAGAGGCTCAAACCAGTCAAATTGTTAGTGCTGACTATGACAAGCTGACACAAGTTCTACCCCCCAACCAAGAATCTATCTGCAATTGCAATGTGCTTGAAAAGGAAAAATCAATGTTCTTAGGGGAATATTATTGGGTTTATCAACCATATTCCAAGTAGGTACCACGCTCTGGAGTAGCTGTCCAACACAAAATAGATTCCAGTGTGTGTGTGTGTGTGTGTGTGTGTGTGTGTGTGTGTGTGTGTGAGAGAGAGAGAGAGAGAGAGAGAGAGAGAGAGAGAGAGAGAGAGAGAGAGAGAGAGAACGTGAGCTTGGTGGGTAGGGAAGTGAGGAGATATTGAAGATTATCAAACTATATAAGCATTTTAAAATAAAAATTAAACAAACTATTGAAAATCCTAGAAATGTACCAAGGCACATACCCTTGTACACATGAGAACTATTAATTAGATTCAGCAGTTTATTAATCACAAAAAAAAAGCATGTAGCATAGCAAGGGATTTGGGAGCACTGGGTAAAGTTGAAGGGATGTAGTCATGATTGGATGAGACCAATGCACATTGCATACATCTGTGAAACTGTCAGAGTATTTTAAAAATCCCCCAAAAAGGAAAATATGGTTGCAGCAAGCAGGCATGACATTACATTTATCTTACCTACAGAATCCACATATTGCCACAGCAAGACTAATGTGAAACTCCCACTAGCATAACTAATGATACTATTTCCCAAATTAGACATTGAAAATGACTTTGAAGTCTAAGAAGTTTGAGTGTAACCTTTTGTCCCAATCATGACTTAACTTTTGCCCTGAATCTGTTCTATTTGATCAGGGTGATGCATCCCTGCATATGCTTGCTGTTTACTTACTAATCGCACGTAGGAAAGCATCATAGAAGCATGAATTACAGGAGAATGCCAATTACTGCCACCATCTGTGGGAGCAATTTCTGGGCTGGAAAACCAGGACAGTGGACTGTGTTTGTCATAGAGTGACAGATGACGGCCAGCTTAAGGAGGCTTCATCCCAGCTAGCTGGAGAGAATGACAGCTTGGAGACATTGATGATAACATACATCAGCTTCTAGGCATCTTCGTTAATGTCATATAGTTGCACTTGTCAGTTTGTGATTTGTTGCCTTTTTATGAAAGGAACCATCAGTAGCCTTTGCACTATGGAAACATAGGAAATCCAGACCCTACTGCTTCCAAATTTGGCAATCATTTTCTTTTCATCAGGATTGGTTAATATGCAATTGATTAACCATGAGTCAATACAGGTAATTAACTGGCAGTTAGGTAATCGAAAATCCACTGCTGCATGAATTGTAATATAATTTGGCTAAAATAACAGATAATAAAAAATTTAGAATCTGCTTTCTGCTTTAAAATCCATGTATTTCTGTGTTCGTGTCACCTACATATTTGGGCACATATTTACAAATTTGACTGTCCCCATCTTGTAACCATTTCATCTGGAGCACAGTGAAGTGATATTTATATTATTTGTTTTTAACATAGAAATGAAACTGATTGAGTTTTGCATCCTAGTTAAACTTCTTTATCACTCCTATCAAGGGTGTTTCTTAAGAATTGTCTGTTGACATGTTCATAGCAGCCTTATTCATAATAGCCAGAACATCGAAACAGCCTAAGTGTCCCTCAATAGAAGAATGGATAAAGAAACTGTGGTACATATACACTATGGAATACTATTCAGCTATTAAAAACAAGGAATTCCCGAAATTTGTGGATAAATGGATTGAGCTAGAAATGATCATAATGAGTGAGTTAACCCAGAAGCAGAAAGACTCAAATGGTATATACTCACTTATGTCTGCATATTAGCCTAAGGGGCATGTCACATGAAAGCCTTCAATTACCAGGAAACTGGGACAGTGGGGAGGACATCCTATTGGGACCCTAGATGAGAGAAGCATGGGAGAATAGCAAAGTAGAAGGATCCAGAGGGTCCTAGAAACCTACAAGTAGAACATTATGATAGGCAGATTTGGGCCCAGGGGTCCCACTCAAACTAAGGCATCAGCCAAGGACAATACAGGCTGTAAACTTTAAACCCCTACCCAGATCTAGCCAATGGTCAGACCATTCTCCATAGTAGAGTGGAGAGTTGGATATGACTTTCTCACATACTCTGGTGCCTCATATTTGACCATTTCCCTGGAGGGGGAGACCTGGTGGCACTCAGAGGAAGGACAGCAGGTTACCAAGAAGAGACTTGATACCCTATGAGCATATACAGGGGGAGGAAATCCCCCTCAGGAACTGTCATAGGGGAGGGGTATAAGGGGTCAATGGGAGGGAGGGAAGAATGGGAAAATACGAGGGATGGGATAACCATTGAGATGTAACAAGAACAAATTAATAAAATAATACATATCTTGGAAAAAAATTGTCTGTTGAAGTATGTCATTAGGGAGTTTAGTAGATTGTTTGTTGTTAGTCACCTACACTCTGATCATTTTGGGGAGCTCAAACAGCACACATAGGCCCATTCAATAAATTTTTTAAAAAATTGACATTACGCTGCCCTTTCCACATTTTGTGTGCCCTTTCTTCTGTTTAGACGTGTTAGCTACTTTGTCCACCATGATGGTAACCTCCGAAGATAGGGCTCTGCTTTGCTTTTTTTTTCTCAGAAAAGGAAACTCATGGAAGTGTACTAAAACACTGCCACTATATCAGAAATGAGATAGGACTAGGATTTGGTAAAGATATATTGCTATCTAGTCTACATTTAGATTTTTATTTCTTATAAGACTAAGGATACTTGTGAATACTTTTCAATTATAATTACACAGAGCATCAAAGACTGAATAATCAATCTATATGCTGTTATAAGCCCCAAAATTAATGCAAGATATATCACTACCTGAATTGTGCTTAATTTACTACAATAAATTACTCAAAATTTTGTCTATATTAAGAACAAAAGGTACAAACAGGCAGTAGTGTATGCACAGATGATACCCTTCAAGTCTGGTATCCAACAGGGACACTTTGTGCAGTATCAATAAATGACCCGTTTCTAATGAGGCTTCAGTAATGGATCTCTTTGTTCACAATTGTTCAGACTATCCTATTAGCTTATCCTCTTATAGTGCTGTCTTCTGGTTACTATTACTGTGACAAAACACCATGACCAACCTGGATAGCAACCTGCAAAGGGAAGGATTTATTTACTTTATACTTCCATGATGTTTTTCACCATAAACTTCTGCATCATAGTCCATCACTGAAGGAAATAAGGACAGGAACTCAAACAGGGCAGGTACCTGGAGGCAGGAGCTGATGCAGAGGCCATGAAGGAGTGCTGTTGATTGGCCTGCTCCCCATGGCTTGCTAAACCTGCTTCTTTATATAACCCAGGAGTGGCATCATCCACAATAGGCTGGATCCTCTCTCATTAATCACTCATTAAGAAAATGTCCTATAGGCTTAAATGCAGTGAGTCTTATGAAGGTATTTTATCAATTGAAGTTTCATTTCTCTGATAACTCTAGCTTGTGAACAGTTGACATAAAACAGCCAGCACAACTGAACCTTTGTCAACTTGACACCACCACACATCACTCTTAAACCACAATATTTCTTTCTTGTTCTTCAAGACCATATATCGATAAAGACATCAAAATATAAAATTTTACAATTTTAAAATTTTCTGCAGTGTTACAAATTCAAACACCTTAAAAGTTGTCTCTCTAAAAATACTAGTCTCTCAGCTGGGCACAGTGGCTCACGCCTGTAATCTTAGCACTCTTGGAAGCAGAGGCAGGTAGATATATGTGAGTTCGAGGCCAGCCTGGCCAACAGAGGAGTCTAAAACAGCCAAGACTACACAGAAACCTTGTCTCAGAAAAAAAGTAAAATCTCTCTCTCTCTCTCTCTCTCTCTCTCTCTCTCTCTCTCTCTCTCTCTCTCTCTCTCTCTCTCTCTCTCTCTCTCTCTGCCTCTCTCTCTCTCTCAAGTTTTAAAGTCTCTCAACTGTGGACACCTATAAAAATAAAAAATGATTTCAATATTTTCTTACTTCAAGAGAAAAGAACCAGGGCAAGTCACAAGCAAAGCAGAGCAAAGCAAAACCAAACTCGAACCGTGTAGATAACTTAATGTCCCATGACTGGGATTCATTCAAGAGTTTCTGGGCTCCTACAAAGGGCTCTGCTCTCTGCAGCACACACAGCTTGTCTTCTAGCCTTTTCTTGGCTCCACTCCAACCTATGGTGCTGTTCTTGGTGGTGATCCTACATTACAGCCATCTCCATTGTGCTCAAGTCTCTTGCAACTGGGCTGCACTTATACCAAGGGGCTCTTTAGAATTCCAGTTCTCCTACAAACTACCAAGTCTCAGACCTCTTCAGGCCTTCCAAACCAATACCACGTGGGTGACTCTTTTGTTACCAAGTTCGACTTCCAGCCCAAGGTACAACTTTGACAGCCTCTAGAATACAACTTCTGTATTCTGAGTGTAAGGATGGACTTCCTGGCAGAGTTCATGTCAAGGATGCTGGTCTCTTCTTAATCACAGCTGATTCTTCACCTGCAGCTGATCAACCTCTATTGTCCCAGCAAAGCAAAGGTTTTACTTCCTTGGTTTTGGTCTCTTTTAATCACAAATGATTTTTCAGTTCCAAATGACCAGACACCACAGAGTTTTCACATAAATGGCCTAATAGAGCCTTTGCATCCCGCTGAAACTTCACAAGCCAGACCTCCATCAGCTGCACTGATACATTTTTATCTGCAATGCTTCTACATTAGACCCTACTGAGCACTTAATACCCAATGTCCTTTCTAGTCCAAAGTGTCAAATTCTCTACAATCCTCCCTAAAACACACCGTCAGTCTTTCACAGTAATACTACCAATCCTAGTAGCAAATTCTGTCCTCGTTAGGGTTACTATTGCCATGATGAAATACCATGACCAAAAAACAAGTTGAGGAGAGGAAAGGGTTTATATGGCTTATACTTCCATATTATTGTTCATAACTGAAGGAAGTCAGGGCATAAACTCAGACTGGGCAGGAACCTGGAGTCATCAAGAGCTAATGCAGACCTGCTTACTGACTCACTCCTTGTGTCTTGTCCAGCCTGCTTTCTTATAGACCCAGAACCACCTGGCCAGGGATGGCAGCACCCACAATAAGCTAGGCGTACCTCCATCAATCACTGATTAAGAAAATGCCCTACATGCTTGCCTATAGCCTACTCTTTTGGAGGCATTTTCACAATTGAGGCTCCCTTCTCTCTGATGACTCTAGCTTGTGTCATACTGACATGAAAGTAGCCAACACAGGTGTTTTTCAATGCACTTGCTCCAACATGTATATAGAATCTCGTTATAGATGTGCCTCATTATGAAAGGACCTTGTTTTGTATTTTCTTAGGAAGTCTGTCTCTCAAATGAACCATCCATGGTCAGTATCTTCATCACATTCAACCTAGTTCAATTCTACTACTATCTTCTCAGGTACTGGAAAAATTACTAGGAAGCCATACTTGTTAATTTCACTTGGCAATCTATTGTACAGGATCTCATGCCTCTTTTTTTTCCCTATGACAGCCAGCTTTTTTCACAATTCAACTAGGATACTACTTTTATGTTTCAATATTCTTATTTTATACATAATTTATCATTTATATGATGTATCATCTGGGGTCAATGAAATACTCCTTAGGAGCAAGTGGATATTTGCTTATGGAGTATTTCTTTTCTGCCGCCCAAAAGTGCTGAATTTTAATTTGTCTGTTTCTTCCTTTATTATTCTTCTAATAGCAGCTCTTTAGGTAGACAGCTTATGTGCTTTTTCCTTCATTCCAATGAGAAATATTATGGAGAACACCACTATTCTGGATATATCAGATTACAGTGCTAGTCCTCACATAACAGGACAGTTACAGTAAATAATCTGAATCTACATTGTGCATCCGAGGACAAAGCAGTTATAGTAGATCTTGGTGTAACTGAAATGAGTGCTGGGAAGCTACTACTGGACCTGAGATTAGCTCTGCAAGTTGTTATTGTCTGTATTCTTGGAAAGCCCAGTAAGACTTACCTCTAGTGTATGAAATTTTAAACATGTTGTCCCAGATATTCTTTGTTCTTTGATGTTCTTCTTCCTATGCCAAGAAGATATGTGAGTTAGAAATCATATCCATGAATGTGATTTTCACCTCCAAGAGAAGAGATGAGAAAATGTGCCTTGTGTTGTAACTAAGCAGTTAGGAACTTGATCCCACACCAAAACCCATGAATCCCCATTGAGCTAAAGCTACCTAAGCTTGTAGTGTGCCATTACCTCCTACTATTTAATAATCACATTGTATGTTCATTTCTCTCTCATTAGCATGTTTTAAAGTATACCTTAGATTAGATTTAAGTTCACTGAAATTTTCACTTCCTACAAACCCAGCAACAAGTCAGAATTGCTTCTTATTGATGTAACCACTTTTATCTCTCAGGCACGACACTGAAATGAATGAAACAATAATTGTATTCATTACAATGGTCACGATATGTTTTTATTTCTTTTATTTTATTTACAATTGTGTTGAAACAAACATAAATATGAAAATATTACATATTCCAGAATTCCATATTATCATACACTCTGCCCTAAATTTGTATCAGGAACTAACCCTCACCAGGAATCATAAGCTGACTTTAGCTGTCCTTAAGGAAGTGTGCTTTCTTTCTGTCCGTGACTCACCTGACAAACACATGTGCCCTGGACTAATTTAACAATATTTGCTCATTCCTTACCCCAAGCCTTTGGCAATTTCCTCATACTCTGTCTCAATATGTTTCCTATTCTAGATACTTCATGAAGATGGTATTCTATAAGATGTTACTGAATGTGTTGACATAACATCATGCAACACAATGCTATTAAATCCCATTCATATCATGGTATGTATTCAAACATTATTCATTTATAGATCCTAATACTATTCCATCTCATAGTCTACATTCTGTGATATTTTATGTTTTTATGTTGATGTACATTGAGTTGTTTCAAAATTTGATCGTCAGGAATATTGTTGTGATAGACATTTTTTGTATGAGCACCTGCTACAATTCATTTTCAGCTTTCAGGGACATGATCCTTGATAGAATCATTGGGTGATAAGTTCACTGGGTATTTTATATTCATGTTTGAGAAATCAACAATCTATTACCATACCAAGCACACTTTTATACACTCTCATCACCAATGCCTAAGTGTTACAATTTTTGTACAACCCAGATCCAGTCCTTTTAAATTTGTTTCACTCATAACACTTCTACCTGAGAAAATTTTAAGCAGCCGAGGGTCTGGAGGTATATAAAACAGGCAGACAGCTAGTCTCAGATTCTTGATGCACTTAGCAGTGCCAGTATGAGTTTTATATGATGGAATAAAAATTAACTCCAATTTTAAAAAAGTGATTGATTACTCCTATAGCATTTGTGCTACTATTTCAATTATATATTTTGCACGCAGATATCTTTTGTAGGTCATACAATTTCTGCCTGGGTGATATTGATCATCATTTTCTTCTATGGTAGCATGTAAAGTACCTTCCTACACCAGGAACACTAGTAAGAAGTTATGAAGATACTAGTTCGGCACCATCTCTATTTCTCCATGTTACAGCAAAAATGAGCTATGTCTTCAGCAAAGAGATGTTACCCTCATGATAAGGAAAGTAACCAATAGGTTTGGCAATTGCCTATGAGGTTTAGGAAAAAGGGATCTCTGGAAACGCTGGGACCAATGACTCAATAAGATGTAACCCACTCCTGGCACTGGAGGTTTTACTTGGTGGTATAAAATGTCTAGTTAAGCATTGTCTCCTCCATTATATAATGGCTCATTTAAATTTATTTGTGTATGGCTATATTTTAGAAAGCTTCTACAGTAGTAGATTGCCATTAGTGTTAGTCTTCTCCCCTTGGGTTTTCTCCATCATCCTTGCCTCTTATCTTCCTCATCATTTAATTCTCCTATTCTTTTTTAATATTTTATTAATTTATTCATATTACATCTTAATTTTTATACCATCCCTTGTATCCTCCCATTCCTCCCTCCCTCCAGCTTTCCCCCTCCTCCCCTCCCCTATGTCTGTGACTGAGGGGGACCTCGTCCCCCAGTATATGCTCATAGGGTATCAAGTCTCTTCTTGGTAGCCTTCTATCCTTCTTCTGAGTGCTACCAGGCCTCCCCATCCAGGGGATATGGTCAAATATGGGGTACCAGAGTTCATGTGAAAGTCAGTCCCCACTCTCTACTCAACTGTGAAGAATGTCCTGTCCATTGGCTAGATCTGGGTAGGAGTTTGAAGTTTACTGCATGTATTGTCCTTGGCTGGTGCCATAGTTTGAGCAGGACCCCTGGGCCCAGATCTACCTGTCATAATGTTCTTCTTGTAGGTTTCTAGGACCCTCTGGATCCTTCTATTTCCCCTTTCTCCCATGCTTCTCTCACCTAGAGTCCCAATAGGATGTCCTCCTCTCTGTCCCACTTTCCTGGTAGTGAAGACTTACCCGGGACATGCCCTTTGGTTATCTAGTTAGGTGGTGTTTAATCTATTGAGTTCTTCGTATATAATGGATATTAGATGTTTGTCCAATGTAGGGTTGGTGAAGATCTTTTCCCAGTCTGTAGGCTGTCACTTTGTTCTGTAGGAAGTATCTCCTGCTTTACAGAAGCTTCTCAGCCTCATGATGTTCCAGTTGTTAATTGTTGACCTTACGGACTGGGCTGTTGGTGTTCTGTTCAGGAAATTGTCTCCTGTGCCAATGTGTTCCAGGATCTTCCCTACTTTTCCCTCTAACCGATTTAATGTCTCTGATTTTATGTTGAGATCTTTAATCCACTTGGACTTGAGTTTTGTGCATGGTGACAAACGTGGATATAGTTGCATTTTGCTACATGTAGACATCCAGTTAGACCAGCACCATTTGTTGAAGATGCTATCGTTTTTCCATTGAATAGACTTGGCTTCTTTGTCAAAAATCGAGTGACCAGATGTACGTAGATTCATCTCTGGGGCTTCGATTCGATTTTATTGATCCACCAGCCTATTGTTGTGCCAGTACCATGCTGTTTTAATTACTGTTGCTCTATAGTACAGCTTGAGATTGGGTATGGAGATTCCTCCAGAGGACCTTTTATATATGGGATTGTTTTTGCTATTCTGGGCTTTTTGTTTCTCCATATAAAGTTAAGAATTGATCTTTCAATATCTTCAAAATATTTTGTGAGTATTTTGATAGAGATTGCATTGAATCTGTAAATTGCTTTTGGTAAGATGGCCTTTTTACTATGCTAATTTTCCCAATCCACAAACACAGGAGATCTCTCCATCTTCTGATGTCATCTGCAATCTCTTTCTTTAGAGATTTAAAGTTTTTTTTAAAACAAGTCCTTCACTTGCTTGGTTAGAGTTACTCCTAGATATTTTATATTGCTTGTAGCTATCGTGAAGGGTGTAGTTTTCCTAATTTCTTCCTCTGAGGGTTGATCATTTGTATATAGGAAAGCTATTGACTTTTTTGAGTTAATTTTGTATCTAGCCAACTTGCTGAAGGTGCTTATCAGCTCCAGGTGTACTCTGGTGAAATTTTTGGGATCTTTTATATACACTATCATATCATCTGCAAATAGGGATAATTTGACTTCCTCCTTTCCCATTTGATCTCCTTTTGATGTCTTATTGTTCTGGCTAGAACTTCAAGAACTATATTGAAGAGATATGGAGAAAGTGGGCAGCCTTGTCTGGTCCCCAATTTTAGAGAAATTTCCTTGATTATCTCTCCATTTAAATTGATGTTGGCTATTGGCTTGCAGTATATAGCTTTTATTATGTTTAGGTATGTGCCTTGCATTCCCGATCTCACCAGAACTTTAAACACGAATGGGACACAAGGTATTATTTCAATCTCCTTATATCTGTTGAGGCTTGCTTTGGGACCTACTATGTGATCAACTTTGGAGACGGTTCCACGGGGTGCTGAGAAGAAGATATAATGCTTTGCATTTGGGTGAAAAGTTTTGTAACTATCTGTGAGATTGATTTGATTCATGAGATTGGTTAATGAAGTTATTTTCTGGCTTAGTTTCTG
The DNA here is from genome assembly GCF_964271855.1 of Acomys minous. Lineage (NCBI taxonomy): Eukaryota > Metazoa > Chordata > Mammalia > Rodentia > Muridae > Acomys > Acomys minous. The sequence goes on along the minus strand of NC_140489.1, from coordinate 90,902,456 downwards.
ATTCAAAGACTCCCACTATTGGGGTGTTGGAGTCTCCCACTATTAACGTGTGGGGATCAATGAGTGGTTTAAGCTTCTTTAATAGTTCTTTTACCAATGTGGGTGCCCTTGTATTAGGAGCATAGATGTTCAAAATTGTGATGTCTTCTTGGTTGACTTTACCTTTGATGAGTATGAAGTGTCCTTCCTCATCCCTTTTGATTAATTTTTGTTGAAAGTCTATTTTTTAGATATTAGAATGGGTACCCTAGCTTGCTTCTTGTGACCATTTGCTTGGAATATTTTCCCCCAAACTTTTACTCTGAAGTAATGTCTGTCCTTGTGGGTGAGATGTGTTTCTTGAATGCAAAAGAATATTGGGTCATGTTATACATCCACTCAGTTAGTCTGTGTCTTTTTATTGGAGAATTGAGCCCATTGATGTTGAGAGATATTAATGACCAGTGACTGTTAAGATTCTTAATTTTTGCTGTTTGTCACAGTCGAGAGTTTGTGAGGTTGTGATTTTGCCATGGTATAGTTATCTATTTCCTATGTAGTTTTGGTTGTAACTTGACCTCTTGGGGTGGAGTTTTCCTTCTAGTAACTTCTGTAAAGCCATATTTGTAGATAGGTACTGTTTGAATTTGTTTTTGTCATGGAATATTTGTTTTGTCCATCAATGGTTATTGATAGTCTCTGGGTATAGTAGTTTGGCTTGGCATCTGTGTTCTCTTAGTGTTTGCAGGACCTCTGTCCAGTCCCTTCTGGCTTTCATGGTCTCTGCTGAGAAGTCGAGTGTAATTCTGGTAGGTTTGCCATTGTATGTTACTTGGCCTTTTTCTTTTGCACTTTTAATATTTTTTCCTTGTTCTGTATATTTTGTGTTTTTATTACTATGTGGTGGGAAGATTTTCTTTTCTGGTCTATTTTATTTGGTGTTCTGTATGCCTCTTGTATGCTCATATGCATCTCCTTCTTCAGATTGGGGAAATTTTCTGCTATGATTTTGTTGATGATATTTTCTGGGCTGTGGAGTCAGGCATCCTCTCTTTCCTCAATACTTATTATTCTCAAGTTTTGTCTTTTCATGGTGTCCTGATTTTTTGGCTGTTCTGTTTCAGGAACATTTTCAGATTTAGCATTTTCTTTGATGGTTGTTTCTAGTTCTACGATTGTATCTTCAAGTCCCCCCCCCCCCTTTTTTTTTTTTTTTGACTGGGAAGCAAAGGAAACATAGTTTAATTTTATTTTACAGTGGTATTCTTTTTCCCCTTTTTTATTATTAATTTATTCTTGTTACATCTCAATGGTTATCCCATCCTTTGTATCCTCTCATTCTTCCCTCCCTCCCATTTTCCCCTTATTCCCCTCCTCTATGACTGTTCCTGATGGGGGTTATCTCTCTCTGTATATGCTCATAGGCATTCAGAGGAAGGACAGCAGGTTACCGACAAGTCCCCATATTCATTCCTCCATTTCTTGGATTCTGTTAGAGAAGGTCACCTCTGTGATGCTTGCTTTCTTCTCTGAGGCCTCTTGATTATGTTTTTCCTCTGTGTGTTCTTTTATCATTGATTCCATTTTTATCTCCAGATCTTGAATTGTTTTAATGATTTCCTTTATGTGGTTGGCTGTATTTTTCTGAAATTCTTCCACTGCCTCTCTATTTGACTCTTTTATGTCTTCAACCACCCTAGTTGCATCCTCCTGCAGTTCTTTACAGATTTCATTCAGTCCTTCCATTATTATCTTCCTTACTAAGGACTTGAGGTCGTTTTCTTATATTATGATTGTATGTGTGTTCTCAGGGTTGCTTTCATTGGGGGAGCTGGGATCTGGAGCTGCCGAGCTGTTTTAGGTTTTGTTTGCATTCTAACGCTGTCCTTTTGTCATTTAGGTGTCTCTGATGCTCGGAGGTAGCTTCTGGTATCCTTCACTGGTCGTTGAGAGTGGATAGTTGGTGAATGATTATAGGTCGCGAGCCCTTGCCTGTGGGGATCAGGGAGTATTTCCCTGAAACAGGCAGGTGATCTGATTTCCACTGCTGGAGATTTTGCTCTACACCTTAGGCTCTGGACTGAGTCAGCAGAAGTAGGTTTCTGTCTGGACCCTTTCACTTTACTACTGTAATTCAGATCAACTGTTTTGGGACCTTGAACAAGGTCAGCAGGCAAGTGTCCTGATTGAGTAGGTTGATCCCAGCTGCCTGCCTGTCCTTCCTGCCACCTTGTAGCCAAGACCCCAGCCGGGTCAGATCCTCTGAGCTGTACCTACTTTAAGCTCAGCCTCTAAACACTTCAGAGGTGTCCAGCCTTTCCCAAGAGCATGGGAGATCCTGCCGGGCCTGTGGGACCTGATCCATTTAGGTACTGTCTGTTGGAGAGTGCATGATCAGTATGAGGTGGCCCAGAGACCGGACAGTTTCAGACCGCAGCAAGCGCCAAGCTGCCTGCACTTCCTGTCTGGTAGTAGTCAGGACCCCGCCTGGGTCAGACCCTCTGAGCTGTAGCCACCTTTTAGCTAGGCGTCTAGACATCACAGGAGTGTCCAGCCTCTCCCAAGAGTGTGGGAGATCCTGCCAGGCCTGTGGGAACAGTCCAAGCTGGGTCCTAACTGCCTGTGTTTGCAGGCTCAGTCCACTGTGTCCAGCTCTAGTTTGGGCCCTGGTAAGCTTGCAAGCTACACTCATGCTCTAGCTGTTTTTGGTGGGCCCAGCAGCCTGTGTTTCCACTCAGCCCCGGGGACTCGGCAATTTTGCATGTGGTGGGTGGAGGGATCACCAGTTTCCCTGAAACTCCTCAGTCCAGGGGCTTCAGTGTACCACCGCCCCACACAGTGAATTTCTGCTTTATAGGCTGGCTGCAGCCCACAGATGGGTTCCTGTTTGAGTGTCTGGAGAATAGGTTCAGGACCTCCGGGCTGTTGCTTGACCTGAGGCCAGGCCTGCCGGTGGTCTGTGGTGTGCTGGAGCCCACTCACCTACAGTTCTCTAGACCCAGTAGTCTGTGGCTCCATTCAAGTCCCTGGTCTCTGTGCAGTAGATCAGATACAGTGCATACTGGGTGCCACCATCTTTGAACTGGGCTAATTCTCCTATTCCTATGTCTAATTTATCTTTTTTTTTAACATTGTGTTCCATTCACCAGCCTTAGGAAAAAAACTACTACTACTATTATGCTAAAGAAATATAGCAATAAAATGATTTCTAATGGTGTACTGGTGTACAGGAGAGAACATATCTTAGAGCTCATCAGAGAAGTTTCTTCTAACAGTACATGGCAATTACACAAAGATCCGCAACTAGACAATGTGTAAAGAGTGGTTTTGGAGCACTCAACCTTAAATGCCATGCCTTTATCAAGTGCCTGAACTCAGTGCTCACACATTCATGTGAAAGACAGGCCAATGATAATAGGCAGAGATAGTAGGTACTCCAAGGAAACAGTATCTCCTGACACAACATGGCTGATGCTCATACTAACTTACAGAGATTGTGACCGTGCACAGAAGACCTACACAGGTTCAAACTCACACTTGCACGCATTTCAGCAGTAACAAGGAGAAATGGACACAAACTCCCATGCCATCCCTAATCAAAAATATTGGTATGTGCTGGGAAAGCTAAAATGAGATTTCTTAAATGGATTGTCAACGGTTTTCAGCCACATGTCAGTGTAAGCCCCATGCCCAGCAATAGTTGAACAACATAAATTAGATTCTAACATAGTTTGTTTGTTTTGTCTTATTTTTAGTGTCCTTATGTTTCTTTTTGTCTAGATAAGTTTTGTCTTTTGTTTTGTTTTTAAGAGACAAAAAGAAATAACATGAAGTTATGTGGACAGGGAATTTGGGAAGATCTGAGAGGAGTATGAGGGAAAAGATATGATCAAAATATATTGCATCTAAACTAAAATTTAAATAAAAATAAAGTAAAATAGGTAAATCATACATTCCTTCATAATTAACTATTCCAGATTTATTAAAAACAACTACTTGATATGAATATTATGTTATCATTATTAAATGTGGAAACAAATAGGCATACTAATGAGAGAAGTATTTTTCTCTATTTTTGCCTATATGTTTAAATATTTGATGACTATGTATTTCAAAATGATATAGATCATATTCAACCTTTGTCAGAGTTGACCACCTATTTGATTTTGTAATCAATAATGCTTGCCACTCATGCAGACCAGCTCCAAGAACAGTGAAGAGGAGAGAAGAGAAAGTCTTGGTGGATGCACAGTGGGGAGAATTGAGCAGGTGATGAACAGCTGGTTAAGGGAAACCAAACTTTGGGGAACAACTGGCTGTAGGAGCCAGATGTTGAGGGGAAGTTGAAGAACAGGGGGAAAAAGAAAGACCGGAGACACAGGCATATGTGGTACAAACTGAGGACAAAGCCCAGGAGACCTTTATTTTTGGTCTCTCTTACATGCTTACTGTCTGTCTGTCTGTCTGTCTCTGTCTCTCTTGTTATTCCCCCCCCCTCTTGTTTTCTGTGTCTGTGCTTGATGCTAACCTTGTTTTCCTGTGTCTTTCACTTACTTGCTCTTCTCTTTGGGCCAACCCCAGTATTTTATTTAAAGTTAAGCTTAATTCTTTTCATTACTGATTACATAATTATTTTTCATCTTTTAAAATCAATATAACACTTAAAAATTAACAAAGCAAGAGAACAGTCAAACAATGAAATATAAAGAGTTCTGTAAGCCTACATTAAAACATACACAAAAAATTCAATATCCAAGCAATGGTCAGCATAGCCTGAGTATTATTTCATAAACAATAGCCAGGAAAATTTAATCATAAATTTCCCCAGGCTAAAGCCATTGTGTTTACATGACTGCCATGGCAATATAGCTTAAGCTAAATGTTCTCTAATAAAGAAAAATCTTGACTTATTCCCAGTCTCAAACCAAAAGCCTAGGCTAACTGACAAGGCATCCTCTATTGTAAAATATCTGTAAAGCATGACATTCCAAGCCCACCTTCTATTACTCTCAAAGCAGATTCTAAAGAAACTTTTCCACCGTTAACAATATCTAGCCAGCTACGGTTATGTCAAGGTCCTAACTTTCTTTCATGCATTTTCTGATTGAGTGCTCATGGTCAGAGAAACAAAACAAAACAAAACAAAACAAAAAAACCTCTATCATTTATTTTCTCAAGGCTTTGGCCAGATGCCTTCCTTCAACATTTTCTGTGGGAAAAAGTTTTCCCTGTGTGAATTTCATTAGGGCATAATCAAAGTGAGAAATAGAGAGAAAAATAACTTTAGGACAAAAGGCAGATGTTTAGATGAAATTACAACTGGACCATACTTAACATTTAAGGTCAGTGGTGATCAGCTGCAGATCTTTGGAATTTTGTCAAGCAAAGCTTCAGCAACTGTTATAGACATCTTAGAGATCATGCTGGACAATTGGAGGTCTCTGAGACTTTGTCAAGCAAAGCCTCTACAACTTATCCTCATGTTTGTGACAAATGCTGAGAACACACCTACACATAAATATGTAGAACAATATAATTGATGTGTGTTTGAGGCCATTTCAGGAGTTGTTGGAAATTCTGTCTTAATTGCAAACTAATACTCATCAATTATTTTTTAAAAACCTCATCAACAACTTAAACAATGATTCTTTAAAAGAAGCATGTTAAAAATTATTTCATACATTCTGAAGAAAGGTAATAGGAAAATAATATCCTTTTCCCCCTTTTCAATAAGAACAGAAAATATGGTGTTCCCAATAGATGTAGAAATTAGCTGACTCTGACCTAATGATTCAAGTAACACACACACACACACACACACACACACACACACACACACACACACACACACACACTTACTCACACTTTCATGAAAACAAGCTTGGAAGGATCTGGATTAAGATTTAATCACCCCAAGTAAGAGGGCAGGAGTTGACTACAAAGAGACACAGAAACCAATGCACAGTAACTCTGCTCATACCTTTTGCTTAAGGTAGAGAAACTTAGTCAGTCATCCTAGACACTCAAGCCATTCTATTCAATACATCTCTGTCTAATAACCTCACACAGTGCTCACTGAAATAGACAGCCTCAGTTACTCAGGCTGAAGATAAGGTTGAAATATGTAGCAAATGCTAATTATTGAGGAAACAGGACACCAAGATTAAAAGCAACAAGAAAGAAAGGCCATTGCATCCTCAATCCTACACATCCCTGCTCATAATCTTGGGCTTGGGTTCAGTTCCCACAGTCTTTGACTGCTCTTTCATGGGGACAATAAGAAGTCCTCCTGGGTGCCACCTATGTAGGCAAATGAAAAAAAAAGCCCAGGCTTATTGCTGATTGATAATTATACATACCTCACTAGTAAAAGATTTTGTTTTCCTTTGGATAACTTTTTTTTTTGCCTTTCCTTCTTTTAGAAAGAAAGAATGAATCTGTATGTGGTCAATTCACTTCTCAACAATTCTTCCTCTGGTGACAAATTGAAGTGATTTCACATTAAGGAAAAATTAATTTTAGTTTCTTCACAAAGTGCTAGTTATCTTTAAAACAATCATCACCCTAACCTTATACACACACACACACACACACACACACACACACACCAAAACAAACAAACGAAACCCCTCAGAGTTACCATTTTTTAAATTTTTATTTAAGTAATTTATTCAGATTACATCTCAGTTGTTATCCCCTCACTTGTATCTGTGTCTGTCACAGTAAAGGAGAAAGAGATAGTCAGTGCACCTTGAGGATGTCTATTTTGCCTCTCTGCATTTAGCCTATTAGACTGTTTCTTCCCAAGCACACTGCTGAGCAGCCTGGACTCAGGCTGACAGTTAGGTACTTATATCTGTCCTGTGTCATTTTTCAAAGGGACAACACCTTAGTAGCATGCAGCAGGAAGACTGTCAGGAGAACCAGCTTTTATTTTCAGCTCTGCCACTAGACTGTTTGTAAGACAGCAAGCAACCCATTCCTCTAGTCTGGACCAGCTGCTAATGTGGCAACCATATGCCATGGTCTCATTTCAAAATCTAAAAGCCTCCTCTTTCCCTGCACTGTTAATATGAAATCACACTGGTGTATGGGCAGCTTCTGGAACTCTGTCTTTCAATTGTGTGGGATGTATTTATTTCTCCTTTTTTCCCCCATTTCTCATTTCTACTTTCTTCAAAAATGACTATGGAATTTTGGATTTATGTTAGAGTGAATTGAGGTGATACAGAAAAACACCCTCAACAATGTCTTATTTAGCCCATGTCTCTTATCAAATTCAAGAACCCCTATAATGGCTCCACAGAACATTTCCTTACCTAGATCCATATGCTTATTAGGCTTGTTTATATTTTTTTAATCACCCATTTAGCTGGAAGTTAAAACGTTATTCATCTTTCTGCCATTGTATCATTAGGGGATTTTCTCTAGTTCCCATGATTCCCAGTGTTCTTTGGGACTATAACTGGGGCCTGATTTTCAAGTCCTATGCTTTGTAGTTTAAATATTTTGTAATTACTACACCACCTTTCTGTTAAGTATCAGTCTGTCTTCTGAAAATCACTTGCATGAATCAAAAATCCCAATACTGCATACAGTAGAGGCAGGCTCGTGTGTGCTTTCTGGGTTCCTGTTAGGGCTGGGATGCAGGAACAGCATATTTAGTGTTCTTCCGAGCATCTCCATAGTGGAGGCCTGAGTGTCTGAGAGACGTCTAAGATGCCTAGCCTGGGACCCAGTCTTGGTCCTTCAGGTTTCCTTCTGGGAGTTTCATCCAATTTCCTGATAAGGAACCATAGGATTCCACTATCTTAGAAATGGAATCATTATGTTTTCTAAAAGAAAAGGTTGATAAGGGTAGCACAATATTTTAGCTTTATTATGCTAAGCATCGACTCAACAGTTGAGGATGAAGAGATGTGAATACTGAAGCATCACACATAGATTCTGCCACACCATTGACTACCACAGTGACACTAAGAAAATCAGAACACTTAGTGATGGCTCTCTGAAAATGAGGGAAGTTGACAAGTCTCTTGAAAAGCAAATTTAAAGACATAGGAGATTTTATTTGTATCAGAGGAGGTATAAATGGGTAAGAAAACATAGAGGGTTATTTTTCACAAGACTTGTCACAGTGCAGTGAATGGGGCCTAGGACATTATGTGTGCTATAATGATGACAAATGAGGTATACTGCTTTACACAAGCTAATAATTCAGGGCATAGATATGAACCAGGTAATTAAAACTTGAGACTAAGTTGCCTCCGTTTTCAAGCATCCTTTCTATGCAAGTATGTTAGTTCTAAAATAGGCTAAGACTAGAAAGGAGCTTAGTATAATTGAGTAGCTATATGTAAAGTGGTAGAATAAATCTGGCCAAGAAAGAGACATGGAAAGAACAGATAAATCAAGAGCAAGAGAACATGTCTTCTTCACTGATCCTGCAAACAGAAGTTTGAAATAAAGATGTAAAGACTATTCAGCATCCATGGCAACCTATTTTAATGTGTAGGCTTCATTTGCATGTGGATCTAAACAAACAAAATTTTAAGTGTGACACAATTGAGAAAATAAACATTGCCAGATGGGAAGAGCTGTGCAGTGAGCTGTAATAGCAGATAGACTAATACAAAAGATTTCACACAAATGAGATATTTTGACAATACTATAACATTTTTAATTTTAGCACATTCAATTGATATGCTAGAATGCAATGGGTAATTGTAGAATTGATACACATTCCCTAACAATGCCATCCCAGGGAATTTTAGTTCTAAATCTGATCTCTAAGTGTAAAATACTAATACAAGAACTCGACAACATTCTAGAAGATTCTCTCTTATGATTTCCTCCTTAAAAGTGGTTCTTCCTATCCTCTCTAGGAGCACAGAGCAAATTTTATGTCACCATTTAGAAATTTTTAGTTGATATGCTTTATCTGGGATAGAAAACTTTCATTTCATACTTTTTAAAAAGCCCTTATCACTTTGTGATTCACATTGGGCTTTAGCCCACCAAATATTTATTTCTTGATTTAAGTAGAACTAATCTCCAAATCGCTCATTTTCCTAAATCATCATGTTTTCCTAAATCTTGGGTTTTCTGAATATTTCTCGTGTTTGACTGTGTTTTATCACTCAGTGAGAATTGAAAGGAAAACTCTCATGTCTTTCTCTTTTTATATTTGCAGGAACACATAGCTGGTGTGCATAACCCAGGGTCTGTTCTATTCTGCCATAACTTGTTCTCAATGCCTCATTGCCTCCTGGCAGTGAGTTCTTCTTTGGGGACTTCTCTACTTCAAATGCATCCATTCTTATCAGTTTTGGCTGTTGTTTCCCAGGATAGATGGGACGTCCAACTGTTCCTACTGAATATATTACTATAGCCAATGTGCTTCTCAGTTGTCAAAATCTCTAATTCAGTTTTGCTTTTAGTATTTCCCTTTTCAACTAAAATGTTCTTTGAAAATTTTATATGTGACTACTGTATTTATGTAATTTTCACATTCCTTTCTCTGCCTTCAAGCTTCTTCTAAATCTTTTATGTATACATATAAACATAGACATATATCTATAGAAACACAATTTGGTAGGTCCATTAGCATTGCAACTGTGTATATGTTTTAGCGATGATTGCTTTGAATTGGATAACCTACCAAGTTTTATCTCTGGAGAAGATTGAACCTCCCTATAGTAGCAGCCACTAATTGCCTGTAGCTCTTTAGCTAGGGATGAAGCTAGTAAGATTTCCTCTGCCCATGTCAATATGTCAGCTAGTGCTGTCATTGTGCAGCTCTTCTTTAGGTGAACATGTCCTTAACATTTAATGTATATTCTTCCCTGTCATAAAGAGAAGGCAGGATCTTGCAATAGACACCCTGATACTTTGTTTTCCAATGTTTTCTGATCACTTCTGTGCATTATTTTCTGATGCTTGCATGTAGAAGTTGTATTGTAGATGTATTAATTGAGGTTGAGTACCTATTGGTTGGTTCTCTGAATTTTTCCTGTCATATTGTCACTTAGTTGTGGACTCTAGCTCTGAATATTTACATGTGAGTATATAACTTAGAGTAGCACAGAAACAATGGAAGTGAAAATGGACCATGGTGGACATAGCTATGGAACAATAGTAGATGTTATGAAGTGAGAAACAGAAATGATAGGGAACTTTCTGGAGAGGTCAATACAGAGAGAGAAGAGGGAGAAAAAAAGGAGGTCCATAAATCAAATTGGGAAAGCTTGAAAATGCAACAAGGAAACATTGTGTGTGTGTGTGTGTGTGTGTGTGTGTGTGTGTGTGTGTGTGTGCACGCACATATATATGTACACACACATATATTTTAAACATGATATATATTAATGAAGTTATACTACTTGGGATAAAATATTCCTGCTACAATTATACACTATCTAACAAGAACCCCAGTAGTAGACATGGGAGATAGTTCTTTGAGTTGTTGGCCAGGGAATTCCAACAGGCTCCCAAGCAATACTGCAATATACCTTCCAGCATGTGAAATCACTTGAGTTTTTTTTTTCTTAGCCGTTCTGATTTGTGCAAGATGGAATCTCAGAATCATTTCCTAAATTTCTTTGACAACAAGACAAGTTAACTCCTGACAACGCCCAGCCAACCTCAAAGAAGATGATGAGCATCAAAGAGCCTCTTTATGGACATGGCTTCAAAGGTGGAAAAATAGCCACTGGGCAAAATGTCCTCATTCCTGCCACAAACAGAATCTGCCTAAAAATGGGCAACTTAGATGCAGGCACTCTGCCAAGTCAGGGTAAGTGAGTCCTCAATACTTCCTGCTCTGCAAACAAATCTAGCAGAGATATTAGGCCAGAAAGCTGAAGATAAGGCTCCAACATTATAAAGTGTATTGAGTGACTGGTCAGGCAGCAAACTGTCTTATGTCAATTTGTACAATTTGGAAGCTGCTAACCCACACTGCTGGTTCACTCAGGAATTTAAGTGTTATTCCTTCTCAAGTGTCTGAGGGGCATTGAAGACAAGATAGTAAGTATAGTTTTACAACCAAGTTTAGTTGGTTAGGGGACAAGATCGTTTTAGATAAAGATAAAGAAGTTAAGCTATTAGAGTTGAGATAGGATAGATATTGAATCTCATTTGGAAATTTAGACCCAACAAGACAGGAAAACACTTACTTCAAATGAGACAAATGCAGATGGCCAATTCATTATGGATGTAACATGTATAGAACTCATTATTCTCATGACTGTCACATGGTTCTCCCTCCTGTATGTAGTTTGTTTTATACATGTGTAGTAAAATAAAAATATTAAAAAATTTAAAACTAAAAGATTTAAGACTAAATATAGTACAATTGATATGTTTCCAAAATAGTGACATGAACCACACTGTTTAGGCAACATGCCATTTCTCTTGTCATCTAGTAAAAGCTCTTTTTTGGTCAATGAAAAATTAAATAAATAAATAAATAAATAAGTAAAGTATAAGCAATGGCAGAGAATGAATAAAACTAATGTATTTAATGTTGTAAAGACATAAGAAGAAAAGTATCAATGATATAACTATTGTTTAATAATATATTTTCTTGTAAAATAAAAGACATATAGAAATAAAAAAATATCTCAACATAAAATCAGACAAGGAAATCTGTACGAAGAAAAAGTAGGGAAGAGCCTTGAACTCATTGGCAGAGGAGAGAACTTCCTGAACAGAGCACAAATAGATCATGTTCTAAGATCAATAATTAATAACTTGGACCTCATGAAACTAAAAAGCTTCTGTAAGGCAAAGGACATTGTCAATAGAACAAAATGGAAGCCTCTTTTCTGAGGAGTAGCATTCATATTTAAAGAAGCTATGCAGTCTATGAAAGGAAAAATATAATCAATTATCCTACTGATCTGTAAAGCTTACCAACCATAAATTGATGTGAATAGGTGCAGTCCTGGCATTCATATCTTCATTCTAATCAGACTTAAGGTCTATTCAACAGGAAAGAATTCATGGCTGCCACTGTAAACACAACCAGTTGCCCATGGTTTGTGAAATAATCGAATTTAGAGGAGACTCTCATACTTCTACTTTTCCAAACAACATTTCATTCTAAATACTTAAAAAGTTAAGTATCTATAGAAGTGTAGTTTTCACCCTCATTATTGTTTACCTTTTCCTGCCTTTCTTTATTTTAAACTCAGTAGAAGTTACACATTTTTTCTCTGCAAATTATTTCTTAAAATTTTCTATATTCTTTATAACATTTTTTTGTATAATTCACTTTAGAGTCTGCCTTCTGTGTTTGAGATTAAACTTGGTTATATATTACTTTATAAGATTAATTACAATGTTTATTGGAAATTATATGTTTCAGAAGCTACATTTTCCACTTTAGTTTCTTTGCACCTGTGAGAAAATGCACAGATGTGCATACAGAGAAAGCAAAGAGAATACATTATTATTTTTAGCACACAGAGTTTTAACTCTATTGTTTTGCAGCTGGCATCCTAATACTCTGTTCTGGAAATCAGGCCCCTAACCTGACCCTTCCCCTGAATCAATTCTCCTAAAATTAAATATACAGTTTAATATAGTTTAATTCTGTGTTTCAAGTACTAGTCTTTTATCATGCCATGCTGACAGAATTCCCAACATATTTAACTTTCAAGGAAATGCCTTTTCATTTGTGATGTCAAGGACTGTGGTCCATTGTGGTAGAGAAGCAATGGATGCCATTAGCTGATCATAACCCATTGGATGTTCAACACTTCTGTGCATACAGGCAACTATAGGACTTGGTGAATTATTAAAAAGTTGATTAAGCTGGAGGCATTGCAGGAGATGCAGGGAAGAATATGGAGGTTGTTAAGAGTGGATATGATAAAAAATGCATTATATACATGTAGGAAAATGTGAAAGAATAGGTACAAACTATTTTTTTTCTAAAAAAACCTTTTGGTCTTTGTGATGTAGGTGTGATATAAAGGCTTTTTCTGGTCTAAGCTTGACGTTCTCACGAGTCACCAGCCATAGTGTTATTTGTGCTTATTCTCGTTTTTGTCTTTTTTTTTCAATTAAAAATTTTTACATATGCATTTATATTATAACACATATGTACAATAAACTATGTGCAGCAAGAAGAACCATGAAACAATCAGGAATTATATAAATGTTACATGTTACATTCTTATTGTTTTTGGCTATTTGTATTTGGCAGCCTTGACGAAAACATCTTTCCTATCTTGGTGCGTCTAAAATTCTGAATGTAAATCAATATTTATCATATCTCATCATTATTAACTTAAAACATCTATCTAGAATCAAAAACATCTTAACCTCTAAACAACTAAGCTTAATTGTAAAACTAAACTATATGGTCTTATAAGGTAAAATAGTTAGATAAGGTCTTTAAAAACCTCAGAGGTATACAGAATGTGGCATTTAAAAATGTTTTTATTTTAAAGAGTCATTGAAAATGAGACAGGTTAACATATATATATATATATATATGTTCATATATATATGAACTTATTTATATAGAGCCTCAAACAAATAGATCAAACTTTCCCCATATTTCTCTTCTTTCTGGGAGCTAACCATTGTAAGTAACCACAATCCCACTATCCACTCATATAAGGTAAGTGTCTGAGAATCAACACAGAAGAGTGAGGTTATATGCTACTTCCCTTTATGTGCCTGGTTGATCTCACTTAGCTCAATACACCTATGATGGAAAAGCAAAAGAAATTATCATAGATTATTAGGAATAGTGATATGGGAACACATTTTTACAAAGATTAGAAAAGAAACAACTGGACCAAACATTATGTATACCACAAGGAAATGGAAAACCCAAAGACATCAGTAACAATGAAATTATTTAATCGATAATCGATAATCAAACTCTTCCCATAATAAAATAGCCAAGAATGAGTTTAGTGCACTAGAAATTTGATCATATATTTAAATTTATTAAGGAAGACATTAACTAGTATTCTTCTGCTTGATATCAAAACATATTTTAAAGATACCATAATCAGTTCCCCTAGTATGAGAAAAGACTGAAAACACAGAGACCAGTTGAAAATAATAGATAGAATATAGTTACCACAGCACACAAAGATGCCAAGCCTGTGTGTAAGTAGGTAAGTATTGTTTAAAGCAATGAATAGAAACTGTTTAATAACACAAAGCCTCCTTCAAACAGACATTTTGCGGAACTGAAATAGGAAAACTGCCCAACATCAGAGGCGACAGTTCTCTGTGGTCATATGTCATTACCTGTAATTCAGGCTTTTACGTTAAAATGGAACGCAATTTCAAAGTTGGAATCAACTTAAGATAAAATGGAATTTCTTCTCCTTCTGTTCGCTGTGAATCATGTCTCCAGATTAGATTTTTCAGGTTTCAAGCCTACTTGAGAGGCAGAAATGACTAAAATATTTAAAGTCAGTGCAAACAGCTCGAACAAATTTCAGTTACATCTTAATGTAATGCAAACAAGGTTTTTAAATCATTCCAAACGGGTAACTCAATATATTATTTTAAACTGTAGATTCCACAGTGAATATTTGACGTGGAAAATTAATGTTATAGATTTTTATTCATTTTTGTATCTGGAATAGTTTGATAGCATATAGAATAAAAGTTACTAGGTCTAAAAAACTGACACATATTCATTTACTATTTTAGTTTCCTTAAATATATTAACTCTAATAGCCCATTAAATGATTTACAATATATTTGACATAACATCCTCTACTTTTAATAAAATTGGTTTGATAATAAGCATGGATTGTCTTGAACCTTAGGCCAAATGATATATGCTCATCACACAATTAGACACTTTTCATCCAAGATAGTTTTCTGTTACTCTTTATAATACATGGAGATATACTAGAATTTTTGGCATTACATCAGCATCTTCAACTACTTAAAGAAAAATATAAGAGTTACAACGGTTTTATTCTGTTGAATCACATAGTACTCAACAGTGAAATGTCAAGAGGCATCCTGTTAAAGGAGCTCACTAGGCATGTGGGCTTTCTAGGAGGTGATCCAGTTATTTTGTAAGGTCTGCACCATGATGCACCCCCAGAACTGCTTCTAGCCTCTACCATGATGTCAAGAGCCATTGATTTAGGAAAGTTCAGTAGGCATGAGAGATCTCTGAAAGGGATGCAGTATCTTGTAATATCTGTACTGTGATGCAACCAGAATTGCTTCCAATCTCTGACAACCCTCTCAATTCTGCACTGCTGCATCTCTCTAAAGTTTGGCGTTAGATCCGGGCATGGTGGCATATGCCTTTAATCCCAGCACCAAGGGAGGCAGAGGCGGGTGAATCACTCTAAGTCTAGCTTGGTCTACAAAGTGAGTCCAGGACAGCCAAGGCTACATTCAAGGCCAGCCAGGTACAAAGTGAGTCCAGGACAGACAATGTTACACAGAGAAACCCTGTCTCAAAAAAAAAAAAAAGAAAAAGAAAAAAAGGAAGAAAGAAAAAGAAAAAACATATGGCATTGGTGTGAACTGCTACTTTCTGGGTATTGACTAGCTCTGATTGAGCAAACTTCCTATAGGACCTTGTTCAGGATGCTGTTGTTCAGATGAATTAATTCCTGATTATGGACTTCATGATCTGATTCAAATAGTTTAAAAAGTTAAATTGTTTTAGATCTTCTAAGGTAATTTTAGAGAGTTTATGGCTGCATCTGTGGACCTCCAGATGCCTCACTAGGGGATAGCCTTGAAGCAGATTTGTGGCCTCGGATAAGCCTCCACTCCAGGTGGTGCCATGAATCCTGGTATTCACCATAAATATAGGCAAGTTGGTTTAAATTTACCATGAACCCAAGATACAATGGGACTACCTAGAAATGTCTAAATTAAGCACAAGCCTTATGTCTAAATATACAAACTCTTCTGCTGTAATTCCTTATACCTTGTCACTTTGTGTCATCATATATTGTCACTTTAAATTTACTCTGTTCCTTAGAATGAATGACGGATAAAATGAACTCATAAGGAACTAAAAGATAGCTGGATAGTGTATAGTTAGGTCAGTCCTAATTGAAAAGTCATATATTCTTGTGAGTTTTAGACCCTGTTAACCTTTAGGCCTTGTCAACTTTTGTCACTCTGAACTCGCTGTGAACTTATGTAATGGATGCATAGATAAGAAATGTATAGCTTTAAAACATGCAACCTTTTGTATTTTAGAATCCATCTGTTTTTGTGATTAACTGCCCTTTTTTGACTATGAAGTAATTCCCTTTTCTCAGAAGTATAAATATGGTGACCAACACTAAACTGCATTGAAATTGTGAAGGTTAACTTCAATTGAAGTTAAGATGTCTAATTTCATTCCACCTTTTCTCTTGAATGTATGTGTGTCTCAGTGGTTTATTTTCGATCTCTCGTTTATTTCTTATGTCCCTGTAGATTTGCAAATAAGTTAGCGGACTCAGGGCCTTGCCATCTGCCTTCTAGGACTCACAGGTCTAATTTTACATTAGCTTACTGGAGATCACCGCAAAGAGGCCTATCTACAGATAAAAGAGCCTCCTCTTACAACACCCCCCATCCCCCACCCCACCTCCCGCTGTAGTTTCTAGCTAGAAGCCGCTTTTACAGCCTCAGCTACGGGAAGATTTTGGTAAGTTTAATTTCTCCTACTCAGCTGCAGTACAGCCAGTCTCCAGAGAAGAAACCCTGGGCTTCCTTTCCTCTTCCTTCTTTCAATCCTGATCAATTGCCCAAGCCATCAGCTCTGGCCACCAAAGAGATGAATCCTTATCCTTATCCTAGCCCAGAGACCCTATCCTAGACCTCTTCAGAACTGTAGCTGGGCATTAGCTGTGAAACTTGTTTCTTCATTCAGGACTAATATTATTAATTTTATATGCAGGGCTGTAATACTCAGAAACATAATCTTCAAAGAAGTAGATGCCATGTCCATCATCAACAATTCAGTTATTGTACAATAAAAATCTAAGTACTTTAAGCATCCACAGTCTGGACAGAGAGCTCAGTAGCAAAGGTGCAAGCCCACTGTGATAGCCAGAGTTGCATCCACAGGACCACATGAGAGGAGAGAACTGATTCTTGCAACTTATGCTCTGGCCTCCACAACCATGGGGTTTTTATGGTGTTGGGACAAATATAAATAAATTTACCTTAAAAGCAGTTCTGAATTTATACAACAATATTATACATCTCATGAAATGGTCAAAATTGAGGAGCTGTCAGAATAATAACAAAAGAATTTTCAGAGCTAAAGATACATTTTAAAGTCATTTTCCAGCAATAAAATTAAATTCATATTTAACTAAAATGATCTTAGTTGTGAAAGTCATATCTAGCTTCTGACATGCAATTACAGTATGAACCATCATTCATATTGTAGCAATTTCCTGTGTATGTAAATATGACATGAATATAGTAAACATGTCATCTTTATAAATATTTTCTTTATGCTCTATTTGTTTTCTTATTCTATTTTCTTCCAGCATTTACCCAATGTTGCAGTTTTATTTAACCTTATTTCCTTGTGTGTATGTGTGGTGTGTGTGCATGTGCATGTGTGTGTGTGTGTGTGTGTACATGCGTGTGCATGTGTATATGTGTGTATAAATATGTATATATTGGCTTTTTAATTGTTTTATTTATTAATTTTATATCGTGTCATAGCCTCCTCTTTCCTCTCCTCCAAGTCCCACCTTCCCTCCCTCTTCCCATGTCTCTCTCTCCTATTCCTCAGAAAAATAAAGCCCCCACCCACTCACCCCAGCTCACGTCACATCAGGACTGAACATGTCTTTTCCTCTGTGGCCTGATAAGGCATTCCTGCCAGGGGGAAGTGATCAGAAAACAGGTAACAGAGTCCATGCAATGGACACCCCCGCTCCTCTTACTAGAGGACCCACATAAGACCTGCCCTGCCCATCAGTTATGTCTCTGTAGGGGGCTTAAGTCCAGCCTATGCATTGTTTTTGGTTGGTACTTCAGTCTCTCCACAGTCCCCTCTGGTTCCTGTTTAATTGGCACTGTTGGTCTCACTATGGTGCTCCTGACACTTGCAGGGCCTTTTCTCCTTTCCAGACTTTTCCCCAAGACTCCCTATGCTTCACCCAATGTTTGGCTGTGAGTCTTAACATCTGTTTTGAATCACTGCTGCATGGAGCCTCTCAGAGGACATCTCTGCTAGGTTTCTGTCTGCAAGCATAGCAGAGTATCATTAAGAGTATCAGGGTTTGGCCTTTTTCCATGGGGTGGTCTTGGGTTGGGCCAGGGATTGCTTGGACATTCCCTCAAACTCTGCTGTATCTTTTTCTACTGCAGGCTTATAGGTAGTGAAATTTTTGGGTCAGTTTTTGTGGGTGGGTTGGAAACAAGCTAGAGTATATGGGTTTTAAAGGAAAATTTACTCTGGGAATTATGGACAATATTTTAAGGTTCTTGACAAAAACAGTTTCAATTTCAATGTGTTTCTGTAAGTTTTCAAGAAATACATGTTATCTCCACAAAGTCAATGTTAGCTATAAGCTGATTCTAGACTATGGAGTAAACTCTGGGATTAGAGAGAAAATGGCTGCCTATATCTGTATGGTTAATAGGAAATTGAGCATGTAGAAAACTGTAAATTAAGCCTGCCACTAAAAATCTAAGATAATTAAAGAGAAGTTGGTTGCTTTATTTGAGACATGTGCTTACGAGTTACAGCCAAGTTAGGGTATATATTCTTCTGTATCTGAAGATGTGGGGTTTGGGAAGACTGGAAGGAGAAGCACATAATTAAATGTGAATAAATAGCATATTAAAGCAGACAGACCAGTTCTGCAGACATAAACCCTAATAAAAGACAAGATTAATATAAAAGTAACCAGTAGTGTTAAACAGGCAAAGAATATAATGTATAATAATAAGAAAAAATAAGAACTGGGACAGAGGAGAGGACATCCTATTGGGACTCTAGATGAGAGAAGCATGGGAGAATGGAAAAGTAGAAGGATCCAGAGGGTCCTAGAAACCTAGAAACCTACAAGAAGAACATTATGATAGGCAGATTTGGGCCCAGGGGTCCCGCTCAAACTATGGCACCAGACAAGGACAATACAAGCGGTAAACTTCAAACCCCTACCCAGATCTAGCCAATGGGCAGGGCATTCTCCACAGTTGAGTGGAGAGCAGGGTCTGACTTTCACACGTACTCTAGTGCCTCATATTTGACCAAGTCCCCTGGATGGGGAGGCCTGGTGGCCCTCAGAGGAAGGATAGCAGGCTACCAAGAAGAGACTTGATACCCTATGAGTATATACAGGGGAGGAGGTCCCCCTCAGTCACAGTCATAGGGGAAGGGAATAAGGGGAAAATGAGAGGGAGGGAGGAATGGGAGGGGATAACCATTGAGAAGTAATATGAATAAATTAATAAAAATTTAAAAAAAGAAGATGTAAAGTGTGAGCAAGCAAAATATATGATGAAATAAAAAATTAATTCTAGAAGTAACCACATACAAATTTATAAGTTAGAAAGTATTTTAATATAAAAACATAAAAGGCGCATTAGGAAAAACATAAGCAGCAATGGGAACAGAATCTTATTCTGCAAAAATTCCCACACACATAAAATATATTTAATCAATAATTAAGATCTTTCTAATAGTGATAGTCTAAGACTCAGTAAGCTATAATGGTCAATTGTCTCTGCTATTCCAGTCCTCCAGCAAATTTCTGAGTCTATCATTACTGTAAATGAAGAAATATGTATACACATTGCAAGGCAGAGCTGCTGTGCTTTGGGGATCTCATCTAAAATCTACAGGAAACGCTAGAATTGTGTCCATTTTCTTCCAGTTACTATACTTTCAGGTCTTCCATTTGATTTTAACCCATTCTGGCTGCATTTTTTTATACATGGGATAGAATTACAATCTAATTTTTTTTTCTGCCTGAGGCTAACCTCTTTTCCTAATGGGATTAATTATACAGAATAAAGCATGTCATTATAACATCTCCACACATGTGTGTAATTTATATTGTTCGTATTCACAACCCAGTATCCTCCCTTGTTCTTGTCCCAGCTCCTGCAAACACTCTTCACTCTTCCAGTCAGTCTGTTTATACCCACGTCTCATTTGCTTGCTAGTTATGATAACACAATATGTTTAACTAGAGTTGTTCAAACAAGCATGATGAGGAGATGTTTGTGTGGGCACAGGCCACTGACAAATGGCTACTCCACTGAAGAAACTCACCATCCTCCCACCACCCACACCTGCAGGAAACAATAAATTAAAATAGTTCCTTCAGGAGAGTTAAGGCCTCTTGAACCATCCATGATGGACTGACGATCTGTCTATCATTGCACAGGGTCTCCTGGGGGAAAACACAGCTGCTGTGAGTTGGAGTGCAACGGCAACAAAGGCAGCATCCCCAGCATGCATCCCCCATCCTCTAGCTTTAAAATTCTTTTCTGCCCATATCCCCATTTTAGATGCCCCCTGTGCATGAAAGAAGTTGACACAGATGGCACATTTAGGTCTGAGAGCTCAATAGTCACTTTTGAGTATTTGGAGAAGTTCTGAGTAATGGCTCCCACTTAGTAAGAAGCTCCTCTCACAAAGGCTGAGAGCAACACTATTCTATGGAAAGACACAAATATTTAGAAGACACATTAATGGACACATGTCCATCTACCAAAAAACAACAGTAGCTCTCCGTTGTTTCCTTTTTCATTGTTATTACACAAAGATACTACTAATTTCTCTATGTTGACTAATATTCTGAAATTCTATTGAACTCACTTATTGATTCTAATGTTGTCTGGTGGTCTTTAAAATCTGTAAGATTTTATTATCTTTAAACAGAGACCATTTAAGTTTTTTCTTTCAATTTAGGGGCCTTTTTGTTTCTTTTTAATGTTCAATTATTTTGGTGAGAATTTCTAATAGACATTTTTCAAAAGAATATACAGAAATGGCCATCAGGACCATAAAAAATTCCAATAACATTAAGAATGTGAAAGATGTAAGATTAAATTACAGTGAGGTAATGACTTGTTAAAAAGTCACTTATCGAGGAATAAAAGACTGTAAGTATTGACAAAGGTGTACAGAATGAGCAAGTCTCTGCACTGCTAATAGGAGTGAGAATTAGTACATTATTGTCACAGACAGTGTGGGGCTCTGCAAGAGCCTCAAGTGAGCCATCTTTCCACCCATCCCTCAATGTTGAATTCTTAAGAGTTTCATGTCTTTCATTTTTCAAATTTCCTTTTGCTATAGTAACTGCAAATATTTTGTATCTAATTTTTATAGTATGCAATCTCCTGGTTTTGTTTTTGTTTTTATTGTTCTTTAAAGTTGGTAGCCAGCCCTTAGATATATTTTTTTTCTGAGCAAAAGTGATGTATCGGGCATGTTAATAATTTTGCATAGATGTAGAAAGAGCTCAGTGGTAAAGCACCTGTCTAGCAATCAGGAAATGCTGGGTATGATCCTCAAGAGAGGGGACAGAGAGAAAGAGAACAAAGGAGGGAGAGAAATGCAGGAAGAAGTGACACTATTGAGGGTGGAGAGTAAGGAAAACTTTTTCTAGAGAGTTAGTAGAATTCACAATGTCTCACATTGGCTGATTTTGGATGTACATGCTGAATGCTCAATCACACTTAAAATGCCTTTTGGTTCATTTATTTGTTTTTATCCAACAAAACCAAGAACTGTTCCCGCATAGATCTAATGCTAGATCTTAGCAATTTAAGAGTTCCTGATATATTAGGCTTTGAAGATGATGCACTTCTGGGTTTTATTATTAATGTATATACCTAAGATATTTTGAAATATAGTATATATAGTGAAATATATCGAATTATATATGCAACTTTAGGAAACAACAATATGATAAAATTTAACATCAAATTTCCATATCAATAAACAAAATATTACAATTCAAAAATATATAAGAGTAAATATGCCATTTGTGTCATTTTAGTGAGTTATTTGTGGGGGAAGTATGGGTGGGTAAAGGAGGAGAGGGAAAGAGTTAAATTCAGTACACCATTCAAAAAGCAGACATGGGGAAAATTCTTTAAACCCTTTGAAGCCAGAGAATTTCTTCTTGCTGCCTTCATACTTCTGAGTGACACAGGTTGGCAGGGTGTATAATTCTCTAAAACCTCTGTCTGCTACTAAATTCCAAAGTCTAATGTTCTGTACAATTTTCTACCGTTTTCTAGAGGGTTTTGTTTTCTTTCTTCCTGGACAGTTCCTATATCTTTCTCTTGATATCAAGACACTCTTGAATCTTTTCTGAGGTTTTACTGTCTTTTTCCTTTTATTTTCAGATCTCTATTATCATCTTTGTTTGACTTCTAAAAATTAAGAGACACATGTTAATTTACCCAGATCATTTGGGTTTGGGACCATTTCCTTTTCATTTATATCACATTATTATAAAACAAAAGTTTATATTTTTCCTCAAATAATATTATGTGATTCACATATAAAATTAAGCTCAGTTTATACTAATCCACATTTTTACTTTCATTCACATCTAGTGGTGTGCTGATTGTCAGGATTTTTTATTATTTAATTTTACCCAGTGTAGTGATAGTCTACTCTTATTATGTAATGTTTGAGCATTTTATTTTGTTCTGTCCACTAAAGTCTATCTTGAATTGATTTGTAGGTTTCTTTCTCTTTGACTAGTGTAACTGAATGTTCTGTAGCTTTCTGAAGTACTGCAACAGCATCCAGGTCACAGAAAGCCTATGCTACAGGAAACAGTGAAGAACAGTGGGATCAAAGCTGTTACTATTGCTCACGCAAGTGATTCCTATGGTTTTGCTGACTTTGAGTTGGATATTTGTAGGTATTTCTTTAAATAGAAAATTTACATGCAGAGGTAGCTTTCTGAAGGATGATGCAAACATTACATATTTAAGCATAATAGCAATGCAACACAGCAGAATTCACACATCCTGGAATCAGCAAGATCAGCCTCACAGAGACTGTTAGTGTAAGCTACATACCTCTACTGGGGGCTCCAGAGTTGCTTCTGAAGCTGAACTGGTCCTAAGCAGGTAAGTCTTTACTCCCTCTGGTCTGGAACACTAAGCTGAATATCAGGACTCCTAGTTAGGAAATAAATCTAACTTGCAAATGTGCAGACACCTTGGCCATTCTCTGCAACTATACTGGTCTCTGTATGTGAAATAGGTAGGCAAGAACTTGGCTTGAATAGAAAATAATAAAAGAGAACTAACAGTAGTTCTTACCTCTTCCCTGCTCTCTCCTCATGGTTCTGCATCACGTAATAGAGGGTGGAATGAGCTGTGGATTTATCAAAAGCAAAGAAGTGCAAAATCATCATCACCGATATTAAGGAAAAATAATATTCATATTTTTAAAACTTTCAGGTTACCATACAGAATAACAATGTTCTGGCATCTATTAGTATGGTAAGGCAGACCTTGTTCAGAATTGTGAGAAATGATCAAATTATTGCAGTAAGAGAGAGCCTGCTCAGACAGCATAGGAGAGGGCCACCAAGCTTAGCTCTGAATTAGGAAGGGAAAGTGGAGATTAGAGATAGGAAACAGAAGGAAAGGCGTGTAAACAGGCAAAAGTCAGAGAAGATTGAAGTGCAAGTTTTGATTATGTTACATAAATATGTTTTTGTTTTGATGCCAAGTGTGAGCTGCGAAACTGCTTTTAGTTTATCCACAGCCAACAACAGCTTTGTGAGAGGGCATGTGATCTTTGTCAGCTGAAAACAACCTTGTGAGGGGGCATGTGATCTTTGTCAGCTGGAACCTGTCTCATGTGGGGGCCGTGGTTTTTGTCAGCTGGAAAAAAATCCTATGCATACTCTGGATCCCAGAGCCGGGTGTGCTTTGAGAAGCTCCTAGAGAGAAATTCTCCAGAGAGTGCTTCGAGAAGACTGATGCTGCTGTGTTATACTGTTGCAGCTGCTGTTTAGCTGGACTACTGGAATCCTGACAAAAAAGAGTGAAATTTTCCCCAAGGAACTGAATCTAAAAAGGTCTACATCCCTTATCCCTACTAATCTTCTTTCTCTCCTACCTAGGGTCAGTGGGTTGGAAAGGAAGTAGAGGCTTTAAGCAACCCAAAATAAAGTAGGTTTACAAAACAAACTAACTAACTAACAAACAAACCAAAACCTACAGGTGGTGCCCAGATGTGGCTTAGGCATAATGGTAAACTTAGTTTCTAAAGCTGTAGAGGAAACAGCAGGTTTGAGGTGTGAGTATACTGCTTCGGTATATCAGTAAAATGGCAGCCTCTGACACTGGGTTCTCTCCTGCTTTGCTTCCAGAAGGGATTTTCTGTTTTTGCTTCATTGTCTTCCTATATTCTGTTTCAGAAAAGGTCAGGAAAATCATTGAAAAACCAGAAGTGACACTCAATTCTGTCATTTTTGAAAGAATTAAAGATTTAGTTGTGCAACAAAATAGTTTTCATGAAGAGGTTGAAGTGCTTGGAAAGCAAATAGCATCAAGCTAAAGGAAGGGAAAAGAAAGATTTACACCTAGTAACTAAGAGCAAGAGTTTTCCAACCTTGCCATCCCACCCTGCTCCACATACTTTTGCTGTCTGGTCCCAGCAGCCCCTGCATGAAGCAAAGGGCTGGGAAAAGCTGGAGAATATGCCGGGAAAAAGGGTTAATACTGAGCCAAGTGTGTCACAGAGAAACTGCCTGGGACTACACAGGCACCTTCAGATTTCCCAGTAATTGTGCAACATACGCCTGCTAGTGATGGCGGCAATGGTTATGATGAAGCATCATGGCATCCAATAGAAATGTTAGGTTTAAAGCATTTTAAATAATCTATGTTTCACATGGAATGCTTTCACCATTCATTAAAGAAATATTAAGTAACTGGGCTATGAAAAGTGGAATAATTTCCCTAGATTGAAAGGAGTGTCATCTGTGCTAGAAGCTGTTCAGCAATTGAAAAGTTTATCTTGGTAGAGGGACAAAGCCATGAAAATAGAATAATGAAATAAGCACGGGAGATAAATGTTGAAGATCAACTGCTTGGTAAAGGACAGTATGCTGCCCTATAAGAGGGAATCTGATAGGATGACGTCATACTAGAACGATGTCATGTTGTAACTATAAGAGCTTGTGATATGGTTGGTGAGCCTGGAAAAAAAATCTAATCCATTTACTAAGATAATACAAGGCCCTTGGAGAAGCCTTCGCTGATGTGTTACAGAGATTGACTTTGGCTGTAAATAAAGCCATATCAAACCCTGCTGCCAGACAGGTATTGATAGAGAACTTGGCATTTGAAAATGAAAACACTGAATGTAAAAGAGTAGTTAGATCATTAAAAGCATGAGCAGCCCAATAGATGAATGAGTAAGAGACAAAACTGATAATGGTTCTCAGGAGCTTCAGGCCAATATCATAGGAAAAGTCACAGCTAGAGGTCTCAGATATCAAAATACCCTGTGCTTTAATTGTGGCAAATTTGGCCATTTACAAAGAAAATATAAGGTTAAAATCTTCAGAGCTCAAAATAGATGGTGCATTAAATCTGGAGAATACAGTATTTGTAAAAGAGAACGAGCAGTTCTGGCTGAAATGGAATATAAAGACTTCCAAGGTTTTGTTGGTGCTATGGAAAGGGGAAATATTGGACTAGAGATTCTGAGTCTAAGAAGGAAATTCGAGGTAACTTCTGGCCATGAGAGAATGAAGGGGAGGGGCCTATTAGTTTGAGGCCCTACAGCAAAAACTACTAGCTGTTTTCCTTTGGTCAGCCAGGGGAGAAACTGAGACAGGAATTTGTTGTCTTTGCCAGCTGGAAAACATCCTTCTGCAGACTCTGAGAGGGGTTTAAATAGAAGGCCCGGGAAGGGGTCTTTGAGACCCTCCTAGAGAGAAATGTTCCAGAGAACACTTTGAGAAGGATGCTGCTGATTTGTTCTACAATATCTGCTGCTGTTTTGCCGTTGTTGCTGCTGTTTTCTCTTTACTGCTGCTTTGCTTCTGTTTAGCTGGACTACTGGAATACTGGTGACAAAGGGTGGAATCATCCCCCAAGAAACTGAGTTTTAAAACATCTACATCCCTTGTCCATACTAAACCTTCTTTCTCTCCTACCTAGGGTTGGTGGATTGGAAATGACATAGAAGCATTAAAGAGCCCCCAATAAAGTAGTTTCTTTTTTAAATCAAAGCCTAGAGTAGTTGATGGTCAAGAGTGGTGAATACTAACCCCACTGAAGATGTACAGACATCGTGATGGAGGAAATTCTCTGGGATTAGGTGTCACCCACTAGAAGTAAAGACCAAGGAATCATAGAGGCAGAGAGAATAAACTTCAAGAGTAAGGGTTATATCCCTGGTAATTTAGCAGCACCCTACCTAAATGAGGACCAGTTGGCTTAACAAGGCTGACCTGACACTGGAAAGAACTTATGTAGAAGCTTCCTGACAGTGCAATCTAGGAGAAGAAATGATCGTCACTCTTTCAATAATAGATACAGTGATTATATTGATTGGCTTTGTGAAGACTTGATTGTGGCACTAAATTGGAGATAACAACACAGAAAACAGGGGCAAAATCTGCTTAAAATCAGCCAAATAGGGCTCACATGGGCTCACAGAGACTGAAATGGCAAGCTTGAGGTCTACATGGGTCTGGACCAGGTCCTGTAAGCTTGGTGTTTATTGGGACTCCTCCCAGTGGAAGCAAGTGGTTATCAGACTCTTTTCTCTGCTCTTAAGACTCATTTCTTTCTGTGTGGTTACCTTGTCCATGCCTGGTAGGAAAGTTTTGCCTTGTCTTTTTGTACCCTCTTTTGTTCCATTTGGTTGTCTCTTTTGGAGACCTGTTCTTTTCTGAAAATAAAATGGAGGGGATTTTGGATGTGAGGGAGAGAAGTGCAGGTGAGCTAGGAGGAGAAGAGGGAAGGGACACTGTGGTTGGGATGTGTTGTTTTATGAAAGAAGAATCTAGTTTCAATAAAAAATCTATGAGAGAAGAAAGAAAGAAGCAGAAAGAAAGCAACAAAGCAAGCAAGTAAGCACCTGACATTGCTTCTCCCATAATCTCTGAGTAAAAAGTATTAGGAATTTTGAGTGGAAAATACAGGGGTAGGTTTGGCTTTTAGTTGGTGTGTGACACTTATAAGTCTTTTCTGTACAGAGGCTATTATCTTTATTTTTAATTTTTGTACATCAACTTACATTAAATGCATGAAAAAATGGAGAGTTTCATAGGTACGTAACAACTATTACCTATGATCAATGTTCTTTGCCACAACAAAACAATCATGCCATTATATTCTACATAGCATCTCAATCAATAACTCTGTCATATTCACAGGTGTCCTGGATCCATGGCAGATAATTAGGTCTTTTTAAATGGCATTTGGAAAATGACCTTTATCAGACATGCAGAGAGAATGGAAATGAGTAATTGCCTTTTTCCTAAGGTTGGAAAAATGAGGGCTTTGCTTCTTATTATTGTTATGACTGTAATCAAACTCCTTAAATGTGTGTAACCTCCAGATATTCAGGTTAAAAATATTTCAAAGTAACCATTTGTAACATTAGGTTTTGTATGTAGCCTTTATATCAAAGCATATGGACATATAGACAGAACCAGGTAATGTCAAATGTTTCCAACACATCTTTATAGTGACTGGAGAAGCTCCTCTGTTGTGGGAGTGCATGGCAGTGAGTCTTCTAATCTTGAAATAGTAGTTCTCAAACCTGTGAGTTGAGGCCCCTTTGGGGGTTGAACAACCCTTTCACAGGAGTCACATAACAGATATCTTGTAAAAATTACAGTGATGAAGTTGTAACAAAATAATTTTGTGATTGGGTGTCAACCCAAACATGAGAAAATGTATTAAAGGATTGCACCATTAGGAGCAGTGAGGACCACTGCGAAGGATAGAATGCATAGAATAAGAAAGAAATATCTGGGAGTAGTGTGCTCCTAGAATGCTTTCCCTGGTTATTTTTCCATTAGGTCTCATATAACATTTCCACAGCTTTCCAAAAGAACGAGAGACCAGCACTGGGATAAATGTTAAATACATGAACATACAAACTCAAATCATATCATTCCATCCCTGGCTGACCATAGGCTCACATCTGTTTCTTTAAATGCAGAATTCACCCAAACAAATGCCATGAATTCTTTTTTGTTTGTTTGTTTGTTTTTGAGGCAGGGTTTCTCTGTGTAACAGTCTGGCTGCCCTGGACTCGCTTTTATAGATCAGGCTGGCTTCGAACTCGCAGTGATGCTCCTGCCTCACTGTGTGCGCCACCACGCCCTGCTAAGAATACTTTTAACACTGGGAAAATGCCCTCATTTCTACCACAGACAGAATTCTACCTAAAAAAGGGTAAGCCTAGATGCAGGCATGGTCGAAGGCTGAATTCTTCCAATACAGAGTAAGCAGGTCCTCAATAGTTCCTGACTCACAAATATATCTGTCAGATTTATTGGGCTAGAAGGCTGAAGATGATGCTCCAATGTTATAGAGAGTGTTGGGTGACTCTTCAGGCAGCAAATTGTCTCTGTCATCTTCTCATTTGGAAAGCTACTCACCTGCGCTCCTGGTATAGTCAGGAAATTAATTTTATTCTCTCTCAAGTCTCTGATGGGGTTGAAGACCATATAGTTTAGTTCTACAATTAAGCTTAGTTGTTTAGAGGTCAAGATGTTTTTAGGTCTAGATAGATGTTTTAAGTTGATAATGATGAGATATGATAGATATTGATTTACATTCAGAATTTTAGATGCAACAAGATAGGAAAGATGTTTTATTCAAGGCTGCCAAATACAAATAGCCAAAAATACTAAGAATGTAACATTTATATAATTCCTGATTGTGTCATGTTTCTTCTTTCTATACAGGTCATTTATTATATTTAAGTGTAATAATATAAATGTATATGTAAAAAATTAAAAAATATTTTTAAAAAACATTCAGTGTTGCTTTTGATATTTAATCTCTAAACTATGCACCCTGTAATTAAAACATTGTACATTTCTGATATATGATATCACAAAACAAATACATCCATTCAAAAAGAGAATGATATAACAAGGAGAAAGAGGCAAAAGCAATACTGACATGCAACTGGGAAGACTCTGAACTCTCTAGCTCCATCTCCAAATTTGGGATATATTGTGGCATCATTTGATCTTTGATCAGCTTTGCAATCTCTGATGTGTGATACTAACATTTATAGTAATCATGGCCTCTCTCAAGCCAGCTACACTGACGCCTATAGCTTTCCATATTTCAGGAATCCCTAACACACCAGGTCCTCCACTGAGATGAGGTTTCACCTTTACAGCCTCATTCCTCAAATTCTGGAAACTTTCTTCAAGTGATCTGACCATTCCTGGCCTCCCATGCTTTTCTCTAGAACTTGGCATAAGTCTCTAGAATTTTCTAACTCTTGCAGTCAATGTGCCCCCCGAATCAGCATTACACAGGTATAGATATCATCTGCTAAACTGAGAGATACTCTGGCCTCATTAGACCATGGCTGTGGCAGCTTCCAAGTGCTTTATAGCTAAACCAGGAAAATATTTCCTTAGGTAATTTCCAGGAAGGTATTTTTCTGTATTGTAGACAATCTTTTAGAAGAAAGCATTATAGTTATATTTTCATTTTAATACCTTGGGGGCTTCAATGAAAAGAGTCTAGGCCCCAGTTCACCTTTTCTAAAGCCACAGTTCAAAGTGTGGGGATTCTCTTTACTAATTTCAGCTTCTTAATCGGTAGGTTAAAGATAATCTCCCACCAGGAAGGACCCAGATGATTCAGGAACTCCACAAGGAGACCATCACGGCTGGTGGATCTGGACCCAGCGGGTGCTGGATGTGCCAAACAAGGACAATGCATGCAGAGAATCTAGGCCCCCTGTTCACATATAGCCCACAGACAGCTCATTCTCCACATGGAGGTGGCCTAGAGTAGGGACTGCCTCTGTTATGAACTCCAGCCCACAGTGGAAGGGAATTCAGGCTATTCATATGAGACCTGATAGGCTGTGTTGTCAGATGATGGGGGAGGAGAGCTCCCTTTCATCCTCATTAGTGGACTAGGGGATAGGAATAGGACAGAAGAGGGAAGATACGCACAAGGGGTAACCATCAGAATGTAATGTGAATAAATCATAACAAATAAAACATTTTTAAAAAGAACAAAAATAATATCCTTAAAATATTCCTGAAGAGGCAAGGTCTCATAAGTGTAGATGCTTGGATCCAGCTCTGATCATCTTCCTTAGACTTCTTTCTACTTAACCATGTACCCTCTCTTCTACTAATGTCATATTTCAATGTCTGCAAATCTGAAGAATAAATCAGCTTATACCATTAAAAAAATACTCTCCCTTCATGCACATATCTCTAGTTTTTAAAAATTTTATTTTATTAATTTATTCATATTACATCTGAATGGTTATCCCATCCCTTGTACCCTCCCATTCCTCCCTCTTTCCCATTTCCTCTTACTCCTCTCCCCTACGACTGTGACTGAGGGGGACTTCCTCTCCCTGTATACGCTCATAGGGTATCAAGGTCTTTTTGGTAGCCTGCTATCCTTCCTCTGAGTGCCACCAGCTCTCCCCATCCAGGGGACATGGTCAAATATGAGGCATTAAGCCAAAGATGCTCCAACATAATAGAGAGTTTTGGGTGACTATTCAGGTAGAAAACTGTCTCCATCATCTTCTCATTTGGAAAGCTACTAACCTGCACTCCTGGCCTCCTCAGGTAATCAAATTTATTCCTGCTCAAGTCTCTGATGGAGTTGAAGACCAGGTAGCTTAGTTTTACAATGAAACTTAGTCCTTTAGGGGTTAAGATATTTTTAGGTCTACATAGATGTTTTAAGTTGATAATGACAAGATGTAATGGACATTGATTAACCTTCAGAATTTTAGACGCACCAAGATAAGAAAGATGTTTTCTTCAAGGCTGTCAACTACAACTAGTCAAAACACTAACAATGTAAATTTATATAATTACTGATTGCGTCATGTTTCATCGTGCTATAGGTAGTTTATTGAACCTACATGTAATAATACAAATGTATATGTAATAACTAAAATGTCCAATTAATAAAAAAATGTCTTATAAACAAAACTTGGCTAAAAGTAGCAAGCAACAGCATGTAACACCAAAGATGTTTGGCTTCCATAAAGTTCCCTTCACCACATATATATTTTATTATTACTTTGGAATCAAGGCTCATGAAATTTTCCAACACCTGGATAGTATATGGCCAGGTTATTTACCAGAATGTAACATGGATGGACTCTTTCCATTTTTTTTTCAGTTTTTCTTGTTCTTATATGAAAATCCAAAGTATGTTTCTAACTATCTTCATTTCTATAGGCTCTCTGGTTTTCCAAGACTCTACCACACTGACCCATTACATTCTTCTCAGTGCTGTAGGAGTTCTCTGCCTCTACGTTCTAACTCTTCCTAATTCCTCCTCAAAACCACTTCCAAATCCCTAAGCTCCAGAGGTGATCAGATTTATCACAGCAACTTTGCTTCTTGTCAACCAATTTTTGTGTTGTATGCTTTCATCATTGATGTTCTGAACCACCAGACTGCAGCATATTAGGAGAGGTTGGCTTCATTTGGTTTATTGATTCAGAAACTGCAGTCCACCAAGGAGGGGAAGTCATGGCCAGTAGACATGGCTCTGTCTATAGTAGCATGCAACCAGAGGAAGTTAATTATATACCACAGACTACCAGGTACAAATCAGTAAGAGAGAAGGCAGCACCAAAGTCTTGCCACTAGAGCCTTGCCTTCTCCATAAAGTCCCTGCTTAAGGTTTCTTCAGCCTGCAGTTGGGAATAATAATGCTATGGAGACAAGAATATGGGATAACATACTTTTAATTTTATTTCTTATAGAGCTAGCTATATTTGTTCTTTCAGCTCTTACAGACTATATTGAAATTACCTGGCACACCAGTTTTCTTCTGCTCATAGTTCCATCATTTAAACTCTGCTTTCTACTTATAAAATTCAAGTCACCAATTTATACTTGGAACTACTCAGATGGCTCATAGGGTAAAGTGCTTACTGAACAGGTGTGATAAGTCAGTCTCATCACTGGAACTTATGTAAAGATGGAAGGAGCAAACTGACTCCTGGAAACTATCCTTTGATTTCCATACATCTGCTGTATCTCAATGCCCTCCACAATACACACACACACACACACACACACACATAAAAATATTTAAAGGAAACCAATGTCCTGTGCCCCCTATTGTCCAGAATCTAAAAAGTGACTTAGATCTATAGTTTGTATGTTTTTGAGTATGAGTTTGAATGTGTATGTATGTATGTGTTTTGGGGTGTATGTTGTATACAACAGTGAGCTTGTCAGGTTACCAAGAAGAGACTTGATACCCTATGAACATTACAGGGGGAGGTAATCCCCCTCAGGGACAGTCATAGGGGAGGGGAGTAAGGGGAAAATGGGAGGGAGGGAAGAATGGGAGGATACAAGGGATGGGATAACCATTGAGATGTAACAAGAATAAATTAATAAAAAAAGAAAAGAAAAAAAAAACCAGTGAGCTTGTAAAGGTGTGTGCTCAGTGTGCCAGTATATGCCTCTGTGAGTGTGCATGAATCAGAGGTTGACATTTAACTTTGAGTATATATGAGTATGTTGGAGTGTATGTGTAAATGTGAGTACAAATGAGTGAAGGTGTGTGTGTGTGTGTGTGTGTGTGTGTGTGTGTGTGTGTGACTATGAGTGTGTTAGCTAGTGAATATGAAAGTGTGGCTGTGTAAGAATAAGAATGTTTGAGCATATGAGTGAATGTTTGTGTGTGTGTGTGTGTGTGTGTGTGTGTGTGTGTATGTGTGTGTGTGTGATTAAATGTTTCAGTAAGATCCCTGATATTTCATATTGCTTCAAAATAACAATCACTTATTTTTAACTGAAATTTTAGTTCTTTCTCTTAGCTTGTTTTAAACCTACTGAAAATTTACTTTTGTTAATGATGTAACACAGGAATCTTTTTAAAAATTTACTTTTAATTTATATATTTGCTTTACATACAGATCGTAGCCCCTCCTTCCTCTCCTACTGGTCCCTTTCTCCCACCCTGTTCTCCAATATCCTCCCTCCCCTTGTCCTCAGAAAAGGGAGCCCCTCCAGCGCACCCCAGCACATCAAGCAGAATCAAGAGTGGACTCCTCCTCATGCATAAGGCAAGAATCTAATATAATTTTTTCTTAGAAACCACAAGAGCATGTTCATTAACTATTCTATTTTTGTTAATTACTAATGGGCATCTTATAAATACATGTTTAAATCCATGTGCTCTAATTGTGTACATTAAGCTAACCTATAGGAAGTGTTGTGCTGAGTTTATTTGCTTCATTAAATGTCTTAGGAAAAGAAGGATCATCCTGCTAAGAACTTGCCAAAGATTATGCTGAATTAAGTGACTGTGCTGGGAATATAATTCACATAGCAAAGCCATGACTGACATGTTTGCTGCTCCATTAATCTCTACACTTTATTCCCCTAATCTAGTTGATTAAGTAGCTTCGTCCTTAATATGCAACTGCTTTAAAAATGTGATTAGCCTTGGGAACCAGAAAACATTCTTTTCTTGGTCAAGGAAATCTATTTTCAAGATTTATTATATGTTTACTACATTATGACATTTTGTTCTCAGCTCCTCAGTTACCACAATCATTATATAATACCCATTTGTTAAATGCTACAGAATTACTTTGTAACTGAATCTTTCTGCCACTTGAATAATCCAGCTTCTAGTATGGTCATGGCTGTTGCATTCAAATTAATTTCTTTAATTGCAATGAGAAGTGAGTGACTGTATTCCAAACTCATTTTTGAAGCAATGGGTTATTAACCACACTTTGGAACTTATATCCCAAATCTTGGGACATAGACAGGATCTGGACATTAATACAGGTTATTATCTTGTAATTCTATCTGTATATATTATTTTTCTTTTTAACTTTTCAAACCCTATTTAATTTTAGAAAACTCAAAAGCAGATCATTTTCATGTAAGAAAATACAGTGTTACAAGAATCATATCAGAATGACATAGCTTTTGGAGACCATTCTCCCAGATGATTTATTTAATTATTTACTTAAATTAAACATTGACTCTTTTCCTCCATTCTCATCAGGGTGGTATTCTTCTTGTTAATATGAAATTCAATATGACTGATTGATCAGACTGTGTTTACATGACCAAATACAACTGAATAGTGATTCAAACTCTGCTCCCTAATTATACAGCTTGTCTTGTTCTCCTTTGACCTGCTCTCCCCAAAATATAGATAAAGTTCTAATGTCTATAAAACATCAAGGGAAGTTTGTGGCCATGTTCAGAAAGCCTTTAGTTGCTTCCTCTTGTATGGTACATTGGAGCCAAAACAAATTATTTCTGGCTTGAGATAGAATCATTTTTCAATAGCTGTTAGAGTTTTATTTTTTCTACTTCCCTATGCTCCAGTGTAAAAAAAAAAAAATGAGTTAGATTAGAAAAATGAAACCATTGGAGAAAAACACACAGATCTATTACTGACATTATCTCCCAAAAAACAATTGTTTCTACCTTTGCTCATGCTATCAAAGTGAACAGTCACACAAATAATGAGTCTGACCATGAATATCAGTCTAGATGAAATCTAAGGCGTAAAACATGTTGAAATGTCATGAAAGCAGGAATGCTGAAAAACTGCTGGGGAATGCAGGCGATGATGAAATGATGAGAAAACCCACCCACAGTAGGATCTGCAAAAAAAATGGCTCCAGTGAGGCATGGGGCACACTTCCCGTTTGTTAATGACTGCCATATAGATAAGAAAATACAATGTGCCATGTCATTCCATAAATCTTACATGAGACAATATAGAGCTTGTGTAGGAAGAAAGTGTTGCTGAAAGTTTTTTTAATTTATCCTCACCATTCTCCTACATTATATATGTGCACATATAGTTGTTGAATTTTGCTCAGTGATATGCTAGTTTTTAAAATATTTAGCTATACATAAAGTATATGTAAAATGCTATACCGTCCAAGGAATATATAGGAAATTGGCTTTGGACTTTTCATGGACTGATTCAAATACTAAATGTTGGTACAAAACTCTAGGAAAACAAGCACAGTGAGGCATTCATAGACATTGTTATTTGTAGGATGTAGGTCTTGAATACAGGTCGCATAGAGAGAAAGACAATGAAAAAATGGTTTTATTTCTTAATCATTTGCTTATTTTTGTGACAAAAAGTGCTTTGACCACTTATCTGTAGTCTACAGACTTTTCAAAAATCAAAACACCGTTACCACCTAGCTCACTGTGTCTGTGTATTTCTAGAATTTTGCAGAACATCAGTCAATGGCATTTTTTTGGACCTGTAGTTAGTACTGACACCAAGGCTTCCATAGTTAACCTGGTACCAAGCATCAACATTGCTTTGAGCTAACTGAGGGCATGAGCTAGACTTTGTTCAAAAATATGGATGTATATGTGTAAGGATACACTCAAATGTATGACATATGTGTACGTTTGAGTGTTCGAGTATGGGTGTGCTTGTGACATAGTATTTATGAGGAAAACTTCAGGTGTTGATGCTCACCCTACATACTGTTTGATACAGTCTCTTGTTGATTGTTTGAGCTTATACTGGACTAGTTGGCTGACTAGCCTGTGGATTCGCCTGTCTCTCTTAGAAGCATAAGTATTATCTGCGTGATCTATTGTAGTCAAGTCTTACATGGGTTCTGGTTCTGAACTCTGGCCTCCATGTTTATACAAAGCTTCTGATGCCTTACCTACTGAATCCATGTTCAAATTTCTAATCTTTCTCATATCACTACTCCCAACTGTCTTTTTGATTAAAAGTATATTTGATTAACTATTTCTTTTCCTTCTCTAGTCAATAATGATTTTTTCAAAATGAAGCTGGAATAAGTAAAGCAAGATAATTTCTTGATAACTGTTTTGCAATTTCAATTTGGTTATGCTACCAGCAAATTATAATGTTAAGTGGCATTGGGACAAATATCTCTGTTGAGATGAAGCCCACAAATATTCCCTTTCCATCATTATGCCATTTGGTATATAAACAGTTTAGCATTTAATTATGGACCATAAAATTGCCAGCAATTTTGAATATAAGAACATGAGCACTGTAAATTGGACTAATGCAAACTTACAAAGCCGGTGATCTGTAACTTCCCATTGTGAATAATTCCTGAGATTATAAGCATCAAACATGAGAAGCTGACTGTGGCCATTTGAATGAGAATGGTTGAATACTTGGTTTCAAGTTGCCAGAACTATTTGAGAGGATTAGGAAATGTGCCCTCATTGGAAGAAGTATATCACCAAGGATAGGATTTGCAGTTCAAAAAGATTTGTGTTCGTGGCTCAAGATGTGAGCATTCAGCCATGCTTTTGCCCAGCAATAATGGACTCTAACCCTCTGGAATTATAAGCCTAGTTAAACATTTTCTTTTATGTTACCATGTCTGGTCGTTGTTCTTTCTTTGTTTCTTTTTTTCTTTCTGTCTGTCTGTCTTTCTTTCTCTATTCCATTCTTTCTTTCTTCCTTTCTTGTCTGCTTTTTGTCATTTTAATTTAAATTTATTTTTAAAAATTTACTCATATTACATCCCAATTGTAGACTGCTTCCTCATCTCCTCCTGGTCCTACCCTCCCTCCCTCTTTCCCCCTATTCTGTTTCCATAGTCCTCAGAAAGGGGGAGAAATACAGGCACACATCTATAATCCCAGCACTCAGGGAAGCAGAAGCAGGTGGATCTCTGTAAGTAAGAGTCCAACCCGGTCTAAAATTGAGTCTAGAACAGCCAGGGATACACAGAGAAATCCTGTCTTGAAAAAACAAAAAAACAAAAAGGAAAAAAAGTTAACCATTGGGGGGAAAAAAAAATTAAGTGTCGACATAGAAAGAGTTTAGCACTGTGGTACATGGAATGCAGCCCAGAATCTGGGGATCAGTTGATAACATTTCCAACTTCTTGTGTGATGGGACAAAACACCACACCAGAGACCAGCAGTTACAGAAATAGCTATCTATTAAGGTAAAAAGGTTTCACTGAAGAGAGGGAATAGCCTAGCTAGCGGGACATATGTTCAAAAGTGGGGCACCTTGAAGCTTACAATCCTTTATAGACCATTGATATAACATCTGCCTTTTCTTTCTTGTATTTCTACATCTCTGGAATTTTTTTCACACTAATTTGTTACAAGAAGCCTAGGTAAAAAATGGTTCCCAGTCTTTGATCAGCCAACATGCTTCCTTCATGATTTAGTTTCATTGCCTCTTCCCACATATCCCTATGCTCTTATGAGAGAAAGAGGTTTTACATAATACATAGTGCAGTTATTTCCCTGCATCTTCACTGTTATGTTTAGAATGCTGGTGTAGTATACTAAGGAAGCAACAATGAATTCATGAAGGTATAACTTTGGCCCTCAGTTCCACTATATGCAAAATGCTTGCTGTAAGTCATTCATCCCACTTCTCTTTAAAGCTTTCATCTACAGAAGTGGAAAATAGTAATTTTATTCTTTTATAAGGATCCTTAATATATCACCATACAAATTTTGGCTCAGCAATTAATAGTAGCTTTTATTAACTGTGGAGTTACAACTGATGTGATAGTTTACTAAGCCTGTAGTTACATACAGGCTTTAGAATTTTCAAGTATCTTTCTCATAAAAATCTATTTTATGAAAGTAAGGGCTATTTATAAAATTGTTGGGCTATTTTTCTGTGAAGTTACCCACACAAATCCTTCTAAGTTTCTAGCTATCATAAAACTCTTACTACAGCATTATTATTATTATTATCATTAATCTTGATTTAGAGATAAAGATACTGAGACTTATGGAGATTAAGTGTTGAGAAAGAACTCTAAAGTACCTCTAAAAAGTACCTTAACAATCCCAATCAACAGCATACACTGGTTTAGGGAGTTACATATGTTGACCCAAACTAGTTCTGCTATCACTACATACAGTGGAATTACCCAAATCTTTGTTTGAGTAATAATATTAAAATACGAAGTTACGAATATTTCAAGTCTTTTAAAAGTGTTGTTTGCTAATATGAGAGATTATTTTCAGTGTTAAAATGACTTTGAATAAAGAATTCACTTATTTTAAATTTTAATTAATAAGTTTGCAATTCATTGAACTGTAATTTATTGAGTTTGCATTTGCTAGTGAAAATTGTTGGTTCATTAAAAGGCCTACTTCATAAATGATACTGTTATATAATGTGTGTTTAATACTTCTTATAATTATGTATTTTACTTTTGATTGTTTAGCTTATATAAATTTTTAGCTATATTTCTTACAGCAATTCTTATATTTTAATCAATTCTCTGATATGCTGATATTTGACATATAGCCAAAAAGAGTCCTTATTTAAAATTCTACATTAGCCAGGGGTGGTTGCACATGCCTGTAATCCCAGCACTCAGGGACACAGAGGCAGGCAGATCTTTGTGAATTCAAGGCTAGTCTGGTCTACAAAGTGAGTCTAGGACAGCCCAGTCTTGAAAAAAAGTTTTTGTTTTGTTTTGTTTACATTTTTATGCCACTTGTACTGCTTTCCTCTAGGACCCGCTAGTTCCCGGATAACCATATCTAAGGTTGTCATGGATTGGAAGTCTCTGGGGAGTGCTTTACTCATTAACATCCACAAAGATGTTAATGCAACACTGGCAGAAATTGCTTCTGAGGCAGAGAAACAAGAAAACAAACTGTGTAAGAATCTGGAGTTACGTGAGTCAAACACTATTTTTCAGAATTGGGGTATGTCCATCTCCATGTTCCTCCAATGAGCGTGGCCTGCCTTTGTGTGGGAGAGTTTGTTTCGCTAGTTCTGTTACCTCAGATGCTTCCACTGAGGCACTGCCCAAGGGACATCACACAGCACCAGGTGGGCTAGAACTGGTGATAGCATTATGTGAGAACATAAAGGATTGGATTTTTTATTTGGCAGAATAACAAGATATAAATTCCTATACTTGCATGTTAAAGTCTTCAACTCACACTACGTATGACTGTGTGGAACACAAAGTAATCTGAAGGAGGGATGAAGTCCGGCAGAACTGCTGCCCTAGTAGAGGAAAGGGTAGTTGAGTTAAAGTTTGTTCCATGTGAAGATGCAATAGGAAGGCTGTGTCTTCAGAGAGAGATTTCACCAGAAACCAAAACCAAGACTTTTACTCCAGATTTCAAGTCTCTTTCTGTCTCCCTTGGAACTCCAACTCTGGTGGTCAGAATTAAAGAGGTTATGAGAAGGTGTCACTATTTGCTGCCCTCATGTCAAGGAGAATCCACTGCTGGGAGCCACAGAAGCATATGTTGTCCTTCCATGAGGCAAAGTGTGTGATACTTCCTCACTGATGAAAAATCTAGCATATCAGTTAAGTGAAATTTCACCAAGAATTTACGAACCATTAAGTGAAAACAGTAGAGTCATGCAGCTATTGCAAAGGAGAAAGTACTGGAAGTTAATGCTGTGACTGGCTGTCAGTTCACAGCTAAACTGTTTATCAGAGGCTATCTTTGGCAATCCACAAGAGAGAGGACAAGCTCATCTCCTTCTGTGACAAGACACCTAAGGCTGAGGGCCAGGATCTGAGACCATCAGAAGTGTAAACTCTTCATAGAGGCATTATCTAGTGTGTTACTACCATACGCATGCCTGGGGCAGAATGGGGTCTCAATAGAAGGGTTGAAGGTATCAATTTGATTCTCCAAAAAATAGTTGATTTCTGAGGTTCTCCTCCACCTTATGAATGTGAAGAAACAGAACACTCATTGCTTGAAGTCAATTTACAAGTCTCTTTTCTACAAACTAGTGTGGGCCCTTCTTAGAATTCATCCCTCTGTTATCATCATCTGTTAAGCACACCAGTAGCTGCACTCAATTATTAGAGCACCACCCAACTTGAGATATGCTTGACATGACAAGAGGAGAGGTCTATGAGCTATAGCAAGTACAGGGAAAGTGGTATATATGTGCATGAATTTGGATTTTGAAGATACTATATCTTATGATGTCTATGAGAGTCATTGATTTGAGTCATTGATTTGAGGACAACTATTCATGATATGGAACATAACACTCCAGAAAAGAGTAAGTACTGAGGAACTTCTTTTTAAAAAATAAAAACATTAATGGTACATATGAAGCATGTTGAATTGCCATGTAATGTTGTTGTGAAAAGTACTGAAATATTTAGAGAAGAGATATGAATCAATAGACCAAGAATATTAGCTCCCAAACATCAGAAAACTAACTACCACGTGTTAGCATATAGGTGGCTGCCTCTAGGTTGATTAGGAAACTTTGACATCATTGCCTGAAAATGACAGGTGTGTGACAGATTCACTTCAGCTGTGCAGCAGATATAAAAAGGCCAAACTGCCTATCTATCTATCTATCTGTCTATCTATCTATCTCTTGCACTTTCCCTGTCTTTCTCTCTCCCTCTGGGCACCCCTCCCACCTTCTTTCTCTACCCACACTTCTACAATAAATCTATCCATATCAGGTCTGTTGCATCTCTCTATTTATTTTTAATGACAACACCACAGGAGGTTAGAAAATGAAGTCGCATCTAACACACAGTATAGAGTGATAAGAACATAAATTATTAGTTCAGGAGAGGCTCTCTTCCATACACCTGTGATAATGGCAATATTTCTATAGGAATGAGCTACTTTTCATTGACCATGGGTATGATGACACCTCTGCAGCGATAGAAGACAGGGGATGTGGTTCAACACCAGAGGTAGCAGATCAGAAATGAGGAGCAGAGAACAAAAACACATTATCCGCAACAAATAGTGGACAATCAAGCATCTGAGACTGGCAGTTCAGTTAAACTTTAATACCCTATTCGCAGCATTAAACTCTAAGTGGGCTTTGCTCTAAAGATTGAGTGGAGGTCACCAGGCTTGTATCTCAAGCCTTGCTACCTGCTGAACCATCTAGTGAGACTTTCTGTTGAAAATATTGATTCTTACTTGGCAAATGATGTCATGCAGACTTTTGAGTTGGGGGGCTCCTTTCTTTCACCACTCCCTCTTAATTTTGCCTGTCTTTTTAGTCTGTGTCAATTCCACTTGCATTTTCTTTGACAGATTTATTAAGGAGAGAAGCAGAAAGGCCACAAAGGGGCACCAGATGCTACATGATGCCCTTTGATGCCTGAAACCATTTACTCCATTAGCTGCATCTATATGAAAAGGGGGACTGCATATTTTCAGTACTGTGGCACACAAGAGCAAACTTGACCAAAGTATCACTTTCTCCTCTGTCAATGAGACACACTATATGCTGTTTGACTGGACACACTGTGTGCTCAGACCACAAAGTCCTGGTCTGTATCAGACTTACACAATAAACAGTGGTAACTTAGACTGACTCTATACACACATATACTGGTATATTAGCGTGAACGTCAAAGGCACTCCCCAGCTTTAGAGATTATGATTCTCAGTTGGAAACGTCATGTAGAAGCTTCTTATGTACCTTATTTTAGCCATGATGTAAACCACATCAAATCTCACATTAATTAGTAGTCATTCATATTTGTATGCGTTTTAAAGATCACAAGGACGGAGGCAGAAGCTCTGCTTCCTTTTATATTTATGTTAATTGAACATTCTGTGCTAAGAATGAAGATACTTGGATAGCCACTAATTTTTGAGCATTCAACTCAACAATTAGTACCTGTAATTAGCACACTGTGCCAGATGGGCATCTTAGAGAGAGTAGATACTTTATGACCTTTGATCCAGGCACTGCAACCATGTGGCAAATGAGTCCCATTCCTATTAGAAAGTATAATGACAGCTGGTAATGTAAAAATAGAAGCAATGACAGAGTATTCTTCAAACTTAGGTTCTGGTATTTGTTCAAATTTTTTGTTAGTTGGAGCTAATTGCAACATCTGGTAACATCTTTAACACTGCACAGTGGTGTGTTATACCATTGTCATCCTGTGTTCAGCCCAAATGAATAAGAAGTAGTTAACATCTTCTGAACAATGGAGAAAGATGTAGTCTTACAAAAGGAGAAGAATAAATGCCACTGGGATGCATATGTCTGCCACACCATTAACATTTTTAGAAGATGTAGGAGATTTGGGGCATGATATAGTAACCTACAATATGTTTTTTTAAACATACTGCACTTGAATATACCTACACAACGAATTAATGCACAATCCTCACTCTTAAGTTACTTCCATAGGATGTTTTTCATATCTCAAAAGATCTGATACTTCATATTAAAAGTTGCAGACTCATATCTCTGGTATAGGTTAGTATAAACACTACAATTGGCAATTTAGTTTAATATAGAAAGTAATTATCAGAGGATTAATAGAATATTTGTTGCAATAATATGTGATAAACACAACATCATATCAGGCCAAGTGAAACATTTTAGAGTCATTGAATATAGAAGTGGACCTATAATTTGAATTCTGATTGATGTATCAGGTACGATAGGAGCCAGAAGTTGATTGTTTGGTAGTTGAGCTGTAATGAAACACTAACTTATTAAAAATGCTTTGTGAGAAAAGAAATATACCATCCAGAAGATAGTTCATTCATTAATACAAAAAAAAACATGTGTAGTGCCTGGGAAACTTGGGATTGAAATAATAATAATAAATGAAAACATCTCACTCATCTTGGCCATGTAGAATATCACACTACTCTGTCAATGGGCACATTAGATTTAAAGGATGTGGAACTCTGAAAGGAATGGTACACCTTGCAATATACAACAGTACCATCATGCAGCTGCTCTCTAGAACTCCCACTGAATGACTATCATTTGAATCTAGATATTATCCCTAAACTTTATTACCATGGAACTACCCATATTTTACAAGTGCTAGGAAATGATCATTCTCCTTTCCTGTAAGGAAGCTCATATTTTATTGGTATCGGCAGTGTCTCTGCATAAGAATCACATTACAATTAGAATGTATATTTATCAGAGTTCATTCTCTGTTCCTTGATAACTCTATGTCATATAAGATGACCACCAATTCCCTTGTAAATTCACTTATTTCTTTATGAAAGGAGAACACAGAAATGTACAACTTCAATGTCTTTTCATGATGATGATGACTTAATAATGATAGAAACTGACACCAAAATTTATGCATACTCTGTCACATATCTAAAAATTTAACTTTCTACTAAAACATTGCAATATTTATTGAGTGTTTGCATCTTCTCAGTTGCAACTGAGTTTTGTAGTGAAGAACATTTTTGGAAGCAAAATTGATCTCTTCACTTTCTGACATAAATTTAAGAAAAAGTAAATGTATCTAGGGTATTTGTGATTCCAATAGAATTATTTTTAAATGGACTGAATATAAATGTCACAAGGTAGGTCACAACAGACAGCAAAATACATATTTTGAAAAGGCTTCCATTATCATCATCTGAAAGATAGAGATTTGGCCATGTTTCACCTATGAAGAAAATGTTTAGTTCTATCTGATTACTGTTTGATTAGATAGTGATTGGTTTACTTAACTGTAAGCTTTTTATGCAAATACACACAAAAGCAGTAATGTGAAATGAAGTATTTGTATAACCTTAATCATTAACTCCCAGCATTTTATGATCACTGATTACTTATGTAATCATTCTTTAATTTTCAGAGGGTCCAGTTCTGATACGCATCAGATTCTTTTCAATATTCCTCATTTAGGTAATTGCTTATGTAGTTAAATTCGGAGATAGTTAAAAATCTCATATTTAAATATACCTATTAGCAATAACCATAATTCTCAGACATGTAAAAGTGACTCCTGGTGATTTAAACAGATTGCAGCCAGTCCCCAAACAAACAAATAACCTTTGGGTAATATTCAAAGAACATGCAAAAAAACTCTG
This sequence comes from Acomys minous, assembly GCF_964271855.1. NCBI lineage: Eukaryota > Metazoa > Chordata > Mammalia > Rodentia > Muridae > Acomys > Acomys minous. The sequence goes on along the minus strand of NC_140489.1, from coordinate 90,858,480 downwards.
AAGACTTTATTTCGTTTGAATTTGTTCATAAGAAGAATGCATATGAGAAAGTATGTAAAACTTATTGTTATGCATTTGCATATTAAATGTGTGTGGTGTTTATATACGTGTGTTTGTGTGTCTATGTTGTGCATGCATTTGAGTATGTGGTTGGAAGCCAGGAGAAGATGTTGGTTGCCTTCCTTTAGCTCTTTAGCCTACTGCCTTCAGCCAGTATCTCTCACTGAACCAGAAGATACATCACTATTCCTGCGATGTTGGTAGGACATTGAGTTCTAGAGATCTCCTTGTGTCACATGTTAACACACACACACACACACACACACACACACACACACACTGACCTGACGCTGGATTGACAAGGATGCACACCCATACCCGACGTTTTCCTGGGTTATGGGCATTTAAACTAGAATCCTCATGCTTGCAAAGCAAATGGTCATGCGCACTGAGCTTTAGCACCAGTATCTTGACAGATCAAAAGTTGAAATGTGTTGTCCCTCTCTGGTTTCTTTATTTTTGAGTAGGTAACTGACCGTCCTATCCCCAAACAAAGCTCTATCCTGAAGTATTGAACACTAAAAAGAAGTAATAAAAATGATCTAGGTTCTTGTCCTAGCCCTGCCTCCAATTAACCCTAATTCCTTCACATAGTGTTTGTAAAATTATGGGAAAATGGATTTATTTGTCTATTTCTATAGTGGTTAATTGTATGTGTCAACTTGGCTTCCACATGGAGTACCCTGAGAGGTTGTCATTATTTGAGCATTTAAAGATGATTTTTTAAAAAAATGTCATTTAAGTCAGCAGACAGCTTGTCACTTCTCATGTGGATGGAACTTATCCAGTCAGCAGAAGCCCAGGATTAAACAAGCTGATTGCCCATGGCGAAAATTGTCTGTCCAGTGACCCTTGGAATGAAAATGTCATTTGTGTCCACAGAAGTTTACCACCTCTGCTCTTGACATTTGATATTGACTCATAAGATTTAGCCTTGCTAGCCATAACAACCACCCAAATATGCATATGCTAGTGGTGCATACATATTGCTCCAAAGTAATGTTCTCTTGAGAATACCAATTGAAGTTGTAAGATGTTAAAATAGAATGGTTATTTTAAAACCTATTTTCCCCACCTTTAATTTGCTTGGAAATGACACAACTTATTCCACCTTTAAAAGTTTCTTCTTTGTCCTAAAAAACAAATGTGAGATGCTCTGTCTTAGTCTTTAACAAGAAAACAATACTCTGGGTTATGTTTAATTTTGTCACTGCCACTCTGTAAAAGCTATTCTTTATCTTCAGTCTCTTCACAGAGCCTCTTTCTCTTGGGCCTATGTATTGTCTGTACCTGTGACATAGAAGATACAATGCACAGTCTGTTGAATTCAGAAGACAGTGTTCTGCTAATAGTATATTAGTCATTCACAACATCTATCGGGAAGCCGAGGGAAGAACTAATTAGAAAATGGTGATACTATGAAGTAAAATCAACCTTTCATGCTATCCTAGCACAGCTGAGAGGTTAAAAATAACTATTAGGAGTTAAAGTACATTCTGCCCTAGGTAAGGCGTCACTGGCATTCTGGTGTAGGGTTGTCAAACTTGCTCTAGACATCCCAAATCTCTCCAAAGCTGAGAAGCTTGTTCCCCATTTGTGGTCAGCATCAGTGAGTGATTTCTCTTGGGAATATTTGGTCTTATAAATAACATCAGCCAAATTTTTCTGAGCTCTTATATTGAAAAGCAATTCGAAAGGTTGAGCATCAGAGATCCAAAATGGCAGTACTGATCACATACTGTGTCTGATCAGCAGGACTGAGCCTAGGGAGCTGGCTGGGAGCTACAGACCACAAGACCTGGAAACCCAGAGTGAGAGGGGTCCATGTGGTGTAGAACACAGGTGGGTCTGGCCTGAGGCTCTCCATCTGGTCCAAAGAGCACCAGTGCCAAGTCGCCAGAGCCTGGATGCATACTTGCCTGCTAGTTGCATCTATGCTAGCCAGATGAGACCTGATAAGCTGCAGTCAGGGGAGGAGGTTCCCTTCTATTCAAAGTCTAGAGGAGGGGAGTAGGGTAGAAGAGGGAGGGAGGGGGATGGGAAGACACAAGTGAGAGAATAACAATTGGGATATAACCTGAATAAATTATTTTAAAATATTAAATTAGAAAAGAAAAGAAATTCAAGAATCCCAATACAGGAAATTTATGAGCAAGAGCGATAGCCATTATTTTTTTAAAAATAACAATAAAATGTCCTCTTTCCAGACTAAGATAATCAGAGTGCTCTTTACATGTGTGTGTTTATATTACTCAACATTAAAACTAAGCCAATGAGCTAAAGTTAACAAAATTAAGACAGATTTTTATTAGAAATATCTCTCATATTTGTTCAACTTATGGGAGCAAATCTAAGAGTTTTTCATCTAGAAATTTATAATAATATATGCAATGTACATGCATATAAATCATTTCCTTAGTGATGACTTACATGACGAAGAGTGCTAAGGCAGTCTTACTAAGTGCTACATGCTGGGGAAAGAGTGAACCTAGAAGTAGAAGTGTTTGTCTTTAGAGCCGCAAGGAGTCTTTGGTAGTGTGTGGTCCAACGTCTGAGTTTCATCTACACAGTGTGTTTCAACCTGTGGGTCGAGACCTCTTTAGGGGCTGCATATCAGATATCTTGCATATCAGTTATTTGCATTACAATTCATAACAGTTACAAAATCACAGTTATGAAGTAGAAACCAAATAATTTTATGGTTGGGGCTCACTGCAAGATGAGAAACTTTATTAGGGGGCTACAGAATTAGGAAGGTAGAGAACTGCTGATTTAGCAGAGGAGCCTCAGACTTTCTCTTTGCTTCCAGGTGTAGTATTTCCTCTCTTATCTTCATTGTCTATAGGAGGACACACAATCGACAGCTGTTCTGTCTGCAGAGGGTTTGTTTATGTGTTTTCTTCAAATGAATCTAGTTCTAATGCATTTGCGTCTCGTAGTTGTTCTAGGATTGGGTTGTTTACTGCCTGAAGGACAAAACTGCTGCGCTCAGTAGCTCAGTTTTATTAGCAATATCTTATCTTACCCACCTTCTTGTTTCTCTAAATATCTCATCAACAGTTAATGTCCTTTTTAGAATGATCCATAAAACAGTCAGGGTTTTATAAGACAAGTTGTTCAATACTTGTCCCAAACAAGTATTGGTTCTTATCCTTTGTTATTTGTGTGGGCTTGGTTATTTCTGGATGAATATTTTCCATGTAAACTATGAATGCATGCAGGGCAGAATCCAACCCCTTCTTCTTCCCTGGGGGTGTTTCTTTCTACTGCTCAGTGGATCCATTCAGCTGAGCATTATGTAGCTGCACTGTTGTAGGTTAGCCATGAGAAAAGGAACTGTGCAAACTGAACAGGACTGGCTCTGCTCCCAGTCCATGGGAGGTAAAAGCATGTATGCCATAAATTATTTTATTGAAGTTTAATGAAAATACTTACAAAGATTTAACAGCCTTTGAACTTTATAGAAAAATACACCTGTATGAAAAATTATAAGGGAACTGTAAATAAGGTAGAATCATTTCATTTGATGTGAATATTCATTTCTTTATTCCAATACATATTAGATATTTATGGATTATTTATTATGTAATAGGTGGTATGCTAATTTCTATAAAACTAAGACCTGTAGAAAGCAAACAAAGCATCAGTTTGCTTAAGAGAAATTACATCCCATCATATCTTACAAATTTTAATTAATAATATTACAGCACAAAGTAAGAGAAAAAAGACGCAAAGAGAAGACAAGTAGAAATCCTGGAATTGCATCCAGCTAATTTAAATATCCTGCAGAATAAATTACAGGTGGGTTTGGGTAAGGTTTAGTAATGGAAAAGGTAGAAGGAACACTTGAAGGGGATTTGTAAAGAAGAAAAATGTACAGGTAAAATGACTGAGTGAAAATTAGATTCTGACCCGAAGCTGACAAAATCACTGGTGCAGCTGACAGGAGATATTTACTAGAAATTTAAGGATTTGTGGAGGGAAGGAAGAGAACAATAAAGAGAGAGAAGGAATAAGCCAGTTGTGTGAGTGGTCATAATATCTCTAAAAGAAGTGAAATGCAAGATTCTTGAACACTGAAGGGAAAGGTTGGGAAGATGCAAAGAGGTAAAACACAAATCCCAAGAGAACAGATTGGTTGGTGCCAATGATTAAGATCCTTATGGACATGGGAGAAGGGTTCATGAACAGATCACAGTCTAAAATATATCTTTCCAGCATAAAGGAAAGCAGAGTCGTCCCTTGGCCATAGGAGAACAGGAGAGAAATGTCTTCCAACCTAAAGAAAATTACGATGTAGAATCTCTTATTGTAACGATTGAATAAATTGAATGCACTAAAGAACAAATTCACATGAATAGAAAATTAAGTTTTAAATGAGAGTTGAAAGCCAATGTTTGAATAGAGATTAAATATTACTAATGCTTGGTCTTCATGTGGGTCCCCTAACAACTGGAACAGATACAGTCTTTGACTCTGTTGCCTGCCTTTGGATCCTTTTCCCCTAACTGCACTGCCTTGTTTAGCCTCAATAGGAGACAATGCACATACTCCAACTTGATATTCCAAGGTGGGATGATATCCATGGGAGACCTCCCTTTCTCTGAGGATAAATTGAGGGGGTATGGGGGAAGGAAGGTGGGAGGAAGATACTAAGAGGAGAGGAAGGAGGGAAAGTTTCAATCTGGGTGGGAAGTAAGAAATTAGTTAATTTATGGACGAAAAAAATAGCCAGTAAAGTTTTATGGTTTGTCATTTCTTGAGATGCTGGGCATCATGATGAAGATTGATAGACAAAAAGGTAGGGGTAACATGTTAATCAGTCACAGTCAACAAACACTGGTATTGTCTTATTTTCATTTGTTCTATGGCTTAGGTGTGTTAGAGGGTTAAGGGATCCTAAGAAGGGGCTGCAGAGATTGCTTAGGGGTTAATAGATTTGTTCCTTTGCAGAAGACCTGGTTCAGGCTCTACCATGCATAGCACGGCTCACAGTTAACTCCAAGTACAGTTCCAGGGGACCAAACACCCTCCCTGTTCTCCATGAGCTTCTTGACTAATATGGTACAAATAAACACCCAGATGCACACACATATACCTAAAGATAAAAAATTAATTATTAATAGTTTTTTTAACTGAGAAAAGAATACTAGGGAGATACTTCACACTCATGAAAAAATGGAGACGTCCAGTGAGTTGACACTCTGTGTTAATTGAAGAGGAAAATAGATTGCATTTAAGAGCCAAAGGTTTATCTTTCATGTTTCATCCAAGTGTAAGTTGTTAATGCACCTGTCAAACAAGAAATCACCGAGTAAGCTCTTTAACAAACAAAGTTATAAGACAAAGAAGTTACACTTTGTTAAACAAAAAAAGCACAATTTGAATTCCCATATCAATAACTGTTTTCTGATAGATCTCTTATTTTACTTTTTAATATTATTTTAATAGTATTAATTCTTCAGAATTTCAACATTTATTTTATCGTATCCCCTCCATTCCCACCAAGGTCCACTCTTACCCACCTATTCACATAACTTCATGTTCTTTCTTGAGGTTTTGAAAATTCATCCAGTCCAATTTGTGTTCAAATACTTGTGATTGAGCATCCTTCCCCAGACAGTGCCTGATTTACCATAGGTCACATTGTTACTATACTCTGACTGTCCCTCTCCCAGTAGCTGTCAACACCAGTACCTTAGCTAGGTACCTTTCTTATGCTGGGAGTTGTCGGGCTTGGAGTTTCACAGACCTTATGAATTTTGTCACGATTACTGTGAGTTTGTCTGTGTATATACCTTTCCATGTGCAGAAAACACTGCTTTATTGTAATTATACACCACATATGGCTCTTAATTTATTTCTACATCCCCTTCCACTGTGGAATCTGAGCCTTGAAGACAGATGGCACGATATAGACACACATTTTGACCTGAGTCTCTTAATCTCTTCATGTTGGTCAGTTAAGAGTTTCTGTGTCAAATGCTATTTACCATAAGAAAAAGCTGCTCTTCTGATGATAGATAAATGTTCTAATTTATAGGTATAATAATAAGACATTACAAATCATGTCACTATCTGTCCATTTAGGAGAATAGGAGTATTAGGTTTTCCCTTAGGGCCTATGACTTGACTATGTACAGGTTCTTATCCCCAACAATGGTACCAAGTATGATTTCCATCTCATGGAGATATAATACTATAGAAATCAAATCTAATATTAAAAAATGGTTGATTAATCTGAAAACATATTTGATACTCTTGCACCACTGAGCTTATATTGCTAGAACAGCCATTATTGTAGGTTGCATGTTTGCAGATGGGGAAAGCTAATGATTACTCTTTCCTTCAGGCAGTGTATTGAGCACCTTCCTGCATCATGAATGCTAAGCAGCAGGGATGAATTCCATGTCAAGACCAGCTTGATTCCTTCATTTCTTTATGACTCAAGTATGTGATGACTTCAATAAAAATATCTTACAATCAAGTTCTGAATGATAACATAGTGTAATGTTAAGAACTTGTAATGTTTGTGGGGATAGTCTATGGGAACCTACTGCAAAACAATTAAAAAAAGATGACCAAGTTTGGTACTGAGGTTTTCCTTTGATTACATGAGGTGTCTATTTGAGGTGTTGTTTGTTAGTTATAGGATAATTTCATTTAAACTCATTAATATTTTTACATGTGTATATTTTAAGAAGTTTCTACAGAAGTCAGTTTACATATGGCTTTTTCTTCCCTGTATTCCCTTCTGTATCACATTCCATGCAGCTTAAAGGAAATTGAAAACAATGATTTCACAGTACCTCATTTGTTTAAGCATTTAACATCATAGATAAGACTCTACAAATGTCAATGCTTAGAAGTATTTTCCAGGGACTAGAGAAATGGCATAGAAGTAACGACCACTTTCAACTCTTTCAGAGGATCTGCGTTCAGGCCCCAGTGCCTGCTTAAGGCAACTTACAATTTGAACTGCTTGAGCACAAGTTTCAGGTGATACATTACCCTCTTCAGAACACTATGGGAAACCATGCTCATAATGACATACATTTACACACACACACACACACCATGCATACATACAAAGAAAAGGAAAAATGTAAGTCTTAAAAAATATTGTTCAGCAAAACATGCACTATTTATACAAAAAGGATATGTCTGAGAATGTTTAGAATTTTTGCATTACAGTACAAAACTAATATATTTGAGGCTGTCTACAATTTCACTCAGTTTGATTTGAACTTACAATTTGTTTCTGTAATTATTCAATAGTATTGTCTCATTTAGAAATGCAGTCTATAGAGATATGTGAAAAAAGAAAATATGTATTTTGTTCAGTCTTATACAGCACTTTAGTTTTTTTTCTTTTTTCTATATTATTATTTTTCTCTCTTTACATAAACATTTATATTATTACACACATATATAATAAACTATCTACAACAAAGAGAACCATGACACAATCAGGAATTATATAAATGTTACATTCATAGTGTTATGGCTATTCATATTTGGCAGCCTTAAAGAAAACATCTTTCCTATCTTGGTGAGTCTAAAATTCTGAATGAAAATCAATATTGTAAAGCAGTATTTCTTCTGAAAATATTCTAAGTCCTAATTCTCCATTAAGAATATTCATTATAAATTAAGATATGCATAATACGAACTTACTAATGAAAGATAAGCCTAAGAAATGAAGTAAAAATATGGAATGTTTTCCAATATCATTAATGTAAATTAATGGTTTATTCAGAAATGTACCTTTCATAGTTATTTTCTATGCTTATATTTTTATGTATTTGAAGTTACTTTCAAAGTTATAAGTTGAAGTTCTCTCATCAAGTAATATCTGTTTGTCATTACGTAAAGCATTTAACTCTTTCATTATCCTTTTGTTTTTGAAATGTTATAGTCTTGAGGATAAACCTTAATATATAGTATCAAGGATGTGATTTTTTTCTTTAGGTTATTGTTTATTAATCAGGGTCATGAAATACAGCTGAAGTAAATATTTGGAGGAAAGAATTAAGACAACACAGTTCAATATTTCTGCATTTATTCATTCATTCATTCTTTTGTTTCTTCCTTACTTTATTTCAAAGTGGACTACTTCAAGGAAAAAGAATTTGTGAAGTGCCTCAACTGAAAAGCATGTAATTTTAAGTGCTTTTTATATCTTCAAAGACCTTTTTAGTTAATGGTTTTGGATTGGAAAACAGCTCAAATTATTTGTAGGTGCTGGAATAAGTAATCTTTGGACCAAAAAAAATTTGAAAACTGGAGTGCATCTATTTTCATATATTCATATTAAATCAGAACAAAATTTTACACAAATGTGTGTGTGTGTGTGTTTACTTCTATCCTACAGCCTATAGAAATAATCATTTTGTGTTACAAATTGCCATGCATAAAATGAAAGTTTGAAATTAAGATTTCCAAAGTTTCTAGTTAACAGAATATCAAGTACTCAATAGGCTCACATCATTGTAGAATGTATCTTTAAAAATTGTTTAATAAGGTAAAATTACTGAGAATAATAACTTATTATTATTATCATCCTTATCGTCATCATCACCATTGTCGTCACCATCATCATCATCATCAGTTACTTGAGAACAACTGTTCTGAGCAGCTACAGTGTAATTGACAATGTAAAGGAACATTCATAGGAATAGTAAGTGTAAATATACATAAAGATTAGTGCCCAGGTTTCACAGACTAAATGATGAGGACATGGGCAGGTGCAAAAACCGAACTACCAGGAAACACACTCTCAGAGGCAGTGCATGTTTTGAATAACAGGAAACATAGCTGAAGGAAGGAAAGAAAGAGGTTTTCACTGACTGATTCATTGAACACATCCCAGAGGAACTCATAAAGAATGTAAGAGGTAAGCCGGGCGTGGTGGCACACGCCTTTAATCCCAGCACTCGGGAGGCAGAGGCAGGCGGATCGCTGTGAGTTCGAGGCCAGCCTGGTCTACAAAGTGAGTCTAGGACAGCCAAGGCTACACAGAGAAACCCTGTCTCGAAAACCAAAAAAAAAAGAATGTAAGAGGTAAATAGGGTTGGCCAGAAATGCATGGGAGGAACCTTAAATGTTTAATTTCAATTAAGCAATGTATTATTTTTGTAGAGCTGTATCCCATGCCATAGCTGACTTTTATACAGCAAGTTACAAGTTCTCTATCTGAAATTCAAACTTAACTGTGTATCTTCCATTTTTATTTGCTAAGACTGACACCTTAGATGTCAGCCAAGTTTGAAAAAAAAAATAACTTTGAGACTTTATTGCCCCATTTATTATTCATCTTCTGTGACAATGTGCTACTTCATATAATTCTTGACACAAACAGGTATGTGACTTTTTAAACTCTACATACCAAATGATAAAATAAAACTCTGGTGAAGTTAACCTAAATTTAAACCCCAGTCTATGAATGAGATGATTTGAAGCTGATTTATACAAGTAGAAACAACAAAAAAATCTCAGGAAAAAATTATTATTATTAATAACATTGCATTTCTCCATACATATACAATTGTGGACACATGAAATAAGGACTGTGGTGTATGGGAGAGATAATTTTGGAGGTATCTTTATCTATAATATAAACAAACTTTGATGCTATCAAATATTGAAAGAACACAAATAAAAACAATATTCATAATAAATATAGAGAGACATATACTTAAAAAAGCTTTGCAGTTGACAATATCAAACTAGCGGTATTTTCATGAACTAACACAAAGAAAAGCTTCAAAAGATGCCAAACACACATAGTTATGTTGCTTTATTTCTGATAATGAAATCTGTTCGACTTCTTCACATTGAAATAGTAATATGAATCAATGGATTGCATGAGTTCATAAATAAATGTCTTTTCCAACCATACCAAAATATTCTTTAATGGAATAGTGGGCAAAACTCTTAGATTATTATAAAATAAAATTAGTACCTCTGAAATCAATTTAACTTGTGTCATCTAGAATATTACCTAAGAAGCTCACCAAGGGGCACTATTACCCTATATCATATATTGGTCAAATTAGAACAATTCTATTCTAGAAGCCAGAAAAGTATGCAATGCTCTGTAGTGCACATGTGTGCGCGCACACACACACACACACACACACACACACACACACACACACACAAATGACTATGTGATTTTGAAATAGAAATTCTGTTGAATTTGAGCTCCCTAAGCCTATGTGTACAAACCATTTGGTAGAAGTCACTGATAAGCAACTGTTAGGTACACTTGGACTTGTATCTGAAGTATCCACTAGGCATGCCATTCCTTTTTTCCCAGTGAAAATGAAAAGGCATCAAAGGCATCTAACAAGATATAATTGCAAAGGAATCGTATTAGTTATGAGATAAAATACAAAATGAATCTAAAAGTCTCTAATACACAAAATGCATATTGACTGCAAAGAAAGTTGATTGTCATGTAGCCAATTTCAAGTGATATCAGAGGCAGAATTGACAGGCGAGTGAGTTGTCTAAGCCATGGTGACAGTATTGGAAATGAGAAGTGATCCCCAGGTGGATGGCTGCTTAGAAGTGAGGACAGAAATGATACAGTACTTATCTGCTCCATTTGTTATGATTGCTTTTTAGACACCCTCTAACACCAAGGCTAAGTGGATTTCAAAATGATTGCACTAATATAGAATATTACTGCACAGGTACCACATAGGCTATTAGAAGCAATAAGCAATGGGTATTCAGACTTACAGACAAATGAGAGAAACAAAAAGCAGAGTATGTATGTAAAGGATTTATGAAGAAATACAGAAAATAAATGTCTATAATAATCAACCTCTTAACTTCAAACGTGTATTCATCCACTTTTTAAAAAATAGGGGAATTCACAAATAAAAATAAGGTGCAACATTATTTAGAAGTATTATATAAATTTCTAACTTCCTCTTAGATATGGTTCTCTTCATGAAACTAAAAGTAGTAGTGAAAATTGTATGGAAACATGTTCCCCGCCACCACCTCCCGGCCCCCCACAGCAGCTACCTGCTGCCAATAACTCATCAGGTAGGGGTGGAACTTTCAGAGGTTCTGCCATCCATGCTGAGAATTTAGATGGCTTTACCTTGTAGAGGTTGGCCACATACTGTCACAGAGAGCATGATGTCATGTGTGCAATGGCCTTGTCATGTCTGGAAAATACTCTTTTACTGTAGACATCTACTGCTTTTGGATCTTGCATTCTTTATAATGATCCCTGATAATTCTATACCCATGCATATACAGTCATCACTAAGTAGACTCAAAGATTTTGAAGTTAGCATGGAAATATGGTGATGGGTGGATTGTGGAGAATATGGATTTGATAAAAACACATCATATGCACAGAAAACATTCTCAATAAAATTATTGGACCAAAATTAAACTAAAGGAAATAAATCATGGAAAGCAAAATTGAGCTATTTACCTTGTTATAGTTATCTTCTTTTATCTTTTTTTATTAATTTTTTCATATACATGTATATTATAATATCTATATAGAATAAACTACACACAGCAAAAGAACTACAGAGCATTCAGGAATTACATTCATATTACATTCATAGGGTTTTGGCTGTTTGTACTTAGCAACCTTGAAAAAAACATTTTCTTATCTCAGTGAGTCTAAAATTCTAAATGTAACTCAATATCTATCATATCTCATCTCTACCAACTTAAAACATCTATCCAGACCTAAAGATATCTTAACCCCTAAATAACTAGGCTTAATTGTGAAACTCAACTGTTTGGTCTTCAACCCCATCAGGATTTGAGAGGGAGTAAAATTAATTACCTGAGTAAACAGGAGTTATCTTCTTAATATGAGGAGTAGTTTTTCTATTCATCCTTCCAAATTAATCTCTCCATCTCTGTAATCATAGTACAATGATAAGAAAACAATTTAACTTGCCAAGTATTTACTAACAATCAAGCCATCCTACTATAAATGTTATTGGACCTCTTATACCCATAAGAGGACTCTATTTTTGTCCAGTAACCTTAAAAAAGGAAATGTCAAAGTGACAATGATCAATCCATCCATCAGCTCCTGACTTGATTAATAGTGTACTCTTTAGTCTTTTACTATCTCATGATTGCTCCTTGAGATGGAGGAACAGAATCACTTTGTACTATACGAATTTAGAATGTAACTTCCTGAAAAGGACCTCTTTATTAAAAGTGATGACAAATTTGCTTCAGAAATAGGAAACCTTAGTGGAAATATAGACAAGTGTCTTGCATTCCATTCAGAACAACTCCGCAGATGTTCAGGAAACAGCACAGCTCTCAACTGCCTGTGTTTTAAGGTCTTACTGACATGTGTAATTCTCCACTAATACAGGGTGAAGAATCAATGGTGTATTAATCATGCCAAAAACATATTACAATGCTTAATTTATCTAGTATTGACGAAATGGCTCAGCTGATATGGCTATCAGCTGGTGCAGTCACATCAGTGAATTCCAGAGTTAGTGTGAGTCCCTATTGCAAAAGTGTGGTGGGGAAGAAGCAGTTGACATCTGTCTCTGGCCTCCATGTGCACCCATAGAAACACAAACATATCACTTCACCCAGAGTAAAACAACAACAACAAAAACTCACAAATCTATTTGCTGTCCCCATCATTGTTTTGTGGGAATATTTGTTTCTTTAAAGCAACCTAAAAAATGGATATCCTAATTGTGCTATTGGTCTGGGAGTTTCCACCACCTAGCAACAGGAAGCCATGGTCTCTCTAGCATAATAGAAAAGAGAAGAAACACATTCCAGTTTTTAACCAGTGTAATAATATAAGCAAACAGCAGTGCCAGGCTCTGAGGACAATGGGGAGGAAGACGAGGGAACAACAGCATGAGAATTCCCCCCAAGGTACTGGGTAATGTACTGAGAAGAAGAATAATCTGATCAGCAATTAAGCCCAATGTGCACCAGGAATGTAAAGAAAACACATCTAAATTAGACTGCATGGAGCATGGGAGAGGCAAGTGTGGTGGTGCAATCTGTGATATGAGTATTCAAGACAGCTCAAGAAGGATTTTGAGTTTGAAGCTAGCCAGGGCTTCAAATTAAAACTCTTTCTCAAACAAAAACAGTACCACCAGTGAAAGAGAGATAAACCTGTTTTTGTTATGATCCCAAGTGTGGGCTTGGAATGGTCTGTGAGAACAGGTGAGGTTAATCCACTAGAAGACAAATACCTTGTGTGGGAGCTTGATTGTTGCCAGCTGAAAAGATCTCACAAACAGACTCTGGGAGGAGATATATAAATGGCCCAAAAGTGGAGGCAGGATCTTTGGAGACATTGGATAGTTTTGGCTGTTCATCACTCCACTTCGAGACACTCCTAGAGAGAACCGCTCAAGGCAAGGCTTCCGGGCTCCGGCTCCCGCTGAGGTTGTGAGTTCTGGTTACTCCAGGTTCCAACAGAAGAAATCCTGCTGGCAATGCCAGGAGAATCATTGCTTGGAACTGATATCCTTACGGTTTTGTTATTCTTTAATCCTCTTTTCCTATTGCCACGGTTAGTCGGGTTATAAGGGATGTACACTTGGTTAATAAGTTCATAATATAATATATTGGTTAAGAAAATTGAGCCAACACACCAGTAATAATATTAAAAGAAAATAAGGCAAATTGTATTGGGTAGCATGTGAGCTAAATTTAATTACAGTTTTTAATATGAACTAGTACTATTCGGATAATACCAGAACATTCTATAAAAAGAACAGAATAATAAGAGGACTAAGCAACACCCATCAAACTGATATGTATATGTAAAATACACACACACATTCACACACTCATACATACACAGAGCAAGTGAGCAAGCAAATGAGAGAAAGATACAACCTAGCAATAAGTAATGGGATTAAAAATAACTTAGCGCTTATTGAAGAATCAAATGTTATCATGGTTATAACTATTAGTCTTAGAGTTAGAATCACTTATTGCAAACTAGAGAAACTATCAGATGTAACCACAAGAAAATCAATTAACTTAAATGTATCTCAACTTCAGTTTGCTGGTTTATGGTTCTTATTAGATACATATTTGCCACTATAGAAATATCTCTCAGATATCAGTGGGAATTGTTTATATTTTAAAATAAAATAATGATATAATAAATGACAAGTGTGAAATAAAAATCTATCCCTCTTACTCTGCATTTCTTTTTTTTCCCCTTTATTAATTTATTCTTGTTACATCTCAATGGTTATCCCATCCCTTGTATCCTCCCATTCTTCCCTCCCTCCAATTTTCCCCTTATTCCCCTCCCCTATGACTGTTCCTGAGGGGGATTACCTCCCCCTGTATAAGTTCATAGGGTATCAAGTCTCTTCTTGGTAACCTGCTGTCCTTCCTGAGTGCCACCAGGTCTCCCCCTCCAGGGGACATGGTCAAAGGTGAGGCACCAGAGTATGTGAGAAAGTAATATCCCACTCTTCACTCTACTGTGGAGAGTGTTCTGTCCATTGGCTAGATCTGGGTAGGGGTTTAAGGTTTACAGCCTGTATTGTCCTTGGCTGGTGCCTTAGAACATTATGATAGGCAGATTTGGGCTCAGGGGTCCCGCTCAAACTAAGGCACCAGCCAAGGACAATACTCTGCATTTCTGTTGTGTTTTCTCCATGACCTTATCACACTTGTCACATCAGAAAACTGAAGAAGTTCAGTTAGTAGATGGTTTAAAGCAGGGGCACAAATTAAATAACACTTAGTGCAGCTCTTATCTTCGTACTGCACTCCCCTCCTTCTCGTTCTCCCTGCATCTGTGGTACCCACAGAGGTATCCTGCATAACTTAAGAACTGAGCACAGAACCTAAGCTCAATTTTGATCATACACATTTATAGAATCACCATAGTTCCATCAGGGAGTTTCCTTATGAGAAAACAGAAATGACAGATCCCTGTTCTCCGCACCTCAGTAATTCTTACTGACTCCTTACAAAGACAGATGTGAAATTATTTTGAAAAATGTACAGCAATAAAAAAATAGAGTAGATACATGCTTAGAATCTCTTTATTCAGTTTTGCAATAAATAAAATGAATAATTTGTGGCTAGAATATAGAGTGAATTTTACAATGTATAATAAATGACATCATATATATATGTATATAGATACTTCTCTGAGTATCATATAACTACAATATTATTGTAATGTTTTGGTTATGATGAAAGGTATTACAGTGATTTTTTTCCTAAACTTTACTTTTGTAAAAACTTGCAAACAAAATCCTCACAGCATAATTAACCATAACTAAAGTATGTACATGCCAATTAGAAAAGCCATTTGGCACAGAAGCTGTGTAGCTTTACGCTGGATTTTACACTTCCACAATCAAATGTAGTTTAGGTACTTACCCACCACCAAAACTGAAGAAGCCACAATGGAGTCAAAACTATAAAAAACAATTCACTTAATACCCTCTCATCATAACTTGTGTCCATTACCTGAACTCAGTCTTTTTTTTAAGCTTATGTTTTATTCATGTCTGTGTGTATGCACACCATGTATATGTTATTACCCAGCGATTCCAGAAGAGAGAGTATCAGGTCCCCTGGAGTTGGGGTTGCATGGTTTACGTGGAATTATAAGTGTATGAAGAACCAAACTCCCTTATTTTGGAGATGCAGCAACCATTATTACTTCTGAGGCACTTCTTCAGCCCCATGAAGTTTTTGTTTGTTTGTTTGGTTGGTTGGTTAGTTGGTTTTTGTTGTTGTTTGTTTGTTTTACATAATTAATGGTCAAGTCTCTTATTACATGTTTATCAAACAATAAAAAAAGCACTGAATGACCCACTCTCTGAAAGATGTCAAACATGAATGACAGCTGAACAAAGGGAACATACAAAGAGATTAACCTTCAGCCACTGGCTCAGAGCAGTTCTTTAGATTTGCCTGCTACTTCCAGGTTCAGACACAGAATTTATTAGTTCTGCTGATGACTTAATGAAGTGGCCAAAGTCCTCCGGCTTGCCTGTGGCCATGTAGCCATAGCATGCAGTGTCTAGAACCGAACTCACATCTCAGTTGAAGTAAATTCTGAGCTTTTTCCATCCTCTCAGATGAGGTCTAGACTCCATGGGATCTGAATGAACCTCTTCACTCATTCTATGAGGTGCAGTTTGAAAATGAACACAGGGTTTACTGAGTACAAAGTCTCAATTCTAATGCATACTTCTGGTAATAATTTTGATTTATTTGAGTAATCACTTTTGGGGATCCCACTTTCATTGCCAACATTTGAATTTTGCCAAACAAACACTTTTCTGTGCCTTTACCTCAGGCAGGCAGTAAAGCTGTTAGAACTTGGACAGAAAGAGCAGTGTCAAAGAGATAAAGCACTTGAAAACCCTTAGAGTTCTGAGCATAGAGAGACTGACGTGTTTTAAAGAAGAAACTTATAATGCTAAGTGGGGTCCAGGACCACTGGAGCAGTAACTGAGACAGAATTAGATATGCTGGAAATATTGCAGTCTCAAACTTATCTTATGAGATAAGAAGATAACAAAATATTATGGAAATTTCAACAATTTTCTGCAAGACTTAGTGGTATATGGTGTGGAATGTAAGCGGACTGAGGTTTACACAACTTGTTCATTCATTTCTTGAGGTGCAGTTAGAAATGAACACAGGGCTTATGAATACAAAGTCTAAATATTTTATTTTATTAATTTACTTATATTACCTCTCAATTGTTATCCCCTTCCTTGTATCCTCCCATTCCTCCCTCTTTCCCACTTTCACCTTACACACCTCCCCTATCACTGTACTAAGGGCGACCTCCTCCCCCTGTATTTTTTATCAACTTATTCTTGTTACATCTCAATGGTTATCCCCTCCCTTGTATCCTCCCATTCCTTCCTCCCTCCTATTTTCCCCTTACTCCCCTCCACTATGATTGTGACTGAGGGGGGACCTCCTACCCCTGTATATGCTCATAGGGTATCAAGTCTCTTCTTGGTAGCCTGCTATTCTTCCTCTGAGTGCCACCAGGCCTCCCATCCAGAGGACGTGGTCAAATATGGGGCACCAGAGTTTGCGTGAAACTCAGACCCCACTCTCCACTCAACTGTGGAGAATGTCCTGTCCATTGACTAGATCTGGGTAGGGGTTCAATGTCTACTGCACATATTAGCCATAGTTTGGGCTAGGTGAGAGAAGCATGGGAGAATGGGAAAATAGAAGGATCCAGAGGGTCCTCGAAACCTACAAGAAGAACATTATGATGGATAGATATGGGTCCAGAGGTCCTGCTCAAACAAAGTCTAAATTTTAATGCAAATTTCTTATAATAATTTTGATTTTAAATGTTAGAATTTTGACAAACACTTTTTTATCCCCTTACCTCAGGCAGGAAATAACACTATTAGAACTTTGAGTTGAGAATGTGAATTTACTTCTTTGTGTGTGTGTGTGTGTGTGTGTGTGTGTGTGTGTGTGTGTGTGTGAATTTACTTCTTATCTAATGTGTTGCTTTTACTTTTTTTTTTTCTATTTAGCTTTTGAGACAGGATCTAATGTAACCAAGGATGGCATTGCATTCCAGGTCCTTCAGCCTCAACCTCCCTAGTACTTGGAACATGTGTGTACACCAACATATCTAACATTTTGCTGAGGAGCAATACTGGGTTTTGTTCATGCTAAGGCTACCACTTTTCTAACTGAGCTATATCTTTGGCTCTGCTATGTGACAACGTGCTCCAAACAAACAGATTGGAAAGATACTAGAGTATCAGCCCTAGAGCCATTTGGAGGTCAGACTACTAGATATTATTTTAGGGGCTTGCATTCAAGCTTTATACTAAAGATTTACTATGTTTTCAGAACAACATAAAACATTTTGCCTCTGAGTTTTTAAGTCTAGCTTTGTTTGTATGCTCACACACATACATATGCAAGTAGATTCAGCATGTGTGTTTATTTCTGCTACTTATGTATTTCACAATAAGAATGTGAGTCTATTACTTAGGAGCCTTGAATTCTCAGCAGTTAGTGAGGAAAATCACATGATGAACATCAAGTAGGCCTTGCCTCTTCAGATATAAACATACCTAAAGGATCCCTTAGGCAGAGCCTTTTCTTTTGTGTTTGTGTGTATATCTTTCCCATCTTTTATATCTCTTTTCCTGAGTGTTTTATCTGTATTGTACATATCTGTGCCCTACTCTCCTCAAGAGACTAGAGAAGCAAAATTGACTACATCATTCTTCACCTCAAGTGTTGTGAAATGTGGGCACCTCAAATATATTTTGGAGAGATGTAGAAGTAATTTTAAGTTAGAAAATACAATGATTCATGAGATAAGGTTTCTAGTACACAATAAAGTGAATCACCTGAGTTTTATTAAGAGATGTAGTAGAAAGGACAATAACAACGTAAAAATAACAGAGAATTTGTCTTTCCAAAGTGAATTCTTCAAAAATTAAAATAAAACATTTACATTTAAGTTTGAAAGGTAGAATCATTTTCCCCAGGTGTACAAAACAAAACAAGAAATTCTGAGCAAAACCAGAAACTCATAAGAATTCAATATGTATAAAACATAGATTTTTAGTTTTAAGTGACAAATAGACTAATCCTATTTTTAATCTTAAAATAATAACAACAGTTTCGATAGAATCCTTATCTATTTGTTTGCTTTGATCCAATTAATAAATTTAATGGCTAGTGCTGCGAATAAAGAGTTATTTGATAGCACTGAGGTCTTTTTACATCATGGTTATGGCTTTTTATAATTGGCTAATTTAAACAATAGGACAAAAGACAGATTTTAATGATTCCACAATGTGATGAGTGCAGAAATTGTCACAATATCCTTAATGGCAGTGAGCGACAACCAAATAGACATCACAGAAAATAGACAAGAAATTGAATATGTTATACAAAGCCTAGTTTAAACAAAAAATATGAGTTAAACATATTGACTATGTCTTGGAATAGTATCGATAAGGCAAGTGGGGTAACTTTCAGTTCAGTGAATTCCCTGTAACTCCCAAAATATCTTATTGCGCTATACTCTCCTTGCAGGAGTATTTGTCAATTTGCCCTACTGTCTGTCGACTCAGTGGAATCTAGCACAGGTTAGCTGGTCAACAAATAGCCCTTGGAATAATAACTGGAAAGATTTACACACAAATATTTAATGAAGAACGTAGAATGGCCTTGTAGGAATGAACTAATGATGTTAAGTTGGAAGTAGATGAAGTGCCTAAGGCCTTATGTAAGACACACAGAGTAAAAGAGTGAATACAGAGTAATGGAAGGATGCCTTCTTAGGATTTCGGATGTTGTAGACTTACAATAGCATTTTTTAATCATCAATGTAACAAAGGCAAAATCTGATGTCACACAAAACAATTTTTTAACTATTTCTTTGTATTCAAATACAGTACATTTCTTGTACTGATTTAAGAATCCACATATGATTAATCATGGCATAGTATAATGAATACTAACATGATACACTGGTTTATTGAAGAACAATTCTATTCTAACTAAACCAGTTAGGCAATGCTTAACATTTAAATCCACTTTTATTTGTAACTTCATCACTGTAAAATCAAAGACATTTATATTACTATAATAAAATAGTAATAATTATTTTATACTACAAAGTCCTTAAAAAAGAAAGCATTTATTTCTTTTATCTTTTATCTCGTTCCCTAGAACAACATTATAAGATATATATATATATATATATATATTTCTCACAGTTTATGTTTAGATATTATTGTTTTTAGTGCATTAGTGTGTTTGCCTGAATATATGTCTGTGGTTCTGTGCTCTGCTTCCTCCCTCAGGGTGTCTACACCAGGTGTGCACACCAGGGCTGGAAAGGATGAATGGAAACAGGTGGCATCTACAGGATCCTCGCCCAGCCAGGTAGGGGCAGCCTTCCTGAGGATTCTAGTTTTAACCGCTCTCTTGGATCAAAGATCTCTGTGAATTGGCAGCTCATGGATGATATTTGGTGAAACAGTTTGCATGTGTCTTTATTTGGGGTGAAGAAATGCTACATGAACATTGGGGAGTGGGAAGGGTGAATATTTATCCTTGCCTAGGGCCTTAAGGTACTGATTTGCCTCATTTGCATGGAGAGACATTGTGGGTTTGAGGCTACATGACTATCTCGAAACTGTGGGGGTGGGGGGCCACAGGACTACATGGGCAAGGGCATGCAGACACAGAACAACAAGGGAGCAATTCTTACACCTGCCCATCTCAAGGTTGAGATTTTCAGGGTTTAGACACATCTTTCAACTTCATTCTAACTATATGCTGATTTTCCTAGTGATATAGTCCATGTGCCCCACATATATCTATCTGTGTATCATGTGTATGTAAGTGCCTGTATAATCAAAGAAGGGCATCAGATCCCCTGGGGCTTGGGTCATAGATGGTTCTGAGTCATCATGTGGGTGCTGGGAATTGAACTCCGGTCCCCTGGAAGAGTAATCAGTATGCTAACTACCACTCCATCCACCTAAAGGTTATTTTATACTGAAATAAGTTTCAAAGACTAGGAATTTGTTGGTCTAAATTATGTATTTGGTAATTGACCTTGAACTTGAACAGAACTAAATTTTATATTTTGATCAATCCAGCCATCATTCACCCCTAGGGATAGCTTGTCCACTGCGAATTCTGCCTAAGGATTATTAACCTTAACTATCATTTGGTTCTTCTTATAATATGTAATCACACATTTAAAGTCATAGCTCATCTTTATGTGTTGATATTCTCAACACATTGATGAATGTATACTGTCCAACTTCATTGCAGTAATATAATTTGATAGGAAGCATATCATGTTGACCTAAAATCACCAAAGTATAGCATTTCAATAAGAAACTTTTTAAAAATTGAGAAGAATCACCATTAATATGTAATATTAGGCAACATAGGAAGCAAAAGAGGCTGCATTGACTTAAAGGTCACAAAAGAAATCATTCCTTAAAAGAAAGATACAAAAGAGCTCAGGAGAGGTAGGTTGAGTCTATTGTTTAATTTTTCTTTTTTTAGTAGTTTGCCAATTTATCAAAAAAACTTTTAATTCTTGGATTCTTCACACAAAATTCAAACAAGACTACAAGAAAAATGCTTGAAAATCTGGATTTTAAGTAAATAAAAAAATCAGTATTTGTAACTATTGTTGAAGGCTCACAGTGCATATATATTTTATCTCACTCTTTTTTTTTAAATATTTATTTATTTATTATTATGTATACAGTGCTCTGCTTGCATGTACACCTGCAGGCCAGAAGAGGGCACCAGATCACATTACAGATGGTTGTGAGCCACCATGTGGTTGCTGGGAATTGAACTCAGGACCTTTGGAAGAGCAGGCGGTGCTCTTAACCACTGAGCCATCTCTCTAGCCCCCATTTTATCTCACTCTTAAACCAGTGGAATGTGGAAATAGGTAGATAGTAACAAACACCCAAAGAATTAGTGCTAGAAATTGACTTCTGTATTTCTGGAATAAATGCCTTTCAATGTTCCTTCCCTTGTGAACATTCCAATTAAATATAATATGAATCAATGTAACCAATGAAAATAATGTAGCATGCATAGACTCATCCAGAAGTCATATTAATTGAACTGTGTAACTCATTGTTCTAGTTTCAATCTATTGTTGTCATAAATACTATGACCAAAAGCAACAGAGTAGAGCAACAGATTTATTTCAACTAACAGCACAGAAACTTGAAGCAGAAACTGTGGATGTAGACTGCAAACTGAACCACTCATAGGCTTAAGCTTAGCAAGTTTTCTTATATAGCCCAAGATTATCTGCCTAAGGAATGGTGCCACCCACTGTGGGCTAGACCCTCATATGTCAATTACCAATTAAGACAAGACTCCACATACATTCCCAAATGCCAGCATGATCTGAGCAATGCCTCAACTGAGACTCCTTTCTCAGGTGGCTGTAGGTTATGAAGTTAACAGTTAAGGACAGCTGATCCACTTAGGAAGTAAAGAACTTTGCTTTGTCTGAAAAGTCTCAACTTTGCCTTGGTTCTTTGAAGTTGTTTGGAAGCCTTCGGTATGTCTGAGAAAGTATGGTCATATGCCGAAGTAAAACCTGAAAATGGTACAAATATTTGTAATGTGGTTTAGGATGAAGGATTTAAGGGATACACAGCTAATTCTTCTAAAAGCTGAAATCAACCACATGGGATTAAGCCCGTCAACCTATTGGTACTTCCTACATGATAGAGCTCTCATTAAAAGTGGTGAATCCTATCAAATTATATCACTGCAATGAAGTTGGACAGTATACATTTATCAAATTTATTGAGAATATCAACACATAAAGATGAGCTATGACTTTAAATTTGTGATCACATATTATCAGAAGAACCAAATGATATTTGGTCCTTCCAAAGCATAGCTTTTAGTCATTTAGAAATATTGATTTAAGAGACTATGGGAATATCAAATAGCTAAAATTAGGATCTACAGCATCATAAACTGTCCTTTCTTCTTGTGTCAAAAGTATTAGAAGAGTTAATTTCTCTAGATTACATTTCTTGTGTCCTAAGAAAACCCACTTATTTGATAGTAAAAATATTCTAACTGAAGTCTGGTTACATTTTTTAAAGTTTTAATTTCATCTCACACATTTTCACACTACATTAACCTGACCTATATTAATCAGTAATCTTAAAGAACAACTGATTGCACACTGTTGAGAAATAGTCTGAACCAGAGTAGTTTATAAAAAAACTATGGTGCTCTAATCAACCTGCTAATCCAGCTGAGCAGTGCAGCCAGGTGTGGAAGGAAAGTTACAGAGGGATGCCATAGCTCTTCACTGCCTTCAGTTCACTCCATTGAAAGATAAGCATTAGGCTACAATTCTTTAATATTGCTCATCTAAATCTCATAGAAAAAGCATTCAGATGTTCATGTATAATTAGGCAGATAATAGAGACTAAGGTTAGCACAAATAGAGAGTAGAGATGAAAGGACACTGTTTCATCTTCTCCTTGGAATTAACTCTGTGTGTGTGTGAGTGTTTGGGTAAGTATGTGTGTTAAGCAAATTGGTTAATCACTTTGTTTGTAAAAACATAGTGGAAAAGAAAGAGAAGATGATCAAGATGTTACATTTTTTGTAAGAAGTTGATTGTCCTATTAATTCATCTACATGAAATGAAAGAAAATCAGGAGGATATGCAATAAAGTAATCTGTCTTCAGACACTGGTAGCAGTAGTGGATTTTTATAAAATGGAGTAAGAGATGCTGAGCCCTCTATAAATACATGGAATAGACCTGCACTGAGAAGGAGAATACTTTGATGAAGAAACTTTGGGGTCAAGAAAGAAATCATGAATATAATTTAAAATAGTTTGATTTTCAGAGATTTTTAGTTTATTAGGGAAATGTACATTGGTAGAACACTTGCCACACAAACCTGAGTTCTTGAGTTAGATGCCCAAACCCAAGCAAAACACAAAAGCATAGTGCTATGCCCCAGTAGCCGTAGTGCTGCAAAAGCAAAGAATGCAGAACTTCTAGACAAGCACAGAAGCACACACACACATACACACACATACACACACACACACACACACACACACACACACACACACACACACACACACAGCACATAAATCCAGGAATTGTTACATACTTGTAATCCCAGCAACTGGTAAGTAGAGGTCTGAGGACCAAGAGTTCAAAGAAACCTTAGACTACATAGTAAGTAGAAGCCTGAGAGACACTAGACTCTGTTACAATAGAATCAAACAATAAAAATTCATTTTAAGACACCAGTTTTACGATTACAAAGAAACTGAAGTAGTAACTGGGGTGTTTATGTAGTCAAATGATGAAGCACATAGGTCTCAGTTGGTTCAAGTATACTGAGAAAATTAGACCATAACATTATGAGAATAAAATATTGTCTAAAATTAGTGGTAAAAATTTTGAATGTAAAATAGCAACATGAAATAAGTTATGAAAATCATGGTATTTTTCTAAATATTTCTGTTTTATCTAGAGTGTGTAATTTAAAACAATCCCTTATCAAGAGTACTAAATTTTTTTTTCTACTGGCACTTCCTCCAGCCTGTTTTTGTTGGTTGGTTGGCTTTTTGTTTTGTTTCTTTGGTTGGTTTGGCTTTAGTTTTAATCTATAAACCACATGGAAATAACGTCTAACATGGAAAATCTGATCCAGTCTTCTCCAGGTCAAAATTACCTTATGTCCAGTTCAAACATTTCAACTCTTCCTCTGCCAAATGCAGCATCTTTCATACTGTGAAAAGGTCCCTATCCTATTTCCACTAGGACATCTTACCCTCAATGTACGTCACTCACCCTCTCTGGTAACTCTGTGTTTTTCCCCACTGCCGCTTTTCTTTGGCCCCTGTGACCATCTTTACTTCTCTGTTCCCAGTAAACCTTCCCCTTCTGTGTCCGTTTCTCCTCCACAGATTTAAAAAGTCCTCTGTCAACCTTCAAGCTTCTAAACCAAAAGCTACATTTGCTTTGCACTATTACCTCACATGTCTTATGAGTAGTGCATGTAAATTATCCTTTATGTAATTTCTTCTGTGGCTCATTTGACCCATGGGATGATGAGGTGGTTGAGATAAGGCCTGTTTCTATTTCTCTCACTCTGTTCTCAATGTCAGGCCTCATAGAAGGCTCCACAGGTAACTGCTGTTAAATAGTAGAAGTTGAGCTAAAAGGAAACAGAACCATTCAATGCAAGTTCAGTAACATAAATAGAGGATATAAAATAGAGAATACATAAGTGAAAGTCATCCAGAGGCATCTGTTCTTTCAAGTAGTCAACAGCATCTGTCATTTAGATACACACTGCATAAGGTATTAATAATCAATGCATTCCTCAATCATCCTTTAAACACACTGAAGTCCCTCTGTGAAACATAGTGATCCTAATAACAAAATACCAATGATAATACAAATGTCCTGTTTTGATACCCCTGTTGGTTCTAAATGGGCACATAATGAACATTTATGAAACATAGACCTTTTAAGTTATTTTTTACATTGTAACATATGGTGTTTTGTGGGAACAAAACATTAGAAAACTGATGCTAAGATCTTAATCTTCAGAGCCAAAATTTTGTTTCCTTCAGTATCATTAATCAATCTCCACTAAAATGGTCATGCTTAGATGACCTTAATTTCAGTTTTTGAATGCACATATTAAATAAAATAAAATTTGACAAGATTTTTCATTCCCTTTTGAAATTAAAATGTATGAATTGAATTGTTTTCTAATTTATTGGCTTCTAAAGTTTAGGATTGTGTATGTTAATACTGTTTTTCATGGTAGTTAATTTGCATTTACATTTATTCCCAACTTTCACTTCAGATAATTATCTAGGTTAAAGTATCCAAATAGAGAGATATTAAACAATCTGCTTGAATTTCTGTGCAAATATCATGTCCGAAGTTCTTCAGATAAAATAAATATATATTATTTAAATTGATAATATAAGTAGATTAATTTTATAATGTGATGATTTCATAAAATTATATTAAAATTTATGACTAAATTATTTTGATAAATAATTATTTATATTGTTATCTATTAAAATGAACAATAAATATGATTACATTAGATTAAATTAATAAACTTGGGGTTACCCCCCATTTCAAGGAGTAAAAGCAGTTGGTACAGAATTATGAAAATCAGTTTCATCCCCAGAATTCACATAAAGGTAGGAGAGAAACAAATCCAGAAAGTTGGCTTCTGGCTTCTGTATGTATGTTGTAGCATTCACTCCCCCTTCCCCATGCATTCTACACACACACACACACACACACACACACACACACACACACACACACAGCAATAAAAATAACAAGAATTTCAGAAAAATAAAATGTAAACTCAAAAGGATGTAGCTTGCTTATTCTGAACTTTACAAAAATGAAAAATAAATAGAAAGAAGCATTAATAAATGATAGGAACACTTAAGAAATGTTATAGCTTATCAAAGCAAAAGTTACACTGCACAAAACAAAACAGGTTCGCAAAAAAAGAGATTTCTAACTAAGCCTATCCAAATTAGAAAAATACCAGAAGAAGTATGACCTGAATTTGCAGAAACAAAGACTCAGCACATTTTAAGAATAGAAGTAGCAGAGATATTACATGGCCTACACATGTTTGCTAAACAGCACCCCCAACAAAGAAAATGAAGTTTGACTCTCTCCCCGACAGGCAGTTACTTCTCAACTTGAAGCAGAGTGTCCTTCAGAGTTTGACTTTAGGGATGGGTGGGGTCTCAAGTCTTTGAGAGATACCTCTCAGGGATAAAATGTCAGAGGAAAATGTTGAAAATGTGTATCTCGAAGAGTCAGAGAAAGCATTTCTAATGAGAGGTTTTCTCCCTAGAGGGCTGTTTCTTAGTCTCATTTCTGTTACTGTGGCAAAATACACCTCTCAAAGGCAACTCCAGGGAGAAGGGCTTGCTGTGTCTCAGGAGTTCAGGCCAGTGGTCATCACAGCAGGTAAAGCAACACCATAGGAACTAAAACAACTAGCAATGCTGCACTCACACTCAAGAGCGAGGAGAGAGAAACCAGTGCATACACTCTCTGCTCACTTTCTCCACCTTCGTAAAGTCCAGGGCGCAAACGCACAGAATAGTGCTGTCTACCGGGGACTGAGCACCTCACATTAATTAAGGTTGTCAAGAAAATCCCCCATAGGCGTGCTGATAGGCCATGTGGGTATAGAAAATCCCATACCGACACTCTCCATCCAGGTTATTCTAGATTACATCAAATTGACAGTTAATGAACCATCATAGGACAGAAGAGACTTCTCTTTCTGAAGCCATGTGGGTTCCCAAGGAGCAAGGATGAAGTACACGTTTGGGCCTGGATGCAGGACAAAAGTCCTAATGCTGGGCTGGGCTGAAGGAAATGAAGTTTGGGTTTGTTTGTGCTTTTGTTCTTTTTCTGATCGAGATCTGTAATTGAGACAACTGTGGGAAGGGCCTGTCTTGTCATCATGAAATCAGGGAGGTAGTGTAATAAAATGTTTCTAAAGAAAAACTCAGAAACTGGATGTAGAAAACACTGAATTCCATCAGGTCATGAAGCTGTTGGAGATGCCAAGATGACCGTTTATCACTCTAAGTGCAGTAGAACCTGGGGAAATGGAGCTTAAAAATGAAGCCGACTAAATCTCATACAATAGTCAATGTTATCCAGAGCTTCATACAGTTTCCACCCTGAGGTCACCCACACACAATTCTCAGGAGTTCAAACTGTGTACAATCACAAGGAAAAGCTGCATGTGGCAAAAAAAACCAAAAAACAAAAAACATGCTTTTCTATAGAGCAATGTAATCAAGTAATAATATCCAGGTGTAATGAGTAGTAAACTCACTCCTATCTGCTACACCTCGGAGGGGCACAGAAGAATATTCCAAGAACAGTCCCACGCTTCGGATGAAGCAGAGGTCACAAGGCTCTTTTAGTGTTCCCCCAAGGACTCAGGATTACCCTCACAGGACTCCGTTCTTGGACTGTATTGCAAAAGATGTTGTTAAATGCAAAAGGCAGAGAACAATCCCAAGTTAGATAAAAACCAGATAAAATTTAGAGGGTGAATGTGAGCTGTTGAACCGTAATTGTTGACAAAGTAAATAAATAGCCTTGTGCACAGGTTAGCAATGACAGGAAGCTATTTTGGAGTGCTGTAATTAGCAGATATGCAGCTCTCTGCACAAGCCAGTGATATTTACTGAACAAAGGCAGTGTCCATGCCTACCTTACTTCAGATATTTGTCTCTTAATATTCAGATCAGATACTTTGTTTTAAAAAGCCATCAGGATGGGAACAACTGATTGCAAATAATTGATTATACAGTACTGATTAAGTTATTTTCTCAGCTTTAATATCCCTCCCTTTCATTAACATGCTTGCCAAAGTGGCATAATTTGGTAAACCTTAGTTATATGTCACAGTGCTAGAGTGAAACCAGCTCAGTCTATAGCAAAAGCAAGTCACCCATTTTCCTGAAGAAAATTTAGGCTGACTAAAGTCTCTCACTAGAACCTTATCTCAGTACTGCACTGTTTCTCAGACACCACTGTACCCCTGAACAAGCCTCTTTTCTTGGAACACATTAAACTCATGATGGAAATGTGTTGAATAGTCTTTTTCTTAAAATGGGATCATCCTAAGGTTCAGTCAGAGCTCCATGCCACCACCGGGATGATCTTTGACAGTGCTGCTAAAATATCTCAGTGCAATGTTCTTTTTTGGTCCCCACAGTTTCATTCCCTCACAATGTGCACACCACTGTCACACAAATTCCTGCCTGTGTCCATTCCTAAGAAGTCCCACTCTACAACATTTCATTCCAGAATTTTCCTGAAGAAACATGCTATGCAATATTTTAGGTCCTACTCAAGCATACTGACTGTGGGTATCCTTCTAAATGCTGTCAGGGGGAACATTGCAAAGTTCTGACATCCATAGTGTCATCATTGGCAAGGGTTCATCCAATGATGCACTGGACTGGGATGCAGATGGAAAGAAACATACTGTGTAGTGCAATAGTTCAGACACCTAGGAGACTATGAGAAGTTATTCTATATGAAGTTGGCAAAATTACTTGGATATTCATGACTCCTAATGCACTTCAAGAAGCAAAGGCCAACCTATATGTTCATCCAATAGATGAAGGCTGCATGTGTAAGTCAGAGGACTTCTGCAGCAGAAGACATATAGAACGATGGCTCAAGTCAAAAAACAGGAACATGTATGGTTAAAGCCCCAACACTGTAATGATGAGAGTCCCATAGGTTGGATCCACAGTCGCAGCAACAGCACAAACCCATGTTTAAGGTCCTTGTTGGTAAGAGATATACCTCAGACAATACATGAGGACATTTGGATTGATGAGCAAGGAAACCATACCTCTCAGATCTGCACAGTGCCCTTGGCCTGGAGCAAAGCTTGCCCATATGCTCCTGAAAGGAAGAACACCCTTCATCTGTAAAGATGATGCAGTCATTCAATAAAGCAAAATAGTGCTATAGAATTGTTATCTTTACTTTCCACTTGATGGATAAAAATGATCAAATCCCAGCAGGATTTGACAGCAAAGACAACAAAGAAAGAAAAACATTGAACTACTAGTTGTAGTACACAGAATATTAGTAAAGGCCATAACATACTGACTACTGAGGACACCAGATCCAATAATATTTCACTTTATATTGTTCAGGGATTCTCTAAAGAAACAGAACTGATAAAATGTACACACACACACACACACACACACACACACACACACACACACACACGCACACATGCACACGCACACACACGCACATGCACACATGCACACACACACGCGCACACACACGCACACACACACACACATGCACACACACGCGCGCACGTACACACACACACACACAGACTCACACATGGTTTTATTAGATTAGCTTACATGAAATAGACTCAATAGTCCGAAAATGATGATTAGCAGGCTGGAGCTGCGAGGACCTGTTATCGCGTTTGCAGCTGAACTATGTGCCTCTACAGTCCCAGGCTGACGTGAAAGCCAGGAACATTTCTGGAAAGCTGCTATTCCTCAGCCCATATTGGATGTCGGAGGAAACTGAGCTGTGATGGACAGAAGCAGGAGCAACAGCTGCCTTTGCATAGACACATTCATTGTCAAGAGGCTCAGCCGACTGGCAGCATTACTTTTCCCTCTGACTGTTCTGTACTGTAGGGATCCCTGGAAGGTGCCCATTCTAGTGGACTGTATTCCTGTCTATACCTTTCTGGAAATACTCTCCCAAAGCAGCCCATAAGCATGCCTTTTGTGTTGTTCTAGATCCATTCAAGTTAACAAGATGTGATGGAGATTGATTTACATTCAGAATTTTAGAAGCACCAAGATAGGAAAAATGTTTTCTTCAAGGCTGTCAAATACAAGTAGTCAAAACACTAAGAATGTGACATTTATATAATTCCTGATTGTGTCATGGTTCTTCTTGCTATAGGTAGTTTATTGTACATATGTGTAATAATATAAATATATGTGTAAAACTACAAAATGTTTAATAAAAAAAGAATCTATTTGCTCATTTTTATAAATTTTAATTGATGGAACAATGTAAAAATTGTACATATAATTGGGGCTCTATATAATGCTATTTACATATTCTATAATGTTTAGTTCAAAATAAATATATTTACCCCTCCTTTATTATTTTTCTGTGATCAAATTATAAATGTTCTATTTTCTCACTTTTTAAAGTTTATTTTGAATACACGGAAAAGGGAAACCTTTGCAATTCAGTCTTCATTAACTAGATGCATTAAAGTACCATCTATGTATGAACTTTCTGTTAACCCACCTTGAGATGAACAGGTCATAGGTGTGGCAAATTCAACAAGGGTCTTCAAATAAAGTTTGCCATACAGAGATTGTTGTACAAAGCTGTTTACACAGGTGACATCACAGTGGCTCTGTGCAAATACATTTGATGTGAAATATCTCAATAATCATTTCAATAAATGTCAGATCATAATTATTTCTATGTAGAAATTCTGACATTATTGAAATAATTGAATCATAAAAATGTACACCCACTGAGACATCAAAGATGAGTATCTGTGACCTTAGGGAAGATTGTTAGGAACACCCCACTTCCTCCCTGCAAATACAGAATTCAACAGGACTTCAGCGATTGATACTTACCATGTACTGTGTTCTCTCGTTTGTAAACCAGCTCAGTGAGCATTCTGCCTGTGGAGTCACATTTGCTTACAGAAGCCACATACCTCACTGTGTCTACACATAAGCAGCCAGTGGTTTCCAGCAGCTGTAAGGTAAGGCCACAGGTCCTGGCGCCTCACAAGTTTTGCATAGCCAGGTTGCTCCCTATCACCTCAGCTCTGTCAAACTTCTCTCATGTCACGTGACCTGCACAGTCCCAGGAAACAGAAAAACAGCCATAACAGCAGTTCAGCACATCCGTCTCTTCTTCGTGGTTTGCAAATGCAGCCTTCTCTCCCTCAGACCCACACCTTTCCCTCTTTACGTATTCTAGTAAGGTTCCATCTGCACAGCTGTTTTTGTTCTGATATTTTGGACTTCTTGATCCAGGTATGTATTTTCTCACACCCACTGACTTCTATCATGTAAGCTCCATTCCAACAAACAAACAGAATTTCTAACTGAGTGAAAGAAGTGGAATTTTATAGAAAATACAGAAAGGAGGTGTATAAAGCAAGTCTATCTCTGTCATCTCATATCTTGCTGATAGGAATATGTCATTTTACTGTCTATGTACTGAAGTGTCATGGTGACACACAGAAAAACATTGTGTATGTACTATGTTATCACACTTAGGTCCATGTGTGTGCACACACACACATACACACACACACATCCATATTGACAAACATGCATGTAGACACACATATAAGCACAGCCATACACACACACACACACACACACACACACACACACACACACACACATTCACATACAAAGTGATAAAAGATAAAGGCATCCCTCTGTTACAAACCCAGGTGCTGAAGGTCTCAGTAAAGTAAACTCACCCTGCACAACCTGCTCCCCTTCCTAATCCGACTTCCATTGCACCTGAAGGTGGGTCACATCAATAGAATTTGTCTTCCCGATAGCAATTTACAATAACAAAATATACTCTAGTATATATACTAGTATATAGAGAGTATATATATTCTACTCTTCACCTTTCTGTCTTTAAACTGAACAGAGAGCAATTCTCTGAACCTCCTTGAGAGGTGGTAGACAAGAAGGCCCCGCTTCAGAAGGCATCTTGCCCTACTCTAAAAAGAATGGATGCTGATCAAGGAGGCCCAAAAGATGTGAGCCGGTAGGCCCTGTTGAGCATCTCCACTCAGTCTGCTAACAGCCAATCCTGTCATTTGTCCAATTTTGTTTCTTTACGCTCTTCCTGCTTTACTCAGGCATATCCAGTGATGTTTCCGAATGTGAACACAAGGACCGGCCTTGAAGGCTCAGCACCCACGCATCACGGAGACACACAAGAAAATTACTAAGAACACATTTTTGTACTGAGAAGATGCTTCCCAATTCGACAGAGGGTATTTCATAAAAACATTGTCATCTCACACATATATAGAATCCGTATAGCTGCTTATTTGTATGGCTTAAAGTATACTATGTAATAATCCTGTAAATAAACACAATAAGCCCAACACTGCAAACCCAAGTGTAGTCATAGTTTCACTAAGTTCCATGAGCTGTGCTAGCAACTTAATCAAATCCAAGAAAAAGCTAATGGGTTCCAAATTCATAGAAATTCAATGTTGCTGAAACAGGTACATGTCTCAGATGGAACCTCAGTCTTCTCCCTGGACAGACAGTGTCATCTTGGGTTCAGTCTGAATGTACAGATGGTACTCTCCGGCTAGTGGAGAGCATTCTTCATGAATATGGAATCACAAAAGTGACCTAGGACATGAGTGTAGAAGCAAAGTAATGAAGTCTATTTGGCCTCATTTTTCTTCAA
Source organism: Acomys minous (assembly GCF_964271855.1). Lineage (NCBI taxonomy): Eukaryota > Metazoa > Chordata > Mammalia > Rodentia > Muridae > Acomys > Acomys minous. Next base: position 90,825,822 of record NC_140489.1, on the reverse strand, counting down.
ACAGAAGAATCAGAAAATGGTAACAAAGCGGTTACTCTAACTGTGTACCCCATTTCTGTGTGCAAGCCCAACCAAGGGTCCAACAATTGTTTAGAAGTCTTAAAGGGGATACAATCAATGAGTTAAACTGGGGAAATTCTCTTTTCTAACTCATAGTGTACTTATCAACACATATTTGAGTCAGGGAGATGGCTCGGTCATTAAACTGCTTGATATGTAACTATGAGGATTTGTGCTTTGAATGAGAAAAAACTATGTTAAAAACTGAGACTACTGAACACATGTGTAATGCCAGTGCTGGGATAGGAGGGTGGTGTCCTTGGGGCTCACTGGACAACCAGGTTAACCTAATCGGTGAGCCCCAGGTTCAGTAAGAGAACCTGTCTAAAATAATAAGGTGCTATGTCATAGATTAAGACAGCATCAACTTCTGTACTCCATGTCCATGAACATAGACACAAATACACACACAGATACACACACACACACACACAAACACACACCACAGACACAAAAACAGAGGGTTTTTATAACTGATAAACAGTTCTGTTTCAGATTTACTTTTTGCTACTCACCCTCAAAAAATCCTGCACAGTTCAGCATGAAGTATGTAAACATTAAATGCTTAAGCATTATGTAATATTTGGTGTATTTAAAATCCTACATATGTCTAACTATACAAAATCATTACATTGTGGATCTTAAGTATAATTATTGTCAATTAAATATTTGAAAATTAGGTTTATAGGAGGTGGTGAGGGTGACAATGGTTTGTATGAAAGGAGTGTACTAATCAGAAAGAACCAAACACAATCTCTATTTATTTCTGAAGTGACATTATGCCACTCTCTTTTCTGCTTGGCCATTCTCATGCATAGCAGAGAGCCATGGCACCCAGCCTGAATAGTAAAAACGAAGCCTCTCTTCTGTTTCTGCAAGGACTGGCATCAGCAAGCAGACATTCGGATAAGCCAGCCAGCATACAAGATGTGCAGAAGCCAGGCAGGTGAACGCACACTACACTTCCCCTTCCTTACATCTGTCCCCATCAGGCCAAGAGTGACTCGCCATATAGTGATACACCAAACCCAGGTCCAAGCAGGCAGGGACTTCTGCCTGGAGGAATAAGGTGTAGCTGGTTTCCATATGAAAGTGGCCCACACCATTGTCATTTCTGTGGACCCAAGGTGGTAAAACAAATCCGCGTAATCACTACAAACTAATGCGTAGCACATAAAGGATTACTGCTCGAAGCTTCTATTTTTGCCCCGGAAGTCTTCTACTCCCAAGAAGGGAGACAGTTCTGCCTACAAACTCAGATTTGTCATGAAGCTAACATGTCCTGGAATCTCTACCAAAAGGTTAAAGTCAGGCGTTATTGTAGAGGAAGAGAAGCTCATCAAGGCTTATGCTAGTCTTCATAAGGCCTGAGCCAAAGTCCTGGTAGCTCTTTGGCACTGAGGATAAAGGGCAAAGGAAGTCATGTAACATGATATTGAAAAGAAAAATACAGCTCTGGAGTATTACAATGAATTTTCAGTAAAGAAAAGGTCATGTGGGAAACTGGGTGGAGAGGATAACAAGGGTGGTCATAAGGCACTAGGAGAGCAGGGGAGGGTGGTAAAGGAAGGGGAGGCAGGAAAAGAGAATGGAAATAGGTGGGGGAGTATGTCTGGGACAGGGGACGACCCTGGGAGCCTATGTGGGAGACATTTGCCAAGATACCCAACAGCAGGATATATGGAACCTAATGTTGCCACCTCCTGTAGCCAGATGTGACTTCCAGTGGAAGGAGGGGACACCAACCCACTTATAAAACTTTCAACCCAAAATTAGTCCTACCTACAAGAAATGTAGGCATAGAGTTGGAGGAGAGATTGAGGAAATGGCCTAATTTGAGACCAACCCTACAGGAGAGAGCCAGCCCCTGACACTATTAATGACACTCTGCTATGCTTGTAGACAGGACCCTACTATAACTGTCTTTTGAGAGGCTTCATCATCAGCTAATGAAACCAGAGAGGTCTCCCTATTGAGACTTTAGGCGAGAGTAGCATGGAAGAATGGGGAAATAGTAGGACCCACAGGGTCCTGGAAACCTACAAGAAGAACTTTATGACAGGCAGATCTGGGTCCTGGGGTCCTCCTCAAACTAAGACACCAGCAAAGGATATTATAGGCAGTAAACTTTGAACCAATACCAAGACCTAGCCGACGAACATGATATTCTCCACCGTTGAGTGGAGAGTGAGATCTGACTCTCACACGAACTCTGATCCCCTTTTCTGACCACATCTCCTGGATGGGGAGGCCTGGTGGCACTCAGAGGAAGGATAGCAAGTTACCAAGAAGAGACTCGATATTCTAAGAGCATATATAGGGGGAGGAGGTCTCCCTCAATCACAGACATAGGGGAGGGGAGAAGGGGGGAAGTGGGAGGGAGGGAAGAATGGGAGGAAACAGGGGAAGGGCTAACAATCAAGATGTAATATGAATAAATTAATAAAAAAAAAAAAAAAAAAAGAAACCAGAGAGATGCACAGCCGAACAATGGGTGAAGCTCAGGGAATCTTGTGGAAGAGTGGGAGGAAGAATTGAGAGAGTCAGAGGGGTCAAGGACACCACAAGAAGACCTAAATAGGAAACTAACCTAGGATCACGGGCCTCGAAGAGACTGAACCACCAACTAAAAAGCTTGCATAGGCTTGACCTAGACCCACTACACATATGTAACAGATGTGTTGCCAAGTATCATGCGGGCCCCCTAACAGTGGGAGTAAGGGCTATCTCTGACTCTGTTGCCTGCCTTTGGATCCCTTTCACCCAGCTGAGCTGCCTTGTTTGGCCTCAGCTGGAGCAGATGCACTTAGCCTTGCTGTGAGTTCAAGTGCCAAGGCTGTGCTGGTTGCACTTAGGGTCCCCATTCTCTGAGAAGAAGAGGGTGGGTTGTGGGGAGGAGATATGACGGTGCGACTGGGAAGAGAGGGTGGAGGGAGCTAAGATTAGGCTATAAAACACTTAAATAAAATTAAATAATAAATAAAATTTATTTGCATGCATGTGGCATTTGTAGACTCTGTTAAAGAAAGAGACTGTATCAATAATCAAACAATACTATGTGTAAAAAAAAATTGGCATCCCAATTTGGAGACATATTGTCTTAGCCAAGTGTAAATAGTGTACTTTTACAGAATTCAATATGTGTTTAAATAAAACATTTAGTCATTATAATATGTACTTTAGAAATTTATCTTACTTTTTTGTGTGACTAGCATAAATATTATACTCACAAATAAAAGGCTATAGAATAATTGTTCATGTTATCAAATGTGCTAGTACATCCAGGTTTAGACAAATCACTGAAACATAAAACAGACTCAGCCATAAAAGTTTTCCCAACTCCATAGCATACTAGATTATTTCTTCACCTACTCATTCATCTTTTAATCATTCAGCACAAAATATATGCTGATCGTTCTGCTGAGCTCTGAAGATGTAAAAGTAAGTAATTAATCTCAAGGAGCACTTACGCAATATCAGGAAGGAGGCAGACAATTACGTAGGTTGGCTGTTAGGATACTTTACTCTGCTAATCAATTTATCAAAGATATTGCTCCAGATAACAGGCAGCAATTACTTTTCAATAAGTATCTGTTTTAAGAAAATGCACACAGACTGCAGGGGAACAGTTAGGAGAGGTGGTAGATGTCAAAGTGAGGTGAGTGGGAGAAGAAGCTTCTTAAGAGAGTGGGAAGACAGGTGGCTCAGCTGAAAGGGCGTGCCTGTAGCAACAGTCACTGCATCCGGGTAACTGTTAGGTAGCCTTATTCGGACAGCAGCTGAGTCGCACAGACATGGAACATGCTTTGCAGAGGGGAGCTCACAAGGTGGAAATGAAGAATTACCGGGCAGTATTCTTCTGTTAGTGAAAGCACAGGTGGTGAGGTGTGAGTAAGGATGGCGGACAGTCTTTGTCAAGACTGAACTCAAGAGAAGCTAAACGGTGTGGTACAGATACAGATAAATGTGTCATCAAGATTGACATTCTGCCTTCGGCAGAAACAGGGACGTTTTGCCTGATGGCTTGCTTGCCACAAAATGGGCAGGCTTGGATGAAGGCAGAGTCGACAGCCAAACTCTGCCAAGACAGGATAAGCAAGTACTCAATAGTTCCTTCCTCAAATATACGTCTGTGAGATATACTGGACCAGAAGTCTGAAGATGATGCTCCAAAATTATCCAACTGTTCAAGCAACAAGCTGTCTCTGTCATCTTCTCATTTAGGAAGCTGCTGACCTGCACTTCAAGTACACACAGGTAATTAAGTTTTATTCCTTCTCAAGGCTCTGATGGGGTTGAAGACCAGATAGTTACAGTTAAGCTTAGTTGTTTAAGGGTTAAGATGTTTTTAATTCTTGATGGGATCTTTAAGTTAACAGAGGTGAGATATGATAGATATTGATTTTCCTCTGGAATTTTTGGCTCACCAAGATAGGAAAGATGGGTTTTTTTCAAGTTTGCCAAATACAAATAACCAAATCACTATGATTCCTGATTGTTTCATGGTTCTTACTGCTGTACATAGTTTATTTTATTTGTGTGTAATAATATGAATGTATATTTAAAAAGAAATATAATTTTAAAAATTGACATTCTGCATGCTTCCTATTTTGGAATTTTCAAAAGGTGAAAACATCTCCCCTCAAAATGACTAACTGCTTCTCAGAGTCAGTACTATTTGGAGAAAAGTCAGTATTGATTTGGAAGTTCATTTACTTTTTCACCATCTGATCACCACAATCAATCCAGAGTTGTTCCTTAACTCCTATATTTCTGGATGTGACCATTAATAAATTATGATTTCATAGTACTGTTATTTATTCAATAATACAAAAATGTCCAACCTACATGAAGTTAAATATTTTACATGTCAAAATGGAATTAGGTTATTAAAAATAAATGCAAATACAATCCAAGATAAACAGAGTTTTGTTTCAAAGTGTATTTTATAATCTTACATAACGAAATTAATGCTTATAAACAGTAGCCTTTAAATAAAATTCATAAACTAACACATTAAAATCAAATTATAAGCTAACTATATTAAAAATCAAGTACTCTTTATGCCATAGCTCAGATTACATTGTCTCAAGATTCTGATGATTTGAAGTTATTTGCCCTGGACCCTATCTTTTCTAAGGCATATACAATTGTGTAAGTCTTCCTGTAATATAAAAGATGCTTTTTCATTTTGGCGAAGTTCATGCAAGTGAGATTCTAGGGAAATCTCTTGATATGGTGTTAAAGGAAAAATTTTAAATACCAAACCAAAGCTGAAGTTAAAAATAAGTACACCAATGAATTGTAAACACTTAGACACACTTTCTTTAGATTTTTACTTTGAATAAAATGACTTTGCTTTCTGTTTCTTCATATGGTCTTTTTATAGATTTGTCCAATGTATTTCAATAGAATTTCCATTTCACTTAGATAGAAACACGATAGATAGAAAGATAGATGAGTGATGGATAGAGAGGGGTAGGTGGATGATAGATTGACTGATAGATTTAAATATACAGAGATATAGTAGATATATACTAGTACAAGAATGATAAAACTCCTCTATACTTAGTCTATGACTATGCAATACCTATCTATGAAGGGGCTCACAGGTCACACATGAATAGTGTGTGTGGAAGTGAATCTGGGTAAAGCCCGGTTTTTGGAACACAACAAAAAGATTGCCGCTTACATTTTCATGCCTACAGCTAAATGTGTTTCAGACTAGAATAGTTGTCATGGTGATTTGAAATGTGGACCAAATTGATTATCTTGCACTTCAAAGAGTATTCTGTCCACGTGAATGATTGCTATAGTTACATTTTTATGATGGATTTTGGGATTTCCTTGAAGAAAGACTATTCTAAACAGTTCCCCAAAGTCAAAGACTGACAGTTAAGCAGCTGAATGAGTAGACGTTTGAGTAAATAATAAAGGGTTTATTGACATGGAAGCATGCTGGTAAAAATATGCTTTTATAATGTTCAGTTTTAATCACACAGATCTAACTTTGAATCTTAGTTAAACCATTAGGAAAAATGCAACAAAACATAAAAACAGCTGCCCAGCCTCTAGAGAGGAATTATTTTTATTTAAGTTCACATTTTATACCTGGGAATATATGTTTTCAAAAGCATTTGTCTAAATCCACGTTAATACGGAGAGAGGACTTAAGTTATGTCTTTGATTTTATAAAGGACATGCTTACCTAGCACACTATGGTGGCCCCTCCTCTGTGTCTCTAAGTTCCATACACATGACAGCTTGTAAATATGATGCATTATTACTCAATCATTAATGAGAAAATTCACAGTAAACCAGGTAACCAACCACACTTCCACAAATAATCACGATGATAGTATGATAAAGCTCTTCGCTTGAACTTAGGTTCACAGAATACTAATATGTGGAATAGCTCTGATTTTTCCTTATTTGTTTGAGCATAAGAAAAACATTATAAATTTTTAGCATTTTCTCTATTGTAGTATCTAATGAAGCAACAGTTCTCTTTCTTCTAAAAGCAGAGTAAAGAGACTTCCCCATCTGTCAATATTGTCAGCCAGGATGTTGCATACTACAGATGAGCATGACGTCTATTTCCAGTTCCATACTTGAGTACATTCATGACTCAGACAATTTCCCATCTCACCGTGAAGCACGGAGCCTCCTATTCCTCAGAACAGTCACTGCTTCAGTGGAGGACTTCACTTCAAGGTCTGGCCTACACTTCATAACCTGCATTTGCATATTTCTCTTTATGCTGCTTTGTTTGTTCACCAAGGTCTGTACCCATGTACTTGATGATTTTGTTAGATACACAAACAGAAAAAAAAAATAAACAGAATCAGGTTTTTCTGATATTTAATAACAGGTCAATGTCATGTCAGTATCAAATCTTAAATGGTTTTATTTACATGGTGTTTTTATTATTTTTTGTTTTGTTTTGTTTTTGATAAGCTAGAATACTGCATATGCTTAAAGTGGAGAGCAAACATATTTTAAATGGGTTCATAAGTAGACACAACAAATCTCAATACTTTTAAAACTGATTTTAAAAGTTTTCCAAGGTAATGATTTTTTCTGTCTTTTCACTCAAGTGTGGGGTCCTGATTAATATAAATTCATTTTCTTCCCAAGGAAATGTTTACTTAGCTTTGAAAATCTATGAGAAAAGTACATCATTACATAATTTCTAAATATCACACACACACATACACAAGTACACACACAATTACACACACAATAAGAGTAAACATAGGCACACACAAATGCATACATACATACATATCAAAATACACACACACATATAATCAGACAAACACACACTAGCATGAACACACAATTCTTTATGCCTAAAATCTGTTTCACACTTATTATCTCATTTTTTTCTCAAAATGACACTACGGAATTAATAACTAGGCTAGGATCTGTAGTTATAGTTTTTATTGGAAAAGGTAAATAATGGCAAAGTGAATTGAGCTTTAATCTATTACATGAATCTAACTATCAGATATTTTTTTATTAAGTAGATTCATCTCTCAGTGAGGGACAGTAGAAACTTCACTTGTGTGTGGTATTTAATAATGATGAAGAACAGGACCATAGACAACTACCTCATGGTTTTGATCCATGGAGTTCTGTGATAGATATTGATAATGAACTCAATAATTAGTCTATTCAAGTATATATTGGATATACATAATATAACAAGTATTCAGAAATAATACATATGATTTTAATCTAATTTTAATATTTTATTTATGAGATAATTATGTATTTAAATTATTACAGCTTAATTATTTGTGCTATGTGCTAAAGTTCGTTAGTCCTTGTCATATCACTTCTGGGCATTTATTGAGAAGATACCAAGTGAATCTGCTTAGATATTTGTATATCTGCATCAATAAGTGTCTGCAATTATCAACAGTTTCATCTGAAATTTTTATTTTAGTTTTTATTAATTTTTGAGTATTTTACACAAATTTACAATGAATATGCTCAAAACCATTTCTACATTCCCCTTTAGCTTCTCCATGTCCTCTCCAGCCCATCGTCCTCAAAATCTCATGACTTTCCTCTTTAATAATCACTAAGTCCTGTTAGTGCTGTTCATACACACCCAGGTGCTGCCATCCACTGGAGCAGGAGCAATGTACTGGTCACTTCCTCCCCAAAGAATAGTGATTCTCCCTCCTCCAGCAACCATCAACTGCCTAAAGCTCCTGCTTTATGGTGAGGGCATCATGACGTCCTCTCCAAACCATGCTAGAATTTGGATTGTTTTGCTCTTTTGCAGATGTTGTGCAGGTGACAACAGCTACTGTGAAATTAGAGTGCAAACACACGAATTAAAGATTTACACTTTTTGTTCTATAAGTAGATTATGTCTTAGCAGAAGGAGAGGAAGCATACATTAGTCAGTTCTGTAGCCCTACAATGGAAGTATTAATGACATCCAAAATGCATCAACTAAGCTCCCCTGCATTGTAACACTAATACGTGAACAAATTGAACTCCTGCACAAACTTTAAGATCCTCTTTAAATCTGCAATTTATCAAAAACTTTAAATACTTTTCCTTATTATCTTGATCCAGTCTCTGTAATTAATATCAAAATATAGGTTCATGTGGGTAAAATGTTAGAACATTTACTTAGGATGATTCAGTAATCTAACAATTACACTCTAGCATATGCTCTGTTTACTTTATATGTACTTCCTCATAAAAATTCATCTGTTTTAGGTGATCCCTTCATTTATTCAACAAGCAATGGAGTGATAAATTTGAATAACAGTATTCCTAGAATTGCTTTAAGGTTTGCTTCCCATAAACAGAGCTTTATAAGACCATTATTCTGCTAAGTGGACATAATACTAAACTTCTAAAATCATATCCTTGCACCTGTAGACCAGTGCAGCTCCCAGTCCTCATCAGAGATGTTTCTTTTTGAAGTAGATGGAGATTAGGGAAGAAATTCACAACTGTTCAACGTTCAGAGGAGAGCTGATATGGAGTGCCCGCCTCTAAGTGGGATGTCTGTATCATACCCTTCCCCTCAAGGACCAGCACTCATCTTGGAAGAGGAGGCGGAAACATTGTAAGAATAGGTGTTTTCAAGACATGACAGGCATTATACACAAGTATTCAGAGTGGCTGTGACTTCATGTACAAAACCTGTACAAGAACAAGCTAGCCATATTGTAGCATGGATTGGATGCAGGATAACGGATTCTCATCCATAAATAAGGAGATATTGGCAACCACTGGCTTCTGGAATAAGAAGAGACAGTTGTCTTAGTTGCAGCCACTGATAGGCTGTCATGTCCCAGTAATACTATGCACAAACTAATGAGCTGTTAGATTCCAGTGGATGGCCATACATCTATGCACATACTGGTAGGCTAAAGTGGAGTCACCATGCTCTTAAGGGTACACAAAATTGAAAGAGGAAAATTGAGCTATAGAAAAAAAATTGGAGAAGTAAGTGGTGGTTGCCACTGATACAAATATATTACATTCATCAATTAATTTTTCAAAAGTTTAGACAATCCAGGTTTTATATCTGAATAGTAAGTACTACGACTAGTTTCTATTCTCCCTTGTAAAAACTGCTGAAAAATTTAAAGGACTAGCAATTATAGCTACATTTTTATCATATATTCATTATGCATACTCCTGATATTCCTACAAGTATCTCATAAAACCATGTGTTGACCATGTTTTCCCATCTTACTTTGTCCTCTTCTTTTTTTTTTTTCTCCTCCCCATTACTGTTAGTTCCCTTCAGGACACTACACTTTTTCTCTTGTCGTTTCATGATATACCCACATGCATGATGCAAATGAAAGAAAACATAAGATATTTGTCTTTCTGACTCTCACTTATTTTATTCAGCAGGATAGTCTGAAGGCTACATTATCTTTCTGCAAACTACATTATTTAACTCTTTGTGTCTAAATAAAGTTGATTGTATATCAGGCTCTCTGGTGCTGGGTTCTTGGGCTAATTCCATAACTTAGCTATTGTGAATACATGAAGATTAGAACAGTTTGTCAGAGATCTCAGCAGCTTGACTTAGTCTTACCCAGCAGTGGTATAATTGAGTCATATTTACTATGGTGCTGGACTAGTTTACACTTCTGCCAACCTTGTATAAGGGTTCCATGTGCTCCACATCATCACCAGCCTTTGTTATTTGTTTCTTCATGACTGGTGTTCTGACTGGGGTGAGGTAGACTCTTATTATAGTTATAATTTACATTTCTTATTTCTCTGATGGCTAGTAATATTGAATACTTTTTATCTGTTTAGCGACCATTTTCCTTCATCTTTGAGAACTAGCTGTTCATTGCATTGTCTTATTTATTGATCAGGATTCTTGATTCTTTTTTAATATTTACCAGAAATAGACATCTAACCCTCTAAAATGTCTATTTGACTATTTGACTAAGTGACTTTTTGACTATTAAGACAGATACATACTCAATAAAAGACTTTAAGATAACGTCATGACTTTCTTTCTAAACATTTATAGAATTCAATATGTATTTTATAAAAATCTAACATATTTTGGTTTCATAATAAACCCATTAAAGGCTTCACTAATGAGCACATATAGGTAATAAGCCAAGGGTAACTAAAAGCCACAACCCAGGAACTTAACAAAGCCACGGCCTATCACCACATGTAATCTTTCACTTAACACTAATTACATTTTAAAAATCCTCTAAGTGGTCTTACACATGACAGCTGAAATTTTGTGCTTGGAAGTGATACAGACTTCTAGATACTCATTTTACTCTTGCTAATTATGTGGTTTCTTGGTGTTTTCATTATCCTCTGGATGGTGGTGACATAAAACAGACCTATGGATGCTGCAGGGAAGAGTCAGCCCATAACAGCCTAAGCACTCAGCAAGTATTAGTTATTAAAGTTCAATATCTATTACACTCTGTTTCAATACCCTCAAAAACCTTGGGGCAAATGCGGATTTTCACAACAATTCCCTACCTTGCCTGAGGGTTGCATAAAGCTCAATATGTAACCAGACTTTTTTTTTTCTCAGCTCTGAGTATAAGTCTGAAAGTACTTACAGATTTTAACACGCCTATGCATCTCCCTCCTCAGTTATATCCCTGGCAACACTAATGCTATAAAATATGGCCTAATTATAATAAAAATAAAAAATTTTAAGTCATAAATTTGCTAATTTTTATTAGAATTTTAGGCAAAATAATTATGTGAAGAAATAAGTAAAATGAGTCAGTAAAATAAAATGAAAGCAAGAAATCACAAACCGACTATGCCATTACGTATCGTGTAAGGTCAAATGCTTTAAACAGGTATAAGTGAAAATAGCTTACTAATATCAACTTGAACGCTAATGCCCCTTATCAAAGTGATTAATTCAGTTTTGTGACTGAGAATGTCCTGAACATGCTGCATGGTGAGCCAGATGGAAACTCTTCCTCTTATCTGCCTCTTACCAACACTTCCTTGTGCTACTGTGTAATGGGAATCTGGGAGGAGAAAAGTCATAAACTCTTAACATCAAACTGTAACGAAAAGAATTCTTTCAGTAAAACTTTTCTTCCAGATAGTCACCAAGCACATTAACAACCCCAAATTCGGTACTCTGCACTGTGCAAAAGGGTAAACATAAGAAATGGAGGGGTCACAGTCTGAGCTTTCCCAACCTATGCAGTGTCCTTTACGAATTTCTGTCTGTTGGGCTCATTGGTTTTGCCCATTCCATCAGAAAAGATAGAAGAGAGGAATGTTGTTGCCTTTTACTTTTCAATATTCCCAACATTTGTTACCATGAAAGTGAAATGGATTTCTTCAATCTGCGGGAAGAGCTTAGAGGAATAAAACAGAGTAACTTTTTTTTTTTTTTTTTTGGCTAGAAATATAACTTTTTTTTAAATTAATTTATTCATATTACATCTTGATTGTTAGCCCTTCCCCTGTTTCCTCCCATTCCTCCCTCCCTCCCACTTCCCCCCTTCTCCCCTCCCCTATGTCTGTGATTGAGGGAGACTTCTTCCCCCTATGTATGCTCTAAGATTATTGAGTAACTTAAACTGTGAAAGATAACTAACAAAAGTATTAGGGGCATTTGTGTGTGTTTTAAAAGTGGGGAGGGGGATAAGGAGAGGGAGACAGACAGATTTTTCATTTCCAAATTTAGTAGATTTATAATTAGGTGAGAAGGGCATAGACAGCTATATGATACATAGATAGTATGTAGATGGAGGATAGGTAGACAGATACATAGACAATAATGAACAGGTGTGAGGAAGAATATGATTTTGTCTCTGACACTTTTACCTTTCAATTTCTGAATGTTTCTGTGTAGTAACAAAAATATTTTTGCGTAATGCTCAGGTTAACAACAACAGCACACTCTGAGAAATCTATCACTAGGGCATTTTTTTGGTTGTGTAAATGCCACAAAGTGTACTCACACAAACACAGATAGCAAGGGTCAATCACTGAGCCTGATCCCTCGACGCAATCACGAGAAGAGCAAATAGCAGATGCTCGAGACTCTGGCAGCTTCCAGGGCAACACTGCCAGCTGTTTGGGGAAGAATCATTCTTCATAAGTAGAATGAGTACACTTAAATAACAACAAAAGTTAGAGTAGAGCAAATGCATAGACCAGAAATACCATTTATTATCAATATTAAGGACAATATAAATACACAGTTGATTATATATGCTGTGGTTCTACAGAACTGAGTGTGTTGTCGGCTTATAACCACAGATATGTGACCATGGAGTTTCACTCCAATGTGAGTATAGCTGTGCTGTCACTAGGTGTTACACATTGTTTAACTCCGGTTACAAACTACAGGCACTCCGTGTTCTGAGCATCTGGCATCCTTTCACTGAAGTGTCACGGTATGCTTCGTGATGTGTGTGTAAGAACATCTCAAAGAACACAGTGGAAGTGTTCAGTTATTAAAATCCCAAAGGTTAAACTTTATGTGTCATAGTGTACAATACTGTATGCACATCTGACTTAATATTTGTAAAGAAACTTAATATTAAAAAGTTTAGCTCCACTCTTACTGTTATAATGTTAAGTAAACTAGAGTTTCACACTTTCAAGAAACCAGCTTTCTTTGTCACGAGCTTGATATCATCAAATTATATCATTAAAATTATAGTTAACATGAACTAGATACCTCTAGAAGCCAAAAAAAAAAAAAGGCATAGGATCTCTGAGCACAGACGTTAAAAAGTAGTGTGAACAAACAAAGAAGGATGCTAAGAACTGAATTCTGGTCTTCTGCAATAACAGCAAGTATTCTTAACAATTTAGCCATCTCTCCATCCCCTGAAATAATTTTTACAAATTTTAATTGGAGGCATGTGTGTGTGTGTGAATAATTTATATGTGTGTGTGATGCTTGCACACATGGGGGGGGTTCATGTATCTGCAGTGCAGAATTCAGAGGTAGATGTGGTACTCTCCTCTATAAGTCTCTACTATTTCAAGACAGAGCCTGTCACTGAAGCTGGGGCTAGACTAGGCCAGAAAGCTCCATCAAGCCTCTTGTCTCTAGACTCTATATCATGTCACCAAGGTTACGAACACACTCAATTTTAACATGAGTTCTGGCATCAGAAAATAGATTCTCATGTTTCAGTAGTGATTGTTCTTTCTACTGCACCATCTCTCCAGACACCAAATAAAATCTTATCTCTGACAAACATTACCACTTCTTAATTTTGTAGATGCACTTATTGTATGGTATTAGCTTTTCTCTCTTTTAAAGCTAAGCACTCACTTATGCCTACTAAAGCTGGCTTCAACATGCAGTGCAGACTAGATAGAGAAGTCACCAAAGAAGATGGCTGCAGAGGCAATCACAGGGCTTCCCTCTCCGTGTCAGTAGTTACCTGAGCCTGCCTGCAGATTTTCATAGAAGAATACTTCACTTGGTACGCAATGGCATTTACTGCTATAAAAAAAATGAATGTCTTTCTCATAGTTTTCTCCCTGTAACACTGAGGTTTCACTGCATTAGCAGAGAGCTGTCAGGGGCTACTGAGTGTCTTGTAAGTACTCAGCTGTTCTTGACACTGACAAACAGTGCAGAGCTTGCTGATCCCTGTGCATCAACCTTTATGTCAATGTCCCACCATCCTGAAAGAAAAAGAGAAAAAAGGAGAGCAATAGAGATGTTTTATTCATACAATTTATGATTTCTAAATTACAGACATGTGGTTACATATAACGAAAACAATTTATATTAACTGGAAATCAGAGAAATATTAAAATGCAATCAAATAAACCCATAATACCAGTAAGCAAACTCTATACTGCGACAATGTCTATGCACGCAATTAATTATAGAAATTAATAGAGAAATCAGTTTATGCCATAGTGTCCACTTATCTTCTGTTTTTACATAAGCGTGGACATTTTTTGTATTTATAAAGGTTACTCTGTGTGACGTCATGCTTTCATCATAATTTGTTAAACTATTTTTCCAAATTTTTAATTTCTTTTTTGAGATCATCAAGAGTGTACGGTTTCTCTCACACAGCATCTCCTGGTGCAGACAGCTGTGAGTGCTTTTCTCCTTGCAGTAAATATCTCTCCTGCTCTCTCTGCTGTTCTCCTGAAGCAGAAAGATGCCACATTGGGAGATGTTGTTTGGAGAAAATCAGAAGACAAGTAACTAAAGCATATCAGTAATGACCACAAACTTAGAGTAATTAATGTTACATGTTGTTAAGAGGAAAATAAATGAGTAAATGGATTAAGCCACAAGAAATAAAGCTAGGTGCTCATAGCAACAGCAATTTTGAAGAACATATTGTCAATTAAAAGACCTGGAAAGAACACATATCCCTAAAGGAAAGTAAGTGACCCACATGACAGAGAACACAGAACAGTATTTAAAATAGATTAATATTATCATATCTATAAAATTAAAGTAATAAAACATCTAGAAGCACTATAGAAGCTTTTCTTTAAGACACTAGAGAAAACAAATATTTCTTAGAAAAAATAAGTAAATAACCATGAATGAGACAAAATGATAATCTGGACTTCGTGCAGTTAAAATCTCCAGTTCTTTGGAAGACAGTCATGAGGAAATGAACAGGCACACTACAACATAAAATATCCATGTGTTGTTTTTATTTCCTCAAAAAAAGGGAATGAGTTGAAAGCCTTTCCCAAGCTTTACAAGCACATTTCTTGGGCTGAGCATAGAGCATTTGATCTAACTATCCCTAAGCCTAGGCCTGAGAGATTCTTACCTCCATACAATCAAATGTTCTGCAAGCCCAGGCCTTGAAAGCTTCAGCCTCCAGCCTCCATTTGCTAACCTGAGCATAGAATGTGTCAGCCTTGGAAACATCCTATCTAGGTATTTCTGAATGCTGGCTGGCTGGTTCGACTCATCTGTCTGTTCTGGCTCAAAACTCCTCTCCAAGGTGACGGATTCAAACAGGCTTCTGCCTCTGAACTCCATGAACTGCACAAACTTAACAGAACTCAAATGAACTGCACTGAACTATACTGTACTCCCAAATTCTACTGTCTCCATGAACTCCACTGCGCTCTCTCTCTCTCTCTCTCTCTCTCTCTCTCTCTCTCTCTCTCTCTCTCTCTCTCTCTCTCCCTCCCTCCCTCCCTTCCTCCCTCCCTCCCTCCCCCCTCCCTCTCTCTCTGTGCTGCTCCTAAGTAGCTTTTCCTTCCTGTTTGTTCTCTTGAGAGTTGACTATATCCTATCTCTGATATCTCTGACTCATTGTGTCAAATCATTCTCTGATTCATCACTTTGTCTGACTCTCAATTATACATCACAGTTTGGGATTAAAGGTGCATACTAAATCCCAGCCAGAAGGATTAAGGTGTGTCATGTCTATATTCTAGCCAGAGGAATTAAAGGTTGTACCATTGGACTGTTTGTATTTCAGCCAGACCACACAGAGCTAGGTCTTTGGATGTCATCTCTTGCCAGAGCTGGATTAAAATTTCTCTACTGAGAGGGGACAGTGGGAACAGGAAGATAAGAGTGAGGGAAATTACAATCCAAATATTATGTGAATAAATTAAAATTTATAAAAAAGAAAGTGCAAGAGAAAAATTTTCCAAAAGAATTCTCTCTACACATATGTACCTGTCTATATTCAGAATATAAAGGCAACAAAATGATAAAGAATAAATTCATACCACAAAAAGCAAAGCAAAGTTTTAAATGATGCTTTTTTAAGAAACATAAAGACATGTCTACATCAGTAAGATAGTCTGCTTTGGTATCCTTTATTCACTAAGAATATATAAGTTAAAATGATGAGACACTGTTGTACAATTCCATAGTCATTTTAATATATAAAATTTAGAGTCCCTGAGCACCAAATATTAAATATAAAAATTATACATCCTAGAAGTAGTATAAAACTATACACTGTTGAGGCCTGCTCCTTTGGGGTAGTATAACTATAGAAATTTTTATTTTAGGCCCACTAGCTCCATCATTTCAGCTTATTGCTGGTATAAAAAAATCTCTATACGAGGTCAGGTTGGCCATAAACTATGTTTATCTTCAGTCAAACTTATTATCCTCTGAACTCATTACTCTGCTGTACCCAGTAGGGAAACTGAATGAAGAATTTGATTCAGGAACCACTTCATAGGAGGGAATGAAGGGCCCACATTAACAGGGATTATGTTAATAGGGTCCACATGAGCAGCAGTCAGACTCCATTCTGTTAAAGGACACCAGACTCCAAGGTATCACAAAAGACCTCCAACTCTGGCCCAGAAAGAACTCCCTGGATGAGGTCAAGCTGACTAAGAGCCAATGTTTATGTTCTAAGAAAAAAAATCCATACCCACAGCTCTGGATAAAAGTCCCTGCATCAGGTGACTTCAACCACAAATCATATTTACGACTAAGAATGTCTTATGGCCTTGGTGGTCAGTGAGAATTCCCCACCCCCACTCTTGCAGCTGTCTATGATCAAACTGGCCAGAATAGGGGTCAATAAAACTTGCTTTGTCTAAAAAGTAAAAAAAGAAATAGTTTGAGTCATAGCCAGCCACCCTCCTGTCTACTCTGTCCCCATTGCTTGAGCAAATTGTGGAGTTTTTCTATACAAACTAGCTCTGGCAGAGGCAGGTTGTCACAGTTTCTATGCTCTTACATTGCACTGTGTCCCTGGAGTCAATATCTGTTTTTCTTTCTGTCTGGAAATAAAGCTTTTTCTCTTTCCTCTCATGAGTATCCTCTGTGTTTCATTTGCGTGACCCCAGACCCTACATAGACATCTTTACAAAACCACTCCATAGTTTTAAATGTACTATTGTCTGACCCCAAACTTGCTTTTCCCTGTATTTAACCAAGAGAATTAAAACATTAGATTACAAGCTCACACATATTCATCCCATGCTAAGTATTCACATATATCCTTTTAAAAAATTATAGCCAGTAATAGTCCAAGAAACTGCATGAAAATTCTAAACACAGAAGTGACCTTAATGCACAATCCCATTTACCTTATTTCTAGAACAAGAGACCCCAGTCCTCTATGGCAGCAGCAGAGGAATGATGCTTTCCTGAAAGTGATGACAAGCTAAGGACACAAAGAAACATTTTACAAATTCATTTATTTGTTGGTAGTGTGTATCCTTTAGAATTTATGTTCTAGAAAGTGAAGATACTTATGCCTTCATCATTTATGTGTTCTAGACCTATCTTCAGTAAATATTGTTAGAAATTATAAGAGCTGTACACTAGAGATATAGTTTAGTAGTTAAGAGTGAAAACTAAACTTTCAGAGGGCTCCATACTTGGTTCCCTGTAGAGGATGTAAACATGTTTTTGTTTTGATCCCAAGTGTGGGATGTGAAACCAAATTGTGTGAGGGTGTGTGGGGTTTTGTCTGCTGAAAACAGACTTGTGAATAAACATTTGGTTTTTGCCCACTAGAATAGGAACTGCCTCTTATGAGGGCATGATTCTTGCCAATTGATAAACATCCTTGTACAGACTCTGAGGGGGATATACATATATCAGCCCAAAACAAGAGGCTTGGCTTTTTGGTCTTGGCATCATTTCCTGTTGTTTGGCTGTTCAGTGCTACTCCTCAAGACAATCCTAGAGAGAAACACTCTAGAGAATGCTTGAGGGTTCTGGGTTCTGGATGCTCCTCTGGATTCTGGCTGCTGCAGTTGTGGTGACCTTTGCTGAATTTCTGGTTTGCTGTTTAGTTGGTCTACTGGAATCTTGCTGCCTGCACCAGTGGAATCATTCCAAAGAACTGAGTTTAAAAATGCCCACTTCTGTTCACATTAATCTCTTTTCTCTCCTATCTAAAGTAGGTGGGCTGTAAGAGAGGTAGATGAATTAAAGAACCCCAATTAAAATAGGTTTGAAGAAGTTCAGAGCCTACCGTTCCCAGCACACTACTTGGGGAGCTGTCCCTCCAGCCCCAGGGATCTGACCCTCTTTTCTGGAATATTTGGGAACCTGCACCCATATGTGCACATACCCACATATAACTAAAAATAAACTTAAATAAGATATAAAAAAATAAAAGTAAAGTTCATGATGAATGTGAAAGAACTGAAATGCAAGAGAAATGGACACTAATGAAAAATTATATATGTTCACATTATACCTTGGCCCATAAATTTCTCAGTGTACCAAACAAAATGTACATAGTTATTTTCTTTGAGTTAAATTAATGACAGGTGCATTCACAAGTAGTTAGTTATTCTCTCCATATAAAATATGTAAAGAAAAAGAAGAACTCTCCTTAGAAAATGCCCATCATAACTGTTATGGAGCAAGTATTCATCTTGCTATACAATATTTACCTTTGTTGAGTTTAAATAAAATCTATAAGGCCAATTTCTGGGTCTTAAGCAAAGTTGTGTTACCGTGAGCTACTGAATACCATAAGACAGCTTTAGTGTCTGTGTAGAATTCTATTTTTTAGTTCTGTATAGCATCCATTCTTCAATTACCATCAAGAACCCTACAGTCTTAGATAGATATTTGTAAAACTGGTCTTCTACCAATTTGACTGAAAAGCACAAAGTGGGATTATAAATTCCCACTGTGCTC
Source organism: Acomys minous (assembly GCF_964271855.1). NCBI lineage: Eukaryota > Metazoa > Chordata > Mammalia > Rodentia > Muridae > Acomys > Acomys minous. The sequence goes on along the minus strand of NC_140489.1, from coordinate 90,806,663 downwards.
AGTTTAGTGGAACTGTTAAAGCACTTGAAGATTTAAGTTCTGGGTGCCACCTTTAGGGGTGTGCTACACATATGGTGACTGTCCTGTGGTTCCATGTGCATGGGTAGAGCCCTGTGCACTACAGATGAGATATCACTCAGGTCTCCATTCTCTTCAGTAGCCAACTCCAACTCAAGACTTTAGACTCGGGTGCTCTGTACTTCACAATGGTTTACATCATTACAATGTTAACATTTTTTGTTTCTAGCTAGATTCCTATAGCTTAAGATTGTTTTAACTATCCTTCCTCCTTGCCCCAATGCCAAAACATCCCCTCCATCTGGACTCTGGGAAAACTACTTCTCTTTTGTGGCTCAGCTTATGGTACTTTCTGTAGACTTCTTGGGGATAAACTCTAAGATTTATTTGGTAACATTATGTTTCCTAAAATAATACTCTTAACATGTTAAACCACCTACCCACCACTAGATGGTGTGAGAGTTGGAGGCGGGGGGGGGGGGCTAGAAAATGTAGTATGTGTCACACTGGGAATTGCATTTTGTTCTATCTCGCAATTCATTTGATATCTAGAATTTATCATATTCTAGCTCAAAGATGAAAAACTTCCCATTTAACAACCATCACCGTACGTACTCCAGGAGATAGACTCTTCTTATCCACATCCTTCACATGGGACCGTGGACTGGGACCGTGTCTGGATCATCTTGTTCACTCGATTCAAGTTTCCACATGTACACCTGTGTCTCAAAATTTTTAACCTTCTTATTTAGATATATCCCTAGGGTTTTTTGTTTTGTTCCTTTGCATAAACCATAAAGCTCACAGGGACAGGAGCATTAATTTTTTGCTTCTTCCTCATATCACTATTCTCTCACAAAAAAATTAAATTAAATATATTATGAATGTCTAATCAAGTAAATAAAGTATGGTTATAGAAACAAATAATGTAAAGTGAAGATACTAACAAAATATTGATGTTCAATAAATACTTTAGAATGCTCTGATATAAGTCTTTAGTAGTAAGCAGTATATGAAGTACATTATCATCAGAAACAAAAAATAAATAAGCTTAAGGAGGAAATTTTAAAATATAACTTTAATCAGATAATAAAAACAGAATTTCTTTGTTAAGATTTCCTATTTACCTCAAAATAGTCTATTCTATGTTTTTACAAAGAATATATTTTATTATTTTTTACAAGGTCACCAAGTGGGCATTACAGCTTATTTGTAAAGTATGGTTGACGAACAGCAAAAATAAGATTTCTGAACTTAGAATGAGGCCAAGCCATACTCTCTCCACAATATTTGTTTTAAAAGGCTGAGCACCAACAACATTTTGATTAATGTTACAGCATTTATCCACTTCACACAAAATAGGCAATTAAGTATTTCCATATAAAGTTCAATAAAAGCCGTAATAGCATGTCCCCATCATAGATAGAAATTTCTCCCTTCGTTCAGATACAGTGCCGTGTTTCCTGTGATTTGACCAAAACCAATTACTTTTATTGATACCAATGAGACATATGAAACACTATAATACAAACAAGCCAAAGACAAGCTCAGTCTCCAGTACATGGGAGATGAGGAGAAGGCCGCAGAGAAGGCATGTGAATTTTTAAACATCAAATGCACTAAGATCCTCCTTCAATTCTATTCTCTAACACTATTAGTTTTTATTGATGGCTTTGTTTGTTTATTTTTCAGTTTAGTTCTACTAAAATGGAAATGTAACAATATTGTATACAGTTATCTAATATAATAATAAAGCCATTTGAAAACCACCCTATGTTGTCCATAGGATGATTATATTATAATAACATTTTATACTATGTTCTATCTAAATATCAACAAGTTCAAAATAAGATATGACTATTCATGTAATTATTTGTTCATTTACCAGTAAGAAAATTCCTGCTATGCATCAGGTACTCTTGTATGTATGTATGATGCACTGATTGAAACTAAATCCATTTTCAACTTTGAGAAATCGCTCTGTTTGAAAAAAATAAAAGGTAAACATAAATGAACATCAAATAAATGCATAAACTTAGATTGACATGGCAAGTATATCTTCTTAATTCTACAATTATAAGTATATATAAGCTATTTCTTGTATGAGTGTGCCTCATGAATACCATCATGCCCCAAATTAAAAGTTTTGAGTAGATGAAGAGTATGAAGTCCCTGAGTCAGGAGCTGTTATAGGATAGACAACAGCCCTGGAACCTAATCATCATCAATGAAAGCACAAAATTACATCATCACAAAAGATGCAATAGAGTTAGTAACAGGGCATTCATCTATTGCATTTTAAAAGAAGATTTAATGATGGCAGAGACATCATTTGGTTGGGTTCTTTGTAAGCACAATGGAAGGCTACCATAAAGAGAATAAGAAGTGATGAGAAACAGGGCTTAGAGATACATCTCAGTAGTAAAGAGCACTTACTGTTCTTGCAGAGGACCAAGGTTCACTACCTTGCACCCACATAGTAATTCACAACTCTAACTCCTTCTTCTGACTCCCACAGGCTAGAATACACACCTGGTGCACATAAATAAAATCAGGCATACAAACATACCAAAAATAAATAAATATTTTTTTAAAGTGTTAAAGAGGGAGCATACATTTTGAGGTCAATAGTTTCGTGTTTGTTGATGACTTATATGTGAAGACTAGAAGTGTGTGTGTGTGTGTGTGAGAGAGAGACAGAGAGAGAGAGAGAGAGAGAGAGAGAGAGAGAGAGAGAGAGAGAGAGAGAGAGAGGGTTTGTAGGTGTTGGTATTTCACATCTGCATGAATCTTGGTATAATTATGGAATCAATAGTTCTGATTGGTCAGAGTAATGCAGAGAGGGCTGACTGAGAAGCTGTTGGTGTGAGATCTATATTACGCAGGAGAAAGCAATATTGAAGCTCCTGAGATCTATATTCAAATTATCACTATATTAACAAATCTTAAAGTAGGGGAAAGGTAAGACCCGTTAGGGGAAAATATTAAAAGAAACCAAAGAATAAAAGTGTAAGTTCAGAGTTCTAAAACCCTATAACATTAATATGGGAGATGGCTCACTTTCCCAAGAGGAAGTTATGGTCACATGAAAATGATTTACATGATTTTAGATTAGAATAATGCCTTCTCAAAAATATTCATTAATATTTAAATCAGAGCTATGTAAAGGTGCAACCTGCAATCACAGAATTCAAGTTGCTTAAACAACTGTTAAAATGTGAAACACTGTCCTCCTTGAAATGAATAAATATACCATCATGAATAATGTGAAGGAATAAAATATTAGCAGATGTCCCTCTAGGACACAAAATAGCACTTTTCTTATTTTTTCTATCTGTTCTAAATAAGTATAAGTATCTACAAACACACTTTTGTAGATGCACATAAATATACTCTTATACATATATTGCCATGATAAAACATTTACTATTCAAAAATGTGCATGCAAATACTATACCCCTTATACATATTACATAATACATTCCTCAGTTCTTTAGATAAAACTGCATTTTTATTTATTCATTTAGGTAAGTAAGAGAGGACACAAAATAATAAAGACAAACAGGTGAAAGTTGGTTAAAAAAAAGAATTTAAGCAGAATAGTGACTCTTGAGTTTGTTCCCTTACATCCTTGGGCACAATGCATACATGTTACTTTTGCAACATGGCAGAAAACACAAAAGAATTTGCAAATTCTCAATACAGTCCTATCAGAAAAATGACAGGATAATTTCAACCATGAAACATGAGCTTAATCATGATATGGATATTAAATAAAGCATATTCAATGAAGTTTCAAGAAACTAGTAGTTTAATTTTTATGTGAAAGAGAATGGAACTCTCTTGAATTGAGTTCAAGAATAGTTTTTAAACAGAAAAGTATTTTTATGAAAGAGAAAACCTTTTAAGTTGGTTAATCATTACTCTGAAAATTACTCCATACACTTGCAAAACAAAATGGGCTTTGGAAGGAGAATCAGCTTTTAGCTTCTTAGTAAGGTGATATCTCTGTAAATTAGCTATTGTTAAGAAATTTTAATGCAGTGAAAATTATTGTCCTGTCAAAAGAAGACACTTTTGCTGAGAAAGCTTTTCACTACACCATTTACTTCAATGCATAAACACTGCAAATGACCTTAAAACCTCCCTTATTTTTTCTATCTGCATAACACTCTGAAGTGTTCTCAAAAGTAAAAGGATGGAAGAAGGAAAAAATAACAAAAATATGAGGCTAGAAAATGGTACATTAAATGACTATGAGGTATGGGAGTTACACTTCACATCTTCAATATATCAAAGTCCAGATGCTTCATATTCAGATAATACTATGCCAGCAGATATGTACTATAAAACCTTCTATTTATACATTTCTGTGCTCCTTTACTTTTCCTGTGTCTGTTGAAGCTATTTGGTCCACTCTTTTTTGGAATTACTTCCTTTGTGTCCATAAGGTTCAAACCAATGACAGGAGAATCTTCTGTATATTTCTGGAATGTTCTCTCTCTCTCTCTCTCTCTCTCTCTCTCTCTCTCTCTCTCTCTCTCTCTCTCTCTGTGTGTGTGTGTGTGTGTGTGTGTGTGTGTGTGTGTGTGTCTATCTGTGTGTATGTGTGTGTGTGTGTGTGTGTGTGTGTGTGTATTTTGCACTACAAATCTGGGGCTTGCCAGAAACCTGGGCTAGGGAAGCCCCAGGAAGTATATGGAGGTCACCCTAATGAGAATTCAGCAGTGGGGGATATGGAGCCATAAGTCACCACCTCCTGTAGCCACACAGGACTTCAAGTAGAGGGGTAAGGACACAAACGTACCCACAAAACCTTAGACACAAAATCTGTCTTGCTTACAAGATGTGCAGGTTCAAAGATAGAGAAATGATTGAAGGAATAACCAACCAAAGGCTGGCCTGTACTTAATACCTATCCCATGGGAGAGAACCAATCCCTGACACTATTAATATTACTCAGCTATCATTGTAGACGTAGGATTGTGACTCCTCTGAGAGGCTTCACTCAGAAGTTGGTGAAAATAAATGCAGAGATCCACAGCCAACACTAGACAGAGCTCAGGAGTTTTATGGAAGAGCTGGAGGAGTGATTGAGGGAGCTGGAGGGGCTGAAGCCTCCACAAGAAGACCTAGAGTCAACTAACATGAGCCCGTGGGGGCACACAGATACTGAAACACCAGCCAAAGAGCATGCATGCATTGGACCTTGGCCCCCTGCACATGTGTAACAGTTATGCAGTTTGGTCTTCATGTGGATCCCCAAAACTGGGGTGAGGGCCCTCTCTGACTCTGATTCCTCCCTTTGGTTCCTGTCCCCTTAACTGAGCTGTCTTTTCTGGCCTTAGTGGGAGAGGATGTGCCTAGTCCTGCAGTGATTTAATGTTCCACGTGGGTTGGTACACACAGGGGACCTCACTGTTTTCGAAGGAGAAGGAAAGAGGACATTAAGGGAAGGAGTGTGACAGGAGGAACTGGAAGGAGAGAAGAGGGTCAGTATTCCCAACTCAGAAAAACTCAAAAAGGGATCTTTGGGGTTTGTCTTTTAATACTCCATCCTGAAATCTGATCTGGGCCATAAACCAATACAAGTTAGAGCATGTGATTTGATTCTGCTCTCTTGAGGAGCTCAGGTCTTAGTTATTGTTTAGCATCTTGGACTTTGAGAGGATAATTCTCATAGTAATTAGTACTCCATGTATGGAGAACTTTACCTCTTCTTCCATTGTCAGATTTATGTGTTTTGGAATTTATACCTTTCTTATATATCACTGTGATTGATTTAAGTATCAATGAGTTATGCCAAAATCATGACAACACGGAATCACCGACACCAAGGTGAAACATAAGCAAATGACTTGAATAGATATTTTCCCAAGCAAGATGTACAAAGAAAAAGGCACAGGTGTCAAACTAAGCATATCAAATTATATTAACCACCAGAAGCCATTGTGGGTAAGCAGACTGAAACAGAATGAGATGCCTTTTCAGGCTTAACAGAATTGGCAGAGCCCACAGCTCTGATGATGCAATACTTGCTAGGATGCGGAGGACAGACACGCTCCTTGATTAATGATGGGTTTATTGTTTTGGTCCTTTCAGCAGATCATTAGACAGTATCTCAGATAACTTCTATATGCTTTGTACTTATATATGATCAAGAAATATCACTTCCTAGTCATTACTCCAGTGAACTGAAATTCATACACACAAAAATCACCAAAGTTATATTTATTAGTACACTATCCATAAACCACTAAACTTACAAAAGAGCAAGACATACTTCAGAAAGTGGCTGTAGAAATAAACTAGGCTACATCCAGATAATAATGTATTATTCACTACTAAAATGAAGGTATGAAAATACATAATAAACTTAAGAATATTTCATTAAGTCTGAAAAAATCAATCTTTAAAAGGTAGAGATTGTACGACTTTAACACCATAACACTTTAGGAGAGCTAACACACTACTCCGAAAGTAATCCATTTCATGGTCTTGAGGAAAGAAAGTATAACTAGGAAGAGCTCAAAAAATATGTTGGGAGAATGAGCTCATTATGCATGATAGAAGGATGGTGAATACATATAACTGCCCAAATCCATAAGGTGTACATACAGAATGGGAGTCCAGCTATAAATTATGGGGATTAGATAATAATACATCAATGCCAATATGAATGGGGAAATCTACATCTCTGTTTCACCCTGTGAGCAGAGGGACCTTGCATATACATCCAGAAAAAGGGTGTCTATGGTCATACTCTACTCCTGGCCCAGGTGCATGTGATCTTAAAACCACCTAAAATAAAATGTATTCATTTTTGTAAAGGTTGTAGTGAGTAGGAGTTCTCACAATAAATGTGTTTGATCTGATTTGAGAGCAAATGTGAAGTCAAAATAAAGTCATAACAAAATAAAGTGAATTTGGAATTGAATCAATAGTTAAAGTATAGCCAACCCAGGAAGAATACTAGTGTGAAGGTGTTTCAGTGTGCTTATGCTGTGTCATAGGCCTGAACATGGCTTTTCTGGCAGCAGCCAATTTTCTCAGACTTGATATGATATTATATAACAGCTTCATCAACCAAGAGAAAGAATGTAATAAATGATGGGAAAATGAGATTTCTAATGTTTGTCTCAGCTCATCTTTCACTAGCATGACACTAGATATTTTATATTTAAGACCATAGTCAATGGTACAAACTTCAGGTGACAAAATGACAGGTATAATTTTAGTAAATTTAGCATAGAGATACTAGTGATTGGTATGTAATTGAAATCCAATGTTATATTTTGTAATGATATATATTCCCCTTAGTAAGTTTGAATTCTATCCTTCAGAGCTGCTAGATAAAATCTCACTTCAGACAGAAACTCACTCATTTAAAATGACTACATAGTGGTCTAGAAAATATTGTAAAATTTATGTGTGTAACAAAAAATGTGCCTTTCTGCTCCAATAGTGGTTACATCCATGAACTCATTAATACCTTGCCATTATAAAGGCATGGGTCCTTTTTAGAAGAATCATTGAATGCCTTTTAAGGTAGTTTTTTATCTTTACTTGTTTTACAATTCATAAAGAATAGATATTTATATCATCTGATAACTAATTTTAAGCTTCAATTCCACTACATCTTTTAGAGACCACTATTGCCATAAAGCTTACATGGGGCTCCATGCTCTCTGATGAAACATCATACAAAGGCATCCAACTGATGTCATTAAGACTTCTGGTGTGGTCTCTGCCCTATTCTTTCCAGCTGACACTGGATATGGACACTTTATGAAACAACTCTAAAGCTTAGCAAACATCAGACAGCTGAGGATGGCTTATCTCAAAAACATGAGTTATTTGTTCATCAAACTATACCACACTTGTGTCACATGTGAGCTGAAGAAACATTTAGTCTTTTCTACATATATTTATAATTAATTAAGCCCATAAAATTAATGGCGCTCATCTCTTCAATAAGACTGTATGTTGCCAAAGTAGGTACAACATAATCTTCCCTCTTTATTCTTTTGGTATCAAGAGTTTAAGAGTGGCAAAAAAAAAAAAGATGGCATGACATCGAAGGCCTATAATATGAGAAAGGTCCTGTTATGCCAGCACTTGGCACATAGATCAAATCTCAAAGGTAGTTTTGTCGATACAATGACTATGAGGCTAGCCTGTACTACAACAAGACACTTTAAAAAGTCCAAAAGAAATAAACACATATGAAGAAAGATGGGTCAGAGGAAGAGGAGAAAAGCATTACAGTAGATTTTACGGACAGTCCAAGTGTTTGTAAAATCTTGCTGGGTATTACCTATGTGTCAATCACTGCATGCCATACTTAGGATCAGATGTAGGATGCACTGAGTTCTCCTCCTCCTCAGAGGAGTTCTCCAGAACCCTGTGATGTACTCAAGAACAGAATCTTACAGATGGTAGCTGTACGTTAAGTATTATACAAGATGCTTCTGGAACACAAAAACATGATGATCTTCCTAGTGCAGCAGCCAAAAATACTGTCAAATTGAAGATACTTACTGTCATAGCTGAAGAATAAGAATTTACAATGATTGTATGTTTGTGTGTGTCTTCTGTGTGTGTGAGAGAGAGAGATGAGACAGAGAGACAGAGAGACAGAGAGACAGAGACAGAGACAGAGCATAATTCTAGGCAAAGAAAAGAGGAAGAGCTACTACTACTCTAAGTAATATTTAGAGACAGGATGAACTTCAGTGCAACAGATATTATTCATGTAGGAAGTGAAGAGAGGTGGAACAAATGACAGGACTAGCCAATATCACTATTCCATGCAATATAAATGAACTTATACTTTGGCTTAAATGTCCTCAGAAATCAAGAAGATTTGCAGCAAAGCCCTGGCATTACAATGCCTTGCTTTAAGAAAGAGCTTAATGGCTTTGCTCAAAGCCATTAAACTGATTCAATGAACTCATTCGAGAAATTAAGAAACATTTCAAATAACAGAGGTAAAAGTTTAACCCAAGGTAGATGTCAGTACTCATAGGAAGAGGAAGTAGGGATCTGAATGATTACGGCTGAAAATCTTTGTGCTTAGTAATTAGTTGAAGAGACACAAATGAGTGGCCTCTTCTGTCTTGGAAGATTGGTGTCAGACAATAGGGTAGAACATACAAGAAATTCAGCTTGGAAAGGAATTGCCGAGAGGAATTTCATAGTTTGACTCTGACATGTGAGGGTGAAGTACTGGGAGCAGGAATTAGTGAGCAGTTAGACACACGAGTCTCAAGTGAAGTATTTAGATGATGAAAGATACTTGTACCAACAGAAGACAAAGGAAACTATGTTCAGAAGGCAAGCAAAGCCCTTTAAATGATACTACAGGAAGAGTCCTTCTGCAAAATGGTGAGACGGAACATGCTCCATATCACAGAACTAATGAAGGATGATTTAATCTGTCAATAAACATCTGTCTACTTCATTAATTATTCTTTAAGAGTAGAATAGCACCTGTGAAAAGCCATTGCATGCCTACAGTTTGTATTAATTATGCTTTAATTCTACATCTGTCTAACAGTGTGATTTCACTATAGCATAACTTGGCCCTTGTTTGCCTCTCCCATAAGTATAATGCAAATTTTCAACTTTTTGTTTGTTTAAAATATGTCAATACTGAAATCTCTGCACTTATTACTGAAACTTCTAGACATTGTAGCTTTTAAAAGAAAGTTGCAATAGACAGCATGCTCAAACTTATGTCAGCTCTCCATTTCATCTCCTAAAAGGTATGTTGCCAACGTAGTCATGAGAGGTGGTGTGTGTGTGTGTGTGTGTGTGTGTGTGTGTGTGTGTGTGTGTGTGTGTGTGTGAGATGGACTTTTAAAGTACAAATCCCTCTTTCATGTTATCGGGAACTAAAGTTTAACATAGATTCACTGTACTCCCAGGAAAAATGTGTTGTTGCATTAATCACCATTGCGCTAGTGAAGCACACGCCTTGGTGTAACAGGATATGAGGATGTGGCTGTAAGAAAGACAGCGGAAGAGGAGTTTTAGAGAACCAGAACTGCACAACCGCACTGAAAACACTTTTCCTATGCTGCCGGTAAATGTAGAATGGCCCAGCTGACTTTTAATAGTTTCCCTAGCTACACTTCTCCCCAAGAGCAGCAAGTTTAGAATAGGTCCTGTTCTGATAACTAGTAGGCTTCTGACTGCTTAGGAAAGGAGCTAATACTCACAAAGGAGACACCACACATCCCTTTGTAGATTGGCAGTACACCATTTACTAATCCAGTCCATACAAACTTTGTGAACACCCCATTCCATCCATTCTACCATAAAATGGAGACGTTGAAACATGAAAAATGTAAGGATATGTAATATCTCTTAAAAAAATAAAAAAGTGAATATATAATTACTCCCAGAAGACAAAACACAAATTAACAAGAACAAAATGAAAATGCAGACTGTTCTGAGTGATCAGTCTACAGAATAGGCATGCCTTAGTGTTATATGGCAATTTCCTCCTATTTGAAGCATTCCATCCTGGAAGGAAGCTCCTTGAGACTCAGGAAGTAATCAGACTGTATAAGGAACTAATAAAATTATGAGTCTCAAAAATTCCTGATTTTAGAAGGTTCACAAAGTGCAGCCCCTAGGTCATATAGGCTGAGACAATTGCCAGTTGTCTCAAAACTGCCCAATTGCCTCTTGAAAGTCATTGAAGGAGCTCAGGGTTACAGGTGTTGTGGGCCATTATCTTTACTGGTGTGGACTTTTTGGCAATATAGCTGCCTCTAGGTTACCCATACTCCTGAAGGTAACCTTTCACATAATTTCTGTAGGCAGCCTAATAATAAATTCACTGATTTGTCAGTAGCCTTTGCTACTTCTGATTCACTGCTGAATTGACAGCATCCAATACTAAGAATATATATATTTGTAAATATCTTACCCAGGAAAAGTCACATGACAGTTAGCACATGACATTGTATGCAACAAATGTCTATAACTACTTATATCAATCGTAAGTTAGTAAAATATTTAAGAAATAGATGTGCTATGCCTAATTTGATAATTTGATATTATGTACATATCTATTAAATTGTCACAAACCCCCAGTAAATATGCACACTTTGAATATAATGACTAAATAAATAATCTAGAGACAGACTCCTGTATGAACACAAATGCATAGTTTTAATACAATGACTAAGTAAATAATCTAAAGACAGACTCCTGTATGAACACAAACTATCAAACCAAATATTAAATGATTTTGCCAGGGCCACAGTGAATATAATCAATTACAATGACTCTCTGGTAAAGGAAATGTCCTACTGACCATTGCATCATGATATGAGCCTGGAAAAGTTGTCTGAGCTCTTGTCATTGTGCAGAATATGTCTCTATATTGTCTCTCTATATTCTTTTCTAGGTAATTATTTCAGGTATTTACCACACATCTCTGTCTCTATTATTACTTCTGTCATCAAAATTTTCTTTTGACATCAATACAAGGTTTTTAAATTTAATTAACTGTTTATTTAGAATTTTAATCATAAGTTATGTGTGTGTGTGTGTGTGTGTGTAATTTCCACCTCTTCTTCTAATCCCTCTTGTGCCTCCTCAATACTATCTCAAATTTATTTCTTTGTTAATTAGTATTGGTTTACAAACACACACACACACACATACACACACTCACACACACACACATATATAAATGTGTAGCATGATGAGTCCATTTAGTATTTCTCATATGTAACTTGTAGCTTCGTATTTAATAAGATATCAGGAATTCATCTCAGGAGAAGACTGAATGTCCCCTCCCTTAGCAGTTATTAATTGCCTATAGCTCTTCATCTAGACATGAGTTCTTGTGAGATGTCTTTCATCCACATTAGGACATCAACTGGTGCTGTCATTACCACCTTCCTAAACTAGTATACTCTCTAACTGTTCTCTAAACACTTATTCTTGTTATTTTTTAGATTGCGTAGTGCTTTATTAACCTTAATTTTTAATGCTAATGAAAAAGGAACAACAACTTCAGAGAGACATTAGATAACAGAAAAAAAAAACTGTTGAATTAAATCAACCTGTATACTTTAAAGATGTGTTAACCTCAGAATGGAAACCAGGATATTGATATGTTACAGAATATATATGTATAATATTATAAATGTATACATAAAAATTAAAATAAATTTAAAAATAATTTGACAAGACCTCAGAGGAAAAACACCACCTTTGCTAGGCTGAAACAGCCTAGGCTGTAGATATGGCTCACTGATTAAGAGTTACTCTTGCAGAAGGCCTCTTTCAGCTGGCAATTGTCAGTAACTCCAGTTCCAGGAGACCAGACCATCTTCTGGCCTTTTCTGGTATAAACACTTACTCTTATACTCACAGGTAAGTGTAGTTCTAGCCACTTACTCATGAACGGTCTTTATGCAGCAGGCAGGGACCATTATAGAAAACCACAACTTGTCTAAATGTAGACATCCTGGATTGCCCAACCCAACTGATACATTACACCACAGCTCTTCCACATGCATCACAAAGTAGCAGGAGAAAAAAAAAGGGGGGACAAGGAAATCTTCTCTGTAAAATAGTGTCTTGTACATATGACAGGAAAGCTATGCCCAGGCCAAAATTTGATCACTTTCTCCCTTCCTTTACTTCTTTTACATTCTTCAAGACTATCATTTGCTGTCAGAAGAAATTCAAATGGCATTTAGTTTTTAGTTTTTGAATTTTCGTTGAATAGATACTAGAAAGTCTAACATAAAATAATTACCTTAGAATACAATTACCTCAACTGTCAAATAATGAGGATAACATGGAGTTCGTTCTGATTGATTAATTGTTGGTGCAATGGAAATATTTCTTAAAGCATATGAATTTTGAAGCTGTACACAGCTTTAATTTAAATTGTCTATACTGTTATTTTGTTCTCTCTTTTGGATTATTCAGGAGAAAACAGCGACCTCATTAAGCATGGAGAGCCACTAGTAGGAAGGAAAAACCTCTGCAATTTGAGTTTTAGACTGTGTGAAAGTGAGGGGTAACAATTCAGTGCTGTCTATCAGGTCATAGTAGAAAAATCTCTTTCCCCAACACAGCATTTTCTTTACTGACTCGGATTGTCTCAACAGTTCTCATATATTACATGGTCCCAGAATCAGCACTCTCATTTTATTGTATGTGTGTAGATCCTCTTGGATTGTTGACCTCAAGGCCTTAAATCATCTGAAAGCTACCATTGTTAAATTAGTATTGTGTGTGAAAAATCATAACTTTCATCTATTTTAGTAATGATGAAGAGAATTGAAAATCTACACTTTATATTACAGTTCTACAATTTCTCTGGCAATGCATTGTATATCTGCTGTTCATATGTGCAGTGTTATGTATGATTGTGCATATGATGGGATTTTCCCCTGTCGGTTAGCTATATTGCTGTTTAAAATAGTCAAGACAAACATGACAAAAGGCAAGGTTATTTCTTCATTTTTTTAATATAATAATCTAGATCATGGATAAAGATTCTGTTTCTACAAGTCAAAGGGATCAGCCTGACTGAGAAGATCTGCTAGTCTCAGTAGACAGCTCTGTCTTCTAGATGTGAGAAAGCTCTGGGCATCTTCACTTTCTTCCAGGGTGTAGGAGAGAAAGACAGAGAGAGTTCAGAAGGAAGAATGTTGGCTTGAAGGACATGATCTTGACAAAATGAATTTCACTTCTTCAGGAAAAAAAACCCCAAAATCCTTTTAGTCTCATTTAATGACTGGCCAGGTTGAAAAGACGGGTGTCTTCCCAAGTACTTAATAGCAACCTGCAACTCAGGGCCTAAGGCTAAGATGAATAAATTGGAAACAGATTTTGGAAAAAGAAAATCAATGTCCCTGCATTGGTAAGAAAAAAAGAATAAAAGAAGAAGGTGACAGAGTCAGAACGTTTGAAGCTTGCTACATGGATCATCAATCCTGTCACCTTGCTTAGTATTTCCAGGAACAAAGTTCCCTAGGAATGATGCCTGAGGCAGTGTGCCTCCTATCACTGCTGAGAGTCTTCTCTACAAAAGAACACTGCAGAGTTGAGTTGCCTTCCCTTCCTCTGGAGCTCTTCCTAGTGTCTAATATGGGAAGACAAAGTTAATATGCATTTAATATGTAATGCTTTAAGGATTCAGAAACCTGCATCTTACAATTACAATGCAATTTTAAGGGTTTTTTTTCCTTCCTTTTTTTTTTTTCACTTAACATGATGCCAATGTGGTATTCTTTCAGTAGAAGTCAAAATTTGAATGTTGATGTGTTGGTGCCTAGTAATGAACAGTAAAACAAACAAAGAAAGAAAGAAACAACAACAACCTCTACTGTAATGATGAAAAGTTACAGAAAACCTGTTCAGCCATGTGGTTGAGATGATGAACAACAAATGTTCAACCTTGGGGTTACTGTGTTGCTGAGCTGCGTTATTCTTTAGGTTAGGTACTTATACGCACTATGGGTTTCCATAATTTTCTGCTTACAGTGGGTTTACTGTGGGTAAAATTAAAAGGTAAAGAACAAGTATAATGGTTAATTTTAATTGTTTTATTTTAAAGAATACCAAACTATATGTACTGTTTACAGTAGTAAAGGACAACAAACAATGTACAAACTGGTGAATAAATGCAGCAGAGCCAACAGACATCCTACCCAAGCACACACAGCGAAACAGAAAACAGGAACATATTCTTCAGGATTTTAAGAAAGAGATGGTAGGTTAGTGTCAGGTGGCTATGAAAGGCAGAGATGGCATCAAGCAGCAGTGAGTCCTTACAGGAGGATGGCAGGCAGAAACTATAAACATTTCACTGATACAGACCCCACAATGCAGAAATGATGTCATCCGTTGATGCATCATTTTAATACACATTTGGAAAGTGGCAGAGAATACTCCATGAGAATGATATCACCTTGCCCTGGCTCTTTAAAGTGGGTCTCTTATGTAACATCTTTGTAAACTTGATGTTTAACAATTACCATCTTATATAGAAAACATAATCAAGTACTAGAGGAAACCTGAGGCCACATCCAATTTCCAAATGAGATGTGACAATTCCTTCCTTCTTCATTATAAAAAGGGAAGAGGATGGGTTTCATTCTACCAACATTACCCATGTACCCAGCACCAGATAGT
The DNA here is from genome assembly GCF_964271855.1 of Acomys minous. Taxonomy (NCBI): domain Eukaryota; kingdom Metazoa; phylum Chordata; class Mammalia; order Rodentia; family Muridae; genus Acomys; species Acomys minous. Next base: position 90,791,468 of record NC_140489.1, on the reverse strand, counting down.
TGGCCTAATTTAGCATTATTTGGGAAGAGAATTTCAATAAATGATTCTCTAGGCAAGACTGATCTGTGGACAAGTCTATGGGTAGTGTCATTATTATTCTAATTGATGTGGGAAGAGCTGTGGTGGGTGGTGCATCCCCAGGATTTGAAAGTCCTAGACTATGGAAGTGTGGAAGTCATAGTGAGGAGGAATACACCTATGTATTCATTCCTTTCTGCTCTTGACTGTTGAAGAAATGTGATGGGCTGTTTGAAGTTTTTGCTGCCTCAACTACCCCAGAGTGATGGGCTGTAATCTAGAATTCTGAGTTAAGTAACTATTTATCTCCTAAGTCGATGTTCATAAATCAAAACAGAAATGAGTCTAAGACAAAAGAAAGAGTCACAAAAGTGTAGACAAGCCCCATGCAAGGAAAAACAATGAAAATAATTGACAAAATCTATTTTAAAAATATTTGTAATGTGGGGCTGTGAACAAAGGATATAAATAGTTGGCAGAAGTTACTTTTATAGCTAATTTGCAACAGTACAGCATAGCAGCATGGTGACATTGTCGTCCCATTCTTGATGATGAAAAAGCCACCATGCACCCGGCTGCAAAGTGGGGAAAGCAGCTCCAATGAAAAAGGGAAGGTCTCCTAAATGAAGCACAAATGGTCTCAGAACCATTCATAACACCTACAGTTCCAATGACGTCGAAACGCAACCTAAAGTTTTCTTAGATGGGTCATAGGAGTAGGAGCTAAGATAAAAATAGCCAGGTATACAGAAGAAAACAAAAATGATTACACAAATTGAGACTTTCTAATCTCACAAAAGACTTCAAAAGTGATCTCAGAAACTGACTGCACAGATGGGAATGCTGGTCACTGACACCAGCACTGGCATACATGAAGAGCTACTCTCAAGTTCTTGACACATATAGAGTGATTACAGTTGCATCAACAGGTTGTTTACCTCAAATAAACAGATGTTCTTTCAGTTATCATAATAAATAAATGATGACTATTTTAGGAGTAAACATATTTAAATGTATTTGAGTTCACTGTGTACGAAAGCAATATGGAAATGTTAATAGTGGAAATGTTTGATTTGATGGCTTCTATATAACATAGTACTAGAGGTACTTAGCAATGCTAAAAGCCCAGGAATTAAAGAAATTAAAACATAGATTCAAAAGGAGAACTAACGCTTTCCTTTTCAAATACAATCATTAACATAGATATGAATAATTTAAGGCCAGTGTAAGTGGTACTAACAGAATTGGAATCCCAGAACTCACAACGCTGGGACAGGAGAACTGGGAGTTTGAATCCAGCAAAGTACCTAGTGAGTTTGAGATGTAACAGAGCTACAGAGCAAGATTGCCTTGCAACAAAATACAACATTACAAATTAAATTCTACATAATTTATAAAAATTTATCACAATAAGTATATTTCCTAAAGCAGTGAAAGCAATGGCTATTACAGAAAAATAAACTTTTATATATATATATATATATATATATATATATATATATATTGAGCAAGGCAAAGTGGAAGTGTGGAACTTCTTTCTCACAGTATATCAGCAAGTGAAATATGTGAAGTTGAGACTACAAAGCAATGCTAGGAATGACTAATTTGGATATTGCTACACAGGAGGATTAGAAGGCATACAACTATTGAGATATCAGGTCTGCAGAGTTGATAGTAAACTCTATCAAAAATCCTTGCACTGTTTTTGACAAAATCAGCCAGTTAATTTCAAATATTTTTTTAAAATGCAGATGACTTAGGAAACAAAAAAAAGAAATAATGAAAACATCTTACAACATAACTTACGTGATTTCAAGTCTAGTAATTACAAAATTATAATTACATTATATTACTAAAAGTCATTGCAAATAGGTGCTTCAGTGGATGATTACAGAAATAAGCCTATGTTTGTGTGAGCAACCATACTTAAAAGGAAAGGATGAAAGGGGTGCAAGGGAAAGTGACTTTTCACGACAGAAAGAACAAAACACATGAATACATGAAGAAAATCACATGGACCCTTATTTACAATCTTAATAAACAATGAATCCCAATAGATTATAAACCTGACAACAAATCAAAACTTTTTTTCAACACTCAAATTACCTCCAAAATAAAAAAGAGTCATTGGACCATATACATAATTAATTTTCAAATAGCACTGAAACAAGAACTCAGTTATTAAATCTTCTTTCTAATACATGTGTGTGTTTGTATGTTCATGTGTGTGTGTGCACATGTGAAGGCCAGACGTCACCCTGGGGTGTTCATTCTCAGACACTGTCTACTTTTTTTTTTGAGAAATGATCATGTATTTACCAGGAATTCATCAAGCAGGCTAGGTTGGAGGGTGAGCTCTAGGTACCCACCTATCTCTACCACCCTTGCCCTGGATTACAAGTGTGTAGCACCATATCTAATCTACCTTCTTTATGTGGGTGCTGGGGATCTGAACTTGGGTCCTCAGGTTTGCATTATGCACTTTACTGTGAACCTCTCCCTGATATGGGAATTATTTTTTAAGTGTTAACTCTGGTTTTACTAAATCAAAAGGCATTACTCTAAGATTCAAATATAAGCTAGAGAATTGAAGAATACATTTAAAAATCATTGGCAACCAACCTCTCCTGATTTACTTTAAATGGCATTATAATCAAGACAGTGACAAAATAAAAAACAATCTAAAATGATCAAATTATCTAAATAAATGATCTGCCAAAGAATACACAAATGTTAAATGATCACAAATAAAAATACTCATTATTATTTACTAAATAACATAAAAATGTGAAATACACAAACATATACCCATCAGAATACTAAAGTTTAGGGATTTTCCATGCTTTTTCTAGTAACACTTTATTTTTTTATTTTTCAATTCATATTTATATGTGTGCAGGGATGCATCTGAGTACAGTGCCTGCAAGAGCCAGAAGAGGGTTTTCACTCCCTTGGCACAGGAGCTGTTAGTAGTTGTGAGGTAGCCCATGTAGATGCTGAGAAACTGCTTCAGATCCTCTGCCAGATAAGCAAGAACTGCAGAGCTATCTCTCCAGCACCTGGCGACACCTTTAAAGTTAAAATGGCACCTTTGGAAAGCAGCCTGGCAGTTCCTTCAAATGTAAAAGATGCCTCCTGATGTATCACAGCTATTCTACTGGCAGACGTTTACCTAAGACAAATGAAAAAATATGTCCACTGGCTGCTTGTATACTGCAGTCTACAGCAATTTTATCTATAATAGTGAAACCTAAATTGGTTTAAAAAAATTGTTTTACAGACATGCATGCAATGCTTCTCAGCAATAAAGGAACGACTTAAGAAGCAAACTGCTGAAGTAACACACACAACGGAGCATTAAGCTACCAGCAGGAGGATGAAAAATGTGAACTGAAACAAGAGCCTACTAGTGTCAGTCTTCGTTTACACGTTTACCTTTGGAAATGCAATGTATTACAAAGACTTTCAGTGTTCATATCAACCCATAGGCTAAACTGAAGTTTCCAGGTCAAGAAGAACATTGAAGTTTTAAAACTAGCTTGTCATGGCACGACTGTTGTCACAGGAATTCCTTAGAACTCTGAGGTGTGAATTTTAAAAAGATGAGCTTTAGGGCCAAAAAAAAAAATGGCTCTCACAGTCGTTGCAGAGTGCCTGTGCTCAGATCTGAAGTCCTCTTCTGACCTGCACACACATGTGGTGTCCGTGCATACATGCAAGCAAAACACAAATATAATGCAAAATAAATAAATCTTTAACCTTTTTTTTAAAAGGAAGAACTTTACAATATGTATATATAGCTTAAGGTAAAGTTACAAAATAGTCTCAGGATATACACCAAAATTAACCAAATCAAGTTTGATGTGTGTATGTAATATACTAATAAAGTAAGGAAATTTTTGACATTAAGTAAAGCAAATAAAAAATGTCCCTGAGCAAGTTGAAGCACAAGTAAGAAGGTAATTTGTTGGTAGTGTGGTTTCCTAGAAGTCATGATGCCCTGGGACCCATGCCCAGCACTGCATTAACCAGCTGCTATGATGTGTGCTTGTAAATCCAGCACTCAGAAGATAGCACTTATAAAAGGTCAAGGTCATCAGCAAGTCTGAGGCTAGTATGTGACATGTGAGACCCTGTCTAAAAACAAACAATCAAAGTAATAATGATGAAGAAGAAGATGATAATGATGATGATGGTGGTGATGGTGGTGGTAGTGATCATAGTGGCAGTGATGACGACGATGAAAACAATGATGATGATGATGATGACGACGATGATGATGATGATAAAACAAAATCATGGGAATAAAGGCATCTATGTCTACAGCAAACACAAAAATGAAGCTTTGTAGAAGGATAGAGGAAGAAACGACTTGTTCCCAGCCCAGTGCCTATAGGGAAATCACAGTGCTCAACATCCATAACAGTAAAATCAAGCATCTCATAGAGTGAAAGGAACTCATTATTTGTATATTTATGTGGCATCACTGGGTAGCAGAATGAGTGTTAGTCTATTAAGACGGAGACACTTGAATTCTATGGGGAGTGAAAGTGGCACTTTTCACTTAGATTGCATTTGTAGTATTCAAAACGATTTGTAGGGCTCTGCACTGAGTGGGGACAGGGGAATATCAAGATGTCAGTTTGCAAAGCAGTGAGAGGTTCCCCTTTCCTGTCTGTGCCAAAGCTTGGCTTCAGACAGAGACAGAAATGTCTTTAGCTTAGTGGGAATTCAACAAAAATATCTTGTTTCCTTATATGACAAGGCTGATGTCTCCTGGGAAAAGGAAAGGCCATACCATTATGTACAGTCTGAAATAGACACATGGTTGGCGGAAAGCAGAAAGTGTGATGAAGTAACCAAGGTTCTAGGAGCTCATTACCTTTTTTCTAAGACACCCCCCCCCTCAATAGTGAGGTCAGTTATTTAAGATGTGCTTCTCCATCCCTCTAGTTTACTCACTAAGTTTTTCGCATCCATCTCTGTAGCTTCAGTATGAAATACCTAGAAACACACTCAAGGTAAAGGAAGCTGAGGTTTTGGTCACAAATCTAGGGTCACACACCAGATCACTACTCTTACTGTGTTATAATCCTTCCAACATCCCCATAACAAACAAGAGGTTTCATATTTACCTCTTGATGGCAATGCAAAGATTAAGAGAGATAATATTTCAGAAATCATAAAAGTAAAGTAACTTTCTAAATCTGTGACTATAGTCTGTTTCACAGTCAGGGCTATGTTTCAGAAATTCTCACTAAACATACCACAACATATGAATGAAGCCAAATGCCACCCTACATTGTTACCAGCTGGGCAAATGCAAAGCATTAATATAGTTGCCATTGGTTCTTCAGGACCATAAAAGACATTGGTAACAGACTGCCTTGATAAGATAAAATTATTCATATATAAACCTTGAGGAGTGCTTATTAACAAGGGAGTTGGGGATCATGATAGCACCAAAATGGCTGGTATGCCAGTCTGTCTGTCTATCTGTCTGTCTGTCTGTCTCCTGGATGCTACAATTATGTGGATGACATATTATTAGAAACCACCAAATTCTGCCCTGGATAGGATGACCAAGACAAGTTGTCCTTTGGAACATCTAAGATAGATTCCTTGCTTACTCCAGTTTTCTAAGCTGGAAGATTCTGCCTCTTGGCTATTGTACAATTGAATTAAAATCATTTTACAAACAAATTGATTATATAAACATGCTTCCTGGCATTTATCTCTCCTTCATCCACCATCCAATCTCTCTCAAGATTACTGGAAATAGAGAAAAACCAGATCCTCATGATGAATCAGTATGTATAATTATCACAAAATAGCACTAATCTTTCCACTCAAGAGTATGACAAGTATAATATTTTTTCTATAAAAAGACAAAAAAATATTGAAATTTTTATTTTTGAAATGGTAATTTAAGTAGAGCATTTCCCTCTTTTCCCTTTCCTTCCTCTAAATCATTATACATCCTTCCTTGCTCTTTTTCAAAACATGGTCTATTTTGTTTCACAAACTGACACTGTGTGTGTGTGCGTGCGTGCACATGTGTGCATGTGAATATTGAAGATTTTAAAGACTATATTGCTTTTTGTTATATACTGCATTCAGCACATCCTGGTCCAGGAAATTTGACTGTGGCAGGGAGGGAAAGAAAGAAAAGATAGACAAGCACAGAGAACCTGATGTCAGGTAACTTGGTTGTGTACATTCTGCAGAGTAGCACCAACTACGCAGCAACCCAGATCCTTGGAATCTCAGCATGTTTATGGGGTTCATAACCTGAAGTGGAGTTAGCTACTTTTGGTAGGAGGGATGAAGTCTATACTATAAACATCCTGGAGGAGGAAGCTACAGCTGCTAGTTTTTTTTCACACACTGATCAATTCTTTGTAAACACTCTAATTTGTACATATTGTCAACATTTGTACCAGTCCAGAGGCCTGCTTTACCAGTTCTGGGTTCAATCTAATTAGGAAAGGCTTTGCCATCCCCTTAGGTCTGAGGACATGAATTCTTTACATGACTGAGTCCATGTCAACCACTCAAGATTTCTATTCTGTGCACTTTATTTCATTCAGTGATTTCTTGGCACCCAACAGTTAGAATTACTCAGTTCTGTTGCTAAAGTCTGAAAGTAGTCAGCTATATGCAAGACAGTAAGAGTGGGCTTCTTCTTCAATTAAAGTATTGACATTGAAATTAGTATTAACTACTCTTATGTGCATACTCACAAAGGAGCAAGCAACAGATGTCTGTGTCCTGAAGCCACTCATTCTGGGGACAGAAGGCACTCTGGGTGGCTGTGCAATACTGCATGTTGCTCAGGACTCTCCAGAAGACAGGCTCACCAGGCATCATTCACATTGGGCTTGGCGTTACTGCCTTTGAGTCACTCGTGTTCCTGGAAGTAACCCCAATAAACGTACTGTGTCACTAATCTACACTTTGCTAGACTGGATATTTTATTTGTTGTTGATGCCCTACTAGGAAGAATAAATGTTTCCTAATGCCTCCATAAGAAAAGTCACACAGCTGCCACCCATACAACCTCTACCTGCCCAAGTGTCTTAGCCAAATGTGTCACCAAATACCTTTATCAGGACCCTGGCTGTGAGTGCTACTCTCTCACTTGAATGATGCCTTGAACCTTGTCCTCCTATGAGAACAGGAAAGCTCAATGGTAACAGAATTGTAAGTGTTATGTGTTAGCAGGAGAAGAACGTAAACTCCTAGGAGATAGAAAGTTCTATTTCTTGTGATTCAAGGCATATTCTTTTCTCTTTCAAGATATTTCCCTTTTTGTTTTATCATCACAATATATTTCTATAGCCCCCCTTTTCTATCCTCAATGCCTATCTCCAAACCTACAAATGAAAGATAAAGGAAAAGAGAGACATACCTGAGTCAAACCTTGTTTTCTTTCTAACTAACGCCAATAATAACTTATAACCTACTCCCAATGAAAGTAAACATCTATCACTCAAGAAAGTAAACAAAACCTACCCACCCCAGCTTAAGGGAAAGAGGGTGGCATTCTTTTGTGGTTCCTTCTTGCAGTTTTGTAAGAGATAATACTAATGCCTTAATTGTTACTCAGAGAGTTATTTTTAATTCATTGGTATAGAATTTTGTATATAGATGCAAAATAACTTAATTTTTAATACACTGGTATAGAATTCAAATTTAAGATTATTCTTCATACACATTATATATATATATTTCTACTCTAATATGCAGTATTGTACCTATACAACTAACTTATAATACAAAGTTTACTTCCAATACTTCAAAAGTGCCATTGTAGGCTGTTTAAGATAAGTGAGTTATACAAGTTATTTCTTAATTGATCAAATCATTGTCATATCAATTATTAGCATATTTTTCACAAGAATATACAACCTAGGTGTAACAGATAGATATGATTCTATGGAAAGATAAAATAAAATAGATGTCTTCAAAAACCTCAGATACATACAGAATATGATATTTAAAGATGTTATTATTATGTTAAAGATTCATTGACAATGAGACAGGTTAACTCCTGGCAACACCCAGCCTAACTCGAAGAAGATGATGAGCATCAAAGAACCTCCATATAGAGATGGCTTCAAATGTAACAAACCAGCCACTGGGGAAAATGTCTTTGTTTCTGCCACAGACAGAATTCTGCCTAAAAACTGGGAAGCTTGGATGCAGGTAGAGTTGACAGTTAAACTTTGCTAAGACAGGGTGAGAAAGTCCTAAATACCTCCTGCCTCATAAATATGTCTGTCAGATATATTGGACCAGAAGGCTGAAAATGATGCTCCAATGTTATAGAGAGTTTTTGGTGACTGTTCAGGCAGCAAACTCTCTCTCTGACCTCTTCTCCTTTTGGAAGCTGCTAACCTGCACCCCCTGTATACTCAGTTATTTAATTTTATTCCTTCTCATGTCTTTCATGGAGTTGAAGACCAGATAGTTTAGTTTTACAATTAAGCTTAGTTGTTTAGGGGTTAAAATTTTTTTAGGTCTAGATAAACGTTTTAAGTTGATTATGACGAGATATGATAGATTTGATTTACACTCAGGATTTTAGACACAACAAGTTAGGAAAGATATTTTCTTCAAAGCTGCCAAATACAAGTAGACAAAACACTATTAATGTAACATTTATACAATTCCTGATTGTCTTGTGGTTATTCTTGGTATACATAGTTTATTATATATATATGTGAATAATAATATAAATATATATGTAAAAAATAAAATTAAGTTACATTTAAAAAGATATTTCCATGCATAGACTTTTCCACTGGAAAGGAAACTATGTCCATGTATTTCACACACCTGTAGTACACAAAGCTCTACTACTTAATTAAATGTGGAGGGGTATGGGAGAGCAGGATAAAGGAGGAAATAAGAGGAAGGACAATTAACACTGAAGGTCTTTTTAAAACGTCATATGGAAGCTTACAACTGTAAAAGCATCCTAAAATATATACAAGTATAAATAAATCTAAATGGAATAACCAAATAACAGAGGAGACAAACTCCCAACTAGACATCTTTTGCCACCAAGTGAAACCTCCAGTGCCATGAATGGGTTAAGTTGGCTTGAGTCTTTGGCCAAAGGGTTCTCATACCCTGCCTTTCCCCACCAGATATCACAGGCAGTTGTCAAGGTTTTACTTGTGTCATCAAACACAAAGGAGCTGAGCTGGTGCCCAACAAGAAGCTTCACCCCTGTAGAATAGGGTCTATGGTGTTGGAATATACCACAAAAGCTAGTGGAAGAGAATTTAAGTATCAATATCACTCAGCTACAAACCAAGGAGCCTACAACAGCAACCTACCTGCAAAATATACTTGTGCATTCGTGGCATAAATGTCTTAGGAATAACCAACCAATTTATTATTGGATTTGATATGCACTCCATGAGATGGAATCTCCAACATGACACTGACAAACTGGGCATAGGTCAAGGAGAAGCAAATCACTATAATTCTGTTAAAGAGAAGATAGCAATTAATTTAACCCTAATGACTTGTTGCTGAACCCATAGAGGAGCAAATTACTCAGCCTTCATCAGAGAAACTTCATCTTGTAGAAGGTAATTAATACACATAGATCCACAACCCACAACTGTACAATGCACAGAGAGTGAAAACAATAGAGAATGCAGTCCCAAATGGGATGTTTTCATCAATGCAAACCCCAAACCATCACTCAAGGCTCAGGGATCAATGGGGAAAAGAAGGCAGAACAATAGTAAGAGACAAAGGTGGTAGATGACTCCAAGAAACAAAAATTCTTCCAGACGCACTAGGACTGGTGTACACATAAACTCACAGAGACCTCAGCAGCATACACACGGTCTGTACAGATTCATGGCAGACGAGGTTCCAGTACTGAAATGAGAAAATGTCCACAAAATCCCTTCCCTAACCATGACTCTTTGCAACTGACTCCTGCCTGGAAAGGAAAAGTCTGTTTTCTCCATGGATTGTCAATATATCAACTGCATTCCAGGACAGGCCCCATGCCCAGAGGAGTTGACCAACACAAATGCACTCTATGGTTTTCTTTGTGAGGTGGGTGCAATTAGTTTCATCTTGGTTGGCATTTATTATTGAATTCCTTTTTTAAATTTTTTTTTGGTTTTGTTTCTGATTTTTTATTTTTATTCGTGTTTTGTTGTGAGAGAGAGAAAGGACATTATGTTGGGTATGGAGGGAAGTCAGAAGGATATGGGGAAAGTTTAGGGGAGGTGAAACATGATCAAAATATATTATACAAAAAATGTAGATAAAAGTAATGGTGTCTAAAAAAAAAGAAATGTGCATTTGTGAAAGTGTATGCTAGCAAACATAAGAATAAATATTTTAAAACAAGAAGAATCCTGCATCGTTGCCATTTTTTGTTACTGCCTGTTTTCCAGTTCATGGGGACAGCTATCAATCTGCTTTCTAAATCACCTGTAATATACTAAAGCCCTCTGTCTCCACAATATCATACCCACTGACCTGTTAAGTGTTCAAGGAAAAATGTGAAAAAATATATATGTCATGAATATATGCTTGAAAATGTCATGCTTTAGTGAGACTTACAGCTTTCCCCTTCAGCTTAAGTGCAGAGAATGACTGGGTAGCATTTTTGCAAGAACCTCAGCTAAAATCTATGTGATACATACAGTGGAATGAGGGCTAAATGTGATTATAAACTTACTGGAAAGTACATCTCAGTGCCTCAGTACGGTCATCCATCACACAATCAAGCAGTTATTGGAGATTCTGACACTCATCTCCTTAGGCAGAAAACCTTGAAACTCCATTTTAAAAGCAGAATAACATCAATGATTTTGCAAAAGGATAAAAATGTCTCTCATTAGTACCTAAACTAGTGAAAATTTATAATTATATTTCAACAATCATTTTTAAGTATTATATATTATCTCATTGTACATGTATCTACCTTATCACTGTCTGCTAACAATTCATTTCACATATCAAAGGAATACTCAAAGATTGCACACAGAAAATGTTAAAAGTGCTCAAAGTGGTAGAGGTTTGAATGAAGATAAATTAAATCCTGAATTGCCAACTTATTAACTTTATAATCCTGAAAGAAAAAAAAACCACCAATTTAGTATCTGAACCTCAGTTTTCACATTTGAAATTGAAATTGTCTCCAGACTTACGGAGAAATTCTTAAGTACTGAAAACTATGTGTTATGTGTGGGCTCAACACCAAGATAGTTAAAATAATTACATGTTAAGCATAGTTACACTCAAATTACATACATCATCCTGACCTCCATATAGCATAGAGCTTCAGAATTGCTCACAGATCATTTTTAACCATCTCCTTGCCTAAGTTAGATACAGAAAATGGTGAACAAAGAAAGAGCCTGTTTGTTATGAAGACATCTTTTTTTTAATTTTTAAATTTTATTTTATTAATTTATTCTTATTACATCTCAATGGATATCCCATTCCTTGTATCCTCCCATTCCTCCGTCCCTCCCATTTTTCCCTTACCCCCCTTCCCTATGACTGAGACTGAGGGGGACTTCCTCCCCCTTTATATGCTCATAGGGTATCAAGTCTCTTCTTGGTATCCTGCTCTGTGAAGACATCTTAAGAACTATGTTCAGGTCCTTGTTAGTAGCCTTTAAACTTCTGCTTCAATGGCCCTTCTCTTCATTATAAATGTTGGCTGTTTTTATATTTTAAAATAAAAGTAGAGTAATCCTTTGACTTTTTGAAGATTTAAAAGTTACGATAAAATTTTATTTTATTCCTATTATTTGTATAATATAATACTTGGGACGTGCATATACTAAAATATGTTATACCTTTCTGATATTTAGAATTAGCTGCATAAGTTATATTTTCTATTTGGTCCAGTGGAACAAAAGAAAGTGTTGAGAACATAAATCAGAAGCAGGAAGTTTGAAACTTGTGAAAACCTTAGTCAACAAATATCACTATCAGGCAAAGAGCCAACTGAGTCTTAAATGCACAATCCACTGTGACCCAGCATTGAGTGGTGGATGGAGCAGAAATCCTGGATTTCTTCCAATGTTTGCAAGATACAGTCTTCTTAGCTTTAATTTTGTCACACTAGACACTTCATGCTAGATGCATGTGTGCTTGTCTTGCTTAAATTTGTATGCTACCAGATAATATATATTTATCATTTTTAAAGTTTCAAGTTAGCAAAACTGTAATGTAGTCACACCCAATGTCTTTTTTTTTTAATAATTGATTCAGATTAAATCCTGATTGCTATCCCCTCACTTGTATCTTCCCATTCCCCACTTCTTCCTTCTTTCATCCTATTCCCCTCCCCTAGATCTGTGACAAAAGGAGACCTCCTCCCCCACCATATGATCACAGATTATCAGGTCTCATCCAGATAGCCAGCTTCCCCTTCCTCTTACTGCCACCAGGCCTCCCCACCAAGGAGAACTAGTCAAATAGGGAGTACCAGAGTTCATGTCAGAGGCAGTCCTCGCTCTCCCCACAACCATGAAGAATGTGTTGTCCATTGGCTAGATCTGAATAGGGGATCTAGGTTTACTATATACATTGTCCTTGGTTGGTACATCAGTTTGTGCAGTCCCCCCTTGGGACCTCATGAAACTGAAGAGCTCTGTAAAGCAAAGGATATTGTCAGCAGAACAAAGCGACAGCCTCAAGATTGGGAAAAGAGCTTCACCAAACCTACATCTGACAAACGGCTAATATCCTAAATATATAGAACTCAAGAAATTAAACACCACCAAAACAAATAGCCCAATTAAGAAATGGGGCTCAGAGCTAAACAGAGACTTCTCAACAGAGGAATCTTGAATAGCTGAGAAACACTTAAAGAAATGCTGAACGTCCTTAGTCATAAGAGAAATGCAAATCAAAACGACTCTGATATTGCATCTTAACACCCATCAAAATGGCTAAGATCAAAAACTCAGATGACAGCACATGATGGCAAGGATATGGAGAAAGGAGAACACCCCTCCATTGCTGGTGGGAGTGCAAACTTGTACAACCACTATAGAAATCAGTCTGGCAGTTTCTCAGAAACATGGGAATAGGGCTACCTCAAGACCTAGCTATTTCACTCCTTGGAATATACCTGAAAGATGCTCCACCACACAAGATCAATGTCTTAAAATTTTTTCCTTTCTCACATAATATATCCTAATTATGCTTTCCACTTTCTCTACTCCTTTCATTTCCTCCTCATATCCCCTCCCATCTTGATCCACTCACTTTCTTTCTTTCTATAAAAAGAACAGACATCTAAGAGATAATATTAAAATATAACACATAAAATATAAAAAGATAAAACAAAAATTATGATATCAAAGTTGGACAGGACAAATCAACAGAAGAAAAAGAGCCTAAGAGAAGACACAAGAATCAGAGACACACGCATTCCCCTACTCAAGAAGCTCATTAAAAACATTTTTCTGGAAGCCACAATATAAATACAGAGGATCTTATGCAGACCTGTACACGTACTGTGAGAGCTGATCCAGTCATAGGGTACCACATAAAAATGAGATTCTTGTTGGTCATAGCTATGGTCCCAGGGCCACACAAGCATGTCGTCTGCCTACTACAAATTGTCACCTTTGTTATATATTCATTATTATCACCATCAAGGAACCAACCATTTACTACCAGACTCTTAAACCTGCAAAACTGTGGTGATTTTTACTCTCAAAGTTCACAACAACTATCTTCCTAGTAGATCCAAGGGATTCTTACAGACCTTTCTAATGAAGGAACTGTTCCCAAAGATTAAAAAGAAAACATACTTTAAAAGCTAATTTGCAATAGCAATAAAACATAGCACACCTGGGTTTTGAACAAAATGATTGTCCTTATTTTCTGAATACAGAAAGATGATATTTTTGTATATATCTGATAATATTTTTGTATTCATACTTCTTACTGTATGGCAAATGTTGTCACTGAGGGTGTGCATTTTAAGTCACAACCTCTTTTTTAATATGACACTATTATCATTCTCTTATAATAGATGAGGACACAGGAGTCCAGTATGGCAAATCATGTAGCATCAATGCAATGAAGAATTGCACATGAATCGGTATAACCAAGAAAGAGCTACAGGGCATAAAATATGTTATACCATTTTATGCTAATTATTTAAATGCAGTTTTGGCATATGCAAACACAAAAGCATATTATGTTTTTCTGAAGTTTAGGGCTAACTGCATACCCTATATTTTTCCTTCTGCCTAATTTAAGAGAAGAAAGATTGTCGGGTACACAAATCAGAAATATAAAGTTTCAAGTATGTGTAAACCTTTCCCAACAAACATGAACACATAGGAAGAATACTGTCTACTCTTAAAAGCACAGTTTACTGTGACCCAGCACTGGGTGGTTGATTTATGGATTTTTTTTCCTTCCTAGGTTCACAAGACTCAGCAAAGGCTATGTGTAACTGTATAATGCCTTTGGAGTGAGATATATTTTGTTCTCAGGTACAGGGCGTTTCTTTTACCTGTTTTGTGTCTATCTTTGCTATTATTTTGCCCAAGAGTACAACATCATTGTGTAACTGGCAATAAGAAAATATTTCTTGGAAACTGAACAAGGTCTTCTACCCAGAAATCCCAGAACTTCAAAAGATCGTTGGAAAACTTAAAATATTCCTCTCTTCTGAACCCAGGAGTAGGCTTCTGATTTAACTCCCTTCGTTCATATTGGATTTTCTTCCCAGTACACACTTTGGTACTGCCATCTCAAGGACTACGCATGGGGTCACTAAGACAGAAAAGGATGAGTCTGAACTCAGTGAGCATGTGCATGCTGAAGTTCGGGATGTGGCGCTGTGTGTGAAGCCATCAAGCCTTCCACTGAAGGAGATAAAAGAGACTGAACAGCACTACTCTGGAAGGCACATCGATGCAGATACAGAAATAGGTTGGAAGTCATGCTGTTGTTGATTTCAATTACGTGTAAAATTAAAAGAACACAAAAAACATCATTATTGTTCATCATATTGATGCTAATGAATGTTCAATAGTGTGAAAGAAGTTCTCCCTGAGAAAGATTTGAAAGGACAAATTGTAATGGCATCGTGTTTAATTATGTATTTAATTAAAACTATAAAATACAGCACCTTAAATAGGTTTAGTTATCTAAGTTTAAACTGGAACTTGAAGAAAACTCTAGGACTTTCTTGATCTCAACTCTGAGAAAGTAATGCTGAGCTTCTTTCACAGGCTTCAAGCCACAGCTCTGAAAATATGAAACTCAGGAGAGTGAAATAACTTACTGATTTTTATAGCAGATATTTAGTTTTAATTCTTTGTAATTCCTATTCAATAAATCTGAACAAACAAACTCAAGTTTACTGGACAATTAATATTTTAAATCATTTAAATTCACTTTAGTATTCTTTTATAAATATTACAAGTTTTCAAATGTTTCCCAATGAGTATTCTATAAGAGGTTCTGTTGAATCATGGAAATTCTCTGTTTTTCAAATCTTTTATGTCTGCAAAATTACACTGTTCAAAGTTCACTCCTGTACATGCAATGATGAAGATTTCTACTGCAGGAAACTGTAATAGGAAATAAACAGCACATTCCTAGGAACTTTGGGAAAATACTAGTTCAACAAATATTGCCCTTGCTAGTTGCCTGGCTTACTAGATATTGATGTATCTTAATATGTAACACATTTTCTAAATTAAATATAAGGAAATGATGATTTTTGTGAGATTAGAAAACTAACCTTTGTTAATAGTAGTTAAAATGTAGTCTTTGTCAATAAGACGTAAGAGAGCTGCTAGCCAACTTTCGTTTCTAATAGCTGTAATTAAATATACTAACCAAAGCAACTTTAGCAAGAAAATTTTTATTTAGCCCACAATTTCAAATTATAATCTATCACTGTAGGAATGTCAAGGTTGAAACATGAAGTAGCTAATCACGCACACACAGTCAAGAGCAGAGAGATAATAAATACATGCATGTTTACTCATTTTTGGTACCATTTCTTCATATATGCATTTCTAAATCTTCTGCCTAGGGAATGGTGGCACCCACAAAGGGTCGATGTTCATCCACTTACTACCTGTTATATGGCCTCCCAAGAATGTGATTCCACATGTTGGGATTTTAAAAGTTTTAAATATCTGCACCATTTTCTATTTGGATTAGACTCTTATTTTTAAAAGGTTTTGAGGGGTCTCCCAAATACCTGAAAAATGAATTCTTTGTTGCTATTGTCACATTTCTGATTTACTGTTCAAAGATGTCTCAGCCCCAAACAATACTCTCTTTGTTGCCTGGCCATACTGGCCAGTGGCTATTGAGATAGAGCCTCTGCATGTCCAGCTATTTTATTATGTAAACAGATGCTGTCAGTGTGCACACAGTGACCAGAAGACAGTATTTTTCATTGCTGCTATGACTTAATTCCAGATTATCTCCTGATTCTTCTTTCTGTTTGTAATTTATGTTATTCATGTGTAATAATATAAATGTGTATGTTAAAAAATGAAACATAGTAAAAAATCACTATGTGAAAAAAATAAAAATGAAAAAATGAAACACTAAATACCAAACTAAAATGAATTTACAGATGATTGATGAGATAAAAACAAATGATACCTATAAAATTTTTTAAAATGACTACAACCTATAAAGCCAGAGAATCCATTCCAATAAGGATAAATGAGTCCATGTATATTTACAGTAACAGATAATATACTGATCACTTCAAAAACATGGATATTTGTGTCAAGAAGGTTGAGACACACACAAACATATAATCTCCATCTTTTCGTCTCCTTTTGTATGAACAAAAGCTATTCTTTCAATTGTCAGAATACAACACAAGCATTGTTGATTTGAGAAAAACACTTTCCTCGCTAAAATTTTAAGACTGGTGTTATGTATATTTCAGATCAAGTATTCATTAAAGAAAATCACATACCCACTATTTCAGCTTTCTTCTGTCCAATAAGTAATGTGCCAGCTATGACTGAACCAGAGAATACTGAGGTGATTCACTTGAATAAATTTCATTTTCAACAAATTGTTCTTTTTAATATTTTTTAATTTATTCATATTATATCTCAATTGTTAGCCCATCCCTTGTATCCTCCCATTGCTCCCTCCCTCCTGTTTTCCCCTACTCCCCTCGTCTATGTCTGTGACTGAGGGGGACCTCTTCCACCTGTATATGCTCATAGAGTATCAAGTCTCTTCTTCATAGCCTGCTATCCTTCCTCTGAGTGCCACCAGGCCTCCCCATCGAGGAGATGTGGTCAAAAATGGGGCACCAGAGTATGTGTGAAAGTCAGTGTCCACTCTCCACTCAACTGTGGAGAATGTCCTGTCCATTGACTAGATCTGGGTAGGGGTTCAAAGTTTACTGCCCATATTGTCCTTGGCTGGTGCCATAGTTTGAGCAGGACCCCTGAGCCCAGATCTGCCCGTCATAATGTTCTTCTTGTAGGTTTCTAGGACCCTCTGGATCCTTCTATTTCCCTATTCTCCCATGCTTCTCTCACCTAGAGTCCCAACAGGATTTCCTCCCGTTTGTCCCACATTCCTGATAAGTGAAGACATTCATGGGACATGCCCCTTGGGCTAGTGTCCAGATATAAGTGAGTATATACCATTTGACTCTTTCTGCTTCTGGGTTAACTCACGCATTATGGTCATTTCTAGTTCAATCCATTTGTCCACAAATTTCAGGAATTCTTTTTTTTTTAATACCTAAGTGGTATTCCATAGTGTAAATGTACCATAGTTTCTTTATCCATTCTTCTACTGAGGGATACTTAGGCTGTTTCCATGTTCTGGCTATTATGAATAAGGCTGCTATGAACATGGTTGAGCAAACCTTCTTGTTGTGTGCTGGAGCATATTCTGGGTATATTCCAAGGAGTGGAATAGCTAGGTCTTGAGGAAGCCCTATTCCCAATTTTCTGATATAGTGTCAGATAGCTTTCCAAAGTGGCTGTACTACTTTGCATTCCCACCAGCAATGAAGGAGTGTTCCTCTCTCTCTCTCTCTCTCCACATCCTCACCAGCATGTGGTGTCACTTGAATTTTTGATCTTTGCCATTCTAATAGGTGTAAGATGGAATCTCCCATTTGCATTTCCAATATTTGACCACGTCCTCTGGTTGGGGAGGCCTGGTGGCACTCAAAGGAGGAATAGCAGGCTGTCAAGAAGAGACTTGATATCATATGAGCATATACAGGGCGAAGAGGTCCCCTTCAGTTACAGTCATAGGGGAGGGGAGTAAGGGGAAAATGGGAGGGAGATAGGAATGGGAGGATAAAAGGGATGGGATAAGAATTGAGATGTAATATGAATGAATTAATAAAATATATTTAAAAAGAGAGAAAAAAGAAAAATAGAGTATTATTTCTACTTCCTTGAAACATAGGATCATCTTTTCCTTTTTGTTGCTGTCATGGGAACTTGTAGAGACAGCTGTAGTGAGCATCTACAGGGCTCTTCATAGCAGTCAGCTACACAGCATCAGCTATTGGCATCAGTGATGAGGAAAGTGGGTTTCAGAACCAACAGATGGTATTACTCAGAAAGAAAACACTTTCACCAATAAACAATGATAACCTCCACTGCCATCTGGTTTCTGTACCACCTTAGCAATCTGGCATAGGCAAAGACAATGCTGGTGGATAAGCTAAGCTTGGCAGTCCATTGTCACCATGAGTATAACCTAATATGGGAACAACAGCATAATTAATGACACAACAGTATTTATATTAAATGGCAACTCTAGAGTATAAACTTTACATAAGGATGGCACTGTAGTAATAAATTATAAAAACCAGAGACAGAACCTGAGAAATGTTAATATTTCTTTAGAAGTATTTATAGCAATATTTCCTTTTTAAATTTTATTTAGGTACTGATCATAGCCCCCTTCCTCATCTCCTCCTGGTCTCAACCTTCCTCCCTCTTCCCCCCATGCCCCTTCCCTAGTCCTCAGAGACAGGGAGCACTCCTCCCCTACCAACTGACCCCCAGTCTAACAAGCCTCCCCAGGACATCATCTTCCTCTGTGGCCTGGTAAGGCACCCCACCATGGGGAAGTTCTTAAAGAGCAAGCAACAGAGTCCATGCCAGAGACAGCCCTGCTACCTTTAGTAGGAGACCCATGTCCAGACTTAGCTACCTATTGGCTACATCTAAGCAGAGAACCTAGGTCCTCTCCATCCATAATCCTTCTTTGATGCATCAGTCTCCACAGCCCCCCTGGGCCAAGATTTATTGATTCTGTTGATGTTCTTGTAGAGCTCCTATCCCCTCTGGGTCCTTCTATCCCCCTACTCTTCCATAAGACTCCCTGTTCTCTGCTCAAAGTTCGGCCGTGAGACACCACTTCTGCTTTGATCTCCTGCTGGTTGGAATCTATCAGAGGACAAGTATGGTAGGCTCCCCTCCTGATCCCTCTCTTCAAGCACTTCCAGTGTCTATTGAATTTGCCCTTCTGAGTGAGAAAGGCACTCCCTAGGGTCCTTCTTGTTTCTTAACATCTTTGAGTTTCTGGATTGTAATATGGTTATCATGTATTATATGGCTAATATCTGCTTATAAGTTAGTATATGCCATGCTAGTCCTTCTGGGTCTGGGTTGGCTCACTGGGCATGAAATATTCCAGATCCATCCATTTGTTTGCAAATTTCATGGTGTCCTTATTTTTAATGGCTGAATAGTATTATATTATGTAGATGTACCAGAGTATCTTAATCTATTCATCAGTTGAGGGATATCTGGATGGTTCACAGTTTCTGGCTATCACAAATAACACTGCTGTGAACATATCTGAGCAAGTGTCCTTGTTGTATGGTGGAGCATATTCTGGGTAAATGCTCAGGAGTGGTATAGCTGGGTATTGAGGTAGACCTATTATCAATTTTCTAAGAAAGCACGAGAATGATTTCCAAAGTGGTTGTACAAGTTTGCACTCCTATTAACAATGGAGGAGTGTTTCCTTTCTCCACATCCACGCTAGCACATGTGCTGTCACTTGAGTTTTTTTTTTTTTTATCTTAACCATTCTGATAGGTGAAATATTGAATCTAAGAGTCATTTTGATTTGCATTTCCCTGATGACTAAGGATGTTGAACATTTCTTTAAGTGCTTCTTGGCCATTGGGTATTTCTCTGTTGAGAATTTTCTGTTTAGCTCTGTATCCCATTTTTAAATTGGATTATTTGGTTTGTTTGTGTTTAATTTCTTGAGTTCTTTATATATTTTGGATATTAGCCTTTTTCAGATGTTGGGTTGGTGAAGATTTTTCACAGTCTGCAGGCTGTCATTTTGTTTTATTGATAGTGTCCTTTGGTTATGAGAATCATTTCAGTTTTAGTAGGTCCCATTTATTAATTGTTGATCTTAGAGTCTGAACTATTAATGTCTTGTTCAGGAAGTTGTCTCCTGTGCCAATAAGTTGAAAACTCTTCCCCACTTCTCTGGTAATAGATTTAGTTTTTCTGGTTTTATGTTAAGGTCCTTGATCCACTTGGACTTGAGTTATATGCAGGGTGATAAAAACAACCAGTTATACAAGCACCATTTGTTGAAGATGTTACTTTTTTTTCCATTTTATGGTTTTGGCTTCTTTGTCAAGGTAAATTTTCCATTGGTGTGTGAGTTTATTTCTGGGTCTTTGATTTTATTCCACTGATACACCATTCTGTTTCTATGCCAGTACCATGAAGAGTTTTATTACTGTTGCTCTATAATACAGCTTGAGATCAGGGATGAAGATACCTTCAGAAGACCTTTTCTTGTACAGGATTTTCTTAGCTATTCAGGGTTTTTTGTTTGTTTTCCCTATAGAGCTGATAGTTGTTCTTTCAAGGTCTGTAAAGAATTGTGTTGGTATTTTATGGGAATTGCATATGACTTGGATAGTGTCTCTCTGTCTTTTAGATAGTCTGGCTAAGGGTTTGTATATCTTGTTGATTTTCTCAAAGAACCATATCTTGGTTTTGTTAATTCTTTAAATTGTTCTCGTTGTCTCTACTTTATTGATTTCACTCCTAAGTTTTATTATTTCCAGGTTTCTTTGTTTGTTGCTGTTGTTGTTTTGGAATTTTTGAATTTTTTATTTATTACATCCCAATTGTTATCCCCTCACTCATATCTTCTTGGCCCCACACTCCCTCACTCCTCTGCCCTATCCCCCCCCACTAGACATCTAATAGTGGGAGTTTTCCTCCCCCCACAGTCTGACCTCAGCCTATCAGGTCTCATAAAGTTAGCCTGTATCCCCTTCTTCTGGTGCCCACAAGGCCACTCCACCAAGGGGCAGTGATCAAATCTTCAGTACCAGAGTTCATGTTAAAGGCAGTCTCTGCTCTCCCTCATCCCCCATAATGGAGAATGAACTATTCATTGGCTACATCTGAACAGGGGATTATGTTCTCTGCTTGCAATGTTCTTGGTTGGTGTATCAGTTTGTGCAGGCCCCCTGCACCCAGATCTTCTGGGCTTAATGGTCTCCTTGTGGAGCTCTTGACCCCTCTGTGTCCTTCCATCCCCCAACTCTTCCTTAAAACTTTCAGCACTTTGCCCAGAGTCTGGCTGAGAGTCCCAGCATCTTTCCTGATCCCCCACTGTGTGGAGGACCTTAGTGGACATTTAGGTTGAGCTAATGTCCACATATAAGTGAGTTTATACCATGTATGTCTTTCTCAGTGTGTGTTATATCACTCAGAATGATCTTTTCTAGTTCCACCCATTTACCAACAAATGCTCTAAACTTTCCTCTTAGCTCTGCTTCTATTGTGTCCCATAAGTTTTGGAATGTTGTGACTTTATTTTCATTGAAATTTAGGAAATGCTTCTTTCTTTATTTTTCCCCCAACCCAGTTGTCATTGAGTAGAGAGTTGTTTAGTTACCGTACATATATAGTCTTTTTGTTATTTCTCTTGGTGTTGAGATCCACCTTGAGTCCTTGGTAGTCTGATAAGTCACAAGGTATTAGTTCAATCTTCTTGTATCTCTTGAGACTTGCTTTGTGACTGGCTAGATGCTCAATTTTAGATATGGCTTCCCTGATGTGCTGAGAAGGTGGTATATTCTTCGTGTGGGTGAAAATTTCCATAGATATCTGTTAGGTCCATTTGATTGATGACACCTGTTAGTGTCATTATTTCTGTTAGGTTCCTGTTTTATTAACCTGTCCATTGGTGTGTGTGGGCTGTGGAAGACTCCCACTATCAATGTGCAGGGATTTATATCTGCTTTAAACTTTATTAATGTTTCCTTTGCAAATGTGGGTACCCTTGTATTTGGGTGAAAGATGTTCAAAATTGAGAAGTCATTGTGGTGGAATTTTCCTTTGATGAGTATGAGGTGTCCTTCCTCATCTCCTTTGATAAATGTTGGTTGAAATTTTATTTTATTAGATAGTAGAATGGCTACTCCAGCTTGCTTCTTGGGACCATTTGCTTGGAAAACCTTTTGTAAGTCCTCTACTCTCAGGTAATGTCTATTTTGTTGTTGAGTTGTTTTTCTTGTATGCAGCAGAATGATGGGTCATGTTTATGCATCTTTTCTGTTAGACTCTGTCTTTTTATTGAAGAGTTGAATCCATTGGCATTGAGAGATATTAATGACTAGTGACACTTCATTTCTTTATTTTGATATTGGCTCTGGCAGTGTGTTGGTGTGCTTATCTTCATTTGTTTTTTCTATAGTGAAGTTATTTATACCCTGTGGTTTTTCAGGGGGTGTACCTAACCTCCTTGGGGGGAATTTTCCTTCTCACCTCTTCTGTAGGGATGGGTTTGCTTAAATTTGGTTCTATCATGGACTATCTTGTTTTCTCTACCCATGGTGATTGAAAGTTTTGCTGGGTATAGTAGTCTGGATGGTCTCTAAGGGGTAGTAGTCTATGGTCTCTAAGGGGTTGTAAAATGTCTGTCCAGGCCCTTCAGGCTTTTATGGTCTCTGCTAAGAAGTCAGGTGTGATTCTGATAGGTTTGTCATTATATGTTACTTGGCCATTTTCTCTTGCTGCTTTTAATATTTTTCTTTGTTCTTGTTCAGTTATTATGTAGTGGGAGGATTTTTTTTGACTAATCTATTTATGTCCTGTAGGTCTCCTGTATCATTATAGGCATCTCTTTATTTAGCTTGGGGAAATTTTCTTGTATGATTATGTTGAAAATATTTTCTGAGGCTTGGAGCCGGGAATCTTCTCTTTCCTATATTTCTATCATTCCAGGTTTCTGCTTGTCATAGTGTCCTTAATTCTTGGATGTTTTGTGTCAAATTTTTTTTTTTAGAGTTTACATTTACTTTAGATTTAACATTGATTTAACATTAGATTTAACAATTGTATCTTCTACATCTGAAATTCTTTTATCCATCTCTTGTATTCTGTTGTTGCTGCATATCTCTGTGTTTCCTGTTTTCTTCCCTAAATTCTACATGACCAGGGTTTCCTCAATTGGTACTTTCTTTATTATTTCTATTTCCCTCTTCAGATCAGCAATTGTTTTATTGATTTCCTTCACCTCTTTGTTTGTATTTTCTGCTATTTCTTTGAGAGGTTTATTAATTTCCTCTTTTAAGGCTTCAATCTATTTGTGCCTTTCTGTATTTCTTTAAGGTTTTCCACTTTAAAGGATGTTATCATCTTCATTAGCATAGCATTATTGTCATTTTCTTGTGATTCAGTTGTGTTAGGGGATACAAGGCTACTTTTCTTTAGATAAATGGATTCTGGAGATGCCATATTGCTCTGGCTTTTTCTGACTCTGTTTTTACACTGACCTTTAGCCATCTGGTTGTTTCTGACATTGGCTGGTAGTTCCTGGTGTCCACTGTAGTTCTCAGGAGTGTGGTAAGAGCCTAGACAGAAAGCCTAGGCAGGAGCTTTCTTCAGATTGATGGGTATGGTCTCTGACTGGCATGTGATTCTCCAGGAATTGCCCATGGATTGCCTCAGATATATGATCCTCAGGACTTATTGGAGTACTCAGGACCCTTAGGACCCTCCTCTTGCCATGGGAAGTCCTGGAGTTAGTAGGCCCTACTACTGGTATTCTTTCTGTGAGGTTAATGAGCTCTACCTCCAGAAATTTTGCTCACTGGGTACAGCCATTTTAGAGAACCTATGAATTCAAAGGTCTTGGTGGTCTCCTTGAGGGGACTGGTTGCACTTTGTATAGGTGGCTACAGCTGTTTCCATGGATCCCAGTCATCAGAAGGTGAGTGCCTCACTATCCAGAAGGTATCCACCCACAGGGAGGTGAGGTTATGTGGGTTGTCAAAAACTGAGACTGCGCTCCAGAAGGGACCTGGAAATTTTTCCTTAGATTACTATTGATATGTGGTTATAACCTGCCCATTTCCCTCAATGTGGGTGCTCCTCTCACCTGGTAAACACAGACACTGGAGTTTTGGGGTTCACACATGGTCTTTCAGTCATTCTGCAATTGCTGCCATTCAAATACTGTGCACAATCAGCCTTGACATCTTTCATTTATCAATACTTTCAAACCACCCTTTTCAAAGTCCCTTCGGCTACTATACTAATGATCTTAATTATTAAAATTTAAAATTCAGAAACCAGCCTCATATCTCACTTGTCCATTCAAATCCAGTCAATAATTGAAAAAGCTTATCAGTCTTTATCCAAATTACCTTGAAAACTTATACCAAATCTTTTATAACACCAAGAGTGGATGCAATATGATTATTAATTGATCTGTCTATTTAGGTAGAAATAGGAACTGATGGAAAAGACAGCATATTTCTTGTATTTTGCATCTACATCCTAAAGAGTTGATGTGGTTTATAGGTGTCAGATGCATGAACATGGATGCTTCCCCTTTTGTTTATGTATGTAAGATAAATTTTTAGATCATTTTGCCCCCTTAAATCCTGTAGTATATGGATTTTTTAAATAGGCCATTATTCCAGTATAGTAAAACAAAATGTTGGGTGTTTGGAGATTATAGGCTTATTTAAAGTACAGGAGATAATGCAAAACAAAGTTCAGGACCTTTTCATTGAAAGAAACATCTTCATAGTCTTCCCAAATCCAGAAGACCTCTTCAATCAGAAGCTTAAAATCTAATTTCATATCCTTATGATAATGTTATCTTCATATCTTCATGCTCTCATGAAATTTAATCAGACCTTTAAAAATCTAATTTTACAATTCTTAACACACTGCATTAATTTTGTTATTGAATGTGCAATTATAAAAAAAAATTTTGCCTGTTATCAACCTGATACAAATGCTTATAGACAAAAATTACCCTATTCCATCATATGAGTGCAGAAAATTTTGATTTTAAAGATTGGACAATAATGATGATTTAGAGAGCGAGAGCGAGAGAGAGCGAGAGAGAGTGAGAGAGAGAGAGAGAGAGAGAGAGAGAGAGAGAGAGAGAGAGAGAGAGAGAGCTTGATACCCTCAACAATAGTTAATTGATTGACTGGGTTGTCCCAACAGCAACTGGGCCCCATACTTTTCATATAAGAAGGCTGAAAAGATAACAGTATAAAGTATTTGATTTGTTGAAATTTAAGAGCAGAAGAAAACCTCAAGAACTCACTTAAGAAAGAAAAGATAATTTGGGGAGATCACACAGTGAGTAAAGTACTTGGCTTGCAGAATCAGAACAAGTATTATGGTCTCCAAAACCCTCATAAAAGAAGGTAGGAATGTCCACAGCCAGTAATGTCTGACAAGATAGAGACAGAAAATGGGATCCCAGGAACAAGTTGGATAGTCAGACCAGCAAAAAGCATGAGGCTTGGCTTTGGCAAAAGTCACTGTTCATTGTGAATGCTGCAAAGTGATCAAAAGATACAACTAATGTCAACCTCAGGGCTCCACATGCATGTACATACATATGAATGTGCCCACACACAAGGGAATATGCACAAATGCACCTACATATGCCAAAAATGATGAAAAGCACACATACAATTGTACTAGTATTTGAACCAACATTAAAATTATATCACTAAATATAACTGTATGCAGTTTGACCGTTTTAACTTTCAGTAATGGCTCTTGGCACTAGGAAATGATATCCAGTGCAGCTGATATTCGACAGAAAGTATTCTTTTCTTGTTTGAATAAAATTGTCTACCTTTTTCTTGGCCCATATGACACATTCATAATTGCTCATAAAGGGCATATTATCTAGTAAGTTGTTGTTTGCTGCTATTTAGTAGTATTTCCAACCAGAATATGGTTGAAACACATCCTGAGTTATCAATTTATCTTTGATTATACATGGCATGCTGCCTTTTCCAGAATCCTAACTTATTAGATATTGATCTATTGAGTCAAAGAATTCACACTTCAAATGATTGTCATTGCTTTCTTTGGTGCAGCCTTACATTGAGTTTGTACTGACTTAAGAGATATTTGAGTGATTTTCAGAATAAGATTTATTCTTTATCTATAGCTAATTTGTTGGAGAATTTTTTCTAAGGCACAGACTCCTTAGGCCCTATGGTGTTCAAATGACATACAAGCATCTGTTAAAAATTGGACTTCTGACCCTCAAATAAACAATAATTACTTACTTTATTTCTAAATGATTCTTTTTAAATTATTCAAACTCATAAAAAGGTGATTATTTCCATTAAAATACAAGTAGGTAGAGTCTTTCAGGGGACCTCTATGGTAGGCTGTCATCCTGATCCTTCAACTGCTTCTGCTGTCAATATCTATTCTATTTGGCCTTCTAAATGTGAGTTAAGCATTCTCCCCAGGGTCCTCCTTGTTATTTAGCTTCTTTAGGTCAATGTATTGTAGTGTGGTTATCCTGTATTATGTGGCTAATATCTGCTTATAAATGAATATATACTATGTATGACCATCTGGGTCTGGGGTGGGGTGGGGTGTTAGCTCACTCGGGATGATCTTTTTTTTCCCCCTAGTTCAAAGTTTTAATTTATTTTATTTTCATTATAATTTACTGACATTACATCCGATTTGTATACCCACCCTCTTATCTTCCAGTTTCCATCTTCCTTCCCTCTTGGGGCCTATTCCCCTCCCCTAGGCCTCTAATGGGAGCCCTCCTTCCCCACCACTAGATCACAGTCTATCAGGTCTCATCAGGGTAGCCATGATCATTTCTAGTTCCATCTATTTGCCTGAAAATTTCAAGATTGGACAGGAACAGAAGACCAATGAAGCCAACAAATCTGGGTGAGGGAGATGGATGCTGGAGAGGCTGATGCACTAGCCAAGAACCATATACCCTCTGCTCAGATACAGTAGATAGGCAGCACACACTTGTGGGTCCCATTATATGGGGAGTAAGGACTCTGACATGGACTCTGTGGCCCACACACTTCCCTCTGGCAGAGCAGCCTTCCCAGGCCACAGAGAAAAAGGATACAGGCAGTCCAAATGAGACTTAATAGGCTGAGGTCAGATGTTAGGGGAAGGGGGATCCCACATTCTGAGATTAGGGAAGGAGGGGGGATGTGAGGCAGGGAGGCTGGGACCTGGAGGTGAAATGGGAGGGGGCTACAGTTGGGATCTAAAGTGACCAATTTAAAAATAATAAATAAATAAATAAATAAATAAATAAATAAATAAATCTAGTAGGTAATCATAAAACTATGTGCAGTGCCATGTGAATTTTACCCGTACGTGAACATTTGAGTATGAGGGGGGAAGCGTATATCCTTCAGACATTTGTTGATGCTTACTAAAAAATATAAATGTTGATTTTCATTTGTCCATTTTTCAGAAATGCAAAGCTTCATGACTGTTTTAGCTCTCCTTGAAGAACTTCAAAAATCATAACTTGTACTCAAACCCAGTTATCACAAATACAAAAAACTTGTATCTTTCCAATGTATATTTCTACAGTTTGACTGTTTTTTGCCTTAAAAATAAGGGTGAATTACTACCAATTTGACTTTAAGGTTAATTGGTCAAGTTTAGGTCAACCACATACATTTAAAAGAATTATAAAATGGAAAGTTAAGTGGGTACCAGAAACACACTATCACCTTTATCTTATGCTACTACTTTGAGTAATAAAAGCTCACTTTCTGACAAATTATAACATAATGCTCATTACAAGTGTGATACTTGCTCAATACATATTAGCAAAAATGGAGGGATGATACTTGCTTGAGCAAAAGGAGAAGAAAGTATATGATGAGCAGCTAAATAGCCAGTGGTTTGTTGTGTTGTTTCTTTTCTCAAGAAGTTGCTGGAAAATGTTGCTGAGTCCTCATGGCTTTTGAGACCATATCTAGGGCAGGGTACTTTCAGAGAATAACCAATTCCAAAGCTTTCACACATAATGGCCAGAAACAAAAAGCCAAAAACTCACAGTTGGCAAAATTCTAAACACAGTCTAAGAATAATTGTGACAATTTTTTCTTAATGAATAGAAAAATTAAATGCATCTGCTAACCTTTGTAGTCAGCATTCAGAAAAGAAACCTAAGCAACTTTTGATGTGTGACTTACTTAATGTAGGTAACCACAATCAACGTGCAACACACATTATATATATACATATGTATATATATACATATGTATATATATATATATATATATATATATATATATATATATATATTCATATTCACAGGCATGGCAAAGAAGCTGGTTTAGCAACATTAAAAGGCATGTTCCCCCAACAGGCTCAGGGACATTTTTTTCCTCAGCCTGAGTTTGCTTAAACAGGTGCTATGCAAACAAAAAAGTCATTATCCTTCCTGATAGGGGCTTATTGTTAGAGAACACAAAGAAAGCAATTTGCCTGAGTCCTTGATTTTCTTCTCTCACATGTAGTAGTTATATTTTAGAAAGACAATTTACATAGCTTTTGAAAAGTGTTCTCTGCATATTTATGCATAGAGTTCCATAGTAAGCATTTCTTGAGACAGGATTGAGTGACTATGCTGAATTCTTTTTAGGTGCATCAGTTATAGGGACTGTGACACCATTAATTGCAAAGTCTTTATATTGGAAATTGAAGGAGATTTCAGTTCCCTAAAATTGCATTTACTTTAACACATATTTCTGTTAAATGAAGAAACATTCATAAGAGAGAGTTGGTGGTAGTGCCATAGATTAGTGAATTTTCTCAAAATTTCCAGGGGACTCTTACATTGTGAAGTTATTGGCTTTACAAAGATATTGTAATGAAAAATTTGTGTCTATACCATAGAAATTGAAACTCACTAAGATGAAGCAAAATCTTGCCCTTGTATATGTGTATGTGATAAAGATGGCATTATATTTTATATAGGCTTCTAACACATTACACCAGGTCTTCACACTGTAACATAACACTGCTGTATAAAATCTAGAACACTGTGTGTGTGTGTGTGTGTGTGTGTGTGTGTGGTGTGTGCATGGTTGTGCGTTAGTGTTTTCTTGTCAAGGTCATATTATTGACCTTTACTCCAGACACATAAGGATCTCCCAGTTTCTATTCAATATACAATAAAGTACCTTTGGTTCCTTCTCTGCTTTCCCATTAGTTCTATGATTCAGGGTTTTAATTCCTAAGAATTTGGTGAGAAGAGATACTTCTGACAGAATCTCTGAACTTCCTAGATGCATAAAAGCTATTATCTATTTAAATACTTTAATCTTTTGACTTGCTATTGACTTCCACTTCAGTATTTTATTAAATACCCACTCAACACTAATTGAACTTTGGGTTTGGGTTCAATGACTGAATTTCTAAATGTAGAAATTGCTAGCCAGACCATGCTTCATACTGGACTAAACAAAATACTGAAAATAAACTACAATATATTCTAACCCCCCCCCCCCTGTAATATATCCAACAAGTCAGCAATGCTACAGTGGACACCTGACTTCCATAGGAGTCATAAAATATAATGTACTCCATGGGATTCAGCATTTTGATGACACTCATATTTGGATGCTTAACAACCCTATTGTCTTGTTAGTGTAAGAGGCTCATTGGGGCAAAGAGTCATTTGCCTTCTCAGCCATCACTGTCAGCAGTTACTTTATATCTATTAATTCATTTATTCTTCAGAACCAAACTATCAATTACACACTGACATTATCATACACAAACTTCTAGATAAGGTAATTAAGACAAAAAGAGTAAATGACATTCAATGTCACAGAGATTGTAAGAAACAAAACTGGCCTTCCATTCAGATTGTCTGGCTCTTGAGTCTTCAATGATTAATTGCTCTTCCTTGGTACTAGTCAGAGACCAGCATGGAAGTAGGTGGTGAATCAGGATAGGCTCTTAGATATCTACAGTTTAGTTACATGAAAATTGAGATTTTAAACAATAATAAAGGTTTGAAACTATGTTTGAAACACATTTTGTGTTTTTATATAATGCATAAGAATACAGCTTTTCCTCCCATAAGACAATCTTACATAGTTTATGAAGTCTGGGTGCGTGTGTGTGTGTGTGTGTGTGTGTGTGTATGTGTGTGTACATGTATGTGTGTGTTGTGTGTGCATATGTGTGAAAGATTGAGGTGAAAAGGAAATAAGAGGGATTTTACAGGCAAATGTGTTGTTTTGATTGGTAATAAAATGGATTTATTCAATTGCAATTTTAAAAGTCTTTTTCTATTCAAGTAATCTAATGCAAAATTTAACTTTCTTTTCACTTTGTCGCTTTGGATACAGAAATTTTGCAAAAGTAGAATGTAGACCTTCGAGTTCAATTTGGGTATAAGAACAGAGAACAGAATTGTGGTTGACATTTGGAGCTCATCTGCACATACTCAGAGAATGTTCCTGTGATGCCTCACTGGGGCACTGGCTGCATTAGGGCTGTGCAGAACCACCATTCATGCTACTGAAAACTGTGCTCCAGAAGCCTACTGTTCCTGAACAGCCTGACATTTTATGAGGACTATTAGAAATGCATGAATTCTGCACATGAAATGTCAACTGATATATTAAGAAGGAGCAACGCATTCTAGTCAGTGGCAGTAAAAATTTCCTAGCTTTAACCCCAGTGTGCTTCATGGATATACTGTTTCTGTGCTCCTACCATTTCAAATGATATTCATTTGACATCCAAAATATACACACAAGTAAAACTTCACTATAAGAGAATAAAACCTCTGACAATGGTATAACTTTTTTAGTCGGGAATTAAAAAACCAAGGTCATAGATATGAATTTTAATAATCAATATGTCACTCAAAAATTATTCTGGAAAGCATTATTCAACTTGGTGATTAATGTTAAATATGTCCTCAATGCTTTGTCATGTGGATAACTTTTCAAAACTCTGTACCAGACAGAAAGTTAGCTCCCACCATAAAGTGACTAGATGGGAGAGAGTTTTTGTATTAAATATTAGAATCAGTGATGCGTTCTTTTACTGTCTAGAAAAATCAAAGGACTTAGTTTCTCTGGTTTTATGTTGAGGTCTTTAATCCACTTGGATTTGAGTTTTGTGCAAGGTGACAAATATGGTTCCAGTTGCATTTTTTTACACATAGACATCCAGTTAGACCAGCACCATTTGTTGAAGATGCTATCCTTTTTCCATCGAATGGATTTGGCTTCTTTGTCGAAAGTCAAGTGAACATATGTGTGTGGATTCATATCTGGGTCTTCCATTCGATTCCACTGATCAACCAGCCTGTTGCTGTGCCAGTACCATGCTATTTTAATTACTATTGCTTTATATTACAGCTTGAGATCAGGTATGGAGACTCCTCCAGAGCACCTTTTATTGTACAAGATTGTTTTAGCTATTCTGGGTTTTTTGTTTTTCCATATGAAGTTCAGAATTGAACTTTCAATGTCTTTAAAAAATTGTGTAGGTATTTTGATGGGGATTGCATTGAATATGTAGATTGCTTTTGGCAGGATGGCCATTTTTACTATGTTAATTCTCCCAATCCATGAGCAAGGAAATTAAAAGCTGGAAAGTAAAACACATAATGTAAACCTGTAACCCTTTCAGTCTGGCATGAAAAAAAAGTATTTTTCTCTGGAATGTAAGATTAGCTACAAAATTGGGCCTTGTAATGGAAAAACTGTCATATGGGCAACTTGTGGCTGAGCAGCAGGCCACAGCCTGTTCCCAGGGTTTCCCTGGCTAGTGTCTCAGCAGACGTGCTGTGTCACAGATGCTAAAGCTTGTCCGTAATTTCAGTCTGTAACAATGCAGAGCACTGTAGGGCTCTGGCACATATATGATGTGGACATATTCAAGTGATCTCCCCACAAACGGTGAAGCTCTTTTATTACAAATGTGAGTGATGGCATCTACCATAGGGCATCTATAAATAACATTCTATAGCTCAAGTAATAAATAGATTTTTAAAATCATAGCTTTCTAAATTGGCTTTTGGAAAGTTGCACACATGTATACACTGTATCTTGATTGTATCCACCTCCGTCCCCCTAATGAACTATGCATGAGTCCCTCACAACACATTTCTATTACTTCATGTTTTTATTTTTATAAATTTGGTTATAAGCAGACTTGTTAGTGAGTGCTGCCCATATGCTCATGGGTGTGATGTTATCTACTAGGACATGTACAACCTCACAGTGGCCAACTACCAATGAAAAAAATGACTCTGTCAACCAGAAACTGTCAGCTACCTGTAAGTCCTCAGTTATGGGGCAGAGCCTCCCTATGCTGGAATATTGAGCTGTTTCTTTCACGTGTAGGTCTTATTCAGGTCGTGTGAGTTGAGGATACAAGAGTTGTACAATTATCAGGAGAAAATAGTGCACAGCCCTTCTCATCCTCTGTCTTTTAGATAGGGTGCCATTGACCATTGCACTTGGTACACGTACAGATGTGTGTTTCCTTAGGGAGGAAACAAAAGAGTCCAGCGTTTCAGAACACAAGTCTTAGACTTAGAAGTTCATGTTTGAACTCTTTTATACATGCAACTAGGTGATTATACACAAACTACATGGAAGTTTTATAATATCCATGAATTTTCTGTTTTAGAAAGTCAGACAGGACACGGCAGAGGTGGTCTGACTTTTGGTTTGCAATGTCCTAGCCTGGGCCTCTCTCTTAAATGTATCCACAGCCATTATTTGAAAGCTCATTCAGTCTTACAGCTTGATATTTTTCTAGGAGTGCCTTAAGGCTGGAGATTGGACTGAAGCATCTTGACTTTCTTCTCTCTCTCTCTCTCTCTCTCTCTCTCTCTCTCTCTCTCTGCCCCATCCCATTCTGCCTCTCCCCTTTCTCCTCCTTCTCTCCTGTCTCTGCTCCCTCGCAACTTCTTCCTTATGTGATGATCTTTCTGGACTATCAAGTTAATTGTAGCTATATATGATTCCTCACAGATTCAAAAGCAGGAACTTTAATAAAAACAGAGGGTAGAAGAAAGGAGAAACCACAGTATTTGACACCTAGCCTCATATCCCAACCCCAGATGTCTGTTCCACTTGCTGAACTATGTATTGG
This sequence comes from Acomys minous, assembly GCF_964271855.1. NCBI lineage: Eukaryota > Metazoa > Chordata > Mammalia > Rodentia > Muridae > Acomys > Acomys minous. Next base: position 90,757,998 of record NC_140489.1, on the reverse strand, counting down.
ACTGAACAGTCCACCCAGACTAAAAGAGAGAATGTGGGCACTTACTCTCGACTACAAAATGTCAACACCACACTGCAGTCAGGGTTGGGAGGAGGGTCTTTTCCTTGTGCCAATCTTAGGAAAATGGAGTCTACCTTAGATTTAACAGGACCAGTGACCATCTGAATTCTAACTGCCAAATTCAAGAAATATTTGACCATGGCCTTTGGAATACTTACGTGCCTCCTTTGAGATATGATACCCTTTTATTTTTCCCTCCACTTTTCCCATGTCTCTGCTAATTCATACCTTACACTTTTTCTATATAATTTCACCTCATGTGTTTTCATACCCTGTGAAGAATTGATGTAGAGGTGTGTGTGTGTGTGTGTGTGTGTGTGTGTGTGTGTGTGTGTATATATAAAAGAGTCAGAATGTCATTTTCAACCACATCCCCAGAGACTCCTGAATGTTCCTTCCTCGGAGTTTTACATCTTGACAGTGAATAAATTCTGTAGTTTCCTTTGCTTTCCTTGGCTCATATTCTGATTGTGTACTGATTACAAACAAAAATATAAATTGTTTGCAATAAAATTCAGTTGATCCTCATGGGTCTCTACTGTACTTCAATATTCTATGTAAGATGTGTCTAATCTTAAATTCACTTTTCTTGATGTATTTAAATATTAACAGCATGGAAACCATACTGTGCTTTTATTTTCTCATTTCAATTATTATCATAATTATTTAATATTGAACTATTCTAATTCCTCCCTCTCCTATATAATTTGGCATTAAAATTTCAGTTTAAAGACTGGAGGTATGGCTTGGTGGTTATGAGTGCTTACTTCTCTTGCACAGGTCCAGAATTAACTGCATCTGGCAGCTCAGATCACCTGTACTTCAAGTTCCAAGACATCTGACATCTCCTTGTGGTCTCCATGTGCATCCTCACACATATGGTACACACACACACACACACACACACACACACACACACAAACACACACACACAGAGAGAGAGAGAGAGAGAGAGAGAGACAGAGACAGAGACAGAGACAGAGACAGAGACAGAGACAGAGACAGAGAAACAGAGAGAAAGAGAGACAGACAAAGAGGCATACATGCACATAAATAAAAATAAATCTGTAAAAAGATATTCCAGTTTGAAATTAAAATTTAGAACTTTTATTGGTATGGCATTAATTCTTGGCTTGATCTCCATAGAGATTTCTCAGCACTTCCTATGATGTTGAATTTATTTTGTTTGCCTTGTTTGGCTTGATCTGTCTATTTTTACATAGCTTAGAAAGGTTTTTCTTGCCATTAGTCACTCTATGTTTATTTTCCCAGACATACAGTTTGCCCAATATGAAAGGTATTTTGTAATTGAAGAAACACATTCTAGGGATTCTGTGTTTTAAAAAAAACATCACTTATATTATTTTCTTTTATGGGCTATACTTCTGGTATAGCTTTAATCTCCCGCCTTCTTCTAAATGTTATTAACCTCAGAAATGTATTTTAGGAGGAGGTGATCAAAGGACAAACTCTGGGATTAGTTCTCACCTTCCACCTTCCTCTTGGTCACTGTTGTGTTTACCAGGCTTTCAGGGCTGAAAGCTTTCTATCTAGACCTCCAATCTCACTGGACATACTGGGATTACAGATAAATGCACTATTGCATCTGGCTACTGCAATGGTTTTCCCCTTTTCTATATTGTAGCTGATACCCTTGATGAACTCAGGTGCCATGATTTGATCCCTTCCCCTCGGCAGGGCCACACAGAGGAAGTAGATGCATGCTATCCCTAGGAGGAGACCTGATAAGCTGTGGTCAGATGGTGGAGGAGGAAGGCCCCCTTTGTCAGAGGACTAGGGCATGGGAATAGGGCTGAAAAAGGAGGGGCTGTGAGTATGGGAGGATACAAGCTAGGGAATACAATCAGAATGTAGTAAGAATAAATTGAAAAAAGGATAGAAAGAAAGAAAGAAAGAAAAAAGGAAGAAATGAAAAATAAAGTAATTTTAAGGGAAAAAAAGAAAAAGAAAAATTTTCAATCCTCAAGTTGAGAAAAAGAATTCACATGAGTATAATTAAATCCATGAACTTCATAGGATAGAGAGGTTTCCTACTGTGCAAGAGCTTCAAAATGGGGGACGATCCATCACTCATGGAGAAAATAGTCAACAAGCACAAATCAGTTGGGCCAGAGTTTTCCCTTGACTTCTTTCAGGGAAGTGTGGTAGCCATGTACAACAGATGCAGTGTTATTCTTAGAATTGTCCTGGCATTTGAGTGGAAATTTCATGCATATATGTCATTGAAATCATCTACAAAGAACAATGAGACTTAAAGAGTTTTACCAGACAAATAGATATAGAAATTAGTTTAGGATTGGAAGAATCAACATAGTAAAAATGGCCATCTTACCAAAAGCAATTTACAGATTCAATGCAATCCCTATCAGAATACCTACTAAATATTTTGAAGATATTGAAAGAACAATTCTCAACTTCATATGGAGAAACAAAAAGCCCAGAATAGCAAAAACAATCCTATACAATAAAAGATCCTCTGGAGGAATCTCCATACCTGATCTCAAGTTGTACTATAGAGCAATAGTAATTAAAACAGCATGGTACTGGCACAGCAATAGGCTAGTGGATCTATGGAATCGAACTGAAGACCCAAAGATGAATCCACACACATTTGGTCACTTGATTTTCGACAAAGAAGCCAAATCCATTCAATGGAAAAACGACAGCATCTTCAACAAATGGTGCTGGTCTAACTGGATGTCTACATGTAGAAAAATGAAATTAGACCCCTATTTGTCACCATGCACAAAACTCAAGTCCAAGTGGATTAAAGACCTCAACCTAAAACCGCAGACATTAACCCAGTTAGAGGAAAAAGTGGGGAAGAGTCTGGAACTCATAGGCACAGGAGACAACTTCCTGAACAGAACACAAACAGCCCAGGCCTTAACATCAACAATTAATAAATGAGACCTCATGACGCTGAGAAGCTTCTGTAAGGCTGGTGACACTGTCAAGAGAACAAAGCGACAGCCTACAGACTGGGAAAAGATCTTCACCAACTCTTCATCTGACAAAGGTCTAATATCCAAAATATATAAAGAACTCAAGAAATTAAACACCACTAAACCAAATAACCCAATAGAGAAATGGGGCGCAGAGCTAAACAGAGAATTCTCAACAGAGGAATATCAAATGGCTCAGAAACACTTAAAGAAATGCTCGACCTCCTTAGTCATCAGAGAAATGCAAATCAAAATGACACTGAGATTCCATCTTACACCCATCAGAATGGCTAAGATCAATAACTCAACTGACACCTCATGCTGGCGAGGGTGTGGAGAAAGAGGAACACTCCTGCATTGCTGGTGGGAATGCAAACTAGTACAACCACTTTGGAAAGCTATCTGGTGCTTTCTCAGAAAAATGGGAATAGGGCTTCCTCAAGACCCAGCTATTCCACTCCTTGGAATATACCCAGAGGATGCACTACCACACAACAGGGACATATGCTCAACCATGTTCATAGCTGCCTTATTCATAATAGCCAGAACTTGGAAACAACCTACGTGTCCCTCAATAGAAGAATGGATAAAGAAACTGTGGTATATTTACACTATGGAATACTACTCAGCTATTAAAAACAAGGAATTTCCAAAATTTGTGGACAAATGGATTGAAATAGAAATTGTCATAATGAGTGAGTTCACACAGAAGCAAAAAGAGCTAAATGGTATATACTCACTTATATCGAGACACTAGTCCAAGGTGTACGTCACCATGAAAAACTGTACCTACCAGGATAGTGGGTAAGAGGGGAGGACATCCTATTGAAACTTTAGGTGTGAGAAGCCTGGGAGAAAGAGGAAATAGAAGGATCCAGCGGGTCCTGGAAAACTACAGCGAGTCTGGGCCCTGGAGTCCTTCGCAAACTGTGGCAACAGCCAAGGAAAAAATAGGCAGTAAACCTTGAACCCCTACCCGGACTAGCCGATGGACAGGACATTCTCCACTGTTGAGTGGAGGAGATCTAACTTTCACACAAACTCTGGTGCCCCATATTTGAACATGTCCCTTGGATGGAGATGCCTGGTGGCACTCAGAGGAAAGATAATAGGTCACCAAGGAGAGACTTGATACCATATGAGCATATTCAGGGGGAGGAGGTCCCCCTCAGACACAGACTTAGGGGAGGGGAGGGGAGTAGGGGGGAAGTGGGAGGAAGGGAGGAATGGGAGGATACATGGGATGGGCTAACAACTGAGATGTAATATGAATAAATTAATAAAAAAAAGAAAAAAAAGAAATTAGTTTAGCCACATTATATCAATTTTCAAAAGGGAAGAGAAAGAGAAAGGGGTGGAATAAAACAAGAAGGATAATAGAGGGAGGGAGAAAGGAAGGAAAAGTATTTCTCTATTTTGTATAAATGTTTCCAATGTAATCATAAGAGTTATTAATTTTTATAAACTATAATGCAAGCCTTAAGACAAAAGAAACTTGGGTCACAGATGAAAAGGATACAGGAGGGACAGATAAGACTTGACAGGCTGAAGTCAGATGTTGATGGAGGAGGGCTCTCCTTGCTGAGGGTTAGGAGAAGGAGGGAGAGAGGATGGGGGGGGGGGACTGGGAGGTGATGAGGGAGTGGACTACAATCAGGAGGTAAAGAATTCAAAGTGCAAAACAAGCAGTAACTTATATTGCTAATCCCACTACATGAGAATAGCTCTGAGACTGGCTGAGACATGAATGTCTATGCATAGACAATGCTTCTTGCTGGTTACAGATTCCCCATGACCTCTTAGTAGGTTCCATTCCTTATATGGCACCAATGAAGATTTACAGATGTCTGTCTTTTGCTCATACAAGGGGCGAGAACCATCCTTAATTGTTCTGTGCATCCCACACACCTCATACATTTGTAATTTTAGGAATGTACAATGCTTGTGAGAAATTATATGTTTTCAGAAAAAAAGGAACAGACACGGACATAATTCATTCTTCTCAGCGTGCTGGACACTGATATCCTGCATCTTTCATGTTCCAGCACCAAGGGCTTCTGTTGCTGTCCCTCATCAGAACAGGACAGCTTCGAAGAAAGCTTCCAATCCCAATTGGTCCAGCATTCCAGGTTGTCCCACATAGGACTTTTTCTAAACATTTAGAAATTGGACCACAAATGCTATTCCTAGCTTGTTTAACCATTTTCCTCAATTTTATATGGCCCTCTACAAAGGTATTATTTGTCCCAAATCAGCCAGAAGAAGCCTTAAGAGAATGATGCACCATATCCTTTAAGGAGAGTTAGGTAGGTTTGCTTTCTTGGGGGTATAGATGTTTATTTACATTGGGAGCTTGTTATAAGTTATCTCGGTCTTACTCAGAGAGAAAACAAGGTTGGACTCAGGCGTGTCTCTCTTTCCCTTTATCTTTCTTTCTTAAGTTTGGAGATAGGGGTTGAAAAGAGAGAAGGGGGGATATAGAACAATAGTGGGATGATAGGACAAAAAGTAGATTATTAACTCTACTCCTCAACTTAAAGCCTTATTGTTACTCACAAGGATGTTCTTAATTCACTGGTATATAATTTTATATATTGATGCAAAATAAGTTCAATTTTGATACAGTGGTATAGAATTCAAATTTAAGATTATTCTTCACAATATATATATATATATATATATATATATATATATTCCTACTCTAATATAAAGTACTGTACTCATATAACTCAAGGTTTATTTCCAATACTTGTGAGTGCTATTGCAGGCTGCTTAAGATAATTACTTAATACAAGTCCGTTGTTAGTTAATAAAATCACTGTCATCTCAATTACTAGTCTATTTTTTCACAATAATATACATCCTAGATGTAACAAATGATATGATTCTATAGAAAGATAAGATAAAATAGCTAGATAAGTCTTCAAAATGTCAGAAACCTACATAATGTGTCATTGAAATATGTTTTTATTATTTTAAAGATTCTTTAACAATAAAACAGGTTAAATCCTGGCAACACTCAGCCCACCTCAAAGAAGATGATGAGCATCAAATACCTCCTTATGGAAATGGCTTCAAATGTGACAAACCAGTCACTGGACAAAATGTCCTCATTTCTGTTACAGACAGAATTCTGCCTAAAAATGGGCAAGCATGGATGCAGGAAAAGTCAACAGCCAAATTCTACCAAGACAGGATAAGCAAGTCCTCAATAATTCCTACTTCACAAAATATCTGTCAGATATATTGAGGCTGAAGATGATGCTCCAACGTTATAGAGAGTTTTGAGTGACTGTTCAGACAGAAAACTGTCTCTGTCATTTTCTCATTTTGTAAGCTGATAAGCAGTACTTCCTGTATACTCAGATAATTAATTTTATTCCTTCTTAAGTCTTTGATGGGGTTGAAGACCAAAAAGTTTAGTTTCACAATTAAGCTTAGTTGTTTGGGAGTTAAGATGTTTTTCAGTCTAGCTAGATGCTTTAAGTTTATAAAGATGAGATATGATAGATTTGGATTTACATTCAGAATTTTAGACTCACCAAGATACGAAAGACATTTCCTTCAAGACTGCCAATTACAATTAGCCAAAACACTATGAATGTAAAATGTATTTAATTCCTGGCTGTTTCTTGGTTCTTCTTGGTGCAGGTAGCTTATTGTTTATATGTGTAATAATATAAACATATATGTAAAAAAAGAAAAATAAAAAAGGAAAAAAGAAAGAAAAAGGAAACCACAAACTAATCTGATGGACAAATATATTATAATATTAAAAATATTAAAAAACACACTCCGAAAATAATGTTAGATTTAGAACAGAAATATAGGTTGCTATTGTTTTTAAATTTTGTGCAGTTCATCACTGTAACAGAATAAAAGGAAAATCAAAGTGTTCACGTGAACACAATATGAGGTGCATGCAACATCAAATTCCCATTCATACTTAAAAACAAGGAACATTTGATGTCAAGTGGACAAAAACACAAGAAGTGGAAAGGAGGCTGCAGCATAATTTGTGGGGAAAGTTGAAACTTGTCTCTAATATCGAGAAGAATAAAGGGATGCCTATAGCATTCACAGAAGAAATATAGTCTACCTGCTCTGTATTTTTAAATCCTGCCTATTTTGCTTTTGTGCCTCAGCATATATGAAGAGTAGACTCAAGGTAGATCATAAAAGGTAGATATGTGTTTCTTTTTGTTAAGAAAACTGGGAAGTCCATCATCAGCGAAGGAGAGGGCTTGGGGTCCCCTGAGGACCCATTTTCATATGCATAATGGTGTTTTTTTCCTTGTGTTCTCACATGGAAAAAGGATAAATTATGGTGTCATATCTACTAGTGGGATATTGTAAGTGTTTACTCTGACATCAGGAATAGGAGAAAGAATTCACTATTCACTTTATTAAATATCTGTCTGAGACTCGCTAGCTTGACCATTAAGAGAAAAATAAATAATCCGTGTACTGAAGAAAAGCTCCATTATTACTTGTAGAAACTGTCAGCTTATAATTTATATACATGTATGTATGTGTGTATGTATATATGCATAGTATTTAAAACATCTGTGGTTAATTATCAGAACAAGGGTAATTCTCAGTTGTTCAATAGATAATTAGTTTTACCACTTTCTAACAGGATCATTTGGAAACTAGAGTTTCAGTATAGGCTTTTAACAGGATATGTGCATTTAAACTATAGTATTTGGATTAAAATTATTTTTATGATTCTGCATTTTTGTCTTAATTGTTACTCATCTTACATTTGGCTGCTGCACCCTTGTTTTTTAACAGTGATACAAATTAATGATTTGATCGTTTTTAGACAAAGCATGGACCTTGGAAATCTTTTGGAAAGCTGATTCTCCATAGAGACATGCCTGTCTGTGCAAACCACTGAATTGTTATTTTTGAATGCTCATAGGCATACAGAACATCTGAGCCCAGTGAGAAAGCTCTTGTGAAAGCACTTGATACCAAGCCTGGCCGTCTGATAACCTGAGTCTCGGGACCTACATGGTGGGAAGGAGAAAAAGAAAGACTGCAAAATTATCCTTTGACATCTTCTCACATGATATAACCTATCTGGACACAGACACACGTGCACACACACACACACACACACACTCACACACACACACACACTCACACACGCCTACACACACATGTGCAAAGAAATAAATGTATTTTAAAAGTTTAAAAGGCTGAGGTAAATGTATTTATTTTAAGTTTTGTGCATGTGTATTTTGTACATTCTGTGTCTCCACCCTCGTATCCCACCCTCCTCTTTCTCACCCCTCCTCTCTCCCTTAGCTCCCCCCCCCTTTTCTCCTAGACAGGCTTACTGCTACTTTCATGGCATATGGTCATACATGTGTTTATCCAGATATCTATGGTATTTCTAGGATTCATAAATAAGAGTAAATGTTACATTTTTCTACTGAAATTAGCTGAATTCATTTAATACACTAATCTACAACCTCGTTCATTTTACTGCATATGATATAACACTTCAGTTTTGTGGCTTCAAAGATTTTCCAATTTGCATATATATGCCATGCTTTCTTATTCTATGCCTCTAAATGTTATACCTGAATTTGTTGCACAATTTATCTATTGTTAACAATGTTTCAGTGAACCCTGATGTACAAAGTGTCTCTCTGATATTTTGGCTTGGAGCCCTTGGATATCTTCTTAAGTGTAATTATTTATCAACTAATATTTATCGTAGATAAAATCTGAGGGATCATTGTTTATTTTTCTATATCTACATAGTTAAGAATCCAAGTATCATTGCTTTCTATTAAGGACTATAAGCCATAATTTGGCATATTTTTATTATCAAATTTCATGTGTTCATTTGGGAAAAGAGTAAGGCTTCAATTACTTCCCATTCCCTTCCTCTCAAAATGTGTTTATTTTGAAACAACAGAGATGTTTTTCTGCAGTTCTCTGGTTCCACGTATTTATTTTAATAAAGTCTGTTGTGTACTTAAGTGCCACAATGTAATGTTGTAGGATACAGTCAGACAGAAACAAGGTTGCAGTGACTGTGCAGTAATGAGCACACACATTCATCCTCTTGCATAGTAGCCCTGTATTATTTTTGTAGTAAGAGAAATTGAAACATATTCATTTATTGTGGATCAATATATAATACTTCTTTATGTAACACTAGTTTACACAGTTACTAATGATTTTGTAGCAGTCATTATGCTTCTGATAGTAAACCTGGCCTGCAACTGAAACACTGATTTTTACCCAGAATTTTAAGAAATGTGTGAAAGATACTTCCTATTCTGGTCACATTAGCTATTTGGTAATGGTAATCTTACATTGCTACATACCATATGTTCTCTTGAACTCTTTGTGTGCATGTGTATGCACATATACGTGCAGTACATAGCTGAGTGTGGTTTTGTGTGTTTTTATATATGGCTCCATTTAAGTGTGTGTGTGTGTGTGTGTGTGTGTGTGTGTGTGTGTGTGTGTATGTGTGTGTGTGTAGGACAAAGGTCAGTGTCTAGAGGCTTCCTATACTGTGCTTTACCTTATTTTTGATACAATGTCTTTGTGAATTCCCGGAGTTTCCTAAACAGACTAGACGATGAGCACCAGAGAATTGTCCCTCTTTATTTGCTTGCATTAGAATTACTAATATAGACCACTATTCCCAGATGTTTAGACAGGTGATGAGATTCTGAGCTCTGGTCCTCATACATGCACATCACACACTATATCCACTGAGGGATCGCCTCAGTCCTCTGAGAACTCTTTAGGCCACATCACTGGGTTCCTAAAGAGAATGCAAACTTTGTCAGTATTGACCATATTCTCCCCTACTGGTATGAGAAACAATGGGAAGCCTATAGTCAAAGAAAAAATAAAGAATAGTTGTTTTATGCCTCTTATGGTATGAACCAATCATCTGCTCATGGATCAGTCTTCTCTAGATTGTGAAGACTGAGAAGTTTCCAAACACCGGAAGTCTCTTCCCAAGATCCAGAAGTTCTCACCATTTGTCTTCTCTTGATTTCCATTTAATTTAAAATACATTTTGTCTTCTATTAAATATATTCTAAAATTCTTAAAAAGAAATTCCATACTAAATGTTCTATACTATGTATTCATAATGCTTTTATTTTCATCTCTTTCTATAGAGGGAAATTACTCAAACACAAAAGCCAGGCTTGTGGGTGCATACTTGTAATCCCAGAAACAGATCCAAAGCCAGACACACAGACTGACTAACATAATTCTCTCTCTCTCTCTCTCTCTCTCTCTCTCTCTCTCTCTCTCTCTCTCTCTCTCTCTCTCTCTCTCTTAGATAGATAGATGATAGATAGATAGATAGATAGATAAATAGATAGATAGATAATAGATAGATAGACTGTAAATAGAGAGTAAACAAATAAATACACCCAGGCTCTTCATACTGTGTCCTATATGCCTTTATGCTCTTTTCTGTATTTTATGCTATTTTATTCTTTTCTTTTGTTATTTTTCTTGTTATTGGTTAACAAACTCATTTTCATCTCTTCTTTGTTTTTAATAGTCTTAATCATGTATTGTTTTTCTCATTATTTTACATCTTCAGTTTTAATTTCTCATTCTCTTCTGAATTATAATTTTTGTAATTTAGTATTTGAAATGATCATAGTTATACTTTCTGTATAGTAATGTACATCTTTCAGTCTCATTTGGACATCTTTAAGTTTTCTTTTTCATTGTTTTCCTTTTCAGCTTTTAGTACTTATTTTCATTGCGATTCAGACACTATATAAATTTATAAAATGCCAGTTAGAAACTGTGTTTCCCCCAAGAGAACCTATTGGAAGTTAAGGTTAGGAGTTTGTCTTACTCTATCAAGAGGCACAACTTCTGTTCATCTTTTCCTTCCTAATGTACTCCTCTTTCCAATGATAAGCTTAACATCTGATTTTTTTCCTTTTTTCTCTTTTTTCTTTTTCTTTTTTCTTTCTTTCTTTTCCTTTCTCTGTCTTGTGTGTGTGTGTGTGTGTGTGTGTGTGTGTGTGTGTGTGTGTGTGTGTGTATTTGATGTTTTTTGTTTGGTTTTTGTTTGGTTGGTTTTTGGTTTTTGGTAATTTATAGATAGGAACTTACTACTTAGTGCTCACTGTCCTGGAAATGACTATGTAGACTAGGCTGACCTCTTACTCACAAAGATGTCTTCTTTCTGCTGCTGCTGCTGGTGGTGGCAATGGTTTTGTTTTTTTGTTGTTGTTGTTGTTGTTTTGTTTTGTTTTGTTTTTTGATAGGTTGGATTTTTTTCCTTTTATTGAAAATGGATTTTTTCTTTCTCACAGAACATCTCTTGATTATGGTTTCCCCTCCCTCCACTTCTCCCAATTCCTCCCCACCTCTCCTCCATCTAGATCCACTCCTTCTCTGTCTCTCATCAGAAAACAAATAGGTTTCTAAGGGATAAAAGTAAGATAAAATATCGTGTAATGTTCAGCATTAAGTTTTAGAAGATGAATGAAAGCCTTGCCTGCCTTCACTAATCAACTCCATTTTAAAAACAGATGTTGCAAATGCATCCTAGAAAAGGGCACAAAACACCTGGTTCATCCTTTTAACCTTTTCGTGGATCCTGTCTAGAAAATTCTGTGTTTCGTAGCTCTCCAATGCCTCCCATTTTTACCATTATTTCTTTTCCATTTTTTAGTGAGATAAAGAGTGTGCAAGAAGCAGACCAGATTATCACCAGACCATAACTCTCCTGCTGCCAGGAACTTAATGTATGTCATCCTAGGACTGCTAATTCTTTCATTGGTATTATTACCAACTTTATTCATAACAGTCAGTGGTTTGGATTATGAATATTCTTGGAGAAATTGTCTACTAAATATAAAACCGCAATGTGGAACAAAAGTAGAAAATGGCAGAACCATAACTGTCAGAATCTTTAAGAATGTACTGAGAAATGTTAAAATGAACACGTAGATTTAGTAAATATCCCAAGAAACAATATTTAAACTACATTCAGATTTCACCTGATGTGGGCAGAATGGTCCCTCAAATCTATACTAACCATTTTAAAATATTTTAATTTACTTATTCAATTTTGTATGTATGTCTGCATGCTTACTTATACTCTGTAACACACAGTGCCAAGACACAAAATATTACTTTACTAGGACCCCAAGAGGAAATTAGTGTATACAGTTACTCTGTGTGTGTGTGTGTGTGTGTGTGTGTGTGCATGTGCACGTGCATGCGTGCGTGCGTGTGCGTGAGTATGTATGTAGGAGGAGGAATGAGAGGAGACTTTCCTTGAGCAGGAACAAGGCCCGCCTGGCAACTCTGCCTACCGGGACATGCCTGGGCATTGCCCAGAGACTGATTGCCCAGAGCCTGGTGAAGTCACAAGAGAACCAAGGAGGAGGAGCCAGAGCAGCAGCGTGCAGTTCCGATGCCAGTGGGGCACTGGGAGGCGGGTTTAAAGGCGTGCCCTACTGCAGCAATAAAGGAATCTGCTTCTGCCTCATGCAGGACTCTCAGAATCTGTGTTGTTGACTCTGCACCAACTCACCTCCATCCGCAAGGGTCCTGGGCATGGGTCCCAGCAGCGTGTATATGTGCAGCACATGTGTGCAAGTGCCCGTGGGGGTTAGAGAAGGGAGTTGAATCCCCTGGAACTAGAGTTTCAGATGGTTGTGAACTACCATGTGGGTGCTGGGAACTGAACCTGGGTCCTCTGTAAGAGCAGCAAAGGTTCTTAAGCACTGAACTATCTCCCCAGATCCATGCTAGCCAATTTTAACAATCGCCATAGAAACATGAAAGTTTATGTTTTAGACTTAACTGTGAGAACTGTCAAACCTAGTAGTGTAGCCCTGTAATGCCAGTTACTCGGGAGGCTATGGCAAATCCAAAGCTTAGCATTGACCACAGTTTACACTCAAGACCATCATGGACAACTTAGAGGGACTAGCTCAAAATTAAAGGTTAAAAAAAAAAAAAAAGAAATCACTGCATATGGTTCAGGTGTAAGAGCATTTGCCTGATGAGTGCAAGTCCCAATATTTGATCCCCAGAGCTGCAAAAAGAGAGGAAGAAGAAAGAAGTGGAAGGAAATTGAATGGAGGGAAGGAAGGAGAGAAGGCAAAGGAAGGGTAGAGGAGGATGAAAACTGAGGTTCATACAGTGTCTTCTTCATAACTCCCAGTTAGAAGATGTCAGACTGAAGAGGCGAGCATGCGTTTAGACACACCCTAACTGTGTGTGTGCGTGCCATATATATCTGCATGTTCCTAAAAAGCCTCGTGTTCACTCCATTCTATTTTGTTCCTTCAGTTGGCAGCATGTACACAGAATAACTTCGTACTCTGCTCTCTTTGGGGGGGGGGGTCCTAGTAAGGCAATTTTTTTTCTCTTGGCACTACGTGTTATGGACTACAAGTAAGCATGCAGAGAAAATTGCCTGCCCTCAATTACTCTGATTCCTCAAGCACACATTATTAATTACCTCAGCTTCTCCCCTTGCTCTGCAGATACAATGGACTGCTTCTGTTCCTATCTTTTCATACAGGTCATGTATTAAACAGCCTCACTCCTGGGTCATTCCTGAATCAATGAAAATTGCATGGTGTGTGACTCAGCTTAAGCTCATGTTTACAGATCAGTTTCTTTTTGTTCACTGCCATCAAGTCCGAATAATTATTTTTCCCTAAGTTTAGAGAGGGAAACTAATAGATGTGTCACAGTGGAAACTGAATTTATTAACTCTTAATCAATGTAAATTACTCAAAACTACTGATAATTTTGCAAGTCTGACTGGAAGGTCTCCAGATTCAACTTACTCATATGTCTTTGTAATAAACGTGATAGCTGTAAATGATAAATTATCAACCTGTGGGTTTAAATTACAAATCAATATTGATTAAAATTATACTATAATAATATAAGAAATAAACCTGGGGTTTATACCTATGGCCACTTTAATATACCATTAATTACTATCTTTTCTATAATATCAAATGCATAACAGTATAATTGCAATAAAAATAGTTTTGACTATTAAGTTTTGGGTTGTTACATTTTCTTTATCATCTGAGACTTAGATCTGTGCAGTTTAATTATTTTAGGGTGCACACAAACCAGTTTCTTAAATGTTAAGTTGCTTTGTTCTTACTATTTGTATCTGATTTTTATGGTGGTATGTCTTTTATGTTCATAAATTTATATGGATATTGTGTATGTAAATATCACCAATAATCGCATTACTTGAAATCTATTTCCAGAAAATATTTCTTTAAAGAAAATATTTAAATAAGTTAGTTTAATCATGGCCAAGACTCTATTCATCCTTTGATATTCATGAAAATCCCTGAACACTATTTATTTTTCATCTTTATTGACCATCTCCCTCTACCAGCCAAAGCTTTGAAGGTGATAAGACCAACAATTTCAGATAATGAATTTTACTTTTCTCAGGACTCTGAATACTCATGGAGTGTTATTGGGTTATTAGCCCTGCACTTCTGCGTGTTTCGAGTCATGTGTCCTACATAGGACATGAGCAATCCAATCACATTGTTTTAAGTCAATATAAATCATCTGTATCCTTAGTAAATACATATAACAACTTAGTTGAAACCATATTTTCATATACTTCATAGCTATATGTTTACAGTTTTGTATACATATATTTTCATTAAAAATTTAAGCTATTTTTTATATTTGTTGCCTACTATGCAAATGTAAACAAATAACCTTTTCATTCTTAATAAAGTAAATATCATCTCTAAATTTACCAAAGTATGACACTGTTCTTTTAAATATTTATCACCAGGGCATTTCTTATAAGCTGAGAAATTCTTGGAATAGTCTTTACTCCCACTTACCACAGATTTCCTTTCAAAGCCTTCAAAACAATATTTCCCAGAATTCCTCTGCAATGTCCTCCAGGCAGTTAATCACCATGTTGATTTGATTGTTTCTCAGAGTAGCTCTCATGGAACAATTATTCAGTAACCAAAAAATTCCTTTGACTATATTTTCATGAATAAATGTCTGATTTGATTTTTCTTAAAAAAATAAACATATGGGTACATCTTCCATCAACAATAAGAGAAGAAGGAAGGGAGACAGTGGGTTAGAGACACCAGCATTAATCCTCATCTTTATGACATTGCAGTAATACATTAAGCAAAAGGCTTAAGGGAGTGATGAGAAGTGAGGTACACATGCACGAGAATTCAAAAGGAAATAGTAATCAGAAACAATGGGTTTTAGATTTGGAAAAGGAAAACAAAAACAAAAACAAACAAAAACCCTAACATCAGTCACTAAACAACATGATAAAGAAATGGACTCTCTCACCTTGTAGGGCTTCTAAAACAGAGAGAAGAAAATATCTTGGCCAGCTCCAAATCACACAGGCTGGGACTCTGCAAAACAGTTCAGGATAAGGGACCTGTCATCCTTGTAGCAAGTAGATGTGATGTCGGTTAGGCTTTTGTCACCACAGTCAGTGGTACTGACACATGGTTAGGGACCATCTTCAGCAATTATCTTACCATCACACATTTTAGCTTAAAGGGCTGCAAGTCTGCATTTTTGTATTTCCAAGCTCCAAAGAACTTCACCCTTCAGTGTCCAGGAGAATGACCACCAGATCTTCCATGTTGGCCAGGAAGCTTCTTCTAATTTGGACCCATGGACACACATCTAAGTAGTAGGAAGCTAAGACTGCAGTGAAATGGAAAAGCAAACATGGGTTTGAGAACATAATCTCTTGAGAGAAGATCTATGAAGAGAAGACAGGGACAACGACCAAATCAGAACACACAAGTATGTGCAATGCCTGCCTGAAGCTCACACTATACAGACTGCTCTCACAGCATTGCAGGTAGCTTGCCTTTTCCATGGTCATGTCTACTGGCACGGTACCTCTGGTTTGAAGATTGTCCCAACTAGAGGGTCCCAGGCCAGAGGTGCCGGAGTGTTTTACAGAACATCTTATACTTGCCAGGTTATCAGATATGGATAAAGAAACACTGCAGGAAATTCAACTGAGCAGAGGTCAAAGCAGCTTGTGAGCTTCAAGGAAAGTCAGAGAAGGGCTCACTCTATAAACATATTTTTTACTTCATCTGTTTAGATATGAGGAAGATTTGGCTTACATTCTCAAATGCATCCCAGAAACTGCAAAATGAGAAGCCTAGAAGAAAATCAAATCATCTCAATCTTCCATATTCTAAGAAAGGAAGTGTATTGTTGTTAAACATAATGGTGGCTTTATTTCCTCTATGATATCTTGTCCTTTTATCACTTCTCCATGTAGACTTTTTAGTACTTGATGCGTAATATTTTCAGATGTATTAATTTAAAGATTTTAGGGTATCCTACCCATAGTTTAGCCCTTTATTTTCTGTCACACCTGGTAGCGTAGTTATTATATCTATGTACTGGTGGTTTCTTTCTATCTTGAAAGTGGGTTTAGAGGTAAAGAGGCAGAGGGTGTCTATACTGAACTTTCATCCCTAAGAAGGGAAGAGAGATCCACCCCAACCAATGGGTAAATCTCAAAAGAAACACAAGAAATACGAATAAGCAAAAAGTGATTCTCTTAAAAGTATAGCTCATACATAGTGAAATAAAATTCATTGAGATGTTTGAAATGTCAGACAAAAAATTAAACACTATAATTTTTTAAATGATAAATGACCTCAATGAAGATAAAGCTGAGCAAGTGAGGAAAAAAAAGAAGTTGGTTGAGAAGGAGAAATCTATTCACTGAAACAGAAATTATGGTGGTGATTGTGGAATTGGGTTCTAATTTTTTTTTAATTGGATATGGAGAATTCTATAAATCTAATTTTAAAATCTCAGTGGAATCACCAACACTCTGGAACAGTGTGTTGCTGTTCTCAGAGGGATGGAGGACAAAGGTAGTGTCGTGGTTTGCATAGAAATTGCCCCCATAGGCTTATATATTTGAATACTTAATTATCAGTTATCAGGGGGTCCCACAGTTTAACAAGGATAAGGAGGGATGACCTTGTTGAAGTATGTGTGGCCTTATTGGAGGATGTGTGCAGGGCTTGTGCTTTGAGGTTTCAAGGACCCGAACCAGGCCCAGGGTCTCCCTCTGCCTGCTGCCTGCAGATTCATACATAGTAAAGCTCTCAGCTACTTTCCAGCACTATGTCTTCCTGCTTGCAGCCATACATCCTGCCATGATGGTAATGGACTAAACCTAGGAACCTGTCAGCCTCAATTATATGCTTCCTTTTATAAGAGTTGCTGTGGTCATGGTCCGTTCATAGCAATACAACACCAACTAAGTCAGATGGGTAATTATTATGTTAAGATATCAATAAAAAACATAAGCCACTATGGCCATAACTTCTATGAATGTTAGAGCATGGTTAATAGACTAGCCGAAGACCTAAGAGTGGAGATAAAAAAAAATAATGTTATATAAAACATATTCAATGAAATTCTAGCAAAAGTGTCCAAATCCATAGATAGAGTGTATATTCAAGTAAGCGAAATTGAAATACACATGCTCAGTAGGTGATCTCTCCATGTCACATTCTAGATATGAGGGTAAGAGAGCAGAACTAAGAACAAAGAAAAAATAATGACAGTTGCAGGACAGAAGCATGATGTTATTTATAAGGGAAACTCAGAACTGCAAAACACCACCCAGGAGAAACTAGCACAGAATGAAATATCTGAAGCACTGAAATTAAATACTACTCATGTACCCAGTAATAGCTGTATTTTAATGTGATAGAAAAATAAAGACCCCCCACAAGATAGAGCACAAAGGAAAATGTCACATGACTAGTAAGGCATCATTACTGGAGACAAAGTGTCTCCTTCTCTCTCTCTCCCTCTCTCCCTCTCTCTCTCTCTCTCTCTCTCTCTCTCTCTCTCTCTCTCTCTCTCTCTCTCTCCTCTCTCTCTCTCACACACACACACACACACCACACACACCAGACAAAATAAGCCAGATACATGTGCATGACTATCACATATTTTACTTTCATATGTGGGTTTTAGAGCCTGGAGTGGGGAGGACAGGGATGCAAATAGGAGGCTAGTTGACATGTGCAAGGAAAAAGGAAAGGGAATTAAGCAGAGTGTGAATGTGAGAGAGTACTTAAACATATATAAGATACTTAGGCAGTAGATGATAGATAGATAGATAGATAGATAGATAGATAGATAGATAGATAGATAGATAGATAGATACATTGATTAATTGATTGATAATAGATGATAATAGATAGATAGAGATTGATAGACAAATACTTTTTACAGCGAGGGTTAAAATAAAATAATTTTGGATACCCTCCAATCTCCACTAAGTTTCAATGACATCTAACATGTAATTGAGCAGCTATTCCAATGCTCAAAGGGCTGAGAAGAAATTAAAAATCTATTACCATACTGGCTTGCTGAAACAAAGAACCACAGGCTTCATGCTCAAATTGACTTCAGTGTGATTCAGGAGATATCATTGAAACTTACAACCCAATTATCTGTAAAATAACAATTAGTAATAGCCCCTTGTCTCCCTTTTTTAAAAAATGGTTGTATTTATTTTTCCCTTTTCTCTGCTCTTTGAATTGCTTCAAGCCAAGGTTTGTCTTACAGTTATTACATCCTCCATTAGTCTATTCTCTCTCTCTCTCTCTCTCTCTCTCTCTCTCTCTCTCTCTCTCTCTCTCTCTCTCTCTCTCTCTCTCTCTCTCCCTCTCCCTCTCCCTCTCCCTCTCCCTCTCCCTCTCCCTCTCCCTCTCCCTCTCCCTCTCACCCCCCTCTTTCTCTCTCTCTCTCACACACACACACATCACTCCACAGAGGGACTGAATAAACAGATGGGATTTAACATTATTAATGCTCCTGAGAGGGAAGAATATTAATTCCTACAGCTAGTCCATATAAAGAAAAAATTCGCAGAGGAAAGCTGAGCTTGACACCAAAGGGCATGTGAGACAGTAAAAAGGAAGTAGCTTCAATCACGTAAAGAGTTTCTACAGCATCCAGGCACCTTCCAAGTGGTCACATGGGAGCATGCCTCTGCATATAAGCCCAAATAAAGAGTGTATTGATAAGTATGAGTCTGAGAGTTCTCCTGAGTGTCTCACGTCTTTGCAGGGTTTCTGTTTATCAAGTCTAGTGAGCGGAAGTACTTTAAATTTCAGATCATCTGCCTGTAATGTCAGAATTAAAAATAGGTGGAATCTAATTACATAAAAGTTATCTCTTCTCCTCTCTCTTTGCTATTTCTCCTGCTTCAAGTCAATTTGAAAGTGGGGGGGGGGGGGGCGAATCACAGGAGAGACTGTTTTGTGGGTCATTGTGCCCTCTGGTGGTGATTCTAGAGAGGCACACAAATGCTGTCAAATCTATCAGTACAAAAGGTTGTGCTCCAGCCTTGGAGGCTGTGTTCTCCTACCTAAAATAATAGCTGTACAACAAAAGAAATAATTGCGCAGACCTATGAAAAGATCAGCTGCACCCATTCTTTCATAATCATTCATCTTTCAGAAAAACATGACCTCACGCTAGTTATTAAATGATTTGTTTTAAAAATGGAAATATTTCCCCATATAAATGATTTCATAAAGGCACCGCAAAGGAGCTATGGGATTGGTTATATTACAGTATTCAATATAAGCATTAAAATTATATTATCTTTTATATATTATAGGGCAGTTCCAATATGAAGCATTTAATCCAATTAAGCAGTAATATAACCAACATTTATGGAAATGTGGCAACTTTTAGTGTAGTGTAAAAAATGCTAAAATTAAGAAAGTGAACAACTCCATTTTTTGTCAAAAGTTGTTTCTATTTACACTAAACTTTAGATTAATTTACAGAATTATTTTTCTCCCTTTGCACATTTTCTGTAAGTGCTTCAACACTAAACTACACCACATCCTAAGTTTATTTTGCTTCTCTATTCATTAGGCATTTAATAATCTATATATTTTTATTAGATCTACAATTCATTTTATCCCCTAAAACTCAGTCCCCCTCCCACCTTCTTCTTCTTCTTCTTCTTCTTCTTCTTCTTCTTCTTCTTCTTCTTCTTCTTCTCTTACTCCTCCTCTTCTTTCTTCTCCACCTCCTCCTCCTCTTCTGGCTCCTTTTTCTTCTTCTTCCTCATCACCTTATGTCCCATGGAGTCTAGTTAGGGTTGCCCATATGCACATAGATATAGAGTCTTCCACTAGAACATGGACCTAGGAGTGGCCATACCAACCTTTATTTGGGACTTGGGGGCCTGTGAGCTTCTTTCTGCCTTATCCTTGCTGGACTGCTAACTGGACTGATCTTGTTCAGGTAAAGCATAGATACAACAGCTTCTCTGCTTCTTTGAGTGCAATGGCCCTATCATGGTCAGAATACGGTATTTGCTACAATCCTCCTCTCACCTCTGGCTCTTTGGCAAAGGGTTACTCAGGAATGGAGTACCTCTCAGCACCAGGAGGAGATGGACAGCTTCTCCCTCAAACACTGGCAGGCAGTGGTTATAGACAGCAGCAAGTTTCCCCTCACCAGGCATCTACCTCATCAAAGCACAGCATGATTATGCCTGAGGATTGACAGGTTGTGATTAGCTGAAACTGGTCTGTTATGATAGGCTGAGAAATAGAAATTTGTTAGAAAGGCTTCTGCAAATTAGACTTCCCTTTGTTTATGTATTAAGTTGTGTCACAATTCAGGGCATGGATTCAAAATGGCAGAGTCTGACACAAAGCTGAAGTCAGCTTAACACTTTGCTCCTTCTTCTGTATCAAAGACTTAGGAAGCAAAAACCAGGCCTTTATCAGCTCAAGCTGGGAAGCAGGGTTTTGTTCTTCATTTATAGAGTTGCTATATTATGAACAATGCTATCAAAGGCCACGTTAACTGGATGGGGGAATTTCACAAGGTCTCACAGAAGGTCTAGAAAAAGAACAACAAGCAACTAATGACTGCTGGACAAAGGAATATTCACCTCTCCCAGGTGTGAGACCACTTATTGGATGTGAAATAAAGAGTGGTCACCCTTGAAATCATGTATACGCAAACTCATCAGGCTAAGCATTTGTCCATACAAATACATGCATATTTGTTTGTACTGTAACATTAATATCAAAGAAAAAAGGCTATTACATAGGAATCATTTGACGGTAGATATCCAGGGAGGCTAGAGGGAGAAAAAGGAAGGAGGGAAAGTGGTATAATTCCATTTCAGTTAAATTAGTATGTTTTAGAAAAGGTGAAAGTAAAAGAAAAATACATAAAAGTTGTATAAGTTTTTTTAAGAATTCCATACGATGTATTCCGATCATATTCACCTCTTCCCCACTCTTTCAAGATCCATCATCCTTCATTATCCCCCACCCCAATTTTGTGTCCTCTTTTTTTTTTTAACACATATAAAATACAGTTTGTATTGCCCATGTGCTCCTGAATGTGTGGTCTTCACTGGATTATTGTCTGTCTATCAGGGGGCCATAACCATAAGGAAAACTGATTTTCTCTCACCTAGCCACTATCGATGGCCATTAGACCACTCCCTAAGGGTAGAACTTTTGGACCACCTGCTGGAATTTTGCCTTGTACTTGCACAGATTTTGTGTATACTGTCTTGAATGCTGTGAATTTATACATACATCTCAACCTGTTTCTTTGCAGTTACCCACTACCTCTAAGTCTTATCACCTTCCTACCCTCTCTTCTACAATGTCTCTTGAACTGTGGCAGTAGAACTACGTAATAGACACCCCACCCAGGGCTGAACAGTGCACTGTAATAGACACCCCACCCAGGGCTGAACAGTGCACTGTAATAGACACCCCACCCAGGGCTGAACAGCGCACTGTAATAGACACCCCACCCAGGGCTGAACAGCACACTGTAATAGACACCCCACCCAGGGCTGAACAGCGCACTGTAATAGACACCCCTCCCAGGCCTGAACAGCGCACTGTAATAGACACCCCTCCCAGGGCTGAACAGCGCACTGTAATAGACACCCCACCCAGGGCTGAACAGCGCACTGTAATAGACACCCCTCCCAGGCCTGAACAGCGCACTGTAATAGACACCCCTCCCAGGGCTGAACAGTGCACTGTAATAGACACCCCTCCCAAGGCTGAACAGTGCACTGTAATAGACACCCCTGCCAGGTCTGAACAGTGCACTGTAATAGACACCCCTGCCAGGGCTGAACAGTGCACTGTATTAGACACCCCTGCCAGGGCTGAACAGTGCACTGTATTAGACACCCCTGCCAGGGCTGAACAGCGCACTGTCTGTTTTTGCTTGGCCCCCTTTCCAGCTGTGTCTCTGATATTATCCCCTGCAGGAGAAAAAGTAGCTTTTCCAGTGAATACTGAGAATCTTCTTAATAAGTTTAAAGGCAAGCCAAGGGCCAGGGGCTAGGCTTATAGTTCAGTGCTACAATGCAACCCTATGTGCCATTCCTAGTCTCAGGGAAAGCAGGAAGGAAAAAACAAAAGCAAGGTAGAAAAACTTATCTGAAACCAACTAACTATAAAAAGAGAAAAGGCTGGTAAGGCAAATAAGACTTCTTTTCTAGTGACACTGTGCCATGAACAGATGGGGAGAAACTGGCACTATAGTATATAGGAATAAAGCTAACATAGGAAATTATTTAAATGGGATTTTCAGTTCGTTGAAGGGTCATAAGGACTGTGTACATTTTAAGATCTTTCACGCGCAGGGTTGTGTGTAAATAACACAGTCAAAGCCTTTCAAGCTGCCCATAACCCAAAATATAATGTATATTAAATCCTCATTTGGCCAAATATCTAAGCGTTCATCATACCTAAGGTGTTCTGTGAATTTTTGCGTTAAAAGAGAGGACTTTGGCTAATGGCATAAATAGTTATAATTAGTTTTTGAAACATACAAGTGTTGCCATGGACAGAATAAAAATATATTTGATTGTTAATAAAGCAGTCATGTTTCTAGTTCCCATTTGCAATGTTGCATGATGCTTCTAAATTGTGCTTTGATTCCAGCCCTCCCCATTTTTCTTTAAAAAGTGCAATCTTGCCTCATGGATTCTATGAAGAGTACTAGGAGATTGGCAATAAATAAGACTATGAAACTTATCTATTTCTGCAAAGACTATATGGAATTCTGCTTATGGCTTAATTTCTGGCCCAGCTAGAGTTATTTATTTCCTTGTGTCACTGTGACCTCTATTTTAGGGCACAGAGAAGAAAATATTTTTCCTATTCTGTCTTCTACTTAATTAGCAGTGAGTCATCCATTTATAGCATTAAAGTTTAACAATGATTCAAAAAACTAGAATGTGGTACCTAAAAAGATTTTTTCCTCTCTAAATCATTTTTGTTAATTTGTATTAAGAATTTATATATGTATAAACTGTTTTTGATAAACACTACATACCCATCACTATTTTTCTCTCCCAAATTCATGTGCTTTTACCTCTCAATGCTTCTGAGCCCTGTTATTGCTCCCTATATATATATACATGGGTGTAGGACCATCCACTGGAGGATGGGCAGCCTCTCAACAAGGCATCCGTGAAGAAAACTGACTCTCCTTCCCCAGCATCTGTTGTCAATATAACTCTCAGGGGAGGGCTGTGGCCTTGGGAGCCTTTGCTACCTATGCTGGGATGACTCCAGCTTGAACTTCAAAGGATACGTGCATGCAGCTCCAGCCTGTCATGTCTAACAAATGGTGCTTCACTTCAGGTGTCCGATATTTCTAGCTATTACACTCTTTCCACTTCCCTTTCCAGGATGTTCCTTGATCCTCGGTGAGATGGGGTGTGATATGATGGTTTTTTTTTTTACGGACAATTATATTAAGGAAGGTACACTTCCAATCTGTACATGTCACACCCATGGCTAACTAAGCACAGTTGTTGCACACACATTTCAGCTTAGGAATTTTAAAAGCAATGTGAATTATGTATTCTTGAATTGAGACAGTTCATTCAGTTAAAAGAATTAGCAATAACATTACTTGAATTTTTATTTATACCACTCTTGAAAATTATATTTTTCATAAAGTTGACATTGCTGGCATCAAACAATGATCATCATAAGATTATTATAAAACCTGGGTTTATACTCAGAATTCAAGGGGCTTGGACCCATTTATAATCTTTTCACACATTATTTGATAGTTGTGTTACCTGTGAGGTTAATAAATGTTAAGAATGAGACGGTTAATTATGGCAACTGGAACGGCTGTTACTGTCACTAAAAGTTTCTGTCTTGGCTTAACTGTGACATCTGTGAATCTTAGGGTTTACTTTTTGAATGTCAAATGAAGAAAAGTACACACAGCTTATTCATTTTCTAAACAAATCCGGAAAAGCTAGGAGGCTCAGAGGAAGTTCTTGGTGACATCAGTGCCTTGGAATCCCTTTCCCCATCTTATAATAATGCTGGGTAAATGCTTATGAGCCTTCTATGCCTGAGCTATACCAACAGCTCCAAGAACTGAATATGAAATTTTCATTTTGTGCTGTTTAAATCCCTTTCTGAATGTATGGTGATGTGTTTAATGGCAAAAAATGCTTTGTTGATTTAAATTCTGTAATTACTTGGATTAATTTTATGTCAAGTATTTTTAGACTTCATTTCAACACACATGAACTTTTTTTTCTTTCCCTCATATGTTGTTTAATACAATTATGCTTTTAAATAAACTTTCAGTAAAGCTTTGTATACAAGCTTCTCTCCATTTGAACATTTCTTTTTCTGATTGAGCATGACACAGAACTTGTCTATGGATATAAATATACTTAGAAGGCAGTGTTATGATGTCATGTCACCATAGCTAAACAACTGTAGTAAATTCCTCTCTAAACTTAAACCTCAGCAATGATAGACATATACACAGGCATAAACACACACACACACACACACACACACACACACACACACACACATACACATTCCCTTATCCATTCTTTTACTGTTGGACATAGAAATTGGTTATATATGTTAATTATTGTGAATAGTGCTTGATAATGAGTCATAAAGATCTATTTCTAATTATTTAGAAACACCTATATTACTTTTAAGAGAAAGAGCATTCATGGCATCTTCAAAGAGTCCAATAGTCCTGTTGCAAATTGTCTGTGGACAAGAGTACCTCTAGTAGCTGAGAATAATTTGCAGACTAATGTGGAAATAATTCCTGACTTCTTGGGACAAGGCTTATTTCGCAGGTAAGAATGCAGCCCAGATGTGCTCGCTTTGGCAGCACATATACTAAATGGAACAATACAGTGAAGACTAGCATGGTCCCTGTGCAAGGATGACATACAAATTTGTATAGCATTCCATATTTTTTGAGAGGACTCAGAAAAGAAAGCAAGCTTCACAGAGGTGACCTTATCTAGCAGAATCCAAGAAATGGAGTAATAAATATCGGGACTTGAAGATACAATCATAGAACTCGAAACAACCATCAAAGAAAATACTAAATCTGAAAAGTTCCTGTAACAGAACATCCAAGAAATCAAAGACACCATGAAAAGATGAAACTTGAGAATGATAGGTATTGAGGAAATACCTTTAACAAAATCATAGAAGAAAATTTCCCCAATCCGAAGAAGGAGATGCATATGAGCATACAAGAGGCGTATAGAACACCAAAAAGAATAGACCAGAAAAGAGAATATTCCTGCCACATAATAATAAAAACACAAAATATACAGAACCAGGAAAATGTTAAAAGTGGCAAGAGAAAAAGGCTGAGTAACATACGATGGCAAACCTATCAGAATTACACCCAACTTCTCAGCAAAGGCCATGAAAGCCAGAAGGGCCTGGAGAGAGGTCCTGCCAACCCTAAGAGAACACAGATGCCAGGTCAGACTACTATACCCAGTGAAACTATCAATAACCACTGACACAGAAAACAAGATATTGCATGACATAAACAAATCCAAACAGTATTTATCTACAAATTCGGCTTCACAGAAGTTCCTAGAAAGAAAACTCCACCTCAAAGAGTCAAAATACAACCAAAACTACATAGGAAATAGATAACTACATCATGACAAAATCACAATCTCACAAACTCTCGACTGTGACAAACAGTAAAAATGAAGGGACTTAGGAGTCACTGGTCATTAATATCTCTAAACAACAATGGTCTCAATTCTCCAATAAAAAGACACAAACTAACTGAGTGGATGTATAAACATGACCCAACATTGGTCTGCATTCAAGAAACACATATCAACCACAAGGACAGACATTACCTCAGAGTAAAAGGTTGGGGAAAATATTCCAAGCAAATGGTCACAAGAAGCAAGCTGCGGTAGCCATTCTAATATCTAATAAAATAGACTTTCTCCAAAATTAATCAAAACGGGCAAGGAAGGACACTTCATACTCATCAAAGGTAAAGTCGACCAAGAAGACATCACAACTTTGAACATCTATGCTCCTAATACAAGGGTACCCACATTTGTAAAACAACTATTAAAAAACCTGAAACCACTCATTGATATCCACACATTAATAGTGGGAGACATCAACACCCCACTTTCACTGAAGGATAGGTCTTTGAAACAGAAACTAAGCCAGGAAATAACTTGATTAACCAACGTCATGAATCAAATGGATCTAACAGATACCTACAGAACTTTTCACCCAAATGCAAAGGATTATATCTTCTTCTCAGCACCCCATGGAACCTTCTCATAAATTGATCACATAGTAGGTCATGAAGCAAGCCTTCACAGATACAAGAAGATTGAAATAATACCTTGTGTCCTATCAGATCACCATGGTCTAAGGTTGGACTTAACAACAACAGAAATAGCAAAAAGCCTACACACATATGGAAACTAAACAACTCTCTACTTAATGACTCCTGGGTCATAGAAGAAATAAAGGAGGAAATAAAGGACTTCTTGAAATTCAATGAAAATAAAGGAACAACATACCCAAATTTGTGGGACACAAAGTAAATGGTCCTAAGAGGAAAATTCATAGCACTAAACACCATTAGAAGGAAAGTGGAAACATCCCACATACACAACTTAACAACACATCTATCTGGAAACCCTAGGAAAAAAAAGAAGTGGAAACACCCAAGAGGAGGAGATGTCTGGAAATAATCAAACTCAGGGCTGAAATCAATAAATTAGAAACAAAGAGAACAAATCAAAGAATCAACAAAACCAGGAGCTGGTTCTTGGAGAAAATCAACAAGATAGTCAAACCATTAGCCAAACTAACTAAGAGGCGAAGAGACACTATACAAATCAACAAAATCACAAATGAAGAGGGAGACATAAAAATAGACACTGAAGAAATGCCAAGAATTATAAGATCCTATTTTAAAGGCATATATACCACAAAATTTGAAAATCTAAGGGAAATGGACAATTTTCTTGATTGATTCCACTTGCCAAAATTGAATCAAGAACAGATAAACCAATTAAATAGCCCTATTTCTCCTATAGAAATAGACACAATCATTGATATTCTCCCAACAACAACAACAAAAAGCCCAGGGCCAGATGGCTTCAGCACAGAATTTTACCAGACCTTCAGAGAAGAGCTAATACCAAAACTCTTCAAGCTACTCCAAAAGATAGAAATGAATGAAACTCTAACAAATTCATTCTATGAGGCCATAATCATGTTGATACCTAAGCCCAACAAAGACCCAACAAAAAAAGAGAACTTCAGATCAATTTCTCTTCGGAACATTCATATAAAAATACTCAATAAAATACTTGCAAAACGAATACAAGAACACATCAAAGATATCATTCATCATGAACAGGTAGGCTTCATTCCTGGCATGCAGGGATAGTTTAATGTATGGAAAACCATCAATGTAATCCACCATACAAACAAACTGAAAGAAAAAAACACATGATCATCTCTTTAGATCCAGAAAAAGCATTTTACAAAACCCAACACCCATTCGTGTTTAAAGTTTTGGAGAGATCAGGAATGCAAGGCATATACCTAAACATAATAAAGGCTATATCCAGCAAGCCAATTGCCAACATCAAATTAAATGGAGAGATACTCAAGGAAATTCCTCTATAATTGGGGAACAGACAAGGATGACCACTTTCTTCATATCTCTTCAATATAGTTCTTGAAGTTCTAGCCAGAGCAATAAGACATCAAAAGGAGATCAAGGGGATCCAAAAGGGAAAGAAGACGTCAATTTATCCCTATTTGCAGATGATATGATAGTGTACATAAGTGACCCCCAAAATTCCTCCAGAGAATGCCCACAGCTGATAAACAGCTTCAGCAAATTGGTTGGATACAAAATTAACTCAGAAAAGTCAGTAGCCTTCCTATATACAAATGGAAAACATACAGAGGAAGATATTAAGAAAGCTACACCCTTCATGATAGCAACAAGCAATATAAACTATCTAGGAGTAACTCTAACCAAGCTAGTGAAGGACTTGTTTGAAAAAAAACTTTAAATCTCTGAAGAAAGAGATTGCAGATGACATAAAAAGATGGAGGGATCTCCCTTATTCATGGATAAGGAGAAATAATGTAGTAAAAATGGCCATCTTACCAAAAGCAATTTGTAGATTCAATGCAATCCCTATCAAAATACCTACAAAATATTTTGAAGACATTGAAAGATCAATTCTCAACTTCATATGGAGAAACAAAAAAACCCAAAATAACAAAAACAATCCTATACAATAAAAGATCCTTCAGAGGAATCTCCATACCCGATCTCAAGCTGTATTATAGAGCAACATTAATTAAAACAGCATGGTACTGGCACAGCAATAGGCTGTTGAATCAATGGAATCAAATCGAAGACTCAGAGATGAATCCACACAAATTTGTTCACTTGATTTTTGACAAAGAAGACAAATCTATTCAATGCAAAAATGATAGTACCTTCAACCAACAGTGCTAGTCTAACTGAACGTCTACATGTAGAAAATTGCAAATAGTCCCATATTGTCACCATGCACAAAACTCAAGTACAAGTGGATTAAAGACCTCAACATAAAATCAGAGACATTAAATCAGTTAGAGGAAAAAGTGATGAAGAGACTGAAACACATTGGCACAGGCAAAAACTTCCTGCACAGAACACCAACAGCTCAGGCCTTAAGGTCAACAATTAATAAATGGGACCTCATAAGGCTAGGAAGCTTCTGCAAGGCAGGAGACACTGTCAGCAGAACAAAGCGACAGCCTACAGACTGGGAAAAGATCTTCACCAACCCTACATCTTACAAAATATATAAAGAACTCAAAAAAACTAAACACCATCAAACCAAATAACCCAATTAAGAAATGGGGTGCAGAACTAAACAGAGAATTCTCAACAGAGGAATATCAAATGGCTGAGAAACACTTAAAGAAATGCTCAACCTCCTTAGTCATCAGGGAAATGCAAATCAAAACAACTCTGAGATTCCATCTTACACGCATCAGAATGGCTAAGGTCAAGAATTCAAGCGACATCACATGCTGGCAAGGATGTGGGGAGAGAGGAACACTCCTTCATTGCTGGTGGGAATGCAAACTGGTACAACCACTTTGGAAATCTATCTAGCACTTTCTCAGAAAAATGGGAATAGGGCTTCCTCAAGACCCAGCTATTCCACTCCTTGGAATATACCCAGAAAATGTTCCACCACACAACAGGGACATATGCTCAACCACATTCATAGCAGCCTTATTCATAATAGCCAGAACATGGAAACAGCCTAAATGTCCCTCAGTAGAAGAATGGATAAAGAAATTGTCATACATTTACACTATGGAATACTATTCAGCTATTATAAACAAAGAATTCCAGGAATTTGTGGACAAGTGGATTGAACTAGAAATGATCATAATGAGTGAGTTCACCCAGAAGCAGAAAGACTCAAATGTTATATACTCACTTATATCTAGATACTAGCCCAAGGGGCATGTCCCATGAAAGTCTTCATTTACCAGGAAAGTGGGACAGAGGGGAGGGGCTTTAGGTGAGAGAAGCATGGGAGAATGGGGAAATAGAAGGATCCCATGGGTCCTAGAAACCTAAAAGAAGAACATTATGATGGGCAGATCTGGGCCCAGGGGTCTTGCTCAAACAATGACAACAGCCAAGGACAATATGGGCAGTAAACTTTGAACCCCTATCCAGATCTAGCCAATGGACAGGACATTCTCCACCATTGAGTGGAGGGTGAGGACTGATTTTCACACAAACTTTGGTGCCCCATTTTGACCAAGTCTCCTGGATGGGGAGGCCTAGTTGCACTCAGAGGAAGGATAGCAGGCTACCAAGAAGAGACTTGATACCCTATGAACATATACAAGGGGAGGAGGTCCCCCTCAGTCACAGTCATAGGAGAAGGGAGTGGAGGAAAGCAGGAGAGAGAGAGAAATGGGAGGCTACAAGGGATGGGCTAACAATTGAGATGTAGTATGAATAAATTAATAAAATATTTTTTAAAAATGGAATGCAGCCGAGATAACACTGTGACTATCCCAACCTTCCCTAGAAAGTAACAACCTATTTCCTGTGTGTTCTGGAATTTTGTCTTTTCCACTTGGTTTTGGCCAGTTGAAGATGGAAAGGAAGCAAGATCATTCTGATTTTGTCAATGCTGTTTGTTGCGATATATATATATATAATATTCTTATGAATAATAAATTTATATATATAATATTCTTATGAATAATAAATTTATAGAGGTCAGCAAAGCACATTGTTGCTGGCTATGTGGTAGTCTCCCTCCACATGGAGTCAACTAGATTCCCACCAGTTTAGAAGAAAAAATGTAGAATAAACCATGTGAACTAAATTATAGGAAATGATGTCCCTGGTTGGAGAGGGTTACTTAAAGGCCTCTGGCATTTTAGGATCTGTGAAGCAGAAATCACATTCTCTAGGGTCAGTGCATGTGCTACGTGATAAGAAAGCTGTAATACCACAATGAAGGAAGTTTCTCAAAGTCTTCAGATGTCCTTAACATTTTCACTGTGAATTTTGTTTAGTCCACCACTAAAATCCCCAGGAAATCATCAACCTGTGCTCTCTGCTGAGAAATTGTCTGTTTCATCCTGATAACTCTTTCCCTCTACTTGTAGGCATCTCTGGGAGCCACCATTGTATATTCCTATTAAATCAACCTTCTTAGTTCCCAAATGTGAACATGATCACAAGCTTCACTTGTCTGTGATGTGATTATTTCACACTATTCAATGAATGCTAGTGAGTTCATAAAAAAGCAACCAACATGTCATTCTTTGTTATAGCTTAATAATTCTTCCTTGTGCTTCTATCTCAGATTTTCTTCATCTATTCTTCTTCCGCTGGACATTTTATTTTTTATTTCTTGGCCATTTTAAATAGTTCTCTCAAAACATGAGGTTATTATGCCTCTTTTCTACATCAATTTCCTTGCTTTCCATATCCACGATGGAGACTGATAAGTAATATGGAATGTCAATCATTAAATATTAGTAACATTCATACTATTTTATGTAATAGCTGCATTAATTTTATTCAAGCAAAACTCCTACAATATATTGTTAAACAACTACGTAATGTGGACCTTGTGAGAACTCATCACAACATTGTAAAAGATTGGGCCAGTGAGATGGCTCAGTAGATAAAGGCACTTGATTTCAAGAGTGACAACTGAGCTCTACAATAGAAGCTGGAGAATGAATTGTCTCTATTAGTAGTGACAGAATAAACAACCAGAAAATCTCTACCATTGTTGTCTCCACCATAGCACCAACTCACTGGATCTAACCGATATTACAGAGTGAGTTAAGGAAGAAAACCACACCTTTGAACCTCCTTGTATACTCACTACGGAATATTCTACTCTGTGTTATAAAACAAGCTACAATAATCCTGACATATAACCAGAATTGAATTAAACACAAAATAAAAATGTATTAGATGTCTAGAAAATTTACTAAGAGGTTGAAATTCAGGGTCACAGTTTTAAATAAACCAAGGAAGACATCATACAAAATATAAGAAAATATTGTTTTTTTAAAGGAACAACAAAAAACACTGAAGAAGAAAGCGGTGGACTCATGTAAAACAAAACTAAATGTTTATTATAAACCAGAGTGAATGTTTCATATAATAAACTAAACTTCTGCCTTAGGAAACAATTAAAAAAAAACAAATTAAATCTAAAGTAAGTAAAACAATTTTATGTTGCAAATTATAGTTGAAATAAAATTTTAACTTAAAGCTATAAATGTTTACTACATACACAGGAAATAAACTGTTAATCTCATTATTGAGTGCATATCTCATAAAATTTACACAGTTAAACTGCAAAAAGGTAGGTATTAACACTCACATGTAATTTTTAAAATTAAAACTACACTGAGATATAGTTCCTCAGTTTTACAGTTAATCTATTGCTTACTTATTTTTGCCATGTATAAAGTGGGCAAAGAAGTCACAAAGGTTATCAGACACTAGAGTGGTCAGATGAATGCCATGTGAACGTGAATCTTAAGACAAAAGATCCTAGCACTTTTAGAGATGATCCTTAGCTGGGACTGATTCAATATATGTACAACGTAAACAATGCTAAGACACAAAATTCATATTTCATGCCAATTTCTTTAACCAATCCAGGGCAGCATTAGACCAGAAGGGACATAGGAAAATTTATTAAGATGGGAAAGGGAGGGTATTGTTTAATGAAAACCAAGGATGCAAACAAAGATGATCTGGAAATGCTCCATTTTTGTGAGCTAACTGAAATTATACTGTAAGAAGTAATATCTAATTAGTGATTTTTCTCTGAAATTTTATCTGAGCTTTCTAGTTAATAGAAATTTCCTTCCTCTGGAGACAAATTAAACTGTCCAATGAGGAAAAAAACACACTCAAAAAGATGCAGTACTAGAGTCAATGGTTCAATAATCCTCTTTCCTCTCTCAGATCAGGCTGCCAGTTTGGGACACACTTGCCAGTTCAGAGATACTATCCAGGTCCAGGCCATCACTCAGGAGTGGACCATTTTTTTTTAAGAGTTTCTAAAGTAAGATGTAAAAAATAAACACTACTTTGTACTCAGGTAATGAGATCAACTTATCAGAACAATACCTAAAGGGAGTTACTGAGACCTTCACCCAAATATATATAGTGTGTGTATGGTGTGTGTGTATGTGTGTGTGACATTATGATGGCTTTAAGTTCAAACATTTAGGCAGAGGCCATACTAGATATTTCACTTTAACTCCAGGACAAATCTTGTGTCTCATGTTTACTCACTTATATATACTTAAGTATTCAAAATTTTCTACTCTCAAAAGCATACAAGAAAATGATTCCACAGACCTTCAGTATAGACTAATATACATATGTAAATATTTATAAACATTGGAATGATGAGATGTAATAGACGTCAACTAACTTAATTTATGGAATATAGCTTCCTTCAAACGAATACATTCCAGTCAGGAGGAGGTGAAATTGAGATGGCACCTGTGGAGGAATTAGAAGGAGTGCATGTACAAATAGGAACATATCTATGTCCCTGTAGTCTCATAGACTGGGTTGGGAAGATCACTCATAAGAACAATAGGTTAGGTAAACAAAATGTCCTAGTTAGGTTTCTGTTGCTATAAAAGAACACTGACAACAAGCAAGCTGGGATAAGAAAGGATTTGTTTGACTTACAGTTCACAGTAGATCATCAAGAGAAGCCAGGACAGAAGCAGGAACCAAGAGGAAGAAAGTGAAGCAGAGACCATGGAGGAACATCACTTACTAGCATGGTCCACTTACTTTCTTATAGAATTCAGGACCCCTGAGTGTAGCATTACGCAGGTGGAACACTGTCTACAGTGTGCTAGCCCTTCCATCAGTGGTCGCTGAAAGGAAAACACCCACAGATACACCCACAGGCCAATCTGATGGAGGTATTTACCCTGTAGAGTTTCCCTCTCCCTAGACCTATCTAGATTTGTATTAACTTGGCAAAACTAACCAATACATAGACCTGGGATCAAATCTAGACTTGAAACCATACGAGATTTTTCCAAAAGCTTAGACAAGTTATCTGAAAATTTTCCATACCTAAATTTCCTTAGTAAGAAAATATTTTTACCTTTTATCATTTTATTAAAGATTTTGAATGGAAGAAAGGGAAACACAACCAAGATATGCTCAGTAACAAGTGTTTTTGTTCCTTTTTCTATTTTTTGCTTTTTTCTTTCTTTCTTATTTTTTACTCACTTTATAGCCTGATCACAGCCCTCTTCATCCTCTCCTCCAAATCCATCATCACACAGCTCACTCCCCCATCTCCTTTTCCTCATAGAAGAGGAGCCCCCAATAGGTACCAAACCACCCTGGTACACAAAGTTGGAGAATCCAGACTAAGTGCATCCTCACCCACTGAGGCCAGACAAGGCATTCCAGCTATGTGAAGGGGATCCAAAGGCAGGCATCCGAGTCAGAGACAGCCTCCAATCTAATTGTTAGGGCACCCACATGAGTGCTGCACATCTATTACATATGTGTACGGTGCTTAGGTCCAACCCATGCAAGCTCTTTAGTTGATGGTTCAGTCTCGGTGAACTCCCATGGTCCCATGTTAGTTTACTTTGTAGGCCTTCTTATGATAGCCAAAAGATATTCTACCATACCACAAGGACACTTGTTCAACTATGCTCATAGTAGCTTTACTCATAATAGCCAGAAACTGCAAACAATCTAGATGTTCCTCCACAGAGGAATGGATAAAGAAAATGTGGCACATTTACACAATGGAATACAACCCAGCTCTTAAAAACAAGGACATCATGAAATCTGCAGACAAATGGATGGAACTAGAAAATATTATGCTGAGTGAGGCAACTGAGACCCAGAAGGACACACATGGTATGTATTCACTTATAAGTGGTTATTATCTATAAAGTACAGGATAAATGTGCTACAACCTACAGACCCAAAGAGGGAGGGAACCAGATGGCAACGGGATAGGGAGGGGAACAGGAGTAGGGTTCATGAGTGGGGAGGAGGCCAGGCTGGGGAAGAGAATGGAAATCAGTTGGAGGCATCTCTGGGATGGGAGAGGCTTCCAAGGGTGTTTCTGTTCTATTCTTTTTTGAAGGACCTCATGACCAGGAGGGGAGTCTGAGAGTAGGAAAATATGGCTACTCAGTCTGAGAAAGTAATCTTTTTTCTCTTTCCAGTCTCTCTGGTTGGACAGTTCCTACCACACCAACATGAATGACTCTTGTAATAGTCTACCTGTGAAGTTCTTTCAGAAAATAGCACCCGCAAAAACAAACCATATTATAACATTGGCAACCCGAGCATTCCTGAGCCCAGTGAAGTTGACATGTATAATTGACCAGTACAGAATTGAAGGTGTAAGTCTTCATTTCTGATTAGACCTGATCCCCAATCATCACCGTGTCACAAACCATACTGAGGGTGATGGTGAATCATCTTGTTTTCTCAACCAAAGCTAAGCACTGCCATGTCTTATTAATATCAAGGGATGGCTGAAACTGGAAAAAACAGAATTTGGGAAATGACAGAATTTGTTCTACCTGGGAACACAGGAGACAATTTCCTAATAAGATCACAGATTTACTGATAGTGTTAAGTCTCCTCAGACACGGTATGAAAAGAACTGAAGAGGAACATCACACCATGGCTATTTTCAGAATTTGTTGCCAAAATCTAAAAAGAAAAATATGTATATATAGGATTTAAAGAAACTGATTAGCCAGTTCGTTGTTCTGTATATCTTGTATGGACAAAGCCTCACAATTATGGAGTTGAACATGAAGCTTTGTGTTCCATGATTGCGAAGTTTTCTAAGAGAGACTTCCATTATAGCAGACAGAGCAAACACGCATCTAGCAGAGCTGCCCACAAACACTCCAACATGAGGCTTTGATGAGAAACAAGGAAAAAAACTTAAACTGTAACTTTCATGTGTTTCAGCTTTTTCCTAAACCTTCCACATCAGAAATTGGGACCAATAGTTGCTGAGAACTCTTCACTGTCGAACCAGAGTCTAGATATGTCCTTTAGGGTGTGATGGAACCAGAAATCCAACAGCAGGGCTCATCTCCCATTTAGAGGTCCTGAGCAGTCTGAAAGAGGTCTGACTATCACCATCACCATCACATGCTCTCCTGGATCCATTCTGTGGGTCTACTTGTAAGACCTTCTGTGGAACCTTCTTGGTCCCAGAGATACTGTTCTTGCTCACAAGTGATACTTAATCCATCCTTGTTGTAGCTTCCCCAGCAGCTGTCAATGCTAACCTTCACATCTGCTGTTCTCAGAGAACTTGCCCGTGTAGGCAGATACTTTATCTGCCTCATTCTTTCTTTTCCTTTTGGGACAATAATTAGGTGGAAGTTAAATCATGAACTGCTCAGGTTACTCCATTTTATTCTTGCTAATACTTTGTTCATTTGCTGTCAGTTTACTTCATATAAGATAATTATGTTTCAGATTTCCCCCCCCCCACTACTGTTAAGCATATCCACTGTTTCCATGTGTGTGGATTTGATTCACCATTTCATGTAGTTTAATTCTCATAGCTAAAACTCTCATTAGGTCCTTATCTTATAATTTTCCTCTGAGGAGGGTCTCCGTTTTTCTTCATTATGATCCATCATTCCTATGTCTCTGTTGACTGCCTGTAACATCTGGTTCATCTCAGGATGTGTTTTCCTCACTGTCTATGTCTTGATTTTGTACAGCACAGGCAGGGTACACTGCAGCATCTGCCTGATATGATGCCAGCCTTCATGGTGGCTGTACTATTGACACATGCTTTTGAGATTAGCAGGTTTGTCTCTGCTTGACTCTACAATGAGTCTACTTCATTTCTCCTTAGGCCTAAGATGTGTCACTAACTAGCCAGCACAGTCCTTATTCATAACTTACAGTCATGGTGGCTTCCCAACTTAACGGCTAAAGCTCCCAAACTGATCACATTAAGTCTGTCAGCACTGCGCATCTTTTGATATTTCCGCTCATCTTTTAACCGTACACCTGACAACAGCTTAGTGGAGTTTCAAGCAATCCATGCATAATCAAAGTCCAAGACAAAAACCTTGCAAGCCTCACTCCTCAGCCTGGACTCTCCTCCACACTTCTTGAGTATCACAGACTTCCACTTACCCCTTGGACAGCTCCTCTACCTTCTAGCACTCTGTAACCCTCCAGCTCTTAGGTTTCCTGCCTATCAATCTGCCTAGCGCTCCCTCTTCCCTTGAAGTCAACTTCCCTGTGCCATGGAAGTCAGAATCTCCAATTAGATAACCTGGGCCAATGTGGTCCTCCGCTTAGTGATCCCACATTGTCAAGGATCACAGGGCTCTGCTACCTATTTCTCAAGGACAGGAGTGTGGGTATCTCATAGTTTGTCTGGTGTAAGAACTTTCATGATCCATAGACAGGTGTTTTATTAGCTCATCAGAATTGTATTTTGGAGTTCCCCATCTATCTTACATGAACAGACTCAAATTTTACATATTACTAAATACTTTTCCTTAACACTTTTGGTAATAATAATAATAATATAACATTGGAAAGCTGTGGAGAGCTGCGAGGTGCCATGCCTTAACAAGGCGCAGGTTTCCGCCATCCCAACGGCGAGCGCTCTCTAAGATAAACATGTCCTTATATGGCAAAAGGCTGTGCAAGGGTAACTGGTGATCTGATGACATGCAGTCCTGCTCTGACACGGACCTATGAGGAGGTGACACCTGGCATGAGCTGATTGGCCCTTGAGTTGTACTTAAGCTTGGCCCTTCCCTTCTTTGGGGCCATTCCCACTG
The DNA here is from genome assembly GCF_964271855.1 of Acomys minous. Taxonomy (NCBI): domain Eukaryota; kingdom Metazoa; phylum Chordata; class Mammalia; order Rodentia; family Muridae; genus Acomys; species Acomys minous. The sequence continues at coordinate 90,720,164 of NC_140489.1, read as the reverse complement.
AGCTTAATCCTGAGTAAAGATCTCGAGAAGAAGTCTGGTTGTTGGTGTCTTATTTTCGCTGGACGGTGCGGCACCAACAGAAAGCAATGTTATATTATCAACAGTAATAATCCCATAATAAATTATTGAATTCTAAAGATGCCAGGAATCTTGCATATCACACGTGAAACTCTCATTATTAACCAGAGATTCAGAAACCTGTAAGGTCAGAACTCTCCCCATTTTATTGTGAGAGAAAGAAAATACAATGAAACGGCCATCAAACTTTTATACACAGCTCAGTATCTAGGATGAAAACTAGGCTTGTTCATTCTCAAAGCCTTCACAGTGCTATTATTGAAGAATACTGAAATCATATGAAATTGAGAAAGGACACCATCATGATTATCACCAGGAAAGAAGTATTAGGGGGAAAAATTTAAAAGTCATAGAACAGAAGCAAAACATTAATTAATATTACAAGCAGAACAAAATGAGAAGAAAGCAAACATCCCCAGGAATGCTCACAGTTAAAGAGATACTAGGAAAAAAAATAAATGTACCAATTCATGCATTGAAGAGGGAAATTAATGACTATAAATAACCAAAAGTTGAAATGAATTTATTATTTGGCCTTTGAAGGAAGAAGCAGGGAACACAAATCCCTAAAATTGGATGCTAGTAAAGAACTGGTGTGAGATTTCCTGCTTATGAAAGATTTGTAAATCAGCAAGGGGTGCACTATGGTTATTTAAAATTCTTAGGGGATTAACTACCACCTCTAGGGATTAAGGGAGCTTTGGGGAAATCAGTCATTTCTGGCAGGACCTTTGGGAAAATAAATGAGCCATGAGTCACAGAGAGTAGGCTACTGGCTCTGAGCCCTGCAGCCAAATGGCAAACTCACTGGCCTGGGTTAGGCCATTTATCCTCTTGGGTCCTCTTTTCTTCCACAAATCCAACAAGGACCCTGATTTTATAATGTTTAAACATGTTATAAATCTGTGTGTTTATTGTTACTTTTGAAACTTTGATATAAATTCAATGTAAATTAAATCAACCAGGTGCATACCTAAATTATGTTGCATTATTTTAAATTTTGTTATGAAATACTATAGTTTAAATGTGTCTCCCAAAATTCATATATGAATGGTGTTTGAAGTTGAGACCTTGGGAGATCATTGAGTCATCTGAACACTGTACTTATGCATATCAAAATCTACCTGTGAATTAATGGGTAAACAAGGTGATAGTTTATTGATTGTGGCTTTGTTAGACAAAAGAACAGGCAAGATTGTTGTTTGTGCCCTAATTTTATTCCAGATCCACAGTCTTGGACTTCCCAGCCTACAGAATACGTATTAACGACAACTTTATTTGTTGTTGTTGTCTAGTCACAACTATTTTTAATAGCTACAGATAAAGACACAAACAAGTTATTAACAATGAATCCTCTTGGGTCATAAAGCAATCACACAGCTAATCTAGAGACAACTAGTGTTGGATTCACAATGGCAATGGTGCTCTTTGAAAAGTTCTTTTAATTACTCTTGATTAGAGTTGTGATCAAGGTCATTCTGGTCAATAGTAAGCCAATTGGCGAGAGGAAATAATATTTATAGAAAAATATGGGGAATCCTAAACAACAGGAGAACAAATACAGGATGGGACCCTCAGCCATCATCAGTTTCCTTTCTAAAAGCTGTGTGTGTGTGTGTGTGTGTGTGTGTGTGTGTGTGTGTGTGTGTTGTTCTTCTTCTTGTTGTTCTTGTCGTTGTTCTTGATCTTATTCTTGTTCTTTTAATATAAGAGCCATATCACTTCAGTCATTATTTTGCGGAGCTTAAGAAGCCGTTTTTCATAGGTTGATTGTCATAGCTATTGAATATAGTATATATGATACACCTGAAATATTAAATATTTAGTAACTGGGTACCTCTGTTTTCCTTTATTAGCATGAAGTTGTTAATATAACATTGTCTACATTTTTGTTTTCATTTCAGATATCCTTTGATTTACAACAGAAATAAAAACAGGAGACATTAATGATAACAATGCATTTAATTTAGATATTTATAAAATATTTATAAATTCTCAGTGCATAAGGAATATAAAGGACAGTAGCAGACAGTATAGATTTTTTTCTTTTTTTACTAAAAAATATGAAAATTTGCACATTTTAAAAACTTTTCTAAGACAGAAATAAACTACAGAAATCCTGCACATCCCCAAACACACAGAGAGCATGGACCAACTGGAAAGCAGCCACTGTAGCAGCGGCAGCCACTCAAGCAGGTAGCCAGGAATACAGGCAAGATCCTGCCTGCAGAGGGTTTTGGCACAGTGTCTGGAAGACTAGGACAATAACAGGTCCAGGGGGATCAGAGAGCGTGCTTCTGGGGGTCCACAGTGAGACCCAGATCCTGCGCACAGTGCACAGACCCTCTGGAGAACAGCCTCTGTGGCTGCAGAGACTCTAGTGGGTAGCCAGGAACACTGGCAAGGCCCCGTCTACTGAGGTGATTGCTGCGGAATCTGGAAGATCTGGACAGTAATAGGTCCAGGGGGAACAGAGAGCATGCTTCTCGGGGTCCACAGTGAAACCCAGAACCTGTGTGCAGAGCACAGAACCCCTGGAGAGCAGCCACTGGGGCTATGGACACTCAAATGGGTAGCTGAATGCAGGCAAGGCCTGGCCTACTGAGGTGATTGGCGCAGTACCAGGAAGATCTGGACAATACTAGGTCCAGGAGGAACAGAGAGCAAGTTTCATGTTTCTGGGGGTCTGAAGAGAGACCCAGAGCCCTCACAAAGAGCAAAGTCCCCCCCCCCCGCCCCGTCTCCCGGAGAGCAGCTGCCCTGGCTGCAGACTCTCAAGCGGGTACCCGGAATGCAGGCAAGGTCCTGCCTGCTGAGGTGATTGGTGTGGTACCCAGAAAATCTGGACAATACTAGGTCCAGTGGGAACAGAGAGTATACTTCTGGGAGCCCACAGAGAGTCTCATAGCCTGCGCTGAGAGCTTGGACCGCCCTGGAGAGCAGTCTCTAGGGCTGCAGCCACTCAAGCGGGTAAATAGGAACGCAGGCAAGGTTCCGCCTACTCGGGTGATTGGCATGGTGCCTCACCTGCAGGTGTAATGGCACAGTATCTGGAAGATCTGGACCATACTAAGTCCAGGGGCAACAGAGAGCATGTTTCTGGGCTCACCGGTCTGCAAAGAGTCCTAGAACCCGACAGGAGACCAGGCAGTTGGGGATACACCTGCCAGCTGCAGTGCTAAAGCTGTGCTCACAGCTTGTCTGGTCTGTTCTAAGTTTTAGAGGAAGGGTGCACTCTTCCAGCAGTAGGACAGGTGCTCGCCGTTGTTTACCAGGAGCTTTGTATCTGAGACTGAACGGTGTGTGGTGTATCTCCAGGCTGGAGCTACTGGCCAAGGAAAAACAGAGGACAACAAGTGGCTCTGATGCCAGACCAACCTGTTATTCCTGAGAAAGCCCCAGGGGCCAGTGTCCAGGTGAGCGTGAGTCTAAAACCTCTGCCCCCGTCTTCCTCTCAGACCATTCGTGGGCCCATTGCCCCAGGGGGAACAGAGAACATAGATCTGAGCCTGCCAATCCACAGAGAAACCCAGGGCCCTCCAGGGTCCAAGCAGCTGGCGGACATCCCCGCCCCCCCCCCCACAGAAACAGCGCTAATGTAGTATACCCAGGTGGTCTAATCTAAGGACCTAGAGGAAAGGTGCACACTGCCCAACATCTGGACAGGTTCCCACCAGTGATAACCAGGAACTTGGTATCTGAGACTGAACTGTGGGCAATGTAACTCCAGACTGGGGCTATTCAAGAAAACGGGTAGTTCTGATCTCGGAAAAACCTGCAAGTCCTGAGAAAGTCTCAGGGTCTGGAAAACATTGCAACATGAGCACAAAACCAGAACTCTGAGCGAAGGGTGCTTGCATCAATTTTGCCCCCTGTCTTCCTCTCTGACCACCTGCGGGCATGCTGGCCCAGGAGGAAAGGAGAGCATATATCAAGCACACCAGCCCTCAGAGAGACCCAGGGCCCACACAAGGTCTCAGGCAGCTGCAGTCACACCTCCAGCCATAGCTTTCAGGCTTCCCACTACGGAGCAGGTATGCCTGTGGGTGTGTCATACCTGCCCACCCTCTGTCTCCCTTTCTGGATGCTCAGTGAGCCTGTTGGCCCAGGTGGAAGAGAGAACATGGATCAGGGCCCCAACTTCAGAAACAGCAAGATGACTAGAGGTCCATGCAAAACTCACCAAAAAAAAAAAAAAAAAAAAAAAAGGCATCTCCAGATCCCAACTATCCCAATGAAATCAACCCTAAGAACTCAAACACAATCGAAATACAAGAAAATGACTTCCAATCCATAGTAATGACGAGGATAATGGAGGAAATGAATATGATTGGAAAACAAATGCAGGAAGATGCAGTCAAACAAATTGAAGACATTAAAGAGGCTTATAGAGAGGCACTGGAAAAAAATCCAGGAAAAGACAAACAACCAGATGAAGAAAATCAATAAAACAATTCAAGATCTAAAGGCCCATAGAAGGTCACTGGAAGAAACTCAAGAAGACACAAACAGCCAGATGAAGAAAATCAATAGAATGGTTCAAGATCTGAAGGCGAAATGGAAACAATGATAAAAACACAGACAGAAGAAAGACAGGAAAAAGCGAACTCAGAGAAGCATGCAAGTAATACAGACCTAAGCTTCTCTAACAGAATTCAAGAGATGGAGGAATGAACCTCAGCAGTAGAAGATTCTATGGTAGAACGTGAAACAAACATTAAATAAAATGTTAAATCTGAAAAATTCCTGACACAAAACATCCAAGAAATAAAGGATACCATGAAAAGACGAAATCTGAGGATAATAGGAGTTGAGGAAAGAGAAGATGCCTGGCTCCAAGGACCTGAAAATATCTTAAAACAAAATCATAGAAGAAAATTTCCCCAATCTAGGGAAGGAGATGCAAATAAACGTACAAGAGGCCTATAGAAGACCAAATAGAATAGACCAGAAAAGAAAATCCTCCCGCCACATAATAATCAAGACACAAAATATACAGAATAAAGAAAAAATATTAAAAGTGGAGAGAGAAAAGGGCAAATTAACATTTAATGGTAAACCTATCAGAATTACACCCAACTCCTCAAAAGAGACAATAAAAGCCAAAGGGCCTGGACAGAGATCCTGCAAGCCCTAAGAGACCACAGGTTCCAAGCAAGACTACTCTACCCAGAAAAACTGTCAATAACTATAGATGGATAAAACAAGATTTTTGCATGATAAAAACAAATTCAAACAGTTCCTAACCACTAATTGGGCCTTACAGAAGTTAATAGAAGGAAAACTCCAAACCAAAGTGACAAACTACAACCGAAACTATACGGGATTTAGATAACTATACTGTTGCAAAAACAACTACACAAGTACTCTACTGCAACCAACGTCAAAATGGTCACTAAGATCTCTCAAGATTAATGGTCTCAATTCTCCAATAAAAAGACATGTACTAATCAAATGGATGTGTAAGCAAGACCCAACATTCTTCTGCATCCAAGAAACCCATCTCAGCCACAAAGATAGACATTACCTCAAGGTAAAAGGCTGGGAAAAATTATTCCAAGCAAATGGACACAAGAAGAAAGCTGGTGGAGCCATGTTAATATCTAATAAATTAGACTTTACACCAAACCTAATCAAAAGAGATGAGGTAGGACACTTTATACTCATCATAGGTAAAGTCAACCAAGAGGACATCACAATTCTGAACATCTTTGTTCCCAATACAAGGGCACGCACATTTGTAAAAGACTTACTAACAAGGCTTAAACCACACATTGATCTCCCACATTCAATACACCACTTTCACTGAAGGATAGGCCATTGAAACAAAAACCAAACTGATAAGTAACAACATTAACCAATGTCATGAATCAAATGGATCTAGCAGATATCTACAGAACTTTTCACCCAAACACAAAGGATTATACTTTCTTCTCAGCACTCTATGGAACCTTCTCCAAAATTGATCACATAATAGGTCACAAAGCAAGCCTCAACAGATTCAAGAAGATTGAAATAATACCACGTATCCTATCAGATCATCATGGTATAAGTATGGACTTCAACAACAACAGAAATAATAAAAAGCCTATACACATATGGAATCTAAACAACTCTCTACTTGATGACAACTGGGTCAGGGAAGAAATGAAGAAAAAAATAGAAGACTTCCTGCAATTCAATGAAAATGAAGGAACAACATACCCAAATTTGTGGGAAACAATGAAAGCATTGCTAACAGGAAAATTCATAGCACCAAGTGCCTTCAGGAAGAAAGTGGAAACATCCCACATAAGCAACTTAATGACACAGCTAGATGCCCTAGAAAAAAAAAGAAGCAGAAACAACCAAGAGAAGTAGATGTCTGGAAATAATCAAACTCAAGGCTGAAATCAATAAATTAGAAACAAAGAGAACAAGTCAAAGAATCAACAAAACCAGGAGCTGATTCTTGGAGAAAATCAACAAGATAGTCAAGCCATTAGCCAAACTAACTAAAAGGCAAAGAGACACTATCCAAATCAACAAAATCAGAAATGAAGAGGGAGACATAAAAACAGACACTGGAGAAATACAAAGAATCATAAGATCCTATTTTAAAGGCATATATGCCACAAAATTTGAAAATCTAAGGGAAATGGACAATTTTCTTGATTGATTCCACTTGGCAAAATTGAATCAGGAACAGATAAAACAATTAAATAGTCCTATTTCTCTTATAGAAATAGAGGCAATCATTAATATACTCCCAAAAAAAAAAAAAAAAGCCCAGGGCCAGATGGCTTCAGCGCAGAATTCTACCAGACCTTCAAATACTCTTCAAGCTACTTCAAAAGACAGAAATGGATGGAACTCTACCAAATTCATTCTATGAGGCCATAGTCAGGTTGATACCTAAGCCCAACAAAGACCCAACAAAAAAGAGAACTTCAGATCAATTTCTCTTATGAACATTGACACAAAAATACTCAATAAAATACTTGCAAAACGAATACAAGAACACATCAAAGATATCATTCACCATAAACAGGTAGGCTTCATTCCTGGAAGGCAGGGATGGTTTAATGTATAGAAAACCATCGATGTAATCCACCATATAAACAAACTGAAAGAGATGAGATAACCATTGAGATGTAACAAGAATAAATGAATAAAAGAAAAAAGAAAAAAAAACAAACTGAAAGAAAAGAAACCACATGATCATCTCCTTAGATCCAGAAAAAGCATTTGACAAAATCCAACACCCATTCATGTTTAAAATTTTGGAGAGATCAGGAATACAAGGCACACACCTATACATAATAAAGACAATATCCAGCAAGCCAATATCCAACATCAAATTAAATGGAGAGATACTCAAGGAAATTCCTCTCTAATCGGGGAACAGACAAGGATGCCCACTTTCTCCATATCTCTGCAATATAGTTTTTGAAGTTCTAGCCAGAGCACTAAGACATCAAAAGGAGATCAAGAGGATCCAAATGGGAAAGAAGGAAGTAAAATTATCCCTATTTGATGATGATATGATAGTGTACATAAGTGACCCTCAAAATTCCTCCAGAGAACTCCCACAGCTGATAAACAGCTTCAGCAAATTGGTTGGATACAAAATTAACTCAAAAAATTCAGTAGCCTTCCTATATACAAAAGACAAACATGCAGAGGAAGAAATTAAAAAAGCTATACCCTTCATGATAGCTACAAGCAATATAAAATATGTAGGAGTAACTCTAACTAAGCAAGTAAAGGACTTGTTTGAAAAAAAAACTTTAAATCTCTAAAGGAAAATGTAAGGACATCCCTTGTTTGTAGATCAGGAGAATCAACATAGTAAAAATGGCCATCTTACCAAAAGCAATCTACAGGTTCAATGCAATCCCTATCAAAACACCTACAAAATATTTTGAAGACATTGAAAGATCAATTCTCAACTTCATATGGAAAAACAAAAAACCCAGAATAGCAAAAACAATCCTATATATATAATATCCTCTGGAGTGATGGAGACCAGCTCCACAAACATCTTGAGTACAGGCAGACACTGCTCTGATGGCAAGTAGCCTTGAACAGGCGGACTACTGCTTTGGTGGCAAGTAGCCTTAAGAAACTGGCGGACTATTGCTCCGGTGGCAAATAGCAATGGTTTATTTCTGAAGTACAGCTTTTATACTATTCTAAAGTAGCATATTCTGGCTTGGCGTGTAACATTAGTTATTCATTAATATTACCAATAACAAACTTGGTTCTCATACCTATTAGACTAAACACGTTCTGGGAATCAGTCAAGGGAGAAAATTTCATGAACAAGAAAGAAGATAACTATAAGCCTTCCCTCACCTTGAACCAACAACTGTTTCATTTTATCAAGAAGTTCACAAGGAGCTACTGCCAAGACTTCTGGGAGCAGAGCCAGAGCCACCCAACCTTTCCAGGAGGGGCAGCCCCTGAGCTCTTCCCCAAAATCCTTAGTTAACCCTTTCAGGCCGATACTAAGTAGCAGTTCTCCTCACTGGAGGAATCTCCATTCCTGATCTCAGGCTGTACTGTAGAGCAACAGTAATAAAAACAGCCTGCTACTGGAACAGCAATAGGCTGGTGGATCAATGGAATTGAATCAAAGACCCAGAAATGAATCCACACACATATGGTCACTTGATTTTTGACAAAGAAGCCAAATCTATTCAATGGAAAAAGGATAGCATCTTCAACCAATGGTGCTGGTCTAACTGGATGTCTACATGTAGAAAAATGCAACTAGACCCATATTTGTCGCCATGCATGCACAAAATTCAAGTCCAAGTGCATTAAAAACTTCAACATAAAATCAGAGACACTAAATCGGTTAGAAGAAAAAGTGGGGAAGAACCTGGAACACATTGGCACAGGAGACAACTTCCTGAACAGAACACCAACAGCTCAGGCCATAATGTCAACAATTAATAAATGGGACCTCATGAGGCTGAGGAGACACATCAACAGAACAAAGTGACAGCCTACGGACTGGGAAAAGATCTTCACCAACTCTACATCTGACAAAGGTCTAATATCCAAATATATAAAGAACTCAAGAAATTAAACACCAACAAACCAAATAATCCAATTGAGAAATGCGACTCAGAATTAAATAGAGAATTCTCAACAGAGGAATATCAAATGGCTGAGAAACACTTAAAGAAATGCTCAACATCTTTAGTTATCAGAGAAATGCAAATAAAAACAACTCTGGGATTCCATCTTACTCTCATCATAATGGCTAAAATAAAAAATTCAAGTAACACCACATGCTGGCGAGGATGTAGAGAAAGAGGAACATTCCTTCATTGCTGGTGGGAATGCAAACTAGTGCAGCCACTTTGGAAATCTGTCTGGTGCTATCTCAGAAAAATGGGAATAGGGCTTCCTCTCAATCCAGCTATTCTACTCCTTGGAATATACCCAGAAGATGCTCCAGCATGCCTCAAGGACATATGCTCAACCATGTTCATAGCAGCCTTACTCATAATAGCCAGAACATGGAAACAGCCTAAATGTAGAAAAATAGATAAAGAAACTGTGGTACATTTACACTATGAAATACTACTCATCTATTAAAAACAAGGAATTTCCAAAATTTGTGGACAAATGGATTGAACTAGAAATGATCTTAATGAGTGAGCTAACCCAGAAGCAGAGAGAGGCAAATAGTATATACTCACTTATAACTGGACATTAGCCCAAGGGGGCATGTCTCATGAAAGCTTAACTTACCAGGAAAGTGGGATAGAGGTGAGGACATTCTAAGGTGAAAGAAATATAGGAGATAGGGAAATAGAAGGATCCAGCAGGTCCTAGAAACCTACAAGAAGAACACTATGATGGGCAGATTTGGGCCCAGGGGTTCTGCTCAGTCTATGGTACCAACCAAGGACAATACATGCAGTCATAATCAAACCCCTACCCAGATCTAGCCAAGTGGCAGGACATTCTCCACAGTTAAGTGGAGAGTGGGGACTGACTTTCACACAAACTCTGGCGCCCCATATTTGGACATGTCCCCTTGATGGGGAGGTCCAGTGGCACTCAAAGGAAAGATAGCAGACTAACAAGAAGAAACTTGCTACCCTAGCATCATATTCAAGGGGAGGAGGCCCCCCTCAGTCACAGTCATAGGGAAGGGGAATAGGGTGAAAGCGGGAGGGAGGGAGGAATGGGAGGATGCACAGGAAGGGATAGCAATTGAGATGTAATATGAATTATTTTATTTTCAATTAAAAAGAACTTTTCTAAATAATCTACCAAATTATAGCCATTAAAACAAATTTGTCATTTGTGTGTGTACATGAGCATGTGAGCGTTGTCTACTTTGCTGTCCACCTTGTTTTATTTCTTGTTTCCTTTTAATAATCAATTGTGAAAGCTGGGCATGGTGACACATGCCTTTAATCCCAACACTTGGGAGACAGAGGCTAGTGAATCTCTGTGAGTTCGAGGCCAGCCTGGTCTACAAAGTGAGTCCTGGAAAGCCAAGGCTGATACACAGAGAAACCATGTTTTGAAAAAATAAACAAAAAATAAAATAAAATAAAATAAAATCAGGTGTTATGTTTACTTATTTCGGAGCATGTGGGTCAGGGCAATGTGCCAGAGCAAATGGATCTCAGCACATGTACCACAGTCCACATGTCACGGCGTGCGTGTGAAAGTCAGAGAACAACTTACAGTGAGTCAATTTTCTCCCTTCACCATGTGGCATCCAGGGAGCCACCTCAGGCCACCTGTCTACACATCTTGCTGCATATTTCCTTCACTTTTGTTAGTTGCTTGAAAGTTATCAAGTAGGCTTACCTAGCCAGTGAGGCCAAAGGGCCTTTCTTTTCCTGTTCCCCACTCCTGAGTGCTGGGATTATAAATGATACTAGCTTGCTTTCTTTCTTTCTCTCTTTTTAAATGTTTTTTTTAATTGTTATCAGTGCTTGGAAAACAAGTGCTTTACTGATTAATTCTTCTCTTCCAGTCCCATTTTTCTATTTCTTTCCATTTAAAATATAGAAGAAAGCAATGTGATTCTTTTAGATTTCTTTCTTTCTTTTCTTTTTTCTAACTGAAGGAAACAGTATTGTTCACTCTCTAACATTCATGCTACATATTAGAAACAAATGAAAGTTAATATAATATGGCCACACCTTGAAGAGACTTTTAACAGCAAAATGAGACCATATTAAAGAAAACTGCAGTGGGTGGGTATAATATCCTTTGAGATGGTATTAAGTAGCATTCCAGAAGACTCATCTCTAATTGGATTTGGAATAGCAAAGTGTTTTGACAGATGGAAAAAAGTGGGAGGAGACTAGCACCAACAAGAAGGAAGTTTAGTGGATCTTAAAACCCAATCCTGCACTAAGTGTAATTATAAAGTACATAGAAATGTCAATCGTTATGTGAGGAGTCCATTTTCTTTTCATCCTGAAGGAAATATAATTAAAGATTAAAGAGTTAATAGTGCTCACTTCATAAATCCATTTTTCAATATACTAAGGGATGTCAACTGAGCTGTTTGAGAGGGAAAACAATAATACATCAAAAAACTCATCAATTTTTAAGGGGGAAAGATTGGTAACAGACCAGAAGGATGAAGAGAGTGAAGGATACATAAAGCATGGGTAAACACAAGTTTTCACTGAAATGTAGTGGGAAATGGATGTGGCCCTTCTATGTGAGTCCTTCCTGATGGTCCTGGCAAGTTGTCTAGACCACCAACTGTAGCCTGCAGGGTCCAGCCAATCCTGAACGGCTGTCTCCACTGCCTTCCTTTAATTGCCTGGATAGTCTCCTAGGCTGCTGCTCTTCTGCCTCACTGGCCTCTACTCACATCAAATCTGTGACTCACTTTCCTCCTTTGAGTTCAGGCTAGACCCCTTCCTGATTTCCAGATAGGTCCGGGCAAAGTTGGCCTAGTCAATTCCAGATATCCACACAATTACTCCTTCAACACTAAAATTGTATAAAATATGATGATTTTTATCAGATAAAATGATTTTGAACCTTATGAGCATATACAGGGGGAGGAGGTCCCCTCCGTCACAGTCATAGGGGAAGGGAGTAAGGGGAAAATGGGAGGGAGGGAGGAATGGGAGGATACAAGGGATGGGATAACAATTGAGATATGATATGAATAAATTAACAAAATATATTTTTTAAATGATTTTGAAAAGACTCTGACTTGCCATTCAAAATTTCCATAGCCTACTCTACACTCAACTTCCAAACATTCATTGGATGCTCTACCCATTTGTATCTCTTCCTTTGAACATTCGATAGACTATTTGATTTGCTATACTATATACCTTATTATAGTAAACAGTTTGTTTTCTATGTCTTTTCCAATCCCAATGAAAATATAAGTCCATAGAGAGTAAATTCATTTTCATCATGTTTGGCTCACATAGGATTTATCCAAGAAGTGTTGAATATAAAATAAAGCCAGTCCTGTAATAAAGGACTTAGTGAATCAAATATTCAAGTTTTACTAACTTGCTTTATTTAATTTTGCTAATTTGAGTTTGAGTCTCACTATATAGCTCATTTTGGCCTTGGATTTTGTAATCCTCCTGTCTCCACTTGGCCAGTGCTGAGATTATAGTCCAGTGTCAATATACATTACTGTAGAGTGCTGATGAACAGAATATATGGCTTATTCAGAAGCCAAGAAAGGGCAAATGCAGGAAAATCCAGGCTCAGTTAAGAAAATAATTTATTTACACTGAATGGGCATGCCCCATACCTCCTATGAACAAGGCTAACTTTATCTTTGCATATGCTAGCCATCTTTCTCCTGTGGAGAGCTCAGAAGACAGTACCTGTATCTTCTTTAAAGGCATACCCCTAATGATTGCACTCCCTTATGATAGGGCCAGGTAGGTTTCTCCCACCTGTGTGGCCACATTGTCTGGCAGAGAAATCTAGCACAAGGACTCCTGAAGGATATTGCACCATGAAACAGCAGCAGCTCTCCAGGATGAGTAATACAGAAAGACAAAAGCAAAGATGAATACACCCTCTCACAAAGACTTCAGCAGTAGAGGAAGCTCCCCTGAGACCTTGATCTTAACCCAGGAAGACCCGAGTCAGCATCCACAGGACCATAAATGATAACTTTGTGTTGATTTCAGCTGCAGCCATAGTAATGATTCCATTTTGCAAGAGCCACAGGAGATGGACACAACAGCCTCTGTGAGTGAATGACAGAGGCAGTAAAGGTGACACCTTTGGCATGAGCATGTGAATTTCAGTTGTTGCTTCCTGCACAGAACTGGCAGCATCCAGCTCACATGAGATTTGGTTTCAGACAAAGAATTTCAGAGCATTTGGGGAAATCTTTCCAGATTTTGGAAACAATATTTTTATGTTACTTGTTTTTAAATAGAAAACGTATAGACAGAAAATAAATTACAAAGTAGTTTTGAATCTGATTATTGCTGTTCTTACAGATATCCTCTTCAGCTATTTTTATTTCTAGAAACATCTGTGAAAAGAAGGGCCAGATGTGGAAGTAGTATAGAAAACACTTTGTTAAGCAGTACTCAAAAAAGTAATAAAATAAATAAAAACCTCCATTAATTACTTTGACTTAGGAAAGTGTGCGGGCAAACCTCAAAAACTGCCTATAGGGAATTATGAAAACACTGCTCAATGCATAATATACTTTGAGATTATTATTTTCCTCTTTAGAAGAAGAGCATTAGTGTGATGGAGAAAGAGTAGTGTCTCTGGGTATGGCGGCTCACTCCTGCAAGGCTTGTTTGCTGTTTGAATGAGAAATACCTGCCACTCCATAGGCTCAGATATCTGGACACTTGTTCCCTGATGGTGGTGATATAGATGGCTTTGAGGAACGTAATTGCTGCCCTGCCGAGAAAGTACATCACTGCAGCTATTGTTTGAAACTTTATAGTCTTGTCTAAGGCCATACCACCCAGACCATGCTCAGTTGTGTCTGAGAGTTTAGTCTTGCCCAACTTAGTTCACTCTGTCTGCATTGAGCTTGTGGTTGAAAGTGTGATCTCTCAGTTTCCTGTCCTGACTTCCTGCTACCATGCTTCCCCTTCCATTATGGACGTTCCTTCTAGAACTTTAAGCCAAATAAATGTTTTCTTCCATATGCCAACTTTAGTCACATGGTGTTTTATCTCTATGTCAAAAAAAGTAACTAACACACCGAGTTTGGAGAGTCTGATGCAAGACTCCAATGAGTTCTCATGAGTAGAAGACAAGTTTGAGCTACGTAGCATGTTTAAAGCCAGACTTGACTAAATAGCAAGACCCTGTCTCAAAAAAAAAAAAAAGAAGAAAAGAAAGGAAGGAACAGAAGAAAAAGAGAAGGAAGGGAGGAAAGAATGGAGATGAAGGGGGAGAGGGAGAGAGAAAAGGAGGGGGGAAAGAAGGATAATGATAAGAAGAGGGAAAGAAAGAGGATGGATAGAGTAAATCCTGAACAGAAATATGATAGTGTTGCTGATGTAAGCTGTAGATAGCTGGAGGCTACATAGTCACCACATTCTGAATTGAAAGGGGTCCATGACCACAATGTATCACTGTGTGTGACTGCATAACATCCCCCACCTTTCGAAAAATTGCATCATTGTGTGTGACTACATAACATCCCCACCTTTCAAAAAAAGTGTAGTGCACAAACCACAAATGTAAAATATACAATTGAGACTAAATAGCACAGATGTGTGAACAAAAACAGCTTATATAAAACTAAAGAAGGAAGGAGCAGTTGTGGGGGTTTCTAATGGTAGCCCAAGCACTTAGGTGGTAGAGGCAGCAGACTGGGATATTAAAATAGTCTTGATTTCATAATGACTTTGAGGATGGCCCAGACCACATGAGATGTGGTTTAAGAAAAATCACTTCAGAAATCAAGATGGCAAGAGGGTTCATGAAAGTAAATGATAATGCCAAGGATTATACCTGGAGCAAAAACCATAGGAAAGAAGGCATTTTTAAAACAAAATTTTCAATGAAGAAAAATAGTGAAAAATAATATAATTGACAGATCTAGGAAAGAAAAGCAGATAATGAATAAATTATAGACCTGTAAAACCAATTGAGAACAATTAAATAGGGTGTTCTTTATAAGGAAAAATTTAACATTTTCAAAAACAACAGATTATTAAACTTGAACATTAAAAATGTGTAAGAGGTTTTCAAATAAGACTATAGGCCTTTAAACATTAATAAAAAGAGATCAGGAAAATTTTATATTAAAAAAAAGACTCATGGCAACAAAAATCACACTGACCTCAGAATTTCTAAAGACAACCTGTATTAAATGAAATGTTAGTAATCCTAAAAGGAAAGTCTTTGTAAAGGAAAAAAATATGCACAACCACCTGGTATGTTCACAAAATAGGAACATCTGGCTAGGAGGGCAATTCAGAGGATAAAATACTTGTCTCAAACACTTAAGACTTGGCATTCAAATCCCTGGCACCCAGCAAAAGCTGAGCAAGCAAACCAACCTGCCTTCAATCCCAGTGATGGGAATAAAAACACAAGGGAGCCCCGGAGCAAGCTTTGTGGCTGGTCTATCTGAACTGATGAGCTCTGGGTTCACCAGGAGACCCTGACTCAGTAACTATGGAAGGCAACCCCAGCTGACAAAGACACCTGACCACCCAGCATCAAGCTTTAACCTCCATACACGTGCACACATGCACAGGAACCTGTACACATAAATGTGAACATGTGTATTCACATGCACCTGCTTGCAATATAAACTCATATGAGAAGCATAAACATTTAGTTTGCCTTTTGAAAAAGAAAAACTAATGTAATTGTACAAAATTGTAAGAAAGAAAAAAGCCTCAGGAACAATGAAAGATGACATTGAACTATGATTTCTTTCTGTCCCCTTTCACTGTTAAAATTTCAAGCTTGTCTGCCTAATCTTTTGGCAAGACTGTAGGGAAGCAGATTTCTCTCACATTGCCCCTAGATTTGCCAAAGGCTGTGAAATGGAAGGAGGGGGGCTTGGACACATTTAGAAAGTTTAGATATGCATTTCTTCTCTAATCCTGCAATGTTGCTGGCAGAACTTGATATCATAAAGTCAGCTGTCATGTCTATGAAAAAGATGTATGCACAAAGCTATTTATTGGAACACTATCTAAAATAGCAAAAGAGCTATGGTCTTAATGTTCAATATAATGTCGTACTATATAGATATAACATGTGGGTGTTTTTAGAAACCCTCATGCAAAAAAGCAGGTAGAAAGAGCATACATAGGCATTCACTGATTTTCAAAGAATATGGCAATTTCTGTAAACACATTTGCAATCAAAACATTAATTTAGGAAATGTGTACATATACAAACAAAACAAAGAAAGAAAAGGAATCTGACCACTGAAATATAGTCACTGTAAATTTGTAAATTGCATTAAGTCAATGAAGAGCTTGGAAATCCCAGTTTCCCTCCAAACCTGGCTTCTTGATCTCCCTGCCAGGAGCTATGAAGTTTCCAGGCACCAATGATAGGATTCCTCTCCCTGTATAGATATTCAGGAAGCTCACTATGTAAACACTAATTTGATTAACTTATTAAAGCTTTTCCCAGCTGCATTAGTAGGAAAAATACTCTTATCTCTCCATTCCTCAGTATTCCTTAATACTTTGAATTCGATTATTGTTAACTTTTAAGAAGTGTTTGGCTACAGGTACCTCTTCATATGGCTGTTTTGTTACAAATAAGTTAATTGGAAGTAAGGATGTAAATTAATTTTCTGTCTATACTTTATGCCACATTTATGAGAAACACTGTGCATCAAAAAAGTCTCCACAGAGCAGGGCACAGTGGCACATGCTTGTAATCCTAGCACTTGGGGAGGCAGAGGCAGTTGGATCTCTGTGAGTTTGAGGCCAGCCTGCTCTGCAAAGCAAGCCCAGGCCAGGCAAGGCTACAGAGAGAAACCCTGTCTCAGAAAAAAAGAAAAGAAAAGGAATCCCCATAGACTGAAGGGTGAGGGGCTGAAGGTGAAGTAATAATAAAAAAGAATCATTATGTCTAAGGGGGCAGCTCCGACAGCAGAGTGCTTGCTTAGCATGGGGGAAGCCCAGAGCTCACTCCAGCAGCCCATAGCCAGTGAGCTGTGGTGCACACCTGTAATCCCGGCACGTGGGAAGGAGGTGGAGGCAGGGGAATGAGAATTCCACAGATCTTCAGTTAGCAACCTATAGAGTTTGAAGGCAGCCTAGGATACGATAGACCCTGCCTCTAATTAATCATTGTTTAAACTGAAAAGAAATCACAACCCTCTTGGACTTAAACTCAAAAACCTCACACTTCGCAAAATGAAAATGCATCCGAATGGCTGCCAAACTGAGCAATTTCTGTATGAAGCAGCTTCTGCAAGTTCAAAAGACTTACTGACATTTACTCTTCCTGAATGAGAAAGAGAAAAGCACAGGTTGAAAAATAAGGCTGAACTGCATCCTTTCAAGCACTCGATGAAAGTCCAACTGTTCAAGACTGCCTTCTGTCACAGTAGACCTTAGCTGTGGAACGTTAAAGCAGTTCTCCACTCAAAGAAAATCATCCCACAGTCAAACAGCTAGCTGGTGGGGTAGGGATATCCTCCCTGAATCTGCAGACCACTTATTTAAAATGAGTTATGGTTGAATATGTCTCCCCCTGCTTAATATATAGCTTCTTCAAAATGATAATTAAAATTTCATATTACCATATGATTTTCTGCAAATTATTTAGCTCAGAAGGACTTTGGCTATGCCTTCACATTTTTTTCCCAAATTGTCCCAGAAACAGCAACAATAATAAGTGATTTTCATTTTGTCATTGATCAAAAAGTATTCATTAATAAAATGATACATTAAGAGCTAAGCTCTGTGTGGAGACTGACTATGAACCATTACAACTAAAGAGTCTACATTTATGTAAACAAAGCAGATGTGCCCCCGACTCATAAAGAAAATCTTTTCATTTAAACCTGTTAAGGAACTTTGAATACAGAAAAAATATTTCTTTTAATCAATGTATTTGATTAAAAACATTTCTAAAGATAAGTAAAATATAAAAAAATTATATGTTATAGCATATACTGTATACAATAGCATATAGGTATTGTGTCATTCATTTGTCCTGTTGCCATGATAAAATACCTGACAAAAACAACTCCAGAGAAAAAAGTTTCTTCAATTCCCATTTGAAGGTTAAGGATCATGGAGCGAAGTCAAGGCAGCTGGAACTTGAAGCAGATGCTGCCACTGTGGTCCCCATGAGAAAAGAAGGAAGAAGGAAACCCTGTGCTCACCTAACTTGCTCCTTCTTATGAAGTTCAATCCAAAGCTCACAATTAAGATGGGTCTTCCTGAAATTTGTGGGCAAATGGATGAAACTAGAAGTGATCATCCTGAGTGACTTAATGCAGACTCAGAAAGACAAGCATGGTATATACTTATTTATAATTGAACACTAGGCCAAAAGGGATGCCCCATGAAAGTCTTCACTTACCAGGAGATTGGGATAGATGTGGGGACCTCCAATTGGGACTCTAGGTGAGAAAAGTACAGGAGAATGGAAAATAGAAGGATCCGGAGGGACCTAGAAACCAACAAGAAGAACATCAGATCTGGAACCAGGGATGTCTGCTCAAACTACTGCACCAACCAAGGACAATACATGCAGTAAATACTGAATCCCTACCCAGATCTAGGCGATGGACAAGACATTCTCCACAGTCGTGTCGAAAGTGGGACTGACTCTGACATGAACTATGGTGCCCCATATTTGACCACTTCCCCTTGGTGAGGAGGCCTGGTGGCACTCAGAGAAAGAATAGGCAGGCTACCAAGATGAGACTTGATAGGCTATGATGATATGGTGGGAGAGGAGGTCCCGTTCTATCACAGACCTAGAGGAGGGGAATAGGGTGAAAGAGGGAGGGAGGGAGGAACGGGAGAAGACAAGCACAGGGATAACAATTGAGTTGTAATCTGAATAAATTAATAAAAAAAAAGAAAAAGAAAAAGAAATGATGGGTCTTCCTACTGCAACTAACCAACATACTCTCTCACAGGCATGCCCAGCATCTAACTTAACATAAAAAATCCCTCACCATCCCACATATTACACACACTTTACAGCACAGTGGACCTGAGTACACCAGCATGGACACAGGCACAGGGGTGATGCTAGGGTAGTAAAAGAAATACACCATCACTAGCCCAGGGTATCTTCAGATTCCTGATACTCTTAGCTTGGTCTGGAGTTGACTAAAGTATCCTCTGCCACATGTGAAACAGTAGCAACACCATCCTTATAAGGGGACCACTGCCCTCAGTGACATGGTTGGGTGACTAACTGGTCCAAACATAATGGAGACTGTCCCAGTTCTAAACATGAAACCAACATCCTGTGCCCTATCATAACCCCAGTCCCACACAAACTGTCAAAGCAAGGTACCCTGAAGTTCTGTGCTTTGCTACCATGGGAACTAAAAAGATGTGTGAACCAAGATTGCTGATGTAAAACTGACTTAGAGATACAAAGAAAAGAAAAGGAGAAAGATATCCCAGGGGGAAAAAAAGATATTTAAAAAGAGAAATGAGATAGAGACTTAACTACTAAAGTATACCTTAAAATAATAAATGCAAACAACTAGATTTTTACTTAAAGATATGATGTAAAAACACGTTTCTGAAATTATAAAATGTCATATCAATATAAGAGTATATTTTTCTTCAGGAAAAAAATCCAAAATGAGTAGTAAAGAGAAATTTTATCCAAATTATTCTATTAGAGGAAAAAAAAACTCCCCTAAGGAAAATGATCAGTATCTAGAAATTAACATAAGATTTACTACAACTTCAATCATCCGAAATTTTTAATTCCAAATAGCAATTAAATCACATTTGATGGTGGACAGCATCAGGCCGTGCATGACTGGATTCTGTTTCCAACTTTTGGCATCTGCTGGCTCTCAGGGTCCCATGACCTTGCTCCCTGTGGAGGGCTGGTAGACATCAATGGGAGTTAGTACTAAGTCTGGACCTTCCTCCACATCAATCCATTCTCCAAGTCTCCAGGATGCTAGAGCTCTACACAACTCTCATCTCACAAATGCTCAGCATATCTTTTCCATGCTTGCTTTGTTAGCTGCAGAGAAAAGTTACCAACATGCATCATTGTTCAGTGGTGAAGAAGTAAGTTTGTTTTTCACATCGTTTCCAGGTTAGGCAGGCCAGCCTATTCTAGAGAATTCATTTCTATTCCACTGCTCTTGTGAAACTTTAAACATAATGACAGTTTCCCGCCCTCCATGGGTGAAGCCCTAGAGCTCTCAGAGCCACTACCTCCTACCACGGTGAATTTGCAGAACTTTAGCTCTGCCCTACTCAAACTGATCCTGTGTAACGAAAAACAAAACCAACCAACCAAACAACAACAACAGCAAGAAGAAGAAACCCTTCCATAGCAAAACAAACTATAGAGCCAACTGTTTGCTGTGGATTGGAAGGCTTTCATTGGCAGATGCAGCGGTGGTCGAACCCAGAGCCATGGTGGTCTAGACAAGTATTCCACCACAGAGCTACACCCTCAGCCCCTGGGGCAAATCTCTGTAGGACACCTTATGCTCTTACCTTCACTTATCTCTGCTTGAACCACAGCATCTAACTTCTTGTTCAATTGCTCCAGTCTTCTCCAGGATTTTAACCTCATGTCTCCTTAAGGCCATTGGTGTCTTTTTCCAAATGACAATCCTTCGGAGTAGTCACTCTGAAATGACACATTTAAAAGCACCTTCTTCAAGTACTGATTCCTTTGCTCTTTCAATGGTTCTTGGCACTTTTACTAAAACTTACTAGCATTGTGAAGGTGGAGTTTTGTCTGCTCCTCTAGAATTGTTTTTTGTTGTGGCGCTCGCGCCGCCACGTACCGAGTGGAGGGCGAGGGACTGCGGATTTAACTCATGCGCGCGCACACACACACACACACACACACACACACACACACACACACACACACGCGCACGCACAATAACACAGCGGGTCCTTCGTGCTAAGAGATTAGCAGCCGTAGCCGGGCGTGGTGGCACACGCCTTTAATCTCAGCACTCGGGAGGCAGAGGCAGGAGGATCGCTGTGAGTTCGAGGCCAGCCTGGTCTACAAAGCGAGTCCAGGACAACCAAGGCTACACAGAGAAACCCTGTCTCGAAAAACCAAAAAAAAAAAAAAAAAAAAAAAAAAAAAGAAAGAAAAAGAGATCAGCAGCCGCAGCAGCAGCCACAGCAGCGGTTTATTATTCTCGTCCCAGAGTTCCAAAAAGCCTTCTTATAGGCAGCCAAACAGGAATCCTCCTCCCAGGTGAAATCCCTCAAGAGGTGATTGCACACAGGAGGAAAAATCTCGAGGTAGGGAGGGGCGCGTCCTCAGAGCAGTAAACACGACTTTGACGTGGAAGCTGCTAGAAACAGGACATGAAACAGCAAGATAGGCAGGCAGCTCAGTTGGGCCTGGTTCCCACATTTTGTAGCGCCAGCCCATCATAGTCTTAACATAAATCTGCATGTCTCATCTGTAACAGAACTTTAATATACATACATACCAGCCAATCAGTGAATTAGCTATCTAAAAGTCACATGATTTACTGGTAGTCTGTGTTCATACTTAACTATTCAACATATTAAAAAAAGTATCTTCGATGTGACTAAGCAAAAGTTACTTTCCAAAACTTGGTATTAGTTGGTGATTATTCTCATTTGCATGACCATTGATTATG
Organism: Acomys minous; assembly: GCF_964271855.1. Taxonomy (NCBI): domain Eukaryota; kingdom Metazoa; phylum Chordata; class Mammalia; order Rodentia; family Muridae; genus Acomys; species Acomys minous. Next base: position 90,698,308 of record NC_140489.1, on the reverse strand, counting down.
CCCAGATTTCTTTATCATTGTGAAACTAAGAGTTGTAAAATTATATGCACCAGTGATTTTTTTCATTGCTCTTTTCCAGCTACTATGAAATTGAATACCACTTAATTTGTTTCCTGGCCATTGACTGTTTCATTCTCATTAATTAGCTACACATGTTTTCAAAGTATTTCAATATTTATATTTCCCTTGTCATTTTAAGAGCCTTATACTAAAGCTAGTGCTAAGTTCTTTTAAGAGTTGACTAGGTACACCTGTCTTATGCAAGTTCTGTCATTGGTTTTCAATATACGCAGTTTCTGTACCAAACGTAAGAAAAAAAAAGCTTATTTTCCTTTAGACCTCTAAGGATTTGTTTGTTATATATGATATTAATATAAGACTTCATTTTAGGATGTGAACTAAAGTTAAGGTGCATGCCATCACCATTTACTTAATATTCCACGTTTGGCTTGTGATGCCATTTCTAATGTGTAAGAGCTGTCACATGTGTAATTACCATGTATTATTGGGTGTGACACCAGGTTCTTTTTTGTGCTCCTATGGACTGAGTCTCCATTCTATTGATGAACAACTGTGTTACTGATTACTTTAGACAGGTATGTTATAGTAGAAGATGATATCCCTCTTTCATTTCTTTATTTCTGCTGTTCTACAATAGAACCCAGTGCTTTGCGCATGCTGGGGGTACTAGGTAATTTTTGTTCATTGTGATCCAAATACTTGACTGAAGCAAATTGAAGAAGGATTGGGGGTGATGATCGAGGCAAGGAAGACATGGTGGTTGCCATGAAAGTAGCTTAGACCTTGGAGGATCTAGAGCCAGAAGGAGAGAGCTAAGCCAGAAGCAGACATGTGCTGCAACACTCAAATGCTGGCATATACAAGAGTCTGTCTGCCAACCTCTAACAGGATCCACACCTCCCAGAGCAGCACTATCACTAGAGATTAAGGGGTTAAACACGCGAACTGGTAGGACATGATTCATTTCCAAACTGTAAGACAAGGCATACATTCTGAGGCTGAGTGACATTGTCATCCCTTGATATTTGTATAGCGCAAGCTGACTTTGTTTTCAGGAACCTCCTCCACCTACAAAATGCTAGAAGAGCTTGTGTCCACCAGCTATGCTCAGCACCTTTGGATTTCTATTTTAAAAATTATCCACAACCATTTTAGAACCAATATGCAAAGTCTGTGAAAAATCTTCTTGGGGTTTTGATTAGATGTTTATTTTACAAAAAGCTGAGTTAGGTAAGAATTGACATTATTATACCAGAACATATTGCATCAAAAAATAGTGCAGATGGTCTTTGACACTGTAATCTATAAATAAACTTGTGCTATACACAGGCAAGACCTGCACAGCAGACAGAAATATTAATTTGTTAAGGCTGAATTTGGCCCTAATTTATCTGCCCTTCAAACTACATTCATGAGCATATATCTCTCCATTTATATTAAGGAAGAAAGTAACAGACACATTTACCCACATCCTTCAACAGCTATGTGGGATGTTTATGGAAGGAGATTGGAGGAAAATATCAGCATCTCTTCCAATTATCTCAAGCTTGGAGTATTAACGGACCTAAGTATGCAGTTAATTCCAGGGGGAGCCAGGCAATAAGCCAGATTTTTCTTTTCTACTATCCACTAACAGTCCATCATTAATAACACAAGGCTGCCTGAATTTCTGTTTAAAGCTTTAACCTCAAGCTCAAAAATACATGGCTTGTTTTCTTTTTGTTGTTGTTGTTTTGGGGTTTGGGTTTTTTGGGGTTTTTTTTCTGTTTGTTTGTTTTTGGCTAAGATATACTTCTGCTTATTTATGAAGTGGAGCCGCATCTCTGCCTTCTAACGTTTGTGGTAGACTGTGAGAAGGAGCAGGCTCCCTGTTATTCAGAAGGAAAGTGACCCAAAGGGAATCAAATCAAGCTGCAGTCTTAGAGTCAAACTAAAAGTTTAACAATGCCAAATCCACACATTTCAGAGCAACAAATTATGGATTTATAAAATATTCCATACTGAGCAATCAGTATGGTGTTTTTGTTGATTTGTTTTGTTTTGTATAGCGTATATATGTATATATACCTATGTATTTGTGCATATACGTGCAGAGAAAAGAGGACCATGTCAGTTACTTTAGTCTTCCTCCAACTTATTTTTGAGATGGAGTCTTTCGCTGAACCTGTAGCCTCTCACCAATTTAGCTAGACTAGCTGGTCAGCAATTCCCCACAGTCTTCTTGAATCTTCTACCCAGTGCTGAGATTACAGTCACACTGCAGGCTTTATATGTGGGCCTGAAATCTGAACTTAGGTGTTCATCCTTGTGTGACAAGCTCTCTACCATCTAGGCCCTTCCCCCACCCCTAAAACTGTGTTTTTACTGTGGATACCATGATTAAATAAAGTCTTTCCCTGCCAGCATGCTCCCACCACTGTGGAAGAGTCATGAAAATGTCATGAAAGAATCTCTAGAAATTTATTTTACTTCTATGGAGGGAGGAGAAGTTTCATATTTCATCTTTTGAAATAAATTGGATCCTTTAATTTCCTTTTCTGCTGGTAGTGACAGATTATTACAAACTTGATCACACCTACACTGGACTGACTTTAAATTATAACATTGCAAGGAAAACAGAAATACTTTCTCCTCATCTCCCAAGGCAATTTAAGAAGACAAATCCTTGGAAGGAGTTCACTCGTTTTATAGAGCAATGCCAACATCTTTTCATTTAAATTACAGCAATCTGTATGTTTTTAAATCTTTAATAAACACTTAAAGCCATGTCTCAGAATAACATGGTAATATAACACAGACAAAGAGTTCAAGGACCAGGATGAAAGAGAGATTTGCTCTCACAGTGAAGAGCTAGCAAGCAAATGAAAATGTAATAAAATGCAAAAGAAAATTATGACCCAGAGGAATGCTTATTATTCTGTTCTAGGTTATTGATATTCAAGGCTTTAGATTTACTTTCTTGATATGAATGTTGCTCAAATATTACTGGGAAAATTTAAAGACTGGAGGGGAAAGTTTGTAGGTTAAAATTTTCAAGGCTTCTGCTTACCTGCTACCACTTTGTTCCTTTCATTTGTTAAATTTATTTGTTCACTTTTCTTTAATGGGTATATTTTAGGCAGGAAGAAAAGCCTAAGACCCCCAACCAGGAGAAAAGACATTAAATCAATGCTGGGAAACACCAGAATAGGTGGATGAAGTCCCCTGTTGCATTACATTTTTACAGTCTACTCAGGCTCACACAGGGAGCCTTTAGGCTTAAAGGTAACTGCAAAAGATTCTGGTAAACACCACATACACCATCTATGTCCCATGACTCACACCATGTCCTCTGGTCCAGCTCTTGACCTTACATACTCCAAGACTAAGAGGAAGTTCTGCATCTTCATCCCTATTTTTTCCATTGAGCATATGCCCAGGAGTGCTATAGCTGAGTTAATTTCAGAGACCCAACATCTGGGATAACTCATTTGCTAAAGAAATGATCACTTTGGATGATAGAGGAACAAGATAGAGGTGACAGGTGGATGAAACTGTCCTGAGAGCATTGAAACATGTGCCATCAGCACAGTGTCAATGTCAGCTCAACAGCACATAATAAAAGCAAGGACAGGAACAACCATTGTGTGGGCCCCCTGGGTCCAGACTGTCTCATTGTGGAGCTCCTGAACCCTCTGGGACCTTCCTTCCCTCCCATTCTTCCATACCATTCTCAGAGCTCCACCCAGAGTCCAGCAGCAAGCCCCAGTGTCTGTCCTGATCCCCCACTGGCTGGAGTCTCTCAGAGGACATCTATGTTGGGCTAATATCCACTTATATGTGAATATATACCATGTGTGTCTTTCTGGGTCTGGGCTACCTCACTCAAAGTGACCATTTCTACTTCCATCCATTTGCCTGCCTGCAAATTTCAAGATTTCCTTTTTAATAGCTGATTAGTATTCCATTGTGTAAATGTAAACCTAGATCTCCTGTTCAGATCTAGCCAATGGACAGCTCATTCTCCACGGTTGTGGGGAGAGCAGGGAGTGACTCTGACATGAACTCTGGTGCCCCAATTTGATCACTGCCCCTTGTTGGGACAGCCAGGCAGGTGGCACACAGAGAAAGGTAAAGCAGGCTATCCTGATGAGACCTGACAAGCTGTGGTCATGTGGTGAGGGAGGAGATCCCCTCTGTCAGAGGTCTATGGGAGGGGGCTAGGGTAGAAGTGGGAGGGAGGGAGCGAGGGAGGGAGGGAGGGTGAGAACTGGGAGATACAAGTGAGGGGATAACATTCAGGATGTAATCTGATAAATTATGATAAATTAATTTTTTTAAAGCAAGGATAGGGACATTCTATTTGAAAGCAAGTCTGGCAATCTCCTTCACTCCACGGAAGAAAGCTACTGCAGATAAATATTCACTTGTTTATAACTATAGAAAGGCATATTGCTCTATAAATCCTTTTATCAGCAAACTCTTCTTTTATATAACTATTAAGCTGTAAGGAAGAGTGGAAGATTAAGGCTGTTACAGCATCAGAACCTTCCTACATCACTCACATGACAAGGGTTTATGCTTTCACTTTTTCTGGAAGGCTAAGTGGACAGAGAAGATCAGTGGAACTTATCTTAAGATGCTAATCAGGGCCAGGAGATCTGAGTCAGATTTACCACAATGGTAGGAACTCAAGTAGAGGCAGAAAGCTATACTGGGCTTATAGTATTGGATACTAGCTAGCCCTATATGAGTCCTGAATTCAGAAAGAAGGGGGGAGAAGGGGAGAAAGAGAAAGGGGAGGAGGGGAGGGGAGGAGAGAGGAGAGGAGAAGAGAAGAGAGGATAGGAGGGGAGAAAAGCGGGAAGGAGGGGGGGGAGGAGAATGGGAATAGGGGAGAAAGAACTATAACTCTCCAGAGGCTAGAAAGTTGATTTTATATCTGATACGTACCTATTGCATGTTCACACACAGTGCTAACCTTTCTTGGTCTTCACATAGCAAAGTGACAAACTAAGCTTTCCTCTTTCCAGATAACTCAAGGTTGTTTCCTGTTGACAATACAAATTAAATAGGACAATCCATCCCTTCTCAACTTGACACACACATATATATCACTATTAAACCTTAACCTTTCTGTTCTTGTTGATCCCCCAAGACCCCATGTTAATATCATAAAGTGTACATTACAACTTATATAACATCTAATATTTACATATATTATATACTATCACATATAAAACAACAATTAATGAAAAAAGAACCCATGTGCTTGAAAAAAGATTAAAGAGTGGTAATCGGGAGGCTTTGGAGGGAGCAATGATAGAGATGAATGGTGTAATTATATTATCATCTCGAAAGAAATAAAGAGAGCAAGCTGGGACAAGATTTTCAGCGCAAACTTAAGATTTTGGCATGCATCTTCTTAAGCATCAATATGAAATAAGCAAAATTGTCCCTGGAGCTTCTTGATTCAGCATAGAGGCGAAGTATATTACTACAGTCAGTTAAAGAAGTAAATGTATGAGCTCCAGTAGACCTCGCACAGGGGGACTAGAATTAGCTCTTTGTAAGACAAATATTTACAAGGTAAGAGGAGCACAGAGGCTCCTTAAGATAAAAATGAATTTAGTTTTATTCATGCCATACTTGTTAATTAGGCATATAATTCATTGTGGGCAGATGGAAATCTCCAGAGTCAAGGAGATGAATAAGATACTATTTCTAGACACACACACAAACACACACACACACACACACACACACACACACACACACAGAGCATTTGCCATCAACAGGAGAGAAATTACACAGAGTGAACCAGGCTGATGAGCCTGCTGTGTGTGAGTCAAAACAAACAAGAGGAATCAGGGGATCCTTTCGAGGAAGATGACACTCTGAGAGGGCCTCAGCTAATAATAAGTCACCCAGAATAACTCCGCAATAGAGAACACGAGAGTTCCCTGGGTATCCTCAAAAGCCAAGGTAATCAGCAGGGACAAACACTAAGACAAATGAACTCAAAAGAAAAAGGAAAAGAAAAAGAAAAAGCTAGCAGTGGGTGATCACCAGGCCAAAGGTGATAGGAAGCAAAAAAGTTTAAAAAACATGGAGAGTGTTTATAAATTATGTAGAGGCCTAAGGGCAGCTGCCACAAACCCTATACATGGCCACAAGTTAGGAGTTAGGACTGACTGAGCTGAAGAGACCAGTCAGTATTAATAATCAGTCATAGCAGAGTGTTAGGAGGAGAAATGACTCATATTTTGGTCCTTGATAATTACATGGTGTATTAATTGCCTTTTTTGTTGTTGCTGTTGTTGCTGCATTGGAAACCAGGACCAAAAGCAAATTAGGGAAGGAAGAATGTATTTGGCTTTGGCCTGTGCATTCAGGGACAGAGGAGCCATGAGAGGATGAATTGGGAGAAGGAAACCGAGAGATCACATCGCATCTGCCCACAGGAAGCAAGAAGGGTGAGCAGGAAGTAGGAGCTTATAGACCCCCACATCCTACCCTCAGTGCCATTCTTTCTTTAGCAGGGCTCTACTTCCTAAAAGTTCCATAATCTCCCTTAAATAGTGCCTTCAGGTGAGAATGGAGCATTCAAATGCCTGAACCTGTGAGGAACTTTTCTCATTTAAAGCACCAGAGGTGGGTTTCTTTCATATGAACGCTGAGGCCTGACAAGTATTCAGAGTACAGGGATTTCAAAACCCAGGGTTTGGGGGGAGGTGGGGAGGAGGCGGGGGCAAGTGAGTGCATGGCTACATGGGGGTTCAGGGAATAGAGTGTACTGACATTTTTAGCATATTGCATGTGTGGGAAGAAGCAGTGGGATACGATGTTGTGGCAATTTCAAGGGCTCTAATTAGGTATGAAGGAGGAAAGAGAAATTTGCTGCAGAAATACTGTGGGTTTTTCCCTTTAGTTTTTCACATTGTATCTTTTCGTCTTTAAATCTAAAAAGGAGAACTTTGGGTTTTTTTTTTTTCAAAAGAAAGAGTTTTCTGCTGCTGGGATAGTTAGTTTACTCTGCTTTTTCCTGCTGCTGTGGCTTCGTGGAAAATATGTTAGGCCTAGTGGCATATGAATACCAAGGTTAGCTTCCATGGAAGGGAAGGAAAGCCAAGATCTAGGTGTGGAAAAACTCTGTGTCTAGTGAGGGTTCAATCTGATAGCTCCTGTCTGCTAACTATGTCTTCACGTGGTAGAAATGAGAACCATTGGATATATAACCTCCCCAGAAGCTTTATCTCTTAGTTTAATAATATTCTTAATATCACAATATTGAGAATTATTACATCAACAAATGAGGTTTCCTGGTTCACCAGTATTCAGCCTGTAGCCATTGTCAACTTCCCTGAACCATAATTTGGTGCCCGAATACTTGGTCAGACACTATTCTTGGTGCTTCTTTTGGGATGTTTCAGGATGAATCTAGCACTTAGAGTACAAAAGTGAGCCAAGTCAATTATTCCTGTTTGTGTAGATGAGCTCTATCTGCTCAGTTTGTGCTCCAAGAATGCAAAGAAGTGTATGGTAATTCCCAGAGCCTACTAGCTCTTAGACAAGAATTGTACCATCAGTGTTCTAGACCTTAGCACACTTCCAGACATCATAGGTTTCCATCCTGCTGGCTCAGCCTGGAGATCTTAGAATTGGCTGGAGTCCATAAACATAATTGACTGTTCCTCGTAAGAACTCTCTCTCTATTTCTCTTGCTTCATTGGTCTTTATACCCATGTCATATCTATATCCACTGCTCTGTCTAGAACTAGTCCACAAATGTTCTCTGTAGAGCTCTAATACATATGCCTAGGACTTTCTTGCTAACCATGCTCATGCACACACACAGAGACACACATTGTGCACTCTGAAGCATAGAGAAATTGCTCAGAATTTTGAGTCTATTGATCTCAATCCAAATCCATGATCCATTCCATTTCCTATCACTTGAAGACTCAGAGTCAAAGGATTTCACTTCAATAGTGTTAATTAATTCTTCCATAAAGTAGAAACAATAAGGCTCAGATGGGATAAGGAATACAAAATACATGTCCTTTTAAAGAGCCTAAGAATCCCAGCGAGTTCCCCTACTTCTATTAAGTGCAAGGATGTGTGAACACTCTCTCTTCTTTCTTTGAGTCTTCTACCATACCCTCTTCTAAAAAAAAGTGATTGGAATGAAATGCCTACTATAAACCCCTTGGCTTTCATTGTGTTCTGAATACACATGAGATCCAATCCCCTTTTGGTTTAGTCATATGAAGAATTTTAAATAAACTGCCTTTGTCAGTGTCCAGGGATATTTATGTATCATGTGTTTAGGTGTCAACCAACAATGAAATCTAAGAAAGAAGAAATGCAAAGCTGTTCCTACAGAGCTGGCTCTCTCTCAAACCCACCCCCTCTCTTACTCTTTCCCTCCTTCCCTCCCTCCCTCTCCTGTATGTGCACATGCGCGCGTGTGCACACACACACACACACACACACACACACACACACACACACACACACGGGCACTAACAAATGCACGTTCATGAAAAACCTTCTTCAGGGCTTTTGCAAAGTCACCTGGTTAATCTCTAAATTAATCTCTCTATAAACAAAACTGCTGTAGGCTGCTCAGTGCCTGGCCTCAGGAACAACATAAGCCCCTGGCAGTATATCGTGGACACTTAATGCATACTAAAGAATACTCCTTCCTTTTTTCATACGTACACTGCATGCTTTACCCTGTACTCACTGTTTAGCTCAGACTGGTCTCAAACTCACAGCGATTTCCCTAATTCAGGCCCCCAAATGCTTAGATTACAGAGCTATACCATCACAACTGGCTTTATATTTTACTTTTTAAAATAATTTTCTTTCATCATCTATAGGAAACCCACCCAGTCAAGCTTATCACTCTGTATCATCAAAGCCCAAACATATCAGGAAAATCCAGCACACATCATTCAATCCCAGAACAGATCTTCAGAGACCAGCACACATCATCAGAGCCCTGAATACATCATCAAAGGCCAAAACACATCACCAAAATCCAGCAAATATCATCAGCATCCAGCACACATCTTCAGAGGCCAGAACACATCAGCAGGGACCTACACTTTCAGTGTAGTTGTGTGGAGATAGTAATGTTTTTGAGTTTTTAAAACCACAAAAGAGTTTTCAATTTCACAAAGGCTGTAAGACTTCCTAGCCAAAGACATTCAGGCTTGAGGACAGAGCCACTGGTGGTCATGGTTTTGGAGACATCATAGCTCAACAGTCTCCTACAACAAGACCTTGACAAATACCTGGAAAGGTGTCTTCCCATATCTATTTGACCTGACTACTTGACTCATTGCTCAAGATCCAATATAATAGTCACTTTTTTGATTAGTGTGAAAAAATATTTGACAGGAAGAAATTTAACAGGAAGGGTTTGTTCTGACTTATATTTCTGTGGATGGATGCCATCATGGTGGGCAAGGTGTGTCATCAGGAGCAGGAGGCTGGCTGGTCATATAGGATCTATAGTCAGGAAGAAGAAAACAATGAATTCCTGTGTCAAGCTTGCTTTTTATTTTTATTCAGTCAGAAACTGTAATCTATTGGTAACAACTAAATGATGATCAGAGTGGATTTTCTGATCTCAGTTGATCTAGTCTACATAATGCCTTTTAGACATGGCCGGAGGCTTACCTATTCAGTGATTCAAGATGACAACCAGCATTTACCACCACACCCAGCAAAAACATTTCATCTTCAAGGACTTCTCACACAGGCAAGGGGCTTTGCTCGTTAATGATACCTCACAAGTTCCTGGCCCTTGCTTGAACTATTCTTTCACTCAACTGATGAGCGACATTAAGCAACAATCAGTTTGAGGACACAAAACGAGGTGGGGCAGTGTAACAGAGAAAATGGAAGGGACAATGCTTCCCATAAAGCAGAGGCCTGTGTGACACTGGTGTCCACACAAGTCTGAGCTTAGGCTTAAAAGTCATGCCTGCCTCCTCTACCCATTCTCTAGCCTGGCCATCACTGTTCAGTGCCTTTTACAGATGTCTAATAACTGATACAGTTTTGTTTTCCTTTCCCCCACTAGTTTCACTTTGGGAAACTTAAAAAATCAATCATACTTTAGGCAGATTCCTTATCAAATCCCCACCAAAGATCAGTGGATGAGAGGATAATCGAAGTTCAATTACATTTACTGTCAGTCAAACCTCACCCTAACTTTAAGGATCAGGAGCCCAGCCAGACTGTAAGGACCAATTCCAGGAAAGGATAAGAGAGAACAAGAATTGAGACCCACCACAGGTCATGTGAAGATACGTTCTAGGCTGAGTCAGCAACGACGAAGCACAAGGTAGCCAAAGAGGAGGGATTCATGGAATGTCACGTTGCCATTAGTATTTTTGTCTTTCTCAAGGTCTTGCCAAGGCCTCTAAAGAGTTTAAAGAGATGCCCAAATTTAGAAGATTCTAGAAGCATTGGGGTACAGGAAGAAATATGTTAGCTTCTAGAGTCCATTCTAACAATAAATTAATAACAATAGCAATAATAATAATGATTATGGTGGTGGTGGTGGTGGTGATGATGATGATGATGATGATGATGATGATGATGATAATAAATAAAATCAATAACTTAGGGCCCTGAAATTTCACACTTTAATGACTGCCTTAAATCCTAGTCTTACTGCCAGAAACTAGGTGCCATTATATAGTTACTCCTGAAATGTTAGTTTATTTGTTTAGTAATGAGACAAAAACAGTATCAAATTTTCATTGTTTATTTTATCAAATTGCTATTTTTTAGACACATTCTGAAATGTGAAAAATACCTTTTTCTTTACTGTTAATTGCTCTGTGATAGCTTGTATTAGCAACAATGAGAGAATAAGAGAGAAGCAACTCCCACAAATTGCTCTGTGATTTCCACATGCATATCCCAATCCCTCACATAAATGCACACAAAATAAATAAATAAAATGTATGAATTACAAACATTCTAGTAATGTATATCAATATCCACCATGGGCCTAGAAACAAGGCTAAGTGGATAACATACTAGCTTTGGGAACATGGGCACCTGGGAAGCCTCCCCCAGAAAGCCAGGAGCATTTGTGCATGTCATTGGCAAAACAGAAGTCCTACACCACACCTGGGATACTTCCTGCAAGCTCAGGCCAACCGCCTTGGAACCACAGCAATGAGCAACTGGAGACCCTTTTTCAAACAAGGAAGAAGGTGAGACAGACAGACAAGTTTGCCCTCTGACCTTCACATAGGAACACACACACACACACACACACACACACACACACACACACACACACACACACACACATGAATACATATTTTCAAGCCATATACTTGGAGAATTACAAAAAAATTTTTTTATCCCGTAGAAGCCAAATTATATTCTAGCCACAAATTAAGTACAATGTCCCGAATGAACCGTCACATCAGATTATATTGGTGGATATAAAATAAGCCCTCTATGAAAGAAAAGATGTGCCGTTCTTCTAGTTATGATTTAACTAAATGAAATGTCAGCTTTGACATGAAGAGTATATAAACTCAGTTCAGATCTAATAAGTACTTTCAACCCAGTATCTTACTGTGAATTTCTACCTAAAGAATGACTGCTTCAAAATAGACAAGAGATTGTTGATAGGGACTATTAAAATGAGGGGAATTGATTTAGCAAGAAGTGGAATGTTTTTAATAATACTGAGCTCGCACCACTGATTATGTCAGGGTGCATGTAGAACTCACACAGGGAAAGTAGATAATTGAAAGTTAAACCTCAGTATTTATGAGAACATAATGCAGCAGAGGTTTGATTGTTATGTGGAGTAGAAAATGTAACAAAAATAACATGCTGCCATTCCACATGAAAATAGCATTGCATTCCGGCTTTTAGTACTTAAAATTAAATTTGAAAATGCAATAACAAAAATGCAGTACCTTAAAAATCTGACTAGTCATATCTCAAGAGTCAGTGTACAAATGGCCAACAGATACGTGAAAAATGTTTAATGTTATTGAGAACTAGGTACAAACAAAGAAAAATGACAATGAAATGCCACCTAACCCCAGCAAAGACTGGGATCATAAAAATGAAATATAAGTCCCAATAGGATGTCCTCCTCTCTGTCCCAGTTCCCTGGTAAGTGAAGGCTTTCATGGGACATGCCCCTTGGGCTAATATGCAGATATAAGTGAGTATATACCATTTGAGTCTTTCTGCTTCTGGGTTAACTCACCCATTATAATCATTTCTAGCTCAATCCATTTGCCCACAAGTTTCTGGAATTCATTGTTTTTAATAGCTGAGTAGTACTCCATAGTGTAAATGTACCACAGTTTCTTTATCCATTCTTCTATTGATGGACACTTAGGCTGTTTCCATGTTCTGGCTATTATGAATAAGGCTGCTCTGAACATGGTTGAGCAAATTTTCTTGTTGTGTGCTGGAGCATCTTCTGGGTATATTCCAAGGAGTGGAATAGCTGGGTCTTGAGGAAGCCCTCTTCCCAGTTTTCTGAGATAGCTCCAGATAGATTTCCAAAGTGGCCGTACTAGTTTGCATTCTCACCAGCAATGTGGGACTCTAGATGAGAGAAGCATGGGAGAATAGCAAAGTAGAAGGATCCAGAGAGTCCTATAAACCTACAAGTAGAACATTATGATAGATAGATTTGGGCCCAGGGGTCCCGCTCAAACTACGGCACCAGCCAAGGACAATACAGGCGGTAAACTTTAAACCCCTACCCAGATCTAGCCAATGGGCAGAACATTCTCCACAGCTGAGTGGAGAGTGGGGTATGACTTTCACACATACTCTGGTGCCTCATATTTGACCATGTCCCCTGGAGGGGGAGACCTGGTGGCACTCAGAGGAAGGATAGGAGGTTACCAAGAAGAGACTTGATACCCTATAACCATATACAGGTGGAGGAGATCCCCCTCAGGAACCATCATAGAGGAGGGGAATAAGGGGAAAATGGGAGGGAGGGAAGAATGGGAGGATACAAGGGATGGGATAGCCATTGAGATGTAACAAGAATAAATTAATAAAAAATTTTAAAAAACAAAACAAAACAAGAAAGAAATACAAATGGGGCATTAGACATAGAAAAAGAGTGACCCTTAGGCATTATTGTTAATCATACAAGTACATGGCACCATGTGACATGAAATATACTTAAGAAACTAAAAATATATCTCATTATACAATTCAATAGTTTCAGCATTGAGTATAAACCCAAAGGTAGTGAAATCACCATATCAGAAAATTAGTGACACTGTCATATCATTAAAAGACCATTGCCACTAATGTCTATCAACAAACAAACAGGTAAGGAAATTTTGCTATATATACAGAGCCATGCCAGAAGTGGAGTCCTGACATTTGTGACAGCTGGCACGGTGCTGGAGGATGTCATGCTTAGTGAAATGTTAAGTACAGAAAGGTAAGAGTCATACAATCCTAGCATTCACACCAAGAATACAAAAAGTTGATATACAGAATATGGTTGGGTAAACAAGACTTACATAATGACACTAATTGGTGTGCTAACATGGAAGGGGGCTATTTTACAAGGTTCCACAACCTGCTCAGAAAGTTTGAGCTCACAGCCATATCTCCAACACCCCGTGGTGTCCCTCAGATTGAAGTCACTTTGACATTGATGCCAACGGCATCTTCAATGTTTCTTCTGTAGGTAAGAGCACAGGAAAGGAGAACAAGATCACTATCACCAATGACAAGGGACATTTGATCAAGGAGGATACTGAGTGGGTGATTCAAGCAGCTGAGAAGTACAAAGCTGAAGATGAGATGCAGAGAGATAAGTTTTCCTCCAAGAATTCACTGCAGTCCTATGCCTTCAACATGAAAGCAACAGTTGGAGATGAGAAACTTCAAGGCAAGATCAATGATGAGGACAAACAGAAGATTCTAGACAAGTGTTATGAAATTATCAGTTGGCTGTATAAGATTCAGACTGCAGAGAAGGAAGAACTGGAACACCAGCAGAAAGAACTCCAGAAAGCCTGCAACCCCATCCTTATCGAGCTGTGCCTGAGTGCTGGTGGCATACCTAGAGGGATGCCTGGTGGCTTCCCTGGTGGGGTAGCACCTCCATCTGGTACGCCTCGTCAGGCTCCACCATTGAAGAGGTGTGTTAAGTCAGTCCAAGTAGAGGTGTAGCATTGTTCCACAGGGAAACACTTGAAGGACACAAATTTATTTAGCATGTTACATGGCAGTTAAGTTAAACTGCTACAGTAAATTCCTGGGCATTCTTAATACTTGAACAAGGAACATGTGCCCAGGGTGAGAACATTGCACTTTATAAACACTGTATCTATCTTAGGTGGAAAATGCAATGTCTAATGAAACTATTTAAATTGGCACCAAAAAAAAAAAAAAAAGGAAAGAAAGAAAAGAAAGGAAGGAAGGAAGGAAGAAAGAAAGAAAGAAAGAAGGAAGGAAGGAAGGAAGAAAATTGGAGAGAAAAGCCTCTTTCTAACAAAAAGTGCACAACAGCATCTCCTGATGTACATAAGAAAGATAAACATACATGACAGCAGTTGCTGTTAGGGGCCCTGTCAACATCCACAGGCAAAATGTCACCATCACAGTTTCTACTACCCACACACCTCCACCTCCTATCTCTTGCTTCCCTGGCTAGGATATCTTATTGGTGGATGGCTAGAGAGTGCTAGTGTCCTACTCACTTGCTGTGCTCTTGTTTAGTCTGTAATCACATTATATTCAAGACAGCAATATGTTCTTCTAAAAGCCAACATTGTTCAGCATGGTCCGCAGCTAGTTGTCCTGTGACTTAATTCTGGCCAACAAAAAGTTAAATGGGCATAGCTCAGGGAAATTTTATTTTAAAGGACACAGAAAGGCACATTTTTTTTCTGTCCTTTTCTACTTTTTTTCAGCTTCTGGAAATGTGGATGCAACATCTGGAGTGCCATTTAACTTGGTCTCAGAAGACCTAGAAGCAGCCTTGAACATGAAAACATTCTTCTAATGAATGATAATGAACAAAATAGGCAGAGTGGCACTCTCACACTGTGCCACTGCCCTAGTATTCCCACTAGATTCGTCACGCTAAATCCCTCAGGCGTGAGATAAGAAGAGAGTCTAAGATGTGTATACCTCTCTGCTGTTGCCATTTTTGGCTGTTGCTGCATACCACTCATGGTAGTACACCATTAGTTACTGCTTTCTCCTGAATCATGCTGTGATGGTCTGAAAGCGAAATGTCTTTAGTGGGGTTGATATGTTTAAATACCTGGTCTCCAAAGCAATAGCAACCCAGCTAAGCCTCCAGCTCAGGAAACAAGAAAACCACAGGGGTTGTTTAATGGTAGAACGCAGTTGCTTCAATATGCAAAAGGCCTGAGAGACTCAGGTGTAGAGCTTTGAAAGAGAACCCTGTATTTCAGAGACTCCATAGAGAAGAGACAGCCTAAAGAATAGCAGAAAATCTTTATAAGTAATTGTCAAATAATAAATTTAGAATAGAAGTAAACAAATGACATTTATTCAATGAAAGATTAATAAACTCAATATATACAGAATTTTAGAAAATGCTGGGCAGTGATGGCTCATGTTTTTAATTCCAACACTTGTGAGGCAGAGGCAAGTGGATCTCTGAGTTCGAGGCCAATCTAGTCTACAGAGTGAGTTCCAAGATAGCCAGGACTACACAGAGAACCCCTCTCTCCCCCCAAAAAAAGGAAAGAAAGAAAGGAAGAAAGAAAGAAAGAAAGAAATAAGAAAGAAAGAAAGAAAGAAAGAAGAAAGAAAGAAAGAAATAAAAGAAAAGAAAAACACTGAATAAAAAATCTACTAATCTGCTAACTAGGTAGACAAATAAAATGAACACTTTTCAAATGAAAATGTGTAAATTAACAACAAGCCCACATTTATACATATTAGCATCTTTACTCATCAGGTAAATAGAAATCAAAATGCATTAATGACCAGTGTTTATAAGTTAGTTAGGAAGTATGCTGGTTCAATACATTAGAGTTGTAGATTCTCCTCCAATAACAATGATTTCACTAGCACTCAGTAGTTAGGTTTCCAGTAGTCATGGTTTCCCTCATGTTGAGCAGTTTTGAAGCCCAACTGGAGATCTGTTGGTTACTGCCAAGATATGTATGCCACTGCTGTACCCTTTGGGTTATTGTATGACCATTTTTCCTTATACTCACAGATAAGCATAATCTTTGCCCCTCATCAAGGAAACATCTCTGCAATAGAAGGAGACTGCTACAGAAAACCATAACCAATCAAAATGCAGGGCTGTGGAACCCATTCCCAATGGACACTGCTACAAAACACTCCTACACCTAAAGCTTAGTAAACATTGTAGAAGAGCAGACACAAAGAGCGTAAGAGCCAGAGGATAAGGCACTGTGCTCTAAGATCATGTCTCTCAGCAACATCAGAAGCTACACCCATAAAGTCTCACAAACATTGCCTACCCAAACTTGAGATGAGAAAGGATGATACCAACATCATATCAAACTGGATGGGTAAAAGCCAACCAGGCCACAGCCCTACACAAAGAAGCATGGATAAGTAAGGAAAGCTGGGAGTGGAAGAAATGATCTTCCCCAGGGAAGAGTACACTGATAGTCCAATGCCAAATGGTCAGTTCTGGAAACAAACATACAAGTATCACTGTATGGACTGAACAGGTTATATTTAGGAATATATATGCACATACATATTCATACATGCATTCAATAACAATTATGGAAAAAAGGCCATGGATCTGAAGGAGCATAGAGAAGGATAATATGGGAGGGATGGAGGGAGGAAAGGGGCAAAAGTTGTACTTTTATCATAAATTTAAAATTTTAACAAAAAAAGAAAAAATGCATTAAGATTCCATTTCAGCCTAACAAGAATTGCTATCATTAAGAAAACATAAAATAATAGTAGTAGCAAGAATGTGCAGGAAATGTCTGGTCTGCATGACGTAATTGCAATGTTAATCTGTCTCTTTCCTCTGGAAGTCAGTTCAGAAGTTCCTTAAATAATTAAAAACAGAGTTACTTCCACTATGATTCAACTATAGATTTTGTGGGCATGTACACAGGAGAAACCACATCAGTTAAATATACATATAGCTGAGTCCCCTGTTTCTTGCTATTTGCAGTAGCCAAATTATAGAACCAGCCTAGATGTCTGCCCATCAAAGGATAAATGAATAAGGGAAATATTATGCAAATATACACATTTGGTGCTGTAGTCAAACATATAAATGAATAAAATTATGTTGTTTGCAGGAAAATGAATGGAACTGGACATTATCATGCAAAGAGAAATAAGTAAAACTGAGGAATATGATCATGATTCCTCTCATATACAGGATTTATTGGATAAGAATAAGAAAATAA
This sequence comes from Acomys minous, assembly GCF_964271855.1. Lineage (NCBI taxonomy): Eukaryota > Metazoa > Chordata > Mammalia > Rodentia > Muridae > Acomys > Acomys minous. The sequence goes on along the minus strand of NC_140489.1, from coordinate 90,680,873 downwards.
AAGCTGCATTAGGAATATAGGAGAGAATGGAAAAGAAAATATGGATTATGGTGGTGAAAATGATTAAATACATTGTATGCATAAAAACATCATCATGAGATGCATTGCCTGGAACTAATAGTAGTTACATATTAATATGAACTCATTAATATACACGTATGTAAGTAGGTTGGTGGCATACACTCACATAACACTCAAAGCACAAAGAAGACTTTCTCCAAACACACACACACACACACACACACACACACACACACACACACACACACACACACACACACAGCTTCTTTTCCCCAAATTTGTGGCAACTATCATATTAAGCTAAATGTGTGTAGTATCAAAGAGGAAGAAATAATCATATTTATACTTCAATATGAAGTAAGTAGACAGGTTTAGGTTCCAACATGCTTTCAATATCAGAGCTTTGATTATCATTAGGAATTACTAGTCCTGATGAATCCCTGAGTCATCAATGCAAACTGTGTATATGATTTAAAGCTCCAGACTCACAATTAAAGGGCTGGCAGGTCTAAAGAAGGGCAATGGATATTCATCATGGTTATATCAATTATGAACTAAATATTTATCCTCATTTTCTCCCAAATGGAGCTGTGCTCCCTGTATTGAACAGATGGTTTTGAAGCAACTTCGTTGGAGAATACAGTACATTTTGCCTGAAGGTTAAAAAGAATCCCAAACAATGCATGAAACTGTGGGTTTTACAGCAAAGATACCAAGAGAAATCTCTTTTTGCTACAGAAAGTAATTGGGTTCCCTCCCTTGGTACAGGCCAAGTCCCCAGTGTCACACACTGCTCCATATGAACACCTAATGACCTTTCCATTTGCTGGGCCAATAGGGAAAAACAGAAAATGTTCCTTCCCACATTAGCTCCCTGTGTGAGTTGCAAAGAATAGATCATGATTAATGAGACAGCCCCTCACAGAGTCCCAAGGGTTTCTAAGGAGATTGTATTGTTTATTCACACTCAACTGTATATTCTAGAATCAAAACAGCATTCCATTTAGATGTGTTAGAGGGCTCGGCTTGTGTGGTTTCCACCGGCCTGCTTCTTCCTGCTGGTAGGGTAGCATCGCATATTCAGGGTTTCAATATCTCAGGCAGGTCATGAGTTCAGTAAATCCATGTTGAATGAATGAACATAGAAATACTCACTTTAGAGATGGATTTCTTATTAAGTTATTCTATCTATCTACTTATCTATCTCTATCTATCTACCAACCATCCATCTACCATCTATACCATCTATCGATAGTATATGTATACTTGTGTGTGCATGTGTAATGCCCAACTTGAAAAATTGACATCAGTGACATGTGTGTTTCTGTGCATTCATGTGTGTGTTTGTGTGAGTGTGTGTGTATGTATGTGTGTGTGTGTGTGTGTGTGTGTGTGTGTGTGTGAGAGAGAGAGAGAGAGAGAGAGAGAGAGAGAGAGAGAGAGAGAGAGAGAGAATGAATGAATGAATGATAGTCATTTATTGCAAAACAATCTAATGTTCTTTTAACGGGAAGGAATGTACAAAACTAGTACAAAGCCTACGGTCTCATCCAGAATGTGCTGGTAGGGGAAGAGAAGAACAAATTTATTGTCATTTCAGCACATCTAGTAGCCACTTTCCCCTTCAAAAGGGCAAAGTTGGTGTGACATACTTCTCACAGCAGGTACCAGCAGAGGCAAACATTCCGCAGCTCAGGAAACAATGGTTTTAATAATGATTTTTTTTTCTAACTGCAACTTTGAGCAATGTGAACAGTCATTTTTCTGCAGGTAGCTAGATAGGGCTAATTTAAGAAATAGAAATTCCCAGGCTCACTGCCTCCTGTGAGTCATAAAAGTCGCAGTGCTTTCCACTCATTATTTTATTTCAGCCTCACGTGAACATTGTCAGGAGTGTGGTTTATGAAAGGCTTCCACCAACAGAAGATATGAAGGTTAAACACTGCACTAACTATCCCTAAGCAAACTCTTTGAGAGAATTGCCTTTTAAAAGATGTTTTATGTTGTAATATAATTATATCATTTCTAACCTCTCCTATGCTCTTCCTCTCTGTCAAGCTCAGGCAGATAAAACCTGCTTAGTTCCTGTAATATTGCATGTATGGATGGCATTTCAGGGCTGACTATTTTGTTACATAACCAATTGAGGGTGTGGCTTTTCCCTAGGGGAGCTGATTTTTCTCACTCCAAGCATCTCTCAGTACCCTGGAGTTTTCTGTATAGGCTTGAAGCCCTGAGAGATTTCCCTCTTCCAGGATATTTCTTAGCGCTTTCCTTGTTCAGGCTTACTTAGGCAGCCATGTTATTGAAACTACAACTACCTGGAGTGGCTGAGGTCTTGGATCTTGCAGGAGAACATGTGACCATTGTTTTATTAAAGGAATGTAATTTCTAATGAATAATGTTCTAAATATGTGTCTTTATGTCCACAATTAAGCTCTTATCCCCCAACAAAGGAACTTCTCTTTGCACCAGATGGAGATCATTACAAAAAACACAGATGATCAAAATCCACAGAATAAGAGATCATGGACTGAAACCCCAGATGATCCATCTATAACATAAACCCTGCACCTAAGGCTCAAGGCTCAGAAGCAGAATTGTGTAAGAGGCAGAGGAACAGGGTGTCTGCTGTGAGATTGCATCTCTTGGAGCCGTTTAGGAAGCTACTCCCATGAAGTATCCTTTTATCTTTTCCTCCTCCTGTTCTATCTCCTCCTCCTCCTCCTCCTCCTCCTCCTCCTCCTCCTCCTCCTCCTCCTGCTCCTCCTTCTCCTTTTGTGACGGTAGTATCACAGGGCCTTAGAGGAAAGTGCTATATTAGCAGCAGATTTCCACCTCTTTGTCGACAGTATGGGCTAACAGTGACTGGAGATAGCTGTGGACCAAATGCCCCCCACCTGCACAGATCGCATTAGAGAATGCTCACAGCAATTCAAGTTCTGCAAGAGCTCACTCTCTCCCCTTCCCTTCCCTCTCCTTCTGTCCCTCCCATCCTCCCTCTCCTCACATGCACACATACCACAAAGCTATACTGGATACGTGTCCATCTATATGTAATCTAGAAGACAGCCCTCTAAAGACCCCACTAGGTTCAAACTATGCCCTTGAGCTCAAAGCTTTCAGAGTGGTAGAAGTATAAAATGTCTTTACTTTATGCATTTATCCAGTCCATGATACTCTGTTGTAGGAGCCTGAGTTAATTTGATCTGTGTGTTAGATACAGTCAACTAACCAAACCATCAAAGCATATTACATACTAGTGACGCACACTGTGCACAAGTCATCTAAGGATTGAGTCTCTTTGGGTCAGGAGCTGCATAGCCTTTAACATCTGTGATGACCATAATTGCTCTTTCCCCTCAAGAAGGACACAGTTATCACCTTGTAATTTTGTTTAATCCCTTTCCTTCCTTTCTTCCTTCCTTCCTTGCTCCTTCCTTCCTTCACTTCTTTTTGTTTTGTTGTGCTGTTTTACAACTAATCATACTACTTTCTTCTACATAAAGAAGCAGATATTATTTAGTGACTCAAAGGTATGTAATTATGAGTGTTGTACCCAAAAATGAAACAATAATGGATATCTGAAAAACACTAAACAGTAATGTAACTTTGTCCACATAGCTGAACACAAATTGTGCTCTCAGAGAGTCTGACCTAGATTTTCCAACACTTCCCCTCTGAGGAAGAGTCCTGTGTGACCAACAGTCCTAATAAATCTGTTCTGTGTGTTATATAAGCAGGATGCTTTATAGTATAAAGAAAACTCTCCACTATAACTTTAAGGCATTGAAAAGTAAGTTCTCCGAATTCCATGTCTTTCCCAGAATCCAAGAGTGAGATACTGTTTGTTGCAGATATAATGAATGAGCAAAGCTGAATCATGCTTCGTTAAGACAGCCCCTTCATCCAATATGGCTTATGTATATATAGTGAGGGGAGAAAAAGCACAGGAGAGTGCAACACCATGGCAGAGAAAGAGCTCAGAATGAAGTGCCTATGAATCAAAGGGCACTAATGGTATCAAGGCCATCCTATTAGAAGCTGATCCTTCCTTGGAGGAACCAACTCTACAGACAGACGTCCTAACTTAAGGCTCAACCTACAGACTTTGAAAGAAAGTAAATATCTTGTTTTCAGCTGCTCAGTTTATGTGCCAAATTGCCATATTCTCATTAAAAAAAAAATAATTACAACTACTCTAGTGATCTGAAATGTCCCATCATACAAAACTTAGCACACAATAAAAAGAAGTACCAAGTTCCAAAAAGTCATGGGTAACTTATAAGCTAGTATTATTAAGAAAGAAGTGCTGCTTTATGCTTCCAAATATGTGACATACTGAAAGATGAACTCTGAGCATACCCTATACTCAGCTCCAGCACAACAATAAGCAGTATTCACTAAACCATCAGTAAACATGGAGATCTGGTAATTAGAGTGATCTGTTAAGTTACTTGAATTCAATTTCACTATCCAGTCATCTTCAGAAGTTGTAGCCAATACATTGATGCTATATGAGTTATGCACACGTGTGCGTGACTACCTGTGAACTTGCGTGGAACTCGGTGTTATTGAGTCTCTGCTTTAGGCTTGGTAGGAGACTGGGGTGGAGATGGGCTCCTGGCTACAACATATTCTTTAGAATCATAGACTTCTTTAATCTGTTTATTTAAATCGAATAAACAGACACACAGAGCCCCTTTTCTCCAAATTTCACTTTTGGTGATTGTGCACCTGGTTTTTAGCTCTGAGGAGTTTGGGAGATGTTACAATGTATTTTATCATTTATTTTGATAGACTGCTCTTTCTTTTTCTCTTCTTTGGCTCTAGATTTAAAAAGATATTTTGAAACTCAGATTGAAATCATGAAGTAATTCTCAAGAAATAGTTTTGGACTCCCTGGGGGGAGTTATTATTTCCTATTTCATAATTATAATTACAATCCTGTTCATTGGGACAATCTTCCAATACCTTCAGACAATTTCTTGCATAAACACATTTGTCATTGTTAATGTACTATAGATTCCTGGGAAGCAAAAGGCCATTAATTTTGTACATTTGAGTGTGTTGCCAACTGGAAGAATTGGTTTCTGATACATTTAGATTGCAGTTAATAGTTCATTGATGTTTAGCTGAATAATAAACTGAAGTTATCTTAAAATTATGAGGCACTAGAAAAATTGTAAGAAAAAAACAGAGGTTTCCATTTCCATAATGTTTATGTCTTCCTTTAAATATTATCATTTCTAATATATACACATATAAAAATGATATAATTATAATTGTAGAGTAACCAGATGGGATGCCATTCTGAATCCAGAAGATAAAAAATGAACTGTAGAACAGACAAGAATAGGCAATGCTAATATAAACCCTCACTCCAGGCCAGTCAATCCTCTGGCCCTCATGTGAAACGCATGCATAAGGAAACAGGACATTTCTTCCTTGTCAGTACTTCCTATTACTTTTTACATTTCTTTTCCTTCTATAAACATTCTTCACCTTGGTAGAAACCTTCAGAGTCTCCTCTTCTAGTTTTCTGATTCTATTATGAAAGATGAGATCTGCAGTGAAGATGTTCAGGTCTTTCTAACAGTTTTGATATCATAAATGGTCAAGGAATATTAAAATATGATCCCAATCAGAAACAGGTGGACAGGAATCCATCAGGGCAAGAAGGACACCTTGGTATGAGAGCATTTGGAATATTCATATCAGTTGTCTAAGTTCATTCTCAATACTCTGAGTCTGGGATGCTCAGGGAGAGTTCTGATGGCATCAGAAAAACAGCTGAGCAATGACCTCCTTCAAAACACATGCCAATAGTAAAGAATACCCTCTGCTCCTTCAGAATCTCTAGCACAGAAGTTTTTACAGAGAATCTGAATTCACCTCGATGTTTTCTAGCCATTTCATTATGTCTTCTACAGAACTCCGAGCTTTACTAGACTGTCTCGATTGTCATCTACTTGGCCACACTAGATGGGAGAGGAGGACTTAGGCAGATGTTGTCTCCATGGACACAACTGTATGTCATTCTCTGGACATCTTGCCCTGAATAATGGTATTTGATATCTGGTCCTATAGAATTATCCGGAATTTATAAACTGATTCATGCTTTCATCGTTACCTACTTCCTCTAGGTTATCAACAAGATAATGAATCTTTTTCAGAGAAAGACTACAATAACCATGCCAACTGGCGCAATTAGGATGGGATTCTGATCAAGAAATTTTAAGGGCTAATACTCCTCTGCAGTGCTAAATGAGACATATTTATTCTTACTTATTTTCTTCAAAGTGCATGACCTTCACCTGGGCCATGGGCTGGCCATAAAAAATTCCACATGCACTCTTCACATACAGCATGCATATTTTCCATGGGGCACAGACTGCCTAGTCCTTGCATGTGTCAGCAAAATTCCTCAACTGAGGTTTAGCCATTGAATGCATGTTTTCTCTAAAATCTCAGTTGTGCGTTAAAAAGCATTCCTTGTTAACTTAACTGTCAACTTGACATCAACTAAAGTCACCTAAGGAGAGAGTTTCAACTGAGGAATTGGCAAGATCAGATTGTGTGATGGGCATGTATGGGGATGGGGGCTGTTTCTGATTATTATTTTTGGAAGGAGGACCATGCTGCTCTGAGGGGCACCATTCTCAGTGTAGATTGTTCTGGGCTACATAAGAAGGCTACTTAAGCATGAGTTCATTAACAAGATGACATGCATTATTTCTCCATGATTTCTGCTTCCAGTTCCTGCCTTCATATCCACCAGTGATAGACTGTAATCTGTAAGCCAGCTTTATCCTTTCCTTACCCTGAGTTTCTTTTGGTCATGGTATTTGTCACAGAAACAGGATGAAACTAGAAAAGACAGCAATGCCGTATGTTTAAGGAAAAGTCATTAACTAGGTCATATCATTCGTTGCAGATCCGGACATGCACATGCCTATGCCCATGAATGTGGGTGTATGCACTTCCATGCATATGGCATATGTATGTGCTGTATACGTACTTTTTGTTCTGTTGTCTTTACTTGTTCTTGTGCGGGTGCTAACGGGAAGTACCAGGTATCCCCCTTTATCACTCTTCCATATTCTTTTGAGGCAGGGTCCCTCCTTGAAACCAAACTGTGTTTTTCAGATAAGTTGGCAGCCAAAACTCACAGTGATCCTGCTGCCTCCGCCCTTCCACCACCAGAGTTAGAAGATGTGTATGTCCATGCCTTGTATTTTACACAGTGCCCGGATCTAATTTCAGGTCCTCATGCTTGCTCAGAAAGCACTCCTGTCCACTCCACCACTCCAGACCCATGCTGTGAGTCTTTCTAATAACCAACATCCCTCTGGAAAATGCCAAGAAATGACTCTGGCCTGGCTTCCTGGACTCTGAATTCCCTCATTTCCCCACAGTTCTCTTTACACCCATCCCTTCCCCCCATCAAAGACTTGTGCACTTGTCTGATTGAATACGGAAGCAGGCCTTCCCCAACCCCTCATGTATATCTGGTAGTTCTCTTCTTTGAAGATTAAAATTATTCTTTCTTATGAGAAAATCTATTCTCATTTCCATGCCCTTTTATTTAATCGTGGAGGTTAATCAACTTTAAACCATAGTTATTGAAATAAAAAGAAAGCATGAAACAGGAAGAACATTCATTTCAATAAATGTAACTTAGAGAAGATAAAATCGTGCCTTTTCCAGCTGCTTAGATCATCTTTATCAGACTTGATACAGGGGGATTTCATTTGAAAAGATAAAAGGCATTGGCTTTAAATAGGTCTTTTGGTATTTCACAGAGAACAGAGGTCAGCAAGAAAAGCTTATCTCTCATAGAAGTATATTCTCAAGTGGAGAGATCTGCACACCAAAGTCTTCATGTCTTTATAACTAATACTACTTACCTCTCAATGGAAAGTTCCTTTAAGTACTGTAAAAGTATCATTTAATATCATAGGATACAGGTGTGACTACTTGACAAATTGAAACTTAATAAATTTTAATACAATTACAGGCCACGGTAAAAGCTTTACTTTTACATATTCCATTGTTTTTCTGTTTTAAAAAATTTACAGCTAAAATCAGCAAGACCGTAAGAATATTCCCCCGCCCCATCTCTCTCCCTCTCTCTCTCTCTCTCTCTCTCTCTCTCTCTCTCTCTCTCTCTCTCTCTAAATTTTGATCGTCCTTCTGGGAACAAACATACACCATATTTTCAAAAGAAAATAATAAATGTAATTTTAAATGGTTATAATAAGAATGAATTATATTTGTGTTTGTGCAGTGTACACACATATTGTGTGTGGTGTATGTATGTTTGGTGTGTGTGTGTGTTGTGTGTGTTTAGTATGTTTGTCAGATAATATGTGTTTAGTGTGCATGCTGTGTGTCTGGTGTTCATGTATTTGGTGTGTGGTGTGGGATATATATGTGTATGTGAGTATAGTTTATGCTTGATGGCATATGTGGTTTTGGTGTGTATACAATGTGTTCTGTGTGTTTGCATGTACATGTACCTAGGTAGGGTATATTTACTCATATGCCCTTCCTCCCAGCAAAGAGCTTTAGAAGTATTATGTTACAAAACCTCCTCTTTGAGGAATAATGTTTAAAACCAGTGGTAATAAACCTCACAGGGGGAAATAGTCTACAGTTTAAATGATGACTTTAACCCGCCCCAACTTTCACCAGCTAAAATAAGGATCACTTGCACCTCATATAGACTCTGCATCATGCAGCCTTTTCATGGGACAACTATGGTGTGCAAGACATCAAAAGTCCCCTACTTGTTCCCTGTTGTCTCTCTGTTTGCAGTGGGTACTATGTGAGATAGAACTCATTACTAACAAGTAGGCAGGTGTCTCTCCCTGTGTCTCTTTTTTTCTTTTACTTTCTTTAAAAAACTTTTTTAATTTATTATAATTTATTCAGATTATAGCCCAGTTGTTATCCCCTCCCTTGTATCTTCCTTTTTCCACTCTCCCTCCCTCTTCCGCCCTATTCCCCTTCCCTAGACCTCTGACAGAATGAGACCTCTTTCCCACGGTATGACCACAGGTTATCAGGGCTCATTAGGATAACCTGCTTCCTCTTTCTCTGTGGACCCGCTAGGCCTCCCCATCAAGGGACAGTGATCAAATGCGGGGGGACACCAGAGTTCATGTCACAGGCAGTCCCTGCTCTCCCTATAACCATGGAGAATGAGCTGTCCATTGGCTATATCTGAACAGGATGTCTACAACCAATTGTCTACTCATCACAGAGTGAAAGTTTGGTCTTTCACACAGATAACAAACTGACTCTTCCTGAGAACTCAGAATTATTTGTTCACACTCACTGCCCAGAGCATTTTTTTTATTTGTGTCATGGGCTTAGATCATATGTTTATGGGGGGATCCCATTCAGTTTAATAGTTCTAAATATACTTAAATATAAGCAATGAATTCATGGGCTTGATGACAATTATTAGTCCTTAAAGTGGGTATTATGGGGTTAATTGCATAAACTCTAAGTTTCAAAGTCTCTGGTCTTAATAGCATCAACTTCTTTTACTTTTGTAAAAAGTAAATTGTGCACTCTGGGATTCTGAGCTTATTTCTGTTGTTCTAAAGGCAGATCACAGGAGACCATTAATGCATCCCATCCAAAGAACAGATAAACAGAAGAGAAGCAAGCAATATCTATGTGATACTGATTCTTGGAGAGACAAAAGGGATTAAACGGCATGTATGCTGTCTGCATTTGATAAATATTGGTTAGAACAGACCTCTTGTATGAAGTTACATGCATAAACACTGGACATGGGTTCCTAAGAGAGAGAATTTTACCACCATTAGTCTGGGTGGTACAAAGGACAGATGGATGCTAGGAGCTTCAGAGGTACTTAGCTTTTATACAGCTAGCAAGGCTTCTCCAGGGCGTGTTACTGCACACCTCACAGGCCCAATGTTGTTATATGTGAGATGGAAATGATAACATTTGCTTCATAAACTTTCGATGAGGGAAAGCAATGAGATAGCATTAAGACAGACCCCAGTGAGTATTGCAAAGTCTTGGTATACTGTAGTCTAGTTGCAAATGTCTTTCAACACACTTGGAAAAAGCACTAACCTAGAATTCCTTTGGCAGTTAATCCACATACAATACAAACAATGGTATTTGCTTTTGCAGGGTATAGAAGCAAGATGCGATGCATGTGTCTATTGTGTAATGATCGAACAAGGGTAATTAGCCTCTCTTCATTCCCCACAGCCATTCTATATGTCTTGAAACCTTTTATCTATTTTTCCTTAGATATTTTTCAAGCACATAACAACTTATTGTTGAATATAGTTACTTTACCATGCTGCAGCACAAGAACTAACTCCTCATTCAACTATGTTTTAGCTCCTGATCTTCTCCTTAGGAAAAGAGTGTATTGCAAACATCTGCTCATGCAGATCTTCACAGTCAACATAGAAATGAAGCTGGTTAATGATGCTCCTCTCTCGTGACCTTAACAAGTGATTTTCCTTTCTTCTTCCTACAAGGTGGCCTTAGGACTTTGCTTTTGTATTCATTCCTTTACAGTTTTATCACACACACACACACACATACAAATATGTGCACTATGCACAATACTCCTTGTGTCCTCTTGTGTCCCCTTCCTCTTCCCAACAAGTTTCTCTTTCACTTCCTGCTCTCTTCTTTGTTTACAGCCCACTTTATTTAATTAGTATAATCATGTGAGCATGGAGGTGGGAATTATTTACTCAAGTAAAGATAATTTGCCAAATATGACTGCCTTCACCCAGCAGCTATTATTTCCATAGATCTCAGGGATGACTGGGATTAAATGAAACCCTCCTCCCTCTATGATGGAATATTGAGGGGCTATTTCTGTAGATATCGTGCAGGTAGCTACTGCTGTTATGTGTTCATGGGTTTAAAAGCCACATCACATCCAGACGACAATATTTCACAACAAAACAAACTTAAAGCACTGAAAAATAAATTAGACATAGTACCTAAAGGTGGAAAGGGCCTCCAGGATCTCGGACTGGCAGAATCAATACTGTGAAAATGGCTGTATCTCCAAGAGTGATTCATGCAATCTACAATTTCAGTAAAATTCATGTAAAGAGTTGACTAATGTTCTTCACAGAAATAGAACATAGCAATCCTGAAAATTGTATGGAAAATTGAATACCATGGGGCCTTAAAGCAATTCTATGCAGGAAAAATACAACTATAGGCATCACAATCCCTGATCTCAAGCTGTGTAACACACAACACACTACTGACCAGCACCACATAAAAATGGAAATCAGGAGAACTTACTAGAAGATACAGAGATAGTCCCACACAGACACAGACACATAAACTTTTCACCAAGACATCAAAAACATGCACTGGACAAAATGGCAGACTTTTCAACAAAACATACTTGTGAAACTAGACATCTACCTGCGAAGAATCCAAGGAGATCTACATCTCTCACTCTCACAAAAATAAAATGAAACTCAGTAACAGACCTTAATTTAAAACTGGAGGCATTACAACTACCAAAGGGAAAGTTAGGGAAAACACTTCAAGTCATAACTATAGGGCAGAAATTTCAGGGTAGATTGTCAATAGCACAGGAAAAGGGATCAAGAAGTGATGCATGAAATTAACCTCAGTCTTCCCATGTAACTCTTCTAAAATCTTATATTCGAATGAAGAGTAGACAGAATCCAAGCCTCAAAGATGTCTAACAATGCTCACCAGGCATTCAGGGCCTTTCTGTGCCTAAGATTTGGCTGGATATAAGATGAGTTCCCGATGTCTGCTAGGTAAGCATGCATTCCGTGATTACTAGTAAGGATTAACAGTTGCTATTTCTGTACACTCCCCTGTGCAGTGGAGGTATCTTTTTCTGACTCGTCACACAGAGGAATGAATGATGCCTCACCACCACCCCACTGTGCAGCGGCTGGTACTGGCCTTGGCTATGTTCTCCCATAAGTCTGAAACACATTGAATGGACTCAGAAAAAAATCTGGTTTTAGGCTTTCCTTCATCCTCTATATTTTCATTTTGAAACTCCACCTTTTGCAAGCACTTTAAGCAAGTTACTTTTAGATATAGTTTTTTTAAGATTTATTTATTTATTTATTTACTATGTGTACAGTGCTCTTTCTGAATGTTCATGTGCAGGCCAGAAAAGGGCATCAGATCACCTTAAAGATGGCTGTGATCCACCATGTGGTTGCTGGGAATTGAACTCAGGAACTCTGGAAGAGCAGACAGTGCTCTTAACTTCTAAGCCATCTCTCCAGCCCCTAGATGGAGGTTTATTTTTGATGCAAAGTTTGGATTCTATCTCCTTTCCTCTTTGAGAACAGTTTTACAAAAAAAGACATGCACTAACAATTCCCTTTAGAATATTTCTAGTCCAGAAGAGGGAAAGGGAAGAAAAAGAAGGAAAGAAGAAAGGTCAAAGAAAGAGAGAGACAAAGTCAGAGATTTGAGTCAGAGAAATGAGATATATAATGCAACCAAGAATGAACATGAGGAAGAAAGAGGGACCAGAGAAAGAACCGGGGAGGTCCGACACAGGAGGTGGAACAAGAGAAGGAATAAAGGAAAGTTAAACTATGTGTGAGAGACAACATATTCAGTTAAAGTTCACAGTTGAACTTTTATCTGTGAATAGTAAATGACTAAGATTTTAGAATACCAAATTCCTTCACATGTTGCAAAAGCAAACTCCCCCCTCAATGAAAATTCACTAAGGACAGAATAAATAAAAAAGAGCATGAATCTTGTCTTTAAAAGTTTGATTTGTGTTTTCAGGGCTTAACAGCACATCTATCATGAAAAGATTTCATGCTGTCATTGTTTAAAACTCTCATATTAAACATGTCATTCCTAATGGCAAGATAAGCAAATTTGAAATTGATTTTGAATTGAGGAAAATTGGGAAGGAATTTAGTGGAACCATTATGTTGTCAAGAATTCTTCATATTTGCTGTAATTCCAAGGCTAATTATTTTGTTCCAAAATCACTCCAACTGTGTGTCTCCTTTTCCTGTGACTTTTCTCCCTTGATAACTTCAGTGTTATTTCTGAAAGATGAACAAGAGGCCAAAAGGGACACATTGTCCTGACATGGTGGACATATGGAACGTGCCAACAAAACTCCATGAAATCTGGGTACTTCTAGGGTTCCCACTACCCATGATCCCCCCAGCGCACAATTATCTCTGAACTGGCTACATACAATAAATCATGAGATGGAAACATCACCGCATCCAAATACAGATGCATACAATTCTACAAGTTCTCTTAACAAACATATCACCTGTGTGATCACCCAAATGCATGCAAATTTTATTATCAAAATCTCTTCTTATACTCTTTCTTCCCATATCCTGATCTCCCAGGCCACTAGTTTCAGAACAATACAGTTGCTTGAACAGGATCTCCCATATGTTCATGTCAACCAAGAAGTCAAGTGTTTAACTTTGCATTGTGACCGTGTAATCAGTTGAGATGGGGTCCTTCACGATGAGTAAGGGTCCTGAAGACAAAGACCCTGCTGCTTTACAGAAAGACACAACAAAAGCACAAACAGAAGGCCATCTGAAGGGAGAAGACAAGTTTATAATCATGTTTGCTTAAGCCATAGGAGAGCAATGAAGGTGGCATTTTGTGAGAGCGGTTCTGAGAAATGAATGCATCCCATGCTCCTTTTGACAGGAGGGACTTTGAGATGATTGAGCCAACTCTAAGCCTCCTGTTAATATATCATGAAATATGTTGAGGAACACAGAGAGGAGTGTGATATTTGAGTGCCTGTCTGTCAGTAATTCATTGAGTACATAACTTTCCATACTCTAGCTGTTTCTTTTTTTTTTTAATCCGCTTATTTATTATGTTCTAAACACCAAGCTGCAGTATAGCTGTGTAACTCGTGCCTATTCTATCGGCAAACCTGTGAAGTGCCAAGCACGTGAAAACTATCCATAAATATCAGCAGAGGAGGGACTAAGGGGAAGAAGCCAAACTCCCCACAAGTGAAGTTGAATCTTTCTTCCTAGTTTATTTCCCCAAATTCTGATGATGTCAGAACACTTTCAATCCAGGACTCTCCTTTTGAACTTACTGAAGAGTATAACTCACCATTATATTGTAAAATATAATTTACCACTTCTATTAATGAAGTCATTAAGTTTTATGACATCTTTATGTTCAGCTTTAGGGATAGGAAATAATAATAGACTTTTAGTGCTATTGGGGACTTTAGAATAATCTTTTCTACTTTAGTTTTATACACATTAGAAAAACACAGGTCTGGAGAGGAGAAATAACAAAACCTGTGTGTCCTAGTTCCTACCTTGGTGTCTGGCAGGCAGTATCACCTTGTATTTCAAGACATCAAACATGGTATCTAAGAGGCTTTATCAAATAAACATGAGATATATGTTCATTCATAAATTTGTGCCATCTCACATTGTAAAATATTGAAGCTTAAAAACATCTGTTTTTCCTAACTGATAGATCCTGGTGTCTTCTGTGAGATGAATTTCTTTTTCTTCTGGGAATGTCATAGTTGTATACAATGTACTACTATGATTATACACAACCCCTTTATCCTCCCCTCCAACTTCCTCAAGTCTCCTCCCATCATGACTCCCAAACTCTTGTGCTTTTTCCCCCATTTTATTTTATGTATATGTGAGTGCTTTGCCTGCACTGTATTTGTCAGTACACCACATGTATGCCGTGCCCTTGGAGATCAGAAGAAGAAATCTGATTCTTAAAGACTGGAGTTACAGACTGCTGTGACCCACCAAGTGCTGGAGATATCTATCCCTCCAATCTCCCATGGTCTCTTTATTCTTTAAGTGTATCTCACTGTATCGAATTAGGGCTATCCATATCCAACTTCCTTACTTATGATACTGTTCATCTTACATTGAATAATTTTGAGTGTTTCATGAAATGTAGAACAATTTATTCTACCCAGCATTTAGAGTGATTAGAAAAGAGTTTCTTGGCCTTCAGCTTGTCTAACCACATAGTTTCTTTCAGATTGTAGCGTAGATCCTATCTTCTGGAATTCTCTAAGCCTAGATCTCTCCTATGTCTTTTATCCCTGTCAGTGAACACTCAGGCATTCTTCTAATAGGCTTCATCCATCTGTTGATGGAAACAGATGCAGAGACACGCAGCCAAACAGTAGGCTGAGGTAGGGGAGTTTTGTTGAAGAGTGGGAGGAAGGACTGAGGGAGCTGAGGGTTCAAGAAGACCTATTGAGCAGACTAACCTGGGTCCATGTGAGTGCACAGAGTCTGAGCCAATACCCAGGAATATGCATGGGCTGATTCTGGGTCCCCTGCACACTTGTAGCAGATGTGCAGCTCTTTCTTCATGTGGGTCCCCTAACAATTGGAGCAAGGTGACTCTGTTGCCTGCCTTTGTATCCCTTTCCCCTAGCTGGGCTGCCTTGTCTGGCTGCAGTGGGAGAGGATGTCCTTATCACTGCTGTGATTTAATGGGAGAGTGCTCCTTTGGTAATTCCCCTTCCCTGGGAAAAGGGGGTGACAAAAGGGGAGGAAAGTGCAGAGGCAAGACTGGGAGGAAAGGATGGAAGGGGCAGCAATCAGGCAGTAAACTGATGAGAGAGGCGGCGGGGGGTGGGGGGTTGAAGAAACCCCAGGTACTATACTACTAAATGTCATGTCAAACTGATACCAAACCTATTGTTTTCTTTTCTAATTTAGGACAAAATAAATGTTACTTCACTGTGGTAGAAAAAGACTTAGTTTTTTATTAACCAGATTGAAGAGAACATAATTTATCAAATAATTTGTTGCATAGACTATTTGATTTCAATATAAAGATTGTCAAACTAGACTCACTAAAAGAAAAGAATCAGATTTGCCCCAGATTCAGTGACAAATTAAAAGCTTGCATGCATTAAAATGTCTCCAGACCTTATCAAGAAACAAGTCTGTTTTTACCAGCTTCGTTTGTAGTGTACTCCTCTACCTGGCCCATAAATCCCTTCTGTTTACTGATAAACGGTCATAATTTAAGTAACATTGGGATCCATTTTCCAGGCATTTTATTAGCTTCTCTGAATTGATTAATGTTTCATAAACTCTGCTTGAGGGAGAAAAAAAGATAGCAATTGTGGTTTTGGTGTAAGCTTTTTAAAATGTGAATTTCACTTTTACTAGCTGACAACATAGCGCCATCTGTTGGATAAAATAAACTTTCTTTAGTAGGAGCCAAGTCTAAATTTCCCCCTTCCTCAGCCTCAAGATAGACACCAACTTAGTTTGTTAGCAGAAGTGACAAACGTTGAAAGGATATCCAATTTTAGCACAGCATTAAGCTCTAAAAAGAGTAGGAAGTCACTGGGTATCAGGAAGGGAATATAAATGCAAGTCTTCAAGCAAATTTTTGACTGCTCTGTTCCTTTCCTACATCATTGGAAGGAGGTGCCTATTGGTGGCAGAGAGATATGATGGTGAGTAAAGTATTTGCTATGTAAGTATGAAGACCTGAGTTTGAGTCTCTAGAACTTTAATTCAAGGGCATTCCTCTGTAATCCCAGAATCCCTTAGGTGAAATGGGAGATGGATACAGAATGCTCAGAAGCTTGCAGTCCAGCTAGCCTAGCAAACAAGAGATGCTGTCTTAAACAAGGTAGCATATGTGCGCAACACACACACACACACACACACACACACAACTTTTTTAAAAAAGAAAATACCAATAATGCAGTATTGTAATGGAGGTAATCATTACAGATCAGGGTTGGATAATGTTTAATACCCTGAAATACTTGAAATCTTATCCAAATTACAGAGATATAGAGTTAATATTGAGAACACTCAATGTTTGATTTTAATCTTTATTGTAGCCAGCTCATCCTCCTTATTTGTATGGATCTTGAATATGTACATTATGATTACAATATGTAAAGAACGGATCCTCACTGGAGGGTGCTACCACAGGAAAGATATTCAACCCTGAGTCTTTTTAAGAAATGATTTTTATTTAGTTATTCACTTTAGATCTCAGGCATAGCCTCCTTCATCCTCTCCTCCGTCCTTCCTCTCTGTCACTCTCTCATCCACCATCTTCCCTCCCCACCCCTCAGAAAATGGGAGACCATCCCCTGCAATCCTGTCCCAGCAATTCAAGTGGCATCAGGACTGTGTACTTCCTCTTCCACAGTGTCCTGGAAAGGCAGTCACACCAAGGTGAAGTGATCAAAAGGCATGCAACTGAGACAGCCTCAATCCCCTTTCTAGGGGACCCACATAGAGGCTAAGCTGCCCATTGGAGTATATATATATATGTGTGTGTGTGTGTGTGTGTGTGTGTGTGTGTGTGTGTGTGTGTATACATACATGTCTCCACAATCCCCTTTGACCCCTTTGGGCCCAGCTTAGTTGGAACTGTTGGTCTTCTAGTGGGGCTCCTGTCCCCTTTGGGTAGCTCTATCTTCTACAAGGCTCCCTAAACTCAGCTCAATGTTTGCCCGTGAGTCTCAGTTTCTGTTTTCATCCTTTTCTGAGCCTCTCAGAGGACAGCCATGCTAAGCTCCTGTTTGCAAACACAGTAGAGCATCATCAATGGTGTCAGGCATTGGCTCTCACCCATGTAGTGCACCTCAGGTTGGGCCAGGTTTTGGTTGCACATTCCCTTGATCTCTGCTTTATCTTTATGCCTACATATCCTGAAGACAGGGTAAATTCTGGATGGAAGTTTTTGTAGGTGGGTTGGTGTTCCCCTCTTTCCACCAGGAGTTCTGTCTGATTAGAGGGTGGCAACTCTAGTCTCTATGACCCCTACCACTAGAGGTTTCATCTATAGTCACCCCCATATCCTCACAGAAGCCCACCCTATTGCAGGTCTCCAGCGTGTCTAAGAGGAGCCCCTGCTCATGGTTGCTCCTCTGTCTGCAAGCCCTCTGTCCTCTCACCACCTCCCCTTACCATATATCTCTGATCCCCACCCTCATCCCCCTCAGTCTTCCCTCTCCTTTCCCGTTCCCTTTCTTCAACTGCTTCCACTGACTATTCTATTTCCCCTTCCACTGACTATTCTATTTCCCCTTCCACTGACTATTCTATTTCCCCTTCCGCTGACTATTCTATTTCCCCTTCCACTGACCATTCTATTTCCCCTTCTGCTGACTATTCTATTTCCCCTTCCACTGACTATTCTATTTCCCCTTCCACTAACTATTCTATTTCCCCTTCCACTGACTATTCTATTTCCCCTTTCACTGACTATTCTATTTCCCCTTCTGCTGACTATTCTATTTGCATTTCTGAATGAGATCTGAGCATCCTCCCTTGTGTTCTCCTTGTTTCTTAGCTTCTTTGGGTCTATTAATTGTAGTATGTTTATCCTATACTATATTGTTAAAATCTTCCTATAACTGAGTACAAACCCTATGTGTCTTTATAGGTCTGGGTTATCTCACTCAGGATGATCTTTTCTAGCCCCATCCATTTGCATGTAGATTTCATGATTTCCTTGTTTTTAACAGTTGTGTACTATTCTATTTTGTAAATGTATCACAGTTTCTTTATCCATTCTTCAGTTAAGGTTGTTTCCAGCTTCTGGCTATTATGAATAGAGCTGCTATGAACATAGTTGAGCAAATATTCTTTCGCCTAGTATGCATCTCTTGGGTATATGCCCAGAAGTGGTAAAGCTGGGTCTTGAGCTAGAGGTATTCCCAATTTTCTTAGAAACCACCGGATTGATTACCAAAGTGTCAACCCTGAACCTTGCACAGGCAAAAACTATACACAAGTTGATTTACAAACAGCAGTAACTCTATAAGAAACCTCTTTTATAAGTCAAACTTTTATACCTTTTCTACTAGAGGTTGACACAGAATGCAGAAGCACCCAACAAAAACGCTCTCTTGAAGGTGGTGTAAAGTGGGTGATGGCGAACTTCCTAACAGGCAGACATCTTCATACCACCTGACGCTGGAGCTGTAGAATGCTAGCATATAGGAATGCAATGTGTTGATAGACTCATCATCAAAGTCCTCCATCATTCAATTTTCATTAAAAAATATTCTTTCATGAGTAAAGCCTGAGAAAAAAACTAGATATTATTTTTAAAACAATCTTAAGAAAGCATATTTTTAATTAATTTCCACATTATAGGCAAGATATTTTCTACACACTATCAAGATTTGTATGGAATTGCTTTTATTAACAACAGGTGTGTATGTGTGTGTGTGTGTGTGTGTGTGTGAGAGAGAGAGAGAGAGAGAGAGAGAGAGAGAGAGAGAGAGAACAAAGCTCAGAGAAGCACACACCTATGAGAAAAACCATAATTATTTAGAAGGCAATTTGATGACATGACCATACAGTAAATTTACATCAACAGATTCTCTCCTTGGGCCAACATTTTCCCAGCCCTCATTTCTGACCACACTTTTAGTCTGGGTATGAACATCCTCCTGTATATGTTAAAAATTCCAACTCTTGGTTTATATTAATTGTAACTAATATGTTTATGTGATTACATAGAACAATATTAAATGTTGACCTTAAAGAATTAGTTGAGCACTACCAATTATTTGCATGGTAAAGAAATGAAATACTACATGTTTTTCTTTGGAAAGAGAAATAATGAAAGGATAAACATAGGTGTCTGGAAACTTCCTCAACTAGGTGACGCTTACAGATGATGCAGGAGAGTAGATAGAGCCCTGTTTTTACATTGTGTGAAAGGTAGATGCTATGGATATGATATCTACTAACACATTTTTGAAATATGTGACATGAAAACGTATTGTGACTTCTCCATTTTTAGCATTTATCTATTTAACTGAATTCCAGGCCAGTATGACAAAATGTCAAAGTCTCTGGAAACCAAAACATCCCCATGTGTTCCAGTCTTCTTCCACAGAAAAACGGATCATATGTTTTGTCTCATACACTGGACTTAGGTGCATATATGATATGCAAGCATGATATGTATACCATATTTTAAAATGCAAAATGTGAGGTGTTTTATATTTTCTAAATCTACTTGAGCTACACTTTGTGCCTGCTCAACTTTGTGCAAGCAGTACAACTGTCACATCTCTGTCTACAATTTATGTAAATAATGCTTTAATAATTATAGTCCCATTTTTATCATCCTGGACTAATCTGTAAGGTATTGTTGAGAGTGACAAACTCTGGAGAAGCCGTCATGGGCCAAGGAGATGTTCTGTCAGCAAAGTACATGTTGTGCAAGAATTAGGCCCCACTGCCATCTCCAGAACCCCTGTAAAATTGATTTGCTGGTCATCATGATAGAGAAGGCTTGCAATCCTAGAGCTGAGTAGAAAGAATCAGAAGAAATGTTAGGGCTCCCTTGATACCCAGTGAATCTAACTGGTGAGCTTCAAATCCTTGGGAGACCCTGTTTCAAAAGAGGTAGATGATAGTTTCTGAGGAAGTTATCTGAGGCTTCCCACTGACCTCCACATGCAAGTGTAGGAACAGGTATGCATGCACACCAGGGTGCACACACACACACAAGCATGTGCATACATGCACACATACATGCATAAAAGAGAAAAGTCATTATAGTAAGTCTGCCACATTTATCACCATTAACACTCAAATAGGACTCTCAATCACAATGTTCTCTATCTGGTGTTTGGTGTACTGAGTAATTCTGCCACTGTATTTTATTAACATTTTCTTATGATAAAAGTGAATTAAAGGTAGGGGTCCATATTGGCAGGCTACAAAAGACCCCTTTCCTACCATAGTTTAGTTTCTAATTCTCCATGCATTATTTTTAAAATGATTGCATAGTAGTAGCAATGATATCTAAAGCAATTTGAATAGTTATTATTTATTTGTGCTTATATTTTCTATTTATTTCTATATATTCATCATTTGAGAAATGAACAGCTTAAAGATAAAATTAATGAGTCCGTATTTCCACTTTATGGGTCAGTAACCACTCCTCGATAGTTCAGCTTTGTAAGCATCCTTGAGAGTGCCTTCTCACTCATCTTTCTACCTCCTGGTTCTTGAACAAAAACCATTTTGGATTCCTAAATCATAATTTCTAATGGGGGGGGGGTGAGTATAGACAAGTATATGTCCAAATTTCTTGAGGCATAGGAGCTAGTAGTTCTTTGTAGCCTTCTGGGAATGGGTAAGTTTTAAGTACATTGACATAAATAGATATTTTGTTAATAAAATGAAAGAATTAATTATATTATTTTCTTTTACCAAAGTTAAAAATTAATGTTAACATCCATGTTAGAATCATGCTGTGAATCCATGGCTGTCTGTCTTTGAAACCTTGGCTTCTTCCATAGAATCAGAATAAAAAGTGCTGACAGTCTGATAGGAGAAGGGGCAGCAATTTTAAAGAGAGAAGAAAGGAAAAATAAACAAGCATTATTGATCACTGACTTGTGAAATACAAGTCAAGTTTCCATTTATTCAGATTCATATTAAATATGGATACATTGAGTCATAGTGGCCTCTTCTGGTGAAGATGAGAATACCACAAATGGTTATTAAATTATAAATGTAATATAATTATAAATTTTAAATATCCTTTTACTTATTTAGATATTTCATTTCTTTATTAATATTAACTTGAAAAACATAAGACTCAGTGATATGAGTGGTAGGCAGATCATCAGGGACCGTTTTCCTATAGACCATCAAAGTATCATCATGAAAACAGAGTGTCATGTTAACAAGCACAGAGCTGAGTCTTCCCAGTGATGTCATCTTAAGAGAACTCCTTGGACTTTTCAGAGCTCAATCTTCCAAAAGACAAAAAAGAAAAAGAAAAGAAAAAAAAAAGAAGTACAGTATTCCTGCTTCTACTTGATGATGTGTTGCCATTTATTAGTATATGTTCAATGTGATGATGTAACACTCTTCATGAGGACCTATGAAATTATGGGTACAGCTCAGAAGTTACATATGAGGACATTCAACTAAGTATACCTCTTAATTGTGAATCCAGCCCTTAGACTGATGTCATTCACAGTTGATTGGCATGTCTGCTAACAAACAGAATTAAGCCATCACAAATGGCATCTGTCCTTGCACATGTAGACCCATCTTAGTTGATGTTTGTTATCCCTACCACCATTTTCAACCAGAGAAAACAGTGGAGGAAAGCCATTGTTTACTCAGATTACTATCTGCAGGTAAACAGGGTAGTGTAATAAAATAATAAAACTGGGCAAATTTCCAGTTCGTTCCCATGCCAAACATGCATAGCTATGGTTTAGGAGTAGGGAACATATACATCATGGTAATTTCAGAAACATAATTGTTTAACCTCCAAATACATTGTATGATTTTCACAGAAAATCACAATAGTAGAAAGATAGCTTACCAAACAGGAAAACCCGTCGTTGGCAGCTATATATCAAACCGAGACTTAACTTGCAGGTTCTATAAAGGACTACAAAGATAAACATGGCCCCTCCAAAACATGAGTCGTGGTGAAAGAAAATGGTATGACTTGAGATACCTATCTGTTAAGGGCTGATCAATCCCAGACTAGTGCCAATGTATCTAAATGAACTCTGAACTACATAATAGATGGCCCTTCTAATCACACAGAGGCCTTTAATAGCTGTGTGTCCACTTACTATATAGGTGGTATCAGGATGCATCAACAGACACTACGTTAAATGTAGAGCCAGTATGTCTTCCTCAAAATGTGATGATAAACCCCTAAGGTAGCTCATGTTTCATATTTGGAGGGACTGGCAGTGATGCTCTGCGTGGGCCAGTTGAGTATCGGTTGGCTCTGTTGGGAAGTCAATAAGAAGCATTTCATCTCTGGCTCACAGGCAGCCTTGCTTCAAGGTTAGCATAGATGTGCAGAGCCCTTTAGACAAAACTTATACATCATGCTCTGATATCATTTTACAGGTTATTTCTTTATTTAATATAATTTAATTTTTTTGTTTAATGTAATTTTGATGTTTTGGGATGCATGTGAGTGCACGCAGGCGTGTGCGTGTGCGTGTGCGTGTGCGTGTGCGTGTGTGTGTGTGTGTGTGTGTGTGTGTGTGTTCCAGAAGCTAGAGACTGATATCAGTTGTCCTACTCAGTGACTGACTACCACATTTTTTTTGATACAAGGGCTCTCACTGAACCCTGAATTCCTTTATTTGGCTGTACTGCTGACTGCAGAAAATCCCACCTCCAGCCCTCAGCTCTTGAGTGATACATACATGCTGCTGAGAAGTACTTTATATGGGTCCTGGGGATCCACTCTATAGTCCTCATGTTTGCATGGTAAGCACATTGCCAACTAAGCCATCACCCTAGCCTGCCAAATGTGATTTCTTTTTTAATTAATTAACTTATTATCACATTACATCATGATTGTAGCCCCCTTCCTCCACTCCTCCTAGTCCCACCCTTCCTCCCTCTTCTCCAATCCCCTGTTTCTCAGAAAAGTAGAGCCCCATCCCATCCGCCTCTCCTATAGCCTGGTGAGGCAGCCTTGCCAGGGAGGAGTGACCAAAAAGCAGGCAACAGAGTCCATGTCAGAGACAGCTCCCACTCCCCTTACTAGGGGACTCACATGAAGCCTGAGCTGCCCATCACTACATCTATGTAGGAGGCCTAGGTCCAGTCCATTTGTGGTCCTTAGTTGGAGCTTCAGTCTCCACAAGCCCCTCTGGGCCCTGGTTAGTTGGCTCTGTTGGTCTTCTTGTGGAGCTTCTGTCACTTCCAGGTCTTTCTATTCTACCCCCCACTTTTCCACAGCATCTATTTCCACCTGCTTCTGGGTAGAAACTTTGAGAGGACAGCTATGCTAAGATCCTGTCTGTGAGCATAGCAGAGTATCATTAATAGTGCAGGCACTGTCTCTTTCCCATGGGGTGGGTCTCAGGTTGGGCCAGGCATTGGTTGGACATTCCCTCAATCTCTGCTCTATCTTTATTCCTACACATCTCTTAGGCAGCGTAAATTTCAGGTCATAGTTTTTGTGGGTGGGTTAGTGTTCCTCTCCCTCTTTTAGAAGCCCTGTCTAGTTAGTGTCTTTTTCAGTCTCCATGAACCCTGGAACCTGTTGGTCCTTGAGAACTTCAACTTCAGCCTTTGGTTTTTCTTTTATTCATCAAACATTTTTTTTTCATCTATCACCACAGACTTTCTAAAGAGATAGCGCACTTGGTCGGGCTCTGAAGAAAAGTGCTGTTCTTTCCCTGAGTCTCTTAAGCCCCTGAATGCTAAAGGCAGCACAGAGACAAATTCAGAAAAATGTCCTTAATCTAACTCTGTAAAACAGAAGTAATTCACTTTCAAAAGCTCATTCAAAACCAACCCAACTTTATATTCTGTTTACACTGGGTACAACTTGCATCGTCCTGACCTAAAATAAACCAAGCATCTGTAAAGTTAGAAACCCTATGAGCCTGGCTTCTCTGCAATTGGCTTGCAATTACTGAACGCTGCTGAAGCAAGGAGGCTTCTCTCTCTGCTGTTTTCTTGGAATTGCCTTTTTCTACTGTATTTTCTTTTGCCTGGCTGCAGGAGCCTCTGCCATCTATCACTGTACAGTTTACTTAAGGTAACTTTGCACAGTAAAGGGTGACTTGTACCATCATTGCATTGAATGTCTCCTACCATCTGCCCCTTTCTGCGTTGTTCATTCTGACACATCTTTCATCTAATAGCTCATGAGGCGCCTCAATGAGAACATCTTTCTTGACATCCATATTGGACTCCTAGCTCTTCGGTATTTGCATAGGGACTGACAAGGTCATTTGCAAATCTTCATATTAAGTTGAATTGCAGTTTCGTATGAATCTGTCATCCTCTAACTGAATTATGCATTGCTGAGCAAAGGCCCATATCCATTCCGTGTTGCTTTCATATGGACTGTGTACACAGAGAGGCCGCTGAAACTGTTACAAAATATGCAAACCTGAGTGGCAATGCAAACGCTGAAGGCAGCTTTGCACCGCTTTCCACACAGACAGCTCCTTCATGCAAAGTGACAATTAGAGAATCTTCTTATCATTCATAGATCTGCTCGATAAAAAATAGGGCCAACAGCTACAGCCTATGTGCCATTTCCAGTTGAAGTGAGAAATGTCAAAAGTAGGGACCTCATTGTGACAACATATCTGTTGCTTACTGCTTGGGCCCCTGGTAACCCTATTAGACATTGTAATGTATCCTCACACCTCGATTTCCATCCCCGTACTGTCCCATCAAGGGCAGGATGGGCATCTATAGTCCACAGAACTCAACACTTATTTTTTTGGGTCTAGGCTGCTTAGTATAAATAACAAACCTCAAGTTTATTTGACTAAATCTAAACCATTAATCATTGCCTCACTATTCAAAAGATTTCTGTGGTTTACTTTGTCGTGTCTTAATAATATCGTTGATATCTTTGTGAAGCTATCTTATTAGAATTTGTAGAACGGCCATTTCTTCCTTTGACGATGTTCATTCTCTTTTCGTGTAAATTTCCATTCTACACAATCTTTAGGAAACAATGTGAGGCTTAATTTTACAGTTTCTCATATAGGCTCTTAGCTCTTCCTTCTGTTAGGTGTGAATTTTCTTCCATCAGTTTATATGATAACGTCAGATCATCTTGTCAGTGTGTGCTGACCTTGGGTGGCAGATCCCTGCAAGTATGCAGTCAAGGTTGGCCTCGTGCCCCTCACTCTGCAGGTTTGTACAGATCAAAGCTTTCCAGAGCCTCCTAAGTACCCCGACATTCTCTGACTCTCTATAGGCTATCACTTCTGAATTTTCAGATCATATGAAGTCATTTTCCACCCCAAATCTGTGGGTTCAACTTTGCTCCCTGATTTTCTGTGCCACATCCCACCTTTGACTTCTCTCCCACAAAGCTCAACTACATGGCCTACCTGAGGGGTTCTGGTCTCTCCTAACTTTACAAGATCCATTCTGGAAATTTAAATAGAATTCTCACATGTTGTATCACCTTAGTGTCTTGTTGCACCAGTTAACAATGAAAACATGCTCCATTATTTCCAATACTCACAAATACCTTTCTATTGTTATTTATAACTATGCAGATTTCTTTTCTCATCTTTATTGGCATGAATGCCAAAGATTTGAGAATATCTATACAAATAAATTGAGTTCCCCAATCCAAAAACATTGTAGATATCTATTATATTTTTAAATTGTTTTCTTAGTTTCTCTAGTAATACTGTCCATCTCTCATTATTTCAATCATTAGATAATTCATACTTGTGATGGCTAGTTTTATGTAAACTTGACACAAGCTAAAGTCATCTGGGAGGAGAGAATTTCAATGGAGGAGATGTCTCTATAAGATGCAGCTGTACACGAGCTTGTAGAGCATTTTCTTAATAAGTGAATCCTGGAGAGAGCCCAGCCCAATGTGGATGGGATCATCCCTGGGCTGGTGATCCTCAAGGTTTATAAGAAAGCAGACTGGCAGGGTGGTACACCGCTTTAATCCCAGTACTTGGAAGGCAGAGGCAGGGAGATCACTGTGAGATCAAGGCCAGCCTGGTCTACAGAGGAAGATCCAGGACAGCTAAGGCTACAAAAACAAATCAAATGAGAGGGGGAGGGGGGACGCAGGCTAAGCAAGCCATGATGAGCAAGCCAGTCAATAGCACCCCTCCATGGCCTCTGCATTAGCTCCTGCCTCCAGGTCCCTGCCCAATTTGAGTTCCTGTCCTGACTTCCTTTGAACATGAACAGGGATATGGAAGTGTAAGGCAACCCTTTCCTTCCCAAGTTGCTTTTGTTCGTGGTTTTTCATCACAGCAACAATAACCTTAAGACAATACTCTGATGCAATTCAAAACCTATTTTTAAACATAATTTTTAGTTTATATTTTTAAAAGTAAAATAAACTTCATATTGATAGTTTACTCAGGTTTTATTATTGAGGGTTTCATGCATGCATATAATGTGCTTTGATCAAATCCAATCCCCTTCACCCCCATCAGTTTCTCCCCTATCCCATCCCCATTTTTTCCTCTCAACTTTAAGTGATTTAAAACAACCAGGAAAACTATTGCTGTGTGTGCATGAATGTAGGACCATGTACTTGAACATGAGGAGCGTTTTAGGGGCCTCATCCCTACAGAAAAATGACTTTGTCTCCCCCAGCAGCCTTCAGATTACCAATAGCACTTCAGATATATATGGTAGGCCCATAAACCTCCCTTTCATCCTTGCTAGGATTTAGGTTGGGTTTATCCTATGGAAGACTCCAAACTGCCCCTCTCTCCCACTCTTCCACAGGACAACCCAACCTCCACCTAATGCTTTGCTGTGAGTCTTAGCCTCTGATTCCATCAGCTGCTGGGTGGGGCTTCTCAGGAAAGTTAGGCTTCTACCTGTAACCATAGCAGAGTATCCTTAATGATGTCAGGGGTTGCCTCTCTCCCATAGGGTGGGTGTCAGGTTATGCCAGGCATTGGTTGGGCAATCTCTCGGTCTCTACTCATCTTTATCTCTGTACATCTTGCTGATAGGGTGAATTTTGGTCCAAAAGTTTTGTAGGTGGATTGGTGGTTCTCTTTCACCACTATAGGTCCTTCTTGGCTAGAAGATGGCCTCCTCAGTTTCCAGTCCCCTGCCAATATCAGGCTCAGCTAGAGACATCCCCATACCCTCCCTGTAGTCTACCCTGCCACAGTTCTCTGGCTTAGAACGCTACAGGAAGACCAACAGAGTCAATTAACCTAAACCCACGGTGGCTTATAGAGATGGAAGCACCCACCAAAAAGCATGCATGAAATTGATTTAGACCCCCTTGCGCATATGTAACCGGTGGGCAGTTTGATCATCATCTAGTAAGTTGAGAAGGTGCTGTCAATGACACGGACTCTGTTGTCTGCTTTCGATCACTTTACCCTAACTGGGCTGCCTTGGGCCTGACTTCAGTGGACGAAGAAGAGCTCAGTCCTGATGCGACTTTATGTGTTGGCGTGGGTTGGTGGGGGTGGCTCCCCTTTTCTGAGGACAAGGAGAGAAAGACAATAAGATAAAAGGGTGGGAGGGAGGGACCAGCAGAAGAGGAGGGAGGGATCTATGATCAGGATGTAAAGTGAATATATAAATTAAAAATGAATTTTAAAAAAGACTCCAAAGTGGAAGAAATTAATTTTTCTGTCTTTCTAAACCAATCAGTATGTCAGTATGGTGATTTTCTTTCTTTCTTTCTTTCTTTCTTTCTTTCTTTCTTTCTTTTTTTTTTATTAGAACAGATTTACTTATAAACTCAACAGTGACAGTAGGTTGTAGATACAGATTTCCGTTAAACCACAGTCTGGTACAATTATGCTAGATAATCAATAGTTCTTTACTCAAGATATAATTGCCTTATTGGAATCGGGAGATGTTCCTCTTTTGGTAATTTATAGCACATAAATACCATCACTTGGCTAGTCTGTCTTTTGTTGCCAAGAAGGTACAAAGGTCCTAGAACTCGAGTGTTTGACTTCCAGGGACAGTTTGACCAAATGCAGATTCTCTGCACCCTTCCCATCTGAGAGAATGGCTACCACATCAGAAAAACAGGGGACTGAGTTTAAGTGACAAATAATTATTCTCATTATTTTATGAGACATGTTTATAGTAAACAGTTATTGTTTATTTAGAAGTCAAATCTAACTGAACATCCTGGGTTTTTTTTTTCTTTTTTTCATGTCTGTTCAATTCATTAACCCTGTTCCTGAGGGGCCATGAAGGGACTGAGTGTGATATGGAGGATGTTTCTATGGATACTACACTCAACTCGACCCCAGTTCAGGTTGTCAGTCTCCAGATGATTGAGGTGAGGGAAAGGCATTTATCCAACTCAACGCCTCTCCCTCACCTCAATCATCTGGTGATTTTCTAACTGTAGGAAAAGTGGAGCTATACAACACTTGCTTCTGCCTTCTCAAGCATCCAATACTATATCTAACACTATCAACAATGATTGATCCTCTTCATCCGCGTTGCAAGAAAAAATATTATACATTACGGTAAATGCTCAGATTTGGTCTTTAATTCTTTTCTTTTTGGAGAACTATGATCTTCTTTTCTAAAATATTTAATCAAGATGCCATGACCTCCGAGATTTGTTCCCGAATTGCTATGTGACGTTTGAATCAGAGGGGCCTGGTAGTGCAAAATTGTCTTTCAAAGGAATCCTTACTAAGCAGAGAGGAACAAAGTCCTGAGGAAAAAAATAAATCAGTATTCTTGGCCATGATTCTTTAAAAATGTATTCAGAATACACTCTCAGAGGCAGGGAGTGGGTTATCAGTGCCTCTGCAATGGCTCCCGGTAATGTCAGCGATAGAAGGAGCTCTGGCGATGAAAGGACGCAGCCGTCCCTTGATGCCTCTTATCTCAGCCACAGCCACGGTTGGCTGAACTCTGCTTCAAGCCAGCTGAATTCAAAGTAGACCCAAACAGAAAGCCATAAAGCCAAACCGTAGATAGCTTTTTGGGTCCTCCTTCCTTTCATCCTTCTCGTATGTCAGATAGTCTCACTGTAGGAGTCCGCCTGCGGAAGAAAGACCAGCTGATCTTAATACGCAAACCTTCATAGCAACTGTAGAAAGACGCGAGGGGATGGAAAATGCGCTCAGATCCTGAATGGGAAACCCGGACTACCATTGAATTAGAAGGATTTGGTGGCAAATCCACTGCCTGGCTGATCAAGCAGCTATCCTGGAAGCGTCTGGACAATAGTAGAGGAGAGTAATCAAAGCCTTACTGTAAGGAAGTCAGGAAGAGAGCCCACTTAAAATTATCAATAATCATTAAAACAATTGTAAACCTGCTGCTGAGAGCTAGCAGAACTCAAAGGAAAGGAATCTCATGTGGAAAACTATCAATTCATATTATAATGAATTTAAACACTCTTTCCTCACTCAACGGTTAAACCTCCTGTAGGAAAGTTTTGAATAACACACTCTGCTCACGTGCTCATATTTGCATTATATAATTCATACAGAGATTCGCTAACAGATTTGTAGACAGGATAAATGACATTTCTTTGACTATTAGACTGTGAAAGTTATAAACACCTGTTAAGAGTGTACTTACACAAAAAAATGTGACTTGGATCTTGGCATGTGAAACCTAAGGTTTTTCTGTCCTGTGTTTCAGTGTGTGTTACAAGGTTTGGGAGTGGGTATTGTTCATACTTATAGCACCGAAGGAACACTAGCAAAGATAATGACTACTATTTTAACATTTACTAGACGGCCAGATTAAACTACGCTATGATGATGGGGTACTTCAACTGCGATAGACTGACCAACCGGAATCCTCTTTTCACTCAGTGTCTGTAGCAAGGCGGTGTGACTGCTATGATCTTACAGCCTCCAGCAGGGCAGGCGTTAATGGAGGCTATAAGTCCTAGTAAAATGTAGTCCTAGAAATGAGACAGCATCTCTTCTGAGGAATTCGAAGTAGCACATGGAAGACCCCTGGGAGGGCAAGATTGCCTCCTGATGGGAGAGGACGGAAAATTGCCTTGCAAAACAACATGTAGTGCAAGAGTCTTAAGTCATCTTTGGAAACGTCTTCTATACTAATCTAGTCTTTTAGGCAAACTGTCTGGCTTAATTTGTTTCTTGTTCCCATAACAGATACTTGCATCCTATTTGTCCATAAGAAAGAGTAGAAGATTATGGAAATTCATGACTAAGAAGCCCATGACAACAGTTGCCATGATCTAGTAAAGCCCACCTGGCTACGTGATAACGGGACTGAGACCATCACGAGGTAAGACGTGTTCTAGCTTTCTTTTCTTCAAAGAAAGCTTCCACTTTCTTTTCTTCAAAAGCCTCTACTGCCATCCTGAGAGCTCCATTTTCAAGACTTCATCTCCTCTTCAATTACTCCCCTGGGTGTCATTAACAGAGAAATCTGAGGAACAAGCTCCCAAGTCATGAACTTCTAGGGCAGGAGGACACAGCAAAGCCATTGCACACCCCATTAGCCATCGTCATCGGAGAGCTCTCATTTTCAAGGTCAGAGCTCTGTTGAGAAAGTGGAGGGGGGTGTACACAGGCAGATATGGGGAGAATGAAATGACTCCCAGTGATTCCCTCTGTCTTGGCTGACTAAAATCTGCTGTGTACTTTCTAAGAAGAAAAACAATTTTCTCTTTGGGATGGATAAACCACTTTCAAAGAGAGTTACCAAGAGAAATTAACTCTAAGGGTGAAAGAAATATGATACAGGAAACATCTTAACAGTAACATCTGTCTTTTTTTATAAATGTTTTTGAGATTATAATTATATCTTTCTTCTCTCTAAACCCTATGATGTAAAACACCTTGCTCTATTTCAAAGTCATGGCCTATTATTTTTAACTATTGTTACATACATATATACATACATACACACACAAAATCTCTCTCTACATATATGTGTGAGTGTATATGTGTGTCTGTGTGTAAATACAACCTGATCAATCATAATATTGATTGTATGATTTTGTTTTCACGGATGACCACTTGGTATTGGGTAACCAGTTGCTGTGCTCTTTTTATATATATATTTTTAATAAACATCTTTGTGGGAAAGATTAAGCTTTGTCACAGGTGGAAGCAGTCTTGGCGGGCTTTACTCTTGGGGCACCCCATGAATACCTAGTGATAGACTGAGTGGAGCCTTCCTGGGCTTGGAATTCAGGAAACAGACCTGGAAACCCCACCTGGGCTATTGTTTTCCTAATTGACTCTCAATGGGAGAAGGAGACACCCTTTCCATGTGACTCAGGGAAGTAGGGAGGAGAGAACAACAAGTTCAGCCCGGGCGAGAGCTTGTGGGGAGCAGCAACCAGGCCGGACCAGCACACGGGCCAGAGAGACACCTAAGGACCCGTCCTGTGGAATGAATACCGGAAGGCTCACTCTTTTGTCCCTTTAACCTTTTTTCTTTCTTGTGTAAGCTAGTTGGGTTGTATAATAAAGTTTAATTGTTAAAAAACAGAGCCAACACATCTTTATTGCAGATAGATGGGAAAACCATCAAAGGAAAATGGATCTCATGAAATGAAAATATTAAGAAAATACAAATTATTGTTGACATACATTGGATCAAAAAATGACTCTGAAACATGTAGTTAGATAGCTTGATATGGTGTAATCTAGTGTTTTCTCTTCTAAGAGAAATTTTGCCATCCCAACTGTGAATACACACACAAAACCAGTCATTTTACATTATAATGTCACTTTGAACTGCTCTGTCCAAAGAGAAAATTCTGACTGGCTGTGCTGGTGTTTTATATCAATTTGACACAAGCTATACTTATCTGAAAGGAGGGAACCTCAAAGCAGAAAACTCCTCTACAATGTTGGTTTGTAGGCAAGCCTATAGAGTATTTAGTTAGTGATTGATGGGAAAGGGCCCAGCCCATTGTGGGTGGGGCCACCCCTGGGCTTCTTGGCTTCTGTTAAGAATGCAGTCTCAGGAAGCCAGGAAGAGCAAGCCAGTAAGCAACACCCCTCCATGACCTCTGCATCAGCTCCTATACCGAAGTTCCTGCCCTACTTGTGGTCCTATCCTGACTTCCTTCAACTGTAAGTGCAAATCAAATAAACCCTCTGCCCTCTAAACTGCTTTGGTCATGGTGTTTCATCACAGCAATGATAATCCTAAAACAGAAGTTAGTGCCAGGACTGTGTGGCATTGCTGGGGTGGTTTTGGAAGGACTGTGAAAGGACTTTAGAACTTTAGCCTAGAAGAGGCAAGGAGCGTCAGTGCTTGGTGGTGCATTCTATAGGAACTTAGAAGATAAGATCTTCAGAACAATGAAGATGATAGAGGCCTGGCTTGCTAACTTCCAGAGAGAAGTTTGAAAGCCCTTTAATGACTCTACCTGGGCCATTTACTATTTTGAATTAAGAATCTGTGGTTGACAACCAGGAAGCATGTATGGTTCTGACCTATGACCTCTGCATATGTGTTATGGTTGTGTAGCTTAGTCTTTTTGTGGGACTCCTAACAGCAGGAAGAGAGGCTGTCTCTGACTCTCCTGCCTGCTTTTGGAACCCTCTTCTTCCTACTGGGTCACCTTGTCCAGCCTTAATACAAGGGGAGATGCCTTGTATTATCTCAATTTGATATGCCAGGTTTGGCTGCTATCCCTGAGAGACCTGCCCTTTTCTGAAGTGAAATTGAAGAGGAGTGCCTGGCAGGGAGGGCGGGACTGGTAGGGGGAGGGGAAACCGTTGTTGAGGTGCAGTCTATGAGAGAAAAATAAATAACAGTTCAAAATAAATAAAATTAAATAAATCATAAAAATAAAAAAAGGAACATGGGCCAGAGAATCACTAAGCAGGGCTCACTGGGCCTCACAGAGACTGAAGCAACTATGACAGAGCCTGTACAGGTCTGCACTAGGTCCTCTGCATCTAGGTTACGGTTGTGTAGCTTGGTGGTTTTGTGGGACTCATAACACTCGGAGCTGGAGGTCTCTCTAACTCTTTTGCCTGGTTTGGCGGCCTTTTTCCTCCTACTAGGTTGCCTCATCTAGCCTGGATATGCAGGGTTTTGCCTAGTCTTATTGTAAGTTTTTATGCTGTCTTCGGCTGAGGCCTTGGGAGTCCTGCTCTTTTCTAAAGGGAAAATGAGGGGGCATGGATGTGGGAAAGAGGAGAGGTGAGGAAAGGGACTAGGAGGAGTGGAGGAAGAGGAAACTTCAGCCAGGATGGAATGTATGAGAAAAGAATAAAAAGCAAGTTGTGGTTCTGGTTGTCTGGGAACTGGAGAATCAGCCATTATTAACAAGATACCGGAGTCACTAAAATGATCCCCTTGTTGTACTAGTGCAATTGATGCTTTTTATCTAGAACCAAGAAATAAACTGTGGTTAAAAAGACACCAGATTCACTGAAATGAAATCTTCTAGGAAGAGGTTCTTAAGAGTCAACACACACAAGCAGCAGTTCCGAGGCCCGCGAGCTTGCACCTTGTGCTAGCAGTGGAAATTGGTGGTATGGGTCATCCAGGTGGCGCTGGTTTGGAAGGCAAGAAGGAGTCATGGAGCACAGCTGAGCTTTGGCACTATGCAGCAGGGTTGGAGTCCCTGAAGAGAGGCCAGGGGAGGCTGTTGTTGAAAGTACAGTCCAGTGGCAGCGAGAGACCCCAGCATTGTGGAGGTGCCAGTATCATGGGATGACCTCCAAAAACAGGTATGAATTGGAGCTGGCCTAAGCTAAAAATACGAGCTGTGTACACTGCAGAGGGAGGAGCAGCAAAATGACCCAAGTCCCTAGGAGGAGCTCTGAAGACGAGGTAGAGATCAGATATTGGCCATGGAGTTATTTACACTGTGGGGTTTTGGTTTTGATTTGATTTGACTGTGACTGTGACTCTGTGCTGCTGCTGCTGCTTCTATCTTGAAGTAAGAAAATATTTAATCTATTTGATTTTATAGAAGTCCACAATTGATATGGCACCAACCAAGGACAATACATGCAGTAAACATCGAACCCCTACCCAGATCTAGCCAATGGACAGGACATTCTCCACAGATGAGTGAAGAGTGGGGACTGACTTTCACATGAACTCTGATGCCCCATTTTTGACCACGGCCCCTTAATGGGG
This sequence comes from Acomys minous, assembly GCF_964271855.1. Taxonomy (NCBI): domain Eukaryota; kingdom Metazoa; phylum Chordata; class Mammalia; order Rodentia; family Muridae; genus Acomys; species Acomys minous. The sequence goes on along the minus strand of NC_140489.1, from coordinate 90,646,245 downwards.
AGACCTGGTGGCACTCAGAGGAAGGATAGCAGACTACCAAGAGGAGAATTTATACCCTATGAGCATATACAGGGGGAGGAGGTACCCCTCAGCCACAGTCATAGGGGAGGGGAATAGGGTGAAAGTGAAAGGGAGGGAGGAATGGGAGGATAGAAGGGATGGGATAATAATTGAGATGTAATACGAATGAATGAATGAATGAATGAATGAATAAAAAGAAGTCCGCAGTTGAAAACTAAACTTTAAAAAGAGATTTTATGTAGCCTGTTGTTCTTGTGGGACTCCCAACAGTGGAAGTGAGAGTGTCTCTGATTTTGTTTTTGCCTGCACTTGAGACCCCTTTTCCTCTTCCACCTGGATTGCCTCATCCAGGCTTCATATGAAGGCTTATGCCGAATTTCATTTTAACTTGTTATACCGTGTTTGTTTGACATTCCTGGGAGGCTTGCCTTCTTTTCTTTTCTTTCTTTCTTTCTTTTCTTTCTTTCTTTCTTTTTTTTTGCGAAAGAAAGAGGAGTGGATCTTGAGGAGGGAGTGACTGAGAGGAGTGGAGGGAGGAAAAATAAATTTTAAAAGGTGATTTTAGAATTTATAGAGACTGAAATTTTAAAAGACAACCTTTGAAGGGTTTGAATTTGTAAGACTGTAGGACTTTTATTGTGGTGTCTTCTTAAATGTGCGATGTTGGGAATAAACAAGAAAGAAAGGTTGTGGCTTAATAATGATGTGTTTGTGTGTTACCTTGACAACGTTTGCTGGCTAGTTTTATACCAACTTGACACAAACTATAGTCATCTTAGAAGAGGGAGACTCAACAGAGAAAATGCCTCCATAACATCCAGCTTAAAGGGTTTTCTTAGTGTTTGTTGGGAGGGACCCAGCCCCCACCTCAGCTGCTGCCTCCAGGTCCTGCTCTGTTTGAATTCCTGTCCTAACTTCCTTTGATGATGAACAGTGAAGTAAAAGAGTAAGCCAAATGAACCCTATTCTCCCCAAGTAGCTTTGTTCATGGTGTTTCATTACAGTAATTATAACCCGAAGACAGTGACCAAATGATTGTTTTACCCCTCCTCCTCCTTCTTAATTGTGTAAGAAGAAGAAAGAACACAGAAAGCAATGCTGATTTGTAAGGAGGTAGGCCAATACTAACATATTTACAGCATTGTACAGATTTAATTCCTAGTCATAAAATCTTTTAGCATTTAATTGTTGTTCATAGTTATTTCTGTGTGTATATCTGGCTCTGTCAGGAATGAATCTTAATTCTTAGGGAAGTTATGTCCTAATATTAAAATAGTTCTTTGACTCTTCTGACTGTAAATAGACAAGCTATACTTTTTTTTAAAAAAAATTTACAACTTTTACTATCATCCTCTGACAAGAAAAATATATTTCCCAGAATGATAAAAGCCAAACTACATTCCAAACCCTCTTGCCAGTCTACTTGCTCAGGACTGTTGAATTATACTCTATGGTAGTAACTAGTGCCTGTTTTTGTGAGTGACATTATATTGTCCCACACTCACTCTCACTTGCATGATGTCTACGGAAGCTTTTATATTACCACAGTCACTTTACACCCTGCAAAGCCCAATATCTTTACCTTTATCTCTATAATAAGAGTAGAAACATGCTAGCCTATAGCCTACTTAAACACTAAATATCTTCCAATTTCTAGTTTCCAGAATTCTCTGATTCTATGAAATTTCCCTGTAAAGCTTGGAGCTACAGAAAGTTTCTGGGTATAGTAGGGGAGTTACACATGCCCTAGAATTATCAACCTCTTGCTGTTTTAAGATTGGACAGAGACAAGTGGTGGGGATAATAAGTCTGTTACTGCAGAGTCCATGTAATGGTTAATTTTAATTAACTAATAAATATAAATATTGTATAAATAGGATGAGTTACTGTATTGAACAATTTTGTTTCTTATCAACATTATTTACAGATTTGATTGAACAAGAATACCTGCAGTCCTTACTGTATCCCATCCATCCTCCCATCCATCCTCCCATCCATCCTCCCATCCATCCTCCCCAGGATGTGCAAAGACAGCAGCAGGCAGCTATCAAACCAACAACAACAACAACAAAAAAAAAACCACATACGAATGTTGAAAGGTAGAAAGAGATAAATCGTCAAAACAAATACAGCATAAAGGGGATGCTGTCAGACATTACTCTTTGTCCTTTACATTTTCCTCATAATCAGTAATGATTACCAGCAGTAACTAACAGTTACTGACAAGGGCAGCTGTGTCCTATCTCCCTGATGCATTGTAATCAGGTCACTGAGAGGAAGCTCAGCAGCTAAAAGCTATCCATTTTCTTTGCAATAATCATGCAATATAACTTACTTTATCAGCACTTCGTGGCAGAAGAGGCACGCTCTGTCATGTGGTCTCATTCATGCCTACTGTCAGTGTTGTTAACACTTGAGGAACCTTTGTACACATCATTATCTCATACTCTTGAAGTCCATTAGCTTTTCCGTGCCTTTGCTTCCTGGCTAGCCAGAGTAAAGACTTAAAGCACTTATCATCGAAAGCCATAAATCACAGGAAGATTCAGTCTTAGTGACAGTGTGCCACGGACCAGCTCAGTTGGGGATAGGTCCCTGCATACGGGGTTCTTGAAGCATCGGTGGACAGAAGATAAGGCAGTGACAAACAGAAACAAAACTCACGAGAAAGTTTTGCATCTGAGTGTATTTTTTCAAGCAAGCAGTCTAGAGTTATATACATTCATTTCAAAAGCGGGGGTGGGGGAGTGTGGGGGAACTCCAGTTTCCATGGAGTAGGGTCAAAGGGATCAGTGAGCAGTCAAGCATACATGGTGCAGGTACAGACAGTTTTGTCATAATTCGAACTATAACTTTAAATGCACAGTAAAAGACAACATCATTTGTAAGTAATTGGCTTGCTATCAGTACGGATGCATTCCTCGCCAAAGCTCAGCCTTCTCTTGCTAATTATTTTGCCCAGCACCTGGTGCTGAGGTTACAGGAATCAAGATAGTTTTTTTGAAACACTCTGTTTTTTGGTAAATGTCAAAAGATAGCACCAAATGGCTAATTCTTAGGTATGTTTCTTTGATAAGTAGAGAAGACCAGTGGAGCTTGACGGTGAACTTTAAGCTTGAACGATCCCTGGCTGCAGCCCCATGTTAGCAATGTCTCTTAGCGATGTGCATACCTGAAAAAGATTCTGACCTGGGACTGAAGTCTAAGAAATAGAATAGAGGGGATGAAGCTTAAAGAAATAGGATAAAGACAGAGAATCGGGTGCTAGTCTTCAGGCCTGTGCAATGCTTGTCACACAGACTCTACTGAAGAGGGCTGACAATAGTGTCCATTGTAGTGAACAGGACTCGGGCCCTGACTCATTAGTTATCAAAGCCACACAAACTCCAGTTACATTCAAAAACTACCACCTGGTGCACTAGCCACAATAGGAAGCCTCTTAAGATTGGAGAATTATCTGTTGAACGATGCCATTCTCTAACTTCAAAAATTGAGCCAATGAATCTAAAAAATAAAACCATTAAAGCTCATTAGCCATAAGAGAAGCAAAAATTACAACTACACTGAGATTTTCTCTTACACTGATTGAAACAGCAATTATTAAAAGAGAAATGCAAATAGAAAGTCTTAAACTTAAAACGAAAGGATGACAATCAGTAATTTGAAATTTCAATATAAAATACATTGGTAAAAGTAAGTAGGATCCACATCTGGATCCACGGCCTTTCTTTCTTTCTTTCTTTCTTCCTTTCTTTCTTTTTTGCAATCCTGATCCCAGTTTCTTCATATGCAAAACAGAATTACAAATTACTACCTCATAGTATTGATATCTTTTGTAACAAAATGATTTTGAAGCAAGCGTATGTGCTATACCAAGAGGTACCTGTTAGCAAGCTTAATATATCAATTACCTCAATACTTATAAAGTGTGCAATATCATTGATATGTACCAGACTATATATATGCTCAAACAAGTGAACTTTGAAATTTCATACACTCATATAGTACTCAAAGGAAACAGTATTGAGATTTTTCTAGCACATTTAAAATTCCTTTGAACTCTTTTCTAGATAATTCTAGCTGTCTACTTCCAAAAATAGGAAGCAACCTGGTGGGGGCAGGGCTTAAAATGAATGGGATTTTCTACTATATCTATGGATATGGCTGTTGTGCTTTTTTTAATGAATATACTTTGAGAGCCATCCTCGTAGTTGAGTATATTTTTCTCTGTGTTACTACTCAGTTCACTGATATACCAAAATTTGTCTATTATACTCTTGATGGATATTTGGTGGGTTCCAGTTTGAAACAGTGGTAAAAGTTTTCATAATCTCCCTTGGCAAATCATTTTGCATACCTACTTTTATTTCTCTTGAGAAACTGGAGAGAAAGATGCTAGGAGTGGGTGTATATACGGCTTATCTAAAAATGACAAATGTTCCTAATGTGCCAGACTGTGTCACACTTACAACAGGACTGTTTGTACTGCCATCAAATGAAAGTTATGGAAGGAAACTATCCCCTTCCACCCACACTTGGGGTTAGTCGTCAAGGCAGATGACATCAACAGAAAGAGTGTCAGAAAGATTTACCACTCACATAATGAGGTTTTCTGGGGAAGAGTTTCTTGTTGGTTTCCAACTCCATTCAACATGCTTCGAGAAGAGGAAGAGGTGCCTGAGTGGGTTTCATGACTTCTGTGGGTAGAGTTGGCACATAATGGGCACAGGGGGAGGAACGGACGGTTCTTCGTGCAGGTCAGGTCTAGTGTGGTGTAAACTTCCAACTAGTGTCAATAAAGGAAGCAGAGCTTAACAAGATGAAAGGCAGAAATTGGGGAGGTAGTAAGACCTGAAAGTATCCACGAGTTAAATTTTAAAAACTAAGACAGACAGACAGACAGACAGACAGACAGACAGACAGACACACACACACACACACACACACACACACACACACACACACACCACTAACTTGGAAATGTCTAGGATCTGTTTTTTTAAGACTTGTAGACCAATATATTTTTTCCATGTTCATAGCAGCCTTATTCATAATAGCCAGAACATGGAAACAGCCTAAGTGTCCATCAATAGAAGAATAGATAAAGAAACTGTGGTACATATACACTATGGAATACTATTCAGCTATTAAAAACAAGGAATTCCCGAAATTTGTGGACAAATGGATTGAGCTAGAAATGATTATAATGAGTGAGTTAACCCAGAAGCAGAAAGACTCAAATGGTATATACTCACTTATATCTGCATATTAGCCCAAGGAGCATGTCCCATGAAAGCCTTCACTTACCAGGAAACTGAGACAGAGGGGAGGACATTCTATTGGGACTCTAGATGAGAGAAGCATGGGAGAATGGCAAAGTAGAAGGATCCAGAGGGTCCTAGAAACCTACAAGTAGAACATTATGATAGGCAGATTTGGGCTCAGGAGTACCGCTCAAACTAAGGCACCAGCCAAGGACAACACAGGAGGTAAACCTTAAACCCCTACCCAGATCTAGACAATGGACAGAACACTCTCCACAGTAGAGTGGAGAGTGGGATATTACTTTCTCACATACTCTGGTGCCTCACCTTTGACCATGTCCCCTGGAGGGGGAGACCTGGTGGCACTCAGAGGAAGGACAGCAGGTTACCAAGAAGAGACTTGATACCCTATGAACATATACAGGGGGAGGTAATCCCCCTCAGGAACAGTCATAGGGGAGGGGAACAAGGGGAAAAGAGGAGGGAGGGAAGAATGGGAGGATACAAGGGATGGGATAACCATTGAGATGTAACAAGAATAAATTAATAAAGGAGAAAAAAATAAAAAAAATAAAAGTTTATTATGTTTATTTACTATATAAGATGCCAGTATCTGAATCTCAAGAAATTCCTAATAATAGGAAAAACCTTTCACCCTTTCTCTTTTTGTCTCAAATCCAGAACACAGTGACATCAGGCAGTGATACAATGACAAAATGACAAAAATGAGGGGAAACCTTCACTGTTGGGAATTTGTGTTTCAGTGTGCTGTGTGCCAGGTCAGAGAAACATAAAAGCCCGATGTTAAAACATTGTTCTAAATTAATCTCAGATTAGCTGGACTAACAGAAAACAGTTGTCATTTTGCCAAGAAAGGCTTTAAGATCCATATGCAATTCATTTATTACCTTGGCCACTTCAGGCCCAGTGTCCTTTCTGTCATGAAGCCCTGGGACTTAGAGTCCCTACTACAGGAGGTGTAGGCTCTTTCTCTCTCTATTCCAATTCCTTCCAGATGGGCCACTAGAGTTAGTGATAGTGTACATTTCATCGTGAAATTTGCAATGTCACCCTCTGCTTAATGGATTATGGGTGACAAGTCAATTCCCCAAGATTCAGAGCCTTCATTCTGTTCTCTGGGCATATCTGAGGGTTGTTTGTTTGTTCGTGTTTTTAATGTTATCAGAAAGATCTCTAAATGTCTTATTAAAGGGGCCAGTTTGGTCAGGATATTCAGAAGAATGTTAAGCATACAGCCTACAGTTATGCAAAGAATTACCCCAGAATCCCCAGGACAGCGTCTGGAATTGCTCCTCATCCTGAGGCAAGGCATCTGCCACTGGCTGGTTTCTGTTTTCTGAAGACCTTATTACACTAAAAAAATAAAAGAAGAAGGAGATTGATTTACACCTAAGCAAGCTCACATGCATACATGCTCACATGAAATAGAGAAATTACATTTGAATAAAACTGATCCATTTAAAAGATCACATTCTCACTCTGGTCGTCAGCTTTTCTTTTTGAAGTCATAAATTCCTTCTACAGATCCACAGAAAATGTCCTGTGTTTGACATTTGCCAAAAACTATAGAAATTAAAGTGGGAAAAAAATCTAATTCAGCCTCTATCTTATTATTTGTATAACTGTAGTCAAAATATTTCATAAGACATTTGCCAATTGATACACCGTGGATAGTTCATGTGTGTGTGTGTATTTCTAATGATTATGACTGAACTAAATTAATTTGAAGATACTAATTTTTTATTTTATTTTGTTGTTTTCTTATTTAACAAGACTGACCGAACATTGTTCAACATATTGTGTTCTTAAGTCTCAGCAAAAATGTGAATTAAAATCATCAACTGGGGCTTCAAGAGTGTATATTCCCTGCTTCAAGCAGGAGTGTTTCTAACAATGTGTACATAATGGAAGGTCACATCGCTGCATTCCTGTGAGTATGGATAAATGAGGCCATCCACCACTCTCTGAAGCACCAGAGACAATGCAGTGCTCACAGACACAGCAGTGAATATGGTCAAGTCTTAGCTGTAGGAGTGCTAGAAAATTTTCAGGAAATAGGCCAATAAAAAGGCACCTTCATATAAGTAGGGAAGAGGAATGCTCTCAGGAGCCCGGGAAACCTTAGCTGCATCCTCTTTGAAAGTGGAATTCACTCTGGAGCAGATAAGAGGAAGGACCTGGCTGGCAGAGAAAGCATCTTACGCAGATATTCAGCAAGGCGTGGATCCTCTGCTACTTGAGGAATTTTAAGTAAATAGTTTTGGGAGCAATGCATGATGACAGACTATGTCATGTTAGGTCTTGTAAGCTATGTCAAGTATTTAGAATTTAGCTAACTGAACAGACATAGTTTTAAAATGTGTACAATATGTATCTCATATCTTTAAAAAAAGTCTGTTATTTACAAACTACAAAACAGTCACATACACTCTCTAATATTCATTTTTCTAATGTCTTAAAGGGAACCATCCTTTTATGTAGTTAGTAGATAAAATACTTTGACCGATAGAATAGGTTTTTTTGAACTCCTTTTTCCTTCCAAAAGGCAGATTTTTATCATTAACTCTTACAGTATTAGCTCCCAGAACATGGCCCATAGGCTATCCCAGCCATAGCCCAGGAAAGGCTAGAGCCTGGACCACAAAAGCTATAAAGGACAAACTCTGCAAATCACGCAAATCGTCACTTCTCTGCTAATGGCCTTACTCTTGCCTCCTGTGTGTGCTTGGTCCTCAGATTTGGGGTGTGAAAACTTGAGCCACTGGGTGAACTCACTCATTATGATAATTTCTAGTTCAATCCATTTGTCCACAAATCTCAGGAATTCCTTGTTTTTAATAGCTGAGTAGTATTCCATAGTGTAAATGTACCACAGTTTCTTTATCCATTCTTCTACTGAGGGACACTATCATATCATCTGCAAATAGAGATAACTTAACTTCTTTCTTTCCCATTTGGATCCCCTTGATCTCCTTTTGATGTCTTATTGCTCTGGCTAGAACTTCAAGAACTATATAGAAGAGATATGGGGAAAGTGGGCAGCCTTGTCTGGTCCCCGATTTTAGAGGGATTTCCTTGAGTGTGAGAAGCCTGGGAGAATAAGGAAATAGAAGGATCCAGAGGGTCCTGGAAAACTACAGGCGGTTCTGGGCCCTGGGGTCCTCCTCAAACTATGGTACCAGCCAAGGAAAATATAGGCAGTAAATTTCGAACCCCTACCCAGACTAGCCGATGGGCAGGACACTCTCCACCATTAAGTGGTGCCCCATATTTGACCATGTCCCTTGGATGGGGACGCCTGGTGGCACTTAGAGGAAGGATAATAGGTCACCAAGAAGAGACTCGATACCCTATGAGCATATACAGGGGGAGGAGGTCCCCCTCAGTCACAGACATAGGGGATGGGAGTAGGGGGGAAGCAGGAGGGAGGGAGGAATGGGAGGATATAAGGGATGGGCTAACAACTGAGATGTAATATGAATAAATTAATAATAAAAAAAGGGGAAAAAAAAGGAAAACTTGAGCCAGATGCATTTGTGGCTCTCAGTCTTTACATCATGCTTATCAGTTGGTAGCTCTGCAACAGCAAGCAGGAGCTACTTACATGTGACTCATGGGGTGTGGGGCAAGAGTGGAAGGCAAAAGGTTAGATGGAGAGAATAGAAATATAAGCCTCTGCATGGATATATACATTTTAATATTATGTATGACTCCCACTTTCCTCCATAACCTTTTTATTGTACAGAAAAAGAAAAAGGCAAGTAGAAAGTTATACCCCGTTATTCAGCAACCTTAGCTCATTCTTCCATGCGGGAGCTGGGATTGCATGGGAAGTTCATGCTATGCATGCATACCAGGAGTAGGGACAGCATTCTGCCTTTGTATTCCTATCTTCAGACTCCTGTTACTGAGGAGAAACATGAAAGATGTCTCCCAGTCAACAAAAAATACTAATGTGCATCACGAAGGAGAGCCCTAGGAAAGTGGGCAGGCTAACAATATAGAGAGAGCCAGGCAGGAGGAGAAAGCCAGAGCTTTGACCATGAAAAATCAAGACTAAAGGTAATAAATAAATAGTTTGAGCAGTCTTGTTTCCAGCAGATGGGAGAGTGATTGCAAAAGTGCAGAGGAAAAAGATAACTATGTTCAGCTAGATGAATAGAGAAAATACCTTTAACACATTAAAACAAAATGGGAATGTGGTGTAAGCAAACCCTCAGAGTCACAAATTCTAGTAGAGACTCTAAGACGGTAGCTGCCTTTCTGCTATGCAAGTTATAAAGCCGTTGGTGTGTGCCAGCCTTCTGTAACCCAGAGCTGCCCTACTGGAGACTGCCTTGTAAGCCATCAGCACACAAACAAACACACTGCAGATGTCTTAAAAACAAATGAAGAAGTATCCAGAAGAGAAAACTAAAAACAAAAGCCTCCTCTATGACTCTACGTGCACCCTTCCTTGAGAGCATGCAATAAAAGAAAAAAATCTCCAATGGTAAAAGACAGCAAGAATGCAGGTGATTTAAAAACACCCACTGGAGCTGTAATAGTTCACACACCTTCTGGTTTTACATTCCTTCATTTCCTGCATGAGTCGCCACCCGGGATGAGAAATGAAGACCATAATCCTTCAGAAAACATCGGACTTCTGACCCAGGGCACTAAGTTGCAGCCTTTCTGGAACAAGGCATGGGGTGGGAGGGAGAGAAAGAGGAGAGGGGAAGAGAGGGAGGAAAAGGCAGAGGGAAACAAAAGGGGAGGAGAGAAGAAGGGAGGCAAGGGAGTCTGACCCAGAGTCCAGGCATGCGCTCTTTGTTCTGTGTGTTATGTTGTGTGAAGTGATCCCCATCACCTCCACTTTATAGACGAGGAAGCCCTTTCAAAGAAGTTAAGATCTGTCTATATTAAGTCTATTCACATCTTACAGCGCAATGGCTGGGACTGCTGTGTTCAGACAGTTTATCCACTCCCTACTAAAGCCCAGTCATTCTTTCAGATCCAGTCTTGCTGGGCCACAATGAGCAACTGAGAACATCTGAGTCAGTCATTGCAAGCCACTGTCCAACAAGCAGAGGAGCTGGGAGCGTCTCCTTCATCTGAAGAGGAATCCTGTTTCATTCTACATCCCTGTTCATCGTCTACAGAAAAGCCAGTAATCCAGAATATGTCAGGAGGGCACTGTGTTATACTCAGGACAAGGATGGTGCAAGGCCCTGCCTTTTCCCTGCCTTCAAAATCATTGTAGACCCAATCACTGTAACTTTGGAATAAGTGAGTCAAAGCCACATAAATGCCATGTAACAAAATGATCAAGTAAAAGGCTCTGCCACTGGTAAAATTAAGATTTATTAATTATGTGTTTTATATGTAGTGATCATAGGTATGCATGTATGCATATGCAAGCATGCACATAAATAAATCAAGTATTGTCACTTCCTAACCAACTAGGTTAGACCAGTTTATGTTGTTAGAGGGTATCAGAAAAATATTTGCACTTCATCCCCTTAATTTTAGTCTACCAATATGACTATTTCAGATTGTTTCCCAGATAATTCCTTCTTAAGAGTCTGTTGTTCCACTGGTTTAGTCACCTGCTCCCTGGTCAGTATTCAGTTCTCAAATCTCCCAAGGCAATCTCTCTTAAACTACAGCAGTGAAAAATTGCTTTCAAATACAGAGTAATCCATTTTAGAGACTACTTTCATCTGAACGCTGAGAATGCACAAGACTGCACCCATCAACTTGGGGAATATACAGCAGAGACACAGTATTTTGTCAGCTCTCTGGAAAACCAGGCTATGTTGCTTATTGTATTTATGTACATTCTCATTCTAACATTGTTCTATTCTGATTTTTGAAAGATATGTTAATTCCTTGTAGGTTCGGAAATGAGAAAATCCAAGCAGAGGTAACTAAGGCGTTATCTCAAAAACCATGCTCCTGTCAAATAGCACTATTCACGAGAAACTAATCTGCACAGGCACTCAAGACTGGGGGAGCCGGATGGATTTGTCAACATTTTCTGGATAAAGAAGTAATGACCCTTAACCTGTCTTCTAGGTATCAGTTAGGGTGTTCTGTAGATGAGAACGATGCTTGTTGAGACAGTGGCTTGCACTGACTTATTAACTAAAGGGAATCCCAGGGAACCTACGAGATCTCCCTGACAAGAGAAGAACCCTCTGGTCCATGCTCACAATCTTTGCCCTTCCAGTCTGCGGGGCCCAACTCTGGAACTTTCTAAATTCCACCTGGTCCTGTACAGGTGACATCTTGGGAGCCATGGGAAGATTCTGCACATTCTGGTCTTCCAAATGATCAAATTATTGTTTTTTGCTGGGCACTGGGTCCTATCTGGAATTTTGGGGTCACCTCAACAAGCACAGGCTGGGGTCCCGGGATCTAGCACCTAGTCCTAACTCCCTGGCTCACTCTGCCTCTCCAGTCGGCCTTGCCCCATGTGTGAAGATGACCGGCAACCAACTGAACTAGGATTAGGATTTTGAAAAGAAATTCTAGAGTTTTCTCAAACTACCAATTCACACAATCTACTCGGAATATCTGCTGCTGGCTCAAGAAATCCAGAATGTTCTCCAGGGGGGAAAATGTTAAATTTTATAAATCCAGGGACTATAAATCCAGGGACATAATGAAAACTTGCTCATATGAAATATTAAATGAACTTAAAATTTCTAAATCATAACTTTTTTCACAGACTATTTTAAAATCATAATTTTTTTTTATTGTCAACAAATTCTAAAAGCAAAGATTTTTCTACCTAATCCTCAGAGTTGGCTTTTTATAAGTTCTGGATCTAACCAATGTTATTTCTTGTGGAAATCATAATGAAAAGGCCCTTATGCGGTTGAACCATCTACACCACCTGAGCTGTGCCCTGCACCTCTCCCCTTAACTGGCAACAGATTTCTTTTGTCTAACTCATTTCGTTTATTACTCTGAAACCTGACTCACAGGCATTGTCCAACCAAAGTGCAGAAATTTGAAAAATATCACTGCTCTGTCCTTCTGGGTCAGTGTGGACAAAGATTGTTATGTTCCTATTCCTTCTATATGGAAATATCTCCCAGGTAGGAGCTGAGGGCTGAGGGAGTTTTCAGATGCTGACGTCGGCATGGGTGTGACAAGCATGTGTCCCAGTTGAAGATTCTAGGGGGTTACAATTAAATTTAAGGGGCTCAGATTTGTGAAAAATAGTCTTGCTTGCAAAAGTTTATTGTGGGCTTGTGTGTGTGTGTGTGTGTGTGTGTGTGTGTGTGTGTGTGTGCGCGTGCGCCTGTGGGTGTGTGCATGGAGCAGATGCTAGCCTAGGTCACTTGGTCAACATGAAGCTGAGTTTTACCACTAGGCTGGCAGCCAGTAAGTCCCACTGATGTTCCTTTGTGATCCCAGAGCAGAAGGCTACACAGCACACCTGGCTCTGACATCATACCCTTGCAAAGCAAAGTCACAGAGCAACTGCTCTTAACTGCTGAGCCATCACCCGGCCTGCAGCATGGTTTCCTTTGTAATGAACTGCATGGATTCCACCTCACAAAATGTCAGTGTCTCACCCCACTTCAGATGGCACTCAGTCTCATCCTTGAGTCACGGTTAAGGTTGTTGTGACTGAGCCACGAAGACAGATCTAGAACAAAACACGCAGCCAGCCTCATAGAGGACATCCACTGCTCATTGGTTTCCACACAATCATGCCCTGCTCCTTCCACCTCAGCTGACGTGTCTTCACTTTTTTATCACCAAAATGTTTACTTCTTCATTCTCTACTGATTTTTTTTCACCCTGCCTAATGTCCCTCAGCCCAAATAACGTACTCTCCTCTACTATCCACTCTGTGTTGTGCCACACTCACCTCCACCCCTCCCACCCCACCTACACACACACACACACACACACACACACACACACACACACACACACACCACACACACTGAATGGAAAGCCAAAGTTCTCTTCTCCTTCCACACAAAGTCACTAATATCAGGTGCCTCCTAAAAGACAGCAGTCAACTTTTCATTAGTGTGAATTAAAATAGCAAACAAGAATATTCAGAAAATATCTCAGCCAATTGGGTTTATCTATAGTCTTGGCTGTGTTGTGAATAGTGTTTTTAAATGTAAATACCTTGTAATCCCAGAATGTCTGCTTCCTGTAACAAAAGAGTAATCTGTTCCTTCATCCTTTCTTTGAACTACATCTTTAATCCCACCCAGGAATCTCTCTTGGATTCCAGGCACTCTTCAGGCAATACTTCTTGAGGGAGGGCATTTTACTCCTCCAAAACCTGGTGTCCTTGAAGCTGCCAGAAAATTGTGAAAAGGACCACGAGGGGGCGCCAGAGCCACATGACAATGCAGCCTCAATACTGCCTCCCAGAAAGGGGGTGTGCTTCGCCGCAAGCCACATGGGTTTGCGGTTTGTCTAGAATCTAGACCTTGTTAGGCTAAGCTAGCCCTGGAGGAGGTCTGGACTCATCTATTCCCCGTCTCACCACACCTGCTCCATTGGAAGCTGAGTCCCACCAGCATGAAACTAGAATTTTCGTTGTTCAAGCATAAACAAACAAACAAACAAACAAACAAACATAAATTGGATGACCACTATATATGGCTTGGCTCTGTTTTCTTGATTTGAAATCTAGCATTTCTCTGCTGGAAAAGGGTTGAGAATTCCTCTACCTATCATAATCTGCCTCATCCTTATCTTACACAATGCAGAGATACTGGCTTTGGGGGAAGAGGGAAGATGACCTGGCATCAGGTGGTTCCAAGACAGCTTGAGTATGCAGAACCCACCCTGTCCTGTCCTTCAGAGCTCATAGAAGTAAAATGCCTTGGCAGGCTCTCCAGGGAGGTATGATGCATTTATGAATAAATTAGCTTTATTCTCTTAGTCTAATCGAAGGGTAATTTTATTTGATAAAAAACAAAAATAGCTAAGATTTTCTGTTTGAGGGGGCATTCTTAATTTTAAATCCAAACAAATTTTATTATAAAATCTCAGTAGGTTTTGTGTGTGTGTGTGTGTGTGTGTGTGTGTGTGTGTGTGTGTGTGTTAACAATAATGAAAGAAGAGGCGATTATGAATTTGAAGAGTAAACATGGGAGGAGTTGGAGGCTAAATAAGGAGGAAAATGATGCAAATAAAGTACTCACGTACAAAATTTAAAAAAAAAGGTTTAAACTAAAAGAAAATGAAAAGGAACTTTCAATAATGGAGTAACACGTGGGCATCTTCTATGTCCCTTATAAGCTGTGGGTTGCGGTGCATCAGATGTGTCATGAAAATTGTCTCTTTCAGCACTGAATTGTTCCTAATGAAGTGCTAAAGCATCTGTGCTGTGAGGTGTTCCTCAGTGAGGTTGTGTGAAGTGTTCCCTGTGTGGCAGAAAAGAAGCCAACACACCCAGCCACCCTCCCCACCTCTCACACTCTCTCACACTGATGCTAATGGAAGGGAAAGAGAAACAGAAACAAACAAGTCAGAAGAGTGGGGGTGGGGCAGGGAGATGGAAGGAAGCAGGGAGGGGGGCAGCACTTGACAGGAAGGAACCCTGAATGCAGGAAAGGCGACCCAGACCAGAGCCGTGGCTTTGTCATGGATTGGACATGACTGCAGTGTGTCCCCTGCCGGCTCCTCTGTTGACCGTATTTCACCATTGTGAGGTATTAAGACCATGGAAACTTAGCCTAGCCTGTTAAAGGGAGTCCTTTTTGTTCTGTGTCAGGGTAGAGGCTTCATTGACACATGGCTTTGTCTTTACAAGAAGAGAGATGGAGGAGTGACCAGAGGGTCCCAGAGTGTGAATTCTCTCTCCCTCCCTCCCTCTCTCTCTCTCTCTCTCTCTCTCTCTCTCTCCCTCCCTCCCTCCCTCTCTCCCTCTCTCTCTCTCTCTCTCTCTCTCTCTCTCTCTCTCTCTCTCTCTCTCTCTTTTATCAGGACCCAGCTGGTAAGATGACCATCACCAGATACAGGCTCTCCACTTTGCACATGTAGCATTGTGAGCCCAAATTATATAGAGATAGAGATAGATAGATAGATAGATAGATAGATAGATAGATAGATAGACAGACAGACAGAGACATATTTTATGTATGTGTTATCTAACTCCTGTTTTGTTCATTATAGCCACAGGAATCAGAAAAATACAAAATCCAGAGCATTAGAGAAAAACACAGACATATAACACTGAAGAAGAAAATATTTCTGGACAAACAAAGAAAGGCCAGAAAAGAACACATAATTTTTTTTTATGTTTAATTCTTTTTTTTTTCATTTTTTCTTCTTTATTAATTTGTTCTTGTTACATCTCAATGGTTATCCCATCCCTTGTATCCTCCCATTCTTCCCTCCCTCCCATTTTCCCCTTATTCCCCTCCCCTATGACTGTTCCTGAGGGGGATTACCTCCCTCTGTATATGTTCATAGGGTATCAAGTCTCTTCTTGGTAACCTGCTGTCCTTCCTCTGAGTGCCACCAGGTCTCCCCCTCCAGGGGACATGGTCAAAGGGGAGGCACCAGAGTATGTGAGAAAGTCATATCCCACTCTCCACTCTACTGTGGAGAGTGTTCTGTCCATTGTCTATATCTGGGTAGGGGTTTAAGGTTTACCGCCTGTATTGTCCTTGGTAATGGAGGAAACAAATAAAATTCGAAAAAAGAACACATCTTTTTTAAGATATGAAGATGGTAATGGTGATTATATTCAGGGCTGGAGAGATGGATTGGTGGATAAAGTGTTTGCAGTGTGAGTGTGAGATTCTGAGTTCAAATCCTGAGAGCCCATGTAAAAGACAAGTAACATGAATGTCTGTAATAGCAGGGCTCTTACAGGGAGATGGGAAGCAGAGAGAGGGGACCCCAGACGTTTGTGCGGCAGCTATTTTGTCATACACAGGAACAAACAAGAAACCATGTGTCAAAGAAGTTGAAAGGTGAGAGCAAAAACCTGAGGCTTTCTTTGACCTCTATATTTGATCAGGAGCATGTCCACACTTGTTTTCACGCAGACACGGCAGTGTGTGTGTGTGTGTGTGTGTGTGTGTGTGTGTGTGTGTGTACACACAATATAATAGAATTCAAAGTGCTTATTTTTGTGCTGATGTGATAGAATACTATGACCAAAATCAACTTAGGGAATAACATTTCTTTTAGCTTACAGTCCCGAAAGGGATCCAGTTTGTCATAGCAGGAAATGAATGAAAGCAGGACAGACACCTGACACTCAGGAAACAGAAGCAGCAAATTTCACCTCTTGCACAGGAAGGAGAGAGAGAGCAGGAAGTAGGACCAAAATATAAATCTCAAAGCCTGCCCCCAATGACATGCTTCCTCCAGCAAGGCTCTACGTCATACATGGTCCATAGCCTTCCCAAACAGCACCACCCACTGGCAGTCAAAGGTATAACACATAAGCCTGTGGGGGCCATTCCTCATTTAAGCCGCCACTGATACATTGATTTATTCATTCATTTGTTTGCTCATTGCACTGTCAAGAAAGCAAAATTTTATATATATGCACTGTACACCAAATTCACATGAGCTAATTCATAGTTTTTCTTATGCCTCAACATGAAATGCGAAGATTCCTGATCAAACCCCAGGACTTGGTAGAAGGGAGAATATCATCTGAGAACTGCTAAGAATTGATTAATATTTGAGTGATTTCCATCTCAGACTGGAAATTGCACCTTCCATGTGAGCTGTCAACTAGGATTGATCATTTAAGGCTGGTTAATCATAACAAATGAAAATGCTCACACACCTATAATTAATTACTGCCGGAGTGAGATTCCTAAACACCCTAGCCCACTCAGCTCATAATTTCCTCCTCTAATTCATGACTGTATCTCCTACTGGCTCCTCTCAGAACCTGCCACATTTATGTTGCTTCGGTTTTCTTCTACTTTTAAAGCAGCGGGTTTTGTAAGCTGTCCACAAGGAAATGAAATTACAATCTCTAGGCCAGTGAAGGTAAATCTATTCTTCATGAGAACTGTTTCTGCAGATGAGTTTGAAAGTTGATTGTCTCCTCCCCACATTGCATTGTCCTGATCCCTCACTAGGCCCCACAAATCAGATTATTTTTATTGTCATTATTATTGTGCATATGTGTTGCATGAGACCAAAAATACTTAACAAGATTCTCTCTGGCCCCTCCATCCCTATTAAACTGCCTATTGCAATTTGTTTGATGTCTCGGCATCTTTTATAGTTTCATTCATTATTTTAAGCCCAGCAATAAACGCTTTACCACCCACATGGAAGAATAAGCATCCGTTGGACTGAATGGAATCGCCTGTGTAGCCTGATGTCCTCTTTTCAGCGCACACCTTCCTTTTCATTCCATTTGTCCTTTAGAACTCAAAATTTTTGGCAGCCTGAAAAGGAGGGGCTTCTATGAATATATTTTTAATTCTCTCTCCTGTTTTTTTTTGTGCTTTGTGTATCCGTAATATAATTATTTTTTTAACCAGAACTTCTAAGTCTATCCCTTGTGACTCATATTTGCTGAAGAGAGGCCTTCTTAAGATTCGCCTATCACCTTAGGAAATCTACTGGGAGAGACCACATTAAGAAAAACAAAAACCCCTGCATAAAACTAGTGTGTTACAAGCCTAGAAGAAAGCATGGTAAGAAAAAGACACTGGAAATGATGAGAAGGTGGGAAAAGAACATTTTTGCCTTCATGGGACTTGCTGACTAATGTGTGAACAGTGTGTAAGCTACAGCAGGTGTATACAAATGAGGGGAAATGAAGAGTCCAAACAAAGGGAAGTTGGGGCTGGTGGGCTCAAGGAGGAATTGAGAAAAGAAAGAGCCATTCAGAAACATTTAAAAGTAAAGGAAGGGCCTTCGGCACACAGAAGTACAGTGCAGAAACTTGCAGGATGGGAGAAGAATAAGGGAATGAAATGTCCAGAGCCGAAGGACCAAGATGACAGCATAGTGATGGGCAAGTTAGCAGGGTGTTCTCCAAGCCTTCACGTGCATTTTTCTATTCACAATCTCATCTTGCTCAAAATGCTATTCAAAAACCCTGGGAATATGAGTAGCTAAAATAGGTATCCAGATTAAATATTTACTGGAAAAAAAATTCATAAGAAATTTATCCTAAAACGATCTTTGTGCAAAAACTGACCACTTATTAAAGACAAAAGCATTTGTCCACACTGAAAAGATGTATGTAATTGTTTATGACTACATAAAGAATAAATGTTGGCTGATGATTTGATGCTGTAGGACACAGAGCATCTTCAGTATTTTTTCAAGGTGTATGGATAGTTTGGTCTTATAATTATCAATGTTGATGTTAAACATGAAAGACAATATGGCAGGAATATGTGTAAAGCCTTCTTGGAAATCCTGTCCAAATCAAAGCCAAAATTTATTTGCTAATTTTCTTATGCAACTCAAGTGAGCAAATCAAATAACATTTTTTAAATCCATCTAACATTCTAACACAATACAATACACAGATGTATGATTTGATACTTGGGTGATGGGAAAGGATGGTAGCAATATGGTAGCTCTGTTTTCTGTAACTAACTCATTATATTTCTTTAAGAACAACAACAACAACAACAAAACATTTGCAGACATTAAAATCACTAGAATGGGAAA
Organism: Acomys minous; assembly: GCF_964271855.1. NCBI lineage: Eukaryota > Metazoa > Chordata > Mammalia > Rodentia > Muridae > Acomys > Acomys minous. The sequence continues at coordinate 90,627,301 of NC_140489.1, read as the reverse complement.
CACTGATAGTCTTTGATTTGAACCAAGTTGCTTCATGGCTGAGACACTAGCCCTGAGTGGTATGAGAGCATGCTTTATGCAGTGCACATGCTGTGTGCAGTGACTTTACCCAGTGGAACACAGACGGACACTGCCACAACCCTCATTGATTTGGAATTCATTTGGGTTATGACACATTCAGAAATATTTTGCTGATGTCAAGTTTTTGTGACCTCCTCTGTCCGCCCCCTCCACACATTCAGTTATGTGACCCCATCTGAGGTCAGGACACAGTTTGAGAAACTATGACCTAGGAGGCAAGAATGAAGTGGGAGTAAAGAGTAAGGAACAGAAAATGTTACAGATGGCAAGGGGACAAATGTCCCTTGCAACATTATGTGACTATAGTCGTCCTCCCTGATGAACCTGTTCTGAGTTTTTTGTTCGTTTGGGTTTATTTGTTATTTGGACTTGACTTGGTTTTTTCCCCCCACTTGTTTTAACACTTCTGGCAAAGATGATAGCTTGGTGTTGGATGAGCAGCACCAAATCCTGCAGCAGTCAGCACAGCAAGAAGGGAGGGTGGGCTGTTGTGGGGAGGTCTGAAGAAGCATCATAGCTCTCCCTCTGCATTAAGAGGCAATTTCTCAGAGTTGTTCTCAGCGTTTGCATGATGAAAAGGTTTACCCTTGTATCTAACAACCAATTTTCTTACCGTCTAGTCATCTTAACCAGGCTTAGAAAGCTTCATTTCTGACCATTGTATAAAGGGCTTGCCTAGTGCCATAGTAACTGATGAATCCACAACTTAAACAACTCAATACATCTCTGCATTTATTCACAAAATAGGAATAAAATGAAATTTCTAATAATAGCTTGAAGGACCTAACCCTGACTTTTGTCTCCTTGGGAAGCAATAACTTTCAGTATATTTTTATTATACCAAGGAACTGGATTACATAGACAACACCAAACAGTTGACTGGCAAAAGTGTCCGTGTTAGTACATTCCCTGAGTGGGGAAAAATGCTGGCAGGAAGAGAAGTTGATTAGATGGCACATTTAGTTGGACAGACTTTTTAAAACATGTTCCATGTTTTTGTCAGAAATCAGGAGGATAGATTTTTTTAAAGCCAAATCAGACAGATAAGTGTGGTGGTTTTAAGTGTGGAAACATAACTTCATGGCAGTTCTACATATATTCAACAACAAAATAAGCCAGGCATGATGCTGGACTTACTGTGGTCAGGTGATTTCACTCACCAGAAGCAATGGCTCTCAAGACCTATAGCAGCCAGAGTCTCCTACCAGGAGACATGACTTTTACTCCCAGAGAAGTTTTGCTGTTATGTTAAAGTCTTGAGACTTCACTAGCCCTCCAAACATCAAAACTCCAGAAGCCAAAGGTAAAAAACAAAATCAAAACACTTTAAGTCAGCCCTAGGGTGTCAATGCACTCACTACCAAAAATCCTACTTGCTCAAAGATCAAGTTTTCTTTATCATCTGCCTATAACTCACAATAGACTGTCTGAGGGCAATGGGGACCTTCCCATAATTTTGTAGTACAATGAAATACAAATCCTGGTGATCAGTGCAAGAAAATAAGAGCAAGATGAACGAGTATCTACCCATGATCAATAGATAACAGGTGGTCCAAATCTCTCAGATAACATGAAGCAGAATAAAAAACAAAACAAAAGCAAAAAACCTGTTTCTCAGCTCAGGTAGAACTGATGGCAACATTTCCCCAAGCAAAGATGATGATTTTTGTTTATTCCCTGGAAGAATTTTCTGCTGGTCTTGTCACTGGTCTTTGCTTTTTTTTTTAAACAGATTATAGCAATGCACCATTTATTCATTCAAAAGATAGCAGAACCCAAAATTATATTTGGGAAGTAGCAAAACAACAAACCCAGTAGGTAATACCAGGACTCAGCCACCCCTGTCTATGCCTGTCTGTCAACAGCACACCAGATTGGTTCAGCAAATGATCAGTTAATTCTGCTGATTCACTCAGGAACTATTATAACATTTCCCAGATGCAGAAATCCACCTATTAGGACAAATTCATGGACAGTAGCCATTGTTCCACCTATTACGCCCTTTGAACTCCTAAACAAATTATGTGCAAATGTTCCTAAACATCGCCTCCGAAAGTCCTTCCAGTAATGACCATGACTCATGATCTGAATTTCCAAGCAGCTATTGAATAACATGAGCAGAATGTTTTGTGCATGGCCTTGACCTGACCATTTCCACTTTTAAAGATGTTTTGGCTTGAGCATGAATTCCAGAGCTGAGGTGGGGGAGAAGTCAGGATTGTACTTGCTTCCTCTTTCTACACACTCCCCTTGTGGTCATTTTCCTAGTTCCACTACTAAAATAAAGTTCCTAAAGCACTAATCCAATTGTTTCATTCCTCTGCTAAAAGTCTTCAGTAACCAACTCATAGCTACCACCAAAGAGCCATACACCATTATCTTCACAAAGTCTTCTTGCATAATTACCCTCAGAGATGCAGCATATTCAGCACAGGCCATATACTCAATCACACATTTTTATTTGCCCCAATGTTCCATAGAATGATCCTGAAGTGCCATTCTTCTCCTGAAGATCTAATATGTCAAGGGTATCCCTTCTAAGATAGTATTCACTGACAACTCTAAACATGGGTGAGCATCCTGCCTCAGTCAGTTCACCATTGTCTTTTGATTAGAATCTCTTGCTAGTAAATATATATATTTGTTTACATGACCATATCTTTTTCACTAGTAATTGAGAGCATCTCCCTGCCTTGTTCATAGACCACTGTGTTGTTTGTGGTTGTAATAAGTGACTTTTCGGGTTCTTCTTCCCCAATATTGTATGTTTATTTCAGAACTGTATAGCTAAGTGGTTCTCAACCTGTGGGTCATGACCCCTTTGGCAACCCTGTATCTCCAAAAAAATTTACATTACAATTTATAGCAGTAATGAAATTAAAGTTATGAAGTAGCAATGAAAATAATTTTATGGTTGGGGTTTCACTACAACATGAGGAACTGTATTAATGGGTCACAGAATTAGGAAGATTGAGAACCACTGGTGTAGCCAATCAAAGGGAACAGACAATCTTGCCATATGTGCAAGAGCTATTCATCAGATCAAGCAATTTCAGAGACTCTTTCTTCACTAGAATGTCTAAAGCCTGGGGGAGCTGACTCTGAAGAGTCACTGAATTGCTTTCAGTAATTTTAAGGGAAGATGAGTGATAGAGTAAAACAAGTCTTTGATTACATAGATGTTCCCCTGTGGACTCTCACTTTGTAAATAACCTGTTTAATATGGTTAACACACAGTATATATGATGGGAATATTAAAAATGTGTTCACGAATAGTTTACTTACATTTGAATATCAATATGATGGCAACAGTCTTTGTTAATATGAACATTCACTGAGCACTTGTACAATGTGTGAAGATTCGCAAAGATGGTAGTCATCTTCATGGCCTTCAGGAATTCCAGATACATGTAGAGATGTGGCAGCTAGCATGAAGCAAGTTCAAGTAATTGGTCACTTACCAAAACCTTGTTGGCTAGGCTCTACTGAAGGCCCTTGGACCACTGCCACAGCCATTGCACAGGTCCTTATGCTGCTGATTGGCACATTAGAGGAGGCTGCCCTAATTTTCTAAATCTTTCTCTAAGACTGTTAATCTAAAGATGAAAGCACGACATAAGAGCATAAGTCACTGGCTTCAACCTTGTCACATGAAAGGGACCAGGAAATGAGCTTCCCTAACTGAAAGGAATCACTGACCAAAGAAGTTTCTCGTGAAAACCAGTTAAGGGCCTGCTTCCAGAGAATATCAGGATCCACCAACACACACACACACACACACACACACACACACACACACACACACACACACACACACACATTTCCACACCAATATACATGCACTCATATACATGTATGCATGCATCACACATACACACATGCACAGATACACACCTGCACGTGCAAGGCTGAGTATGTCAAACTGCTCCTCTCTGCTGGCACATATTGCTCAGTGAAAAGACCTCACCATTTCCCTGGAATATGAGCCAATTTGATTACCTCCTTTTTCCATACTTGGAAGCTGCTCGGCCATGATCTCTTTAACTCGCACAAAGCCAGGGAAAATGAGACAGCAAAGACAAAGTTAGTGCTTGAGACTATTTTATCTCAGGACTTATGTCTTTATTAAGAGGAAACAAGTCTCTCCTACTGACAACTGCCATCATGCTGATGAGCACAGAGCTCTGGACGGCTCCTACTCTGGCCCCATCTGAAAAAAAGAATTCACCACAACAGCATCACAGTTCACTCTAGCTTTGCTTTCCTCTCCATGCCCAGTGCTCTTGCTTTGTGTTAAATGTGCTTAAGGATCCTCAGGTTTTATTAATTGGTCTTCAGTTCTCTCAGAGCTACTTTGGATTGGAGACTGATGGGATGAGTACTTTATTTTTTCTTTAATTAGAAAAAAAGTTAGTTGTTCTTGAAACCAGCTTTGAACACCTTCCAGCCTCTCTAAGAACTTCTCCCATGACCAAGCTCAGGTCAGATCTCTCAGCTCCAGCTCACTTATCCACAGTATGTTCACTTCTAAGAGGAGAGTCTTGACAAGTGCCTGGAAAAATAAGGGTTTGGGTCAGGTTAGTGAATTTACTGAATTTTTTATAGTAATTTTGATTATTTATCTTTTGGCAAATATGACAAAGTTGACCCTTCATCTCCAAACACATTTCTGCTATTTCTGATGTCGTTTCTAGACAACATCCCTGCTTTCCCCAGCAGCTGCCAATACGTAGGAGCAGTAAGCCTTCTCGGCTGTAGTTAATAGCACAATCCAGAGGCAGACCTAAGGATCAGCATGGGCTTCCAGGGTATCTTCTCCAGTAGCATCAACATGACAACTTGAGCATAAAACAAAGATGAAAAAAAGAAATAATAAATATAAAGAAAGGTGTGGAACTGTGATTAGAGGGATGCAGAGCTGCCTAAAGTAGAGCAAATGTCAACAAGTTTCTTGGAGGCATGAATGTTCAAGGGCTTACAGTGGGGTGCCATATACACCCTCAGCTGCTGAAGCTTTAAGTAACATAAACAAATATGAATGTGACTATGGAATCTGATCAACCTGCCAAGAGAGCTTACCCCAAAGTACAGTTCACTCAGCTGTGATCAGAGAGGACAGACAGAAAGGAAATGATGGGAAAAGCCACCAGCCAAGATGAACTTAGTTTTCATAAGCTCTCTTCTACTGCAAAGATAGGCGGGCTCTCTTCAGTAACTATCATGGATGCTGAGTCCAAGGAAAGTTTCTTTTATATTTTCCAAAGAGATTATGTAATGCTTTGATGGCTACTCTTTCCCTCCTTTGTACTGGTATGCCGGTGCATGCATGAGTGTGTGTCTGTGTCTGTAGACAGATGGGTGTGTGTATGTGTTGAGATCAGGTTTGGTTTTTCACACAATATAAATCTAGAATACAAAGACTTGTCCAGATCTGACTGGTCATTCCAAATTTCTGGCATGCCCCAGTGAAGGAGTTTTTGCTTGGTTCTGAAATGACTTCATGTTCCAGGGTGGGTTGGTGTAGAGTGGGGAGTGAGGCTTTTCTGAGGAGAAAGAAAGGAGGCAAAAGTGGAAGAGGGTAGGAAAGCAGGATAGGGTGGAGAGGTGGGAGGGGTTGGGAGTGGGATATAAAGTGAAAAAAAAATAAAAGCATCAATATAATAATTAAAAAAAGAAATGGGGAATATAGGGATAGCATATAGAAAGTACATAGAAATAATAGGAGAAAGGATAGGTTATTGAATCTTCAAGTATAAAACTATTGTCATCCTCAAGTACTTTTTAATTCAATGGTATAAAATTCTGTATATTGATGCAGAAATGATTTCACTTTTGATCCATAGATATAGAATTTTATATATTCAAATTTAAGGTTTTTTGAGATTATATATATTCTAGTATGAGGTATTAGACCTATATAACTCATTTACAAATGTAAGGTTTTTTTCAAGTCCTATTAAAAGCTGTTAATACAAACTATTTAGGATAATTATCTTATACAAGTTAATGGTTAATCAGTCAGACTCATGGTCATGTCAGATACTAGTCTAGTTTATCACAGAAATGTACATCCTAGGTTTAACAGACAGTAAATATCTAGAAACAAGCTACGTTTGCCTACAAAAATAGATAGATAGATATGAGTATATACTATGTAAATATAAATGTAAATAGATAAATGGTCCTCAAACGTTTTCAGATACCTACAGAGTATGGCATTTAAAGATAGTTTTTATTAATATAAGGCCTTTTTTACTTGAGACATGTCAACTCCTGGCAACACCCTCAGTCTACCTCAATTAAGATTATGAACATCATTAAATCTCCTTTTGATGATATCTTCATTAATGGCAAGCTAACCACTGGGTTAAAATGCCTCAGTTCTCTCTACAAACAATATGGTTTCCAAAATGGACAAGCCTTGTACACAGGCCGAGTTCATTGCCAAGTTCTTCCATGACAGGGTAAGCAAGTCCTTCATATATCTTGCTTATTAGTTATGTCTTCCAGATGTAGTGGGACAGAAGGCTGAAGATGATGCTCCAACGTTATAGAGAGAGAACGGGTGACTAATCAGGCAGCAAACTGTCTGTGTCATCACTTAGCTTCGGAAGCTGCTTGCCTGCTCTTCCTATTTAAGTAATAATTTCATTCCTTCTCCAGTCTCTAATGGGGTTGAAGACTAGAAAGATACAGTTTCAGTTAGTTAAAATTGTTTAGGATTTAAGAAAATGTTTTAAGGTCTAGAAATATGTTTTTAAGTTGATAGATACAAGATATGATAGACAATGATTTAGGTACAAAACTCTAGACTCATCTAGAGAAGGTAGATAGTATTTTCATGAAGGTTGCCAGATACAAATGAGATAAATATTTTGAATGTTACTTTTACTTATGACTCTCCTGATTGGTTCATTACTGTTGTTACTCTATGTAGTTTATTATAAATAAAGTCCATATGCAAAAAAGTAAAAAAGCATAAGCATTCATATATACATAAAGTTTTCATTTGCCCAACAAAAAAGAAATTTTGAAAATTTTAATATAACTGTATTTCTTAAAATTATATCAAGTTCTTAATGAATCCTCTCTGCACGAAACTCTTCATTCTGAACTGGTACTTTTTTTTTTTTTATAAAGAATTATACAAACACAACACACTATCACCAGATGGTCAAGGTGGTACACACCTGTAATCCCAGCATTTGGGAGGGAGAGGCAGGAGGATTTCTATTAGTTTGGGGCCAGCTTGGTCTGCAAAGTGAGTCTAGGACAGCCAAGGCTATACCGAGAAATCCTGTCTTGAAAAACCAAAAAAACCAAAAACCAACCAACCAACCAACCAACCAAACAAACAAACAAACAAAAAAAACCACCAGTTTCACCTACTGGATTCATAAACAACCTGACTTGTTGTACTTTCCAGTACTAATATTTGTCCAGAAATTTGTAACTAGGAAGCCAATTTTAATAATTTCCCTAAATTAAATTTTCCTCAGACAATACCAAAATTTATCTTTTAGATTTTACTTAGTGGCTAGCCAGTACTGTACCTGGATATATTGAGTATAGGATCTAATTAATTTTTTCATATAAACACAAATTTTATTTTTTGAACTTTCAATATGTGTTGAATTTTTCAGGAGTCATTGTTTTTTTTCAGAAAACATATTTAAGTTTCCTTGGCTACTTCCTCATCTGAATACTATGTGTGGATGCCATATTGCTGACTTAGTAACTTACGTATTGACTTAATTAGTAACTTACATTACTACTTTTATACATATGCATCAACTTGACTTTTAAACCGTGTAGCACAAATTTGGCAGATTTGAAAGCCTCTTTGCTAACCCATGTGTACATACATGTATTCATGTACACATGCAGAGGAGCAACATGTGAGGAATGTAATTTGAAAGATTATTATGTGATTTCCTGCTGGATCTTGGTTTTGTATTATGTTTCCTTAGGATGTAGCATCTTCAGTGAAGCTTTCTTGCATGGACCCAGTCTCAAAAACAAAAGGTCGAAGTGATTGAGGAAGATGCTGACATCAATCTCCGGCCTCCATTTATATACCCACGAAGGTGCATATGTACCGACACATGGGTGTGTAAGTGAACGCACAGACACACCATGCAAACACACAGAAAAACATAACTGAGATGTTGTTTAGGAAATGTGGATTGTGTTTTTGTGTATTGGCTTATATAAGTTATTTAGGAATATATATGTATGTTCATATATTAATACAAGAACAATTCATGAGAAAAAAAAAGAGACCAAGAGTTTGAAAGAGCAAGGAGAGTTATGTTGGAGAGCTTAGAGGGAGGAAAGAGAAGGGGAAAACTGTGTGTTTGTGTGTGTGTGTGTGTGTTTCAAGACAGGGTTTCTCTGTGTAGCCTTGGCAGTCCCGGACTTGCTTTGTAGGCCAGGCTGGCCTCAAATTCACAGAGAGTCTGCCTGCCTCTGCCTCCTGAGTGCTGAGATTACAGGCATGCACCACAGTGGCTGGCTGATGTAATTATATTATCACTTGAAAAATAGAAGAAATAATATTTAAATGAACAAAAGATTATCTTTTCTAGGACTCTGCAAACCAGCCCCCTGCATCAGGCCCTGTAAGTGCTCTGCACATTCTATATAAAAGAATTGAGGTTGGGCAGGATGAAATCACTATTTCACACAAAGTCATAGTTAGCCCACAACTCAGAACTAGCAACCTTATAGCCAACCTTCTCCCTCACCCCTGCTAACTACGCGCCCTCTTTTCTTTCTGAGAGACAATTTCCTTCAAGGCGTCACATGCTAGTTGTCATCAGCTCACATTGTCAGAACCTGGCTTGCATTGACTGTTAATGGTGCTCATGGCTCATTCCGAGGGGCTAGATATTCTTGAGGTGGGGTGTCTTGTGGTTCCTGCCTATTTTCCTCTACCACACATTCCCTCATCTTACTTCTTTAGGCCAATGAAACACTAGGCCCCTTGGAACTTTCTACAAATGAGTATTGCATCCATGTGTGCAGTGCAAGCCCTGCTTTTCTAATATGCATATGCATTGGCAACCTCTCCGTTTCCCTTCAGGAAGTGAGAAACAGATGTTTCAGTTAAATTAATCACTGTGCTTCTGTATTTGTGCTAGATTCAAAGAACTCCTAGCCAATGGTTTGGAGATAAGAAAGCACAAAAAGGGGTGCCTAATGAAGTGGATTGATGACCTTTGATCAGGAATCATTCTGTTATGGAAGGCACTATTTACTTAACTTGAAGCATATATAATATGATATATGTGGACCAAGAACTGAAATTGCACATTGCCTGATGACAGAAGCAGATTCGGCACGCTCTGTTTCACCAGGACTGCTACACATTAAATCTTCTCTTCGTGTCTCCCACAAGGACTGTAACTTGGAACCTGTTATGGTTTGGAACTCAGATACCCCCCCCCCCCCCCCGCCTCCACAGGCTCATGGTTTTGTGTGTTTGTTCCTCAGTGAGTGGAATCATCCTGAGAGGTTGTGGACCCTTAAGCAATGGGTACTCGCAGGCAGAAATAAGTCACTGGGAACGGGCAACAGGCCAGCTCCTGCTTTCTGCTCTGCGTGTGAACAAGATCTCCCACACGCGGCGGACACCGTGAACTGAACATCTCCCTCAAGCCTTCCCACCGTCATGGACTGAATCCACTGAAGTACTGAGCAACCATAAAATCTCCATGGTCAGTTGTTCCTGTCAGAGGCTGTGGCTAACTTGATGTGGATGTAATCGGTACAGAGCCTTAAGGCCAGTACAGCAGTAAGACTAGCCGGGATCTTCACGTGGCGATGTATTCACTAAGAAGGATGTCCCCATGAAGGGAGGTATTCCTCTTAGAAGATGAAACCAGGAAGCAGTTAGTCTGCACACCAGGAGGACGGAATGCAACCAGATCCCAACAACATTAGCACTGGCCTTGGATTTCTAGTGTCCAGACCAGTGGTTCTCAACCTGTGGGTCACAGTGCCTTTGGGGGTTGAACAGCTCCTTCCACATAAATATCTGCATATCAGATATTTATACTATGATTTATAATAGTAGCAAAATTACAATTATGAAGTATTAACAAAAATAATTTTATGGTTGGGACCAGCACAGCATGAGGAACTAAATTAAAGGGTCACAGCATTAGGAAGGTTGAGAACCACTGCCCCTGACCATAAGAAAAACATTTTCTTGTTAAAGCCATTCATCCTATGTCATTCCTTTAGAACAATCCAACTTAGTACCAGAACATGGTGACACTTCACCTTATATTGCTTGCTAAGTAATTACATGTAGCTGGTGTCTACACAGGGAGATAACAATCTTCTAAGAAAGCCATGGCTTGATTTATGCTCTATAACTGACAGAAATATCTGTGAATCATGTTTACACTTTTCTCCTTTTCTGTGGACATTCATTATTAACTGTATCCAAAACTCTCAGCAAATTAACCTAAGCGAACATCAGGGAACTGCATGCTGGGAGCTCATGTATCATGGCAAACAAGTACACAGACTTAACTAGTTTCATAAGATTCTTCACTGTGGACACCGTGACTGTTGCGCACAGAGCTTCCTGTGTTCTCCTACCTTCATCCAGCGATAGCTTTGCAAACAGATAGAGGATGGAGGGCAGCTAGTAAAACTCTACCCAGCATTCTGGTTGATGTAGGTGCTGGAAGATACGTGTTCCGGGCTTTTGTCTACTTCTTTTTACTAACCTTTTGTAGCACAATTTGATAGTGGATGGAAGAGCTAGGAGGCTGGTAGGGGGAAAACAGTGAGATGTGATTGATCTGATGCTTGTTATGAATATGATTCACTCTTCTATGTGTGAGAAGGAGATCTGCGAAAAAATAAGCATTATTACCCGAACCCAAATGAGGAAAACAACCCACCCACTCTCCCCTGGGGCCTCCTCTCAGCCTTTCTGCTTATTAGGTTTGTTCTTTAATTTATTTTTAAACCAGTTTGCCTGCAGCATGGCTTCCTCACATGAAGACTGAGGAGCAGCAAGGAAACTGGCGTCCATTTTTCACCTGGCTCTTTATTGGCCACTCTCTTCCCACTCATCCCTGACACTTTGCTCCTGTTCTCTTGGCTCTGGCTTCTTATTTGATCTAAAATGAACTAATTGGATTAGCTTGGCTCACTGTGCTGTGAGCTTTCCTCTTGTTGTTGGTTTCAGTGATTCAAATGTACATGGATGCTCTCTGCCTTGGGTGCGTAGGGGAGAACTTTCATTTGCTCACTAGAATACAGCCTTCTAGTTGGCATTTCTATTTTTATCATATATGACGGTGCTCATTTTTTTTTTATAACTACTAGCAGAGACTTAGCCTTGGTCAGGAAGAGGTAGAATGAACATAACAGGGTGATGTGGACAGGAAGTGGGCGGGGACTAATTGGGCCCATAGAAGGTAGCCAGAAACTGGGCCTGGGAAACGAGGTTTTGTGAAGCTGGTGAAATCTGAGTTGTGAGTCAGATGGATGGTTGGGAAGCATGGTTCTTTAAATCGAGGGGAATGAGGTATAACAATACTTAAAAAGCATGCCGGCTCTGGTTATATGTAGCCCCTGCCATGGTGGATGAGAAAAAAAATGTGTAACAAACCAAATGAGTAGAGATGAGGAAACTGAGGAGTAGATTCAAGAGCAAAGTAAGCCGGTGACTTATCCTGGAGCCTGGTGGATCTTATCTCAGGTACGCGTCCCTATAAATGCCCACAGCCACCTAAAATAGCCTCCGTTCTGCCAATATAGAAGTATATAATTACTGAGGGGTGGATGATAATATCAACTATGAGGAGCTTTTCGAAGCCGTTCAAATATTTTGAAGCCATTTTCATTGGCAACAATGTACCATTTATACATTCTTACATGAGGAGGAAGCCAGCAAGGCAGGGCTTTGGAAATTCTTCACACGCAATTAAATCATTTGCTTTTGTGTCATTAGTGGGAATAAATGCAATTTTTGTTTTAATGGTGTGCAGAGAAGAACTCTGTGATAAGCTAGAAAAATTTAAAGGCTTTTGGCTGCACATGCAGGCTCATTAAATTTTGGCAAGTTGGGTGTTTATTTCAAAAATTGGTAATCTGAGAAATCTTGAAGAAGGTATTATTTGAAAACAAAGTATTCTGTTTGCAAATGCTTGCTGACTAGGCTGACTGGCAGCATGGCATTTCGTGAAGTGGCATGTGGCCAGTGCATTGGGTCTGTGGGCAGTAGCCAGGGATTAAACACTGACTGGCTGGCACATTGGCGTCATCAGTGTCCAGCATTTACATATTTATAGTTTCTACATGAACTTTAAAAAATGTTCGTATTTTCATGGAAGGCGAAACTACAAAATCTGGAAGTCCTATTAGAAACTTATGCAGGGGTTAAATAGGATTTGAACTCTGAACTTCTCTTACGTCCACTCTACATCAATGATGCAAACTCTCCACAAATGGGAGAAATGTGAATGAACATCAGGAATAAATACAATTTTCACTGTGAAACAAACACTGTATTTCTATGAAGAATGGATAAAGCAAAACATACAACAAAATGATTGTTATGCAAGATTCCATCCAGACAAAAACAATGGCTATTTTTTTTTAATGACAGCTAATAGAGATTGAGAATGTGACAACCAATGGATTCCTAAGACACTGTAAAGTCTTCAGTGCAACTTGCTATAAGTAAATGAATGTGGAGTCTAATGGTTTAATGGCCTCATTGAAGTTAATTTGTTGGTTAGTAAATAGGCAAATTGTAGTAAGAAAAAATACCCAAAATAACCCAAGTACATGTAACCTCTTCCTATATAGTCTGGCAAGACCACCCTGCCAGGGGGAAGTGACCTAAGTTCGGTGGCCAGAGTGCATGTCTGAAGTAGTCCTTACTCTTTAAGATGCATAGATAGGCAAGATGTTTTCTTCAAGGCTGTCAAATACAAATAGCGAAAACACTAAGAATGTAACATTTATATAATTCCTGATTGTATCATGGTTCTTCTTGCTATAGGTAGTTCATTGTATATATGTGTAATAATATAAATGTATATATATAAAAAAAGTTTAGTAAAAAAACTCAAGAAATAAAAATAAAAAAATAACCTAATTATACCCATCCATTGCTGGTGGGACTGCAAACTTTTACAACCACTTTGGATATCAATCTGGCAGTTTTCAGGAAATTGGCAATAGTTCTACCTCAAGACCCAGCTATACCACTCCTGGGCATAGACCCAAAATATGGCTCACCAAACCACAAGGACATTAATGTTCAATCATGTTCATAGTAGCTTTCTTCATAATAGCCAAAAACTGGAAACAACCCAGACGCCTTTCAACAGAAGAGCAGATAAAGACTCTATGGTACATTTCCACAATGGAATACTACTCAGCTATTTAAAGCAAGATGGCATGCAATTTGCAGGCAAATGGATAGAACTAAAAAATATCATCCTGAGTGAGGTAACCCAGACCCAGAAAGATACACATGGTATGTTCTCACTTATAAGTAGATTTTAGCCGTAGAGTACAGGATAACCATGCTACGATCCACAGACCCAAAGACACTAAGTAACAAGGAGGGCTCAATGGAGGATACTTGAATCCCACTCAGAAGGGGAAATAAAATAAATATCTGAAGTGGAAGGAGAGAGGGAACGGGACAGGAACCTAGCATAACTGTCATCTGAGAGGCTTCATCCAGCAGATAATGGAAACAGATGCAGAGACCCACAGCCAAACATCAGGCAGAGCTCAGAGAGTCTTGTAGAAGAGTGAAGGGATGGATTGAGGGAGCTGGAGATGTCAAGGACACCACAAGAAGACCTACATAGCTAACTAACCTGGCTTCATGGGGACTTATAGAGACTGGACCACCAACCAAAGAATATGCACGACAGGTCCTTGGCCCCTATGCATATGAACCTGATGGGCTACTTTGTCCTCAAGTGAGTCCCCTAACAATTGGAACAGGGGCTATCTCTGACTTGGACACTGTTATCTCCCTCTGGATCCTATTTCCCTAGCAGTGCAGCCTTGTCTTGCCTCAGTGAAAGAGAAGGCCTGATGAAACTTGATGTGCCAGGGTGGGTTGGTACCCTGGGGGAGGGGGGAGGGTATGGGAAAAGAGGGTGGGAGGGAGGGACTGGAAGAGAGGAGGGAGTGGGGTTGCAATTGAGATGTAAAATGAATAAATAAATAAATTGATTGATTTTAAAAAAAGAACTTATACATATGGTTTTCCTTAATGGGTCTTATTTAAATTTTTCCATCAACTGCATAAAATTACTGTTGGATTTTATCTTACCTTAGAGATAAAGGGGAAAAACAAACTCAGACTGTTAAAGGACTCATACAAGTAGTAAGGACAGATTGGATTCTTGTATGGGTCTGATAATGATAGCTGCTGTAACAAAAGTCCCCCAAATGTCAGTCAATTATCAGGACAAACAATAATTTCCCTGCTTGGTCCTGTATGGATGTCGTAGGATTTAGAGTTTTCTGGATTATATCTCATCCACCTAAGTCTGGCCATCCCTGTTTCTACATTACGAAGGAGGAAAAGGTGTACCATCCTTTCAGTGTGACAAGGCTGTGAACTGTCACATGATCTTAACCACGAAATAACCACTTCCCCAAAACCACAGTGTACTATAGAAGAAAAACCCAGCATTTTAATTTCGTAGTTGTGTCTGTTAAGAGTTTCTGCATGATGTCCAGTTTACGTTACTTATAATCAGCCCAATCAGATGCAAGTGCTTCATTTGTAATGTAAACAGCTGACTATTCCTTCTACTACCAGGGAAATGACTGTATCTCACCTATCTGCACAAAAGTTTTTAACATAACATAGTTGCTTTTAAGTTTTACATACTATATGGTATAAATTTAAAAGAAGCACTAGATATTCCAAGACGTACATACCGAGAAACAACTACTACATCAAAGACACAATGTCTCACATATTTATTCATTTGTGTAGCATTGCTGTGCATGAAACGACTACAGGCGCAAACCAACTTTTGCATTTGGTGTTACACATCCAAATTCCATTAGCACAGATGCCTTTGGGCACACATGACTTTTCAATACAGTAAACAAGTCTTAATAAAGTTCTGAACAAAAGAATTTATAATCTTCCCTAAATATAAACCAGAAATGTAGTCGTATACTGCACATTAAACTCATGGAAACATTATTTTGTTTTGCACATATCTGCCAAAATAACTATGAGTAGTACTTGTTAGTTTCTGAGCCTCCATGGATATCTGGCTCAGTGGGGTTGGGTGGTTAGCAGGTTTCTAAGGACTAGTGGTTGCTGGAAACTGTTGTCCACATCAGAGGCCATCTGGAGGCTCAGCCTGATCTCAGCTCATTAAGTTCATGTCACTGTGACAACACATGTGCCCTCCAAAATTGATAAACTGCCCTTCTTCCACTCCTCGCTTCTTCTCCCCCTCTATCTTCTGCTCCTGAGTCCTTCCTAACTTGTTGACACCAGAGGCTATAGGATCACTGTGTGTATGTTCTGACCTATTCTTATAATCTTCCATTGCTGCAATGAACTCAGCTCTTTCTGTTAATGATTCATGTAAGCAAGGGACTCCTATGTGGTATTCTGCTGCTACATGACGCAATGGCATCTAATACCATAGCTGAGAGTACAAGGACACATGTGGAGTGTGGAATGGGGGATGTTATAGTGTCTATAGGATGGGGAGTGTGTGTGGAGCATATTGTATGCAGAGTGTGTAGTGTGTATGGTGTATGTGTTATGTGGTATGAGCTATGTTTGTGCGTGGTGTGAGCTGTGTGTGTGAGAGCCGTGGACTGTAGACATATGTGGAGAATTGACTATGGGTATTTGTGTGTGTGTTTGTGTATCTGTGTGTCTGTGTGCATGTGGTGGGCTGTGCCTATGAGGTGTGGGGTGTGTATGGGGTATGTATATGTATGTGCATGTGTGGTGTATATGGTGTGCATGTGTTAACCTTATTCATATATGTGTATCTTCATTTCTCTATGTCTATGCACCTCCAAACACACATTTT
The DNA here is from genome assembly GCF_964271855.1 of Acomys minous. NCBI lineage: Eukaryota > Metazoa > Chordata > Mammalia > Rodentia > Muridae > Acomys > Acomys minous. The sequence continues at coordinate 90,611,147 of NC_140489.1, read as the reverse complement.
TATTGAGGTTGGCCACACTAGTGTACTTCAATGGGGTCATCTTCACGTTCTTCTCTAGTTCACCTATAAGCTGTCACTCAAACAGTGAGAAGTTGGTTCCTCTTACCCAGCCCTTTGCTTAGCTAACATGACAGCTAAACTGCAAAGCTTCTGCCCAATTCCTTTTGTTTAGCTCTCACAAACTCTGCTCATTTCCACAACTTTCCCACCCTCACCTACTTTCAAACTATGGTTCTATTACCCACTGTGGTCTGTTCCTGGATTATTCATCCTTTTAATTATATATTGCCACACATTGAGCTTAGTGAGGGAATCTTTAGTAGTTTGACAAATACACGATGTCCTTTTTCTATTACTATCATATTTTACCAAATACATTCTATATATATTCTCCTGTGCCTTCCCAGCCAACAACTGGTATGTTTATTGCCCCTATATTTCTAGAATTTTATAGAAATAGAAGTCCCTTTCCATGCAGTCTCTTCAGGCTAGTCTTTGGATTTATCAACATGCATGTAAGATTCCCATAGGTCTTCATGGAACAGAGTAATGTATACCTTTATATGACCTGATACTGTGCTGCATGAATGAATCATTACTTGTATGGCCATTTTTTTTTCATGAGGGACAACTTTGTTGCTTCCAGATTTTATCATGAGTAAAGATGATATAAACACTCATGTGTGAACTCTTTCCCAACATAAACTTTCCAGTTACCCAAGACTAAAGTTTCTTCAGTATATGGTCAAACAATGTCTTTAACTTTACCACGTATAGGATGAAGAGTGACATTTTGCATTCTCATTGGCAATGAATGAGTTGTAAAATCAAATCAGTATTTTTTCCTAGACATTAGTATACTTGGCTGAAGAAATTCATTAAATCTCACAACAGTCTTGAACATTTCAAGAGGTTTCACATTCTTGGGCTCCCGCTGCTAAAAACCAGGAGAATCTTCATTCCCCATTATAATGGGTTACCCACCAATACAGTTATAAATCCCCACGCACATGGGAAGTGTATAAGTCCATGTTAAAAAATACTGATCTATAGGGCTGAGATTGCAGCTCCATTGTTAGAGTGATTGCCTAGAATGTACAAGACACTGGGCTCAGTCCCTAGAACCTTATAAATTGGGAAATGGTGGTGCATGTGTGAGATCTCAGCATTTCAGAGGTAGAGGCAAGAGTCAAAGGTTCAAGCTCATCCTTAGCTACTTAAGGAGTTAGAGATTAGCCTAGCCTGTCTCTAATTAATTCATGGGTTAAGTAATTACCCAACGAAAATAAAAATACAAAACAGTCTCACGAATGCATTAAGAAGTATGGAAAACAGGTTGAAGTTTCTAAAGCAATGTTCCAAATGCTAATCTAGAATGTAATTTGGGGCATGAAAATGAAATTATCTTTTTTTTTTGTAAGAGAAAAAAAGAACCCAAAGTATCATTTGGTTATCCTAATAATGAAAACTACTACTAGACAATTTTCAGTACTAGGTTGAGGAAGCTTTCTCCTTGAGATAGGTTTTTTGTTTTTGTTTTTGTTTTTTTTTTTTAGATACTGTCACTTCTTTGACTCAGAGCCACTGTTCCTTTCATAGAAAGTGATGACAAGGAAAACACAAGAGACCCTGAAAATGATGGAAAAACACCAGAAGACCTTCTTCTCCCCAGGACCTGTGTGTGTGTGTGTGTGTGTGTGTGTGTGTGTGTGTGTGTGTGTGTGTGTGCACCTTAATGTTCATGTTCCCAAATGGAATTTTTTAGACTAACAAACCATCTCAGTTGACAGCCCTTCTCCACTTGCTCAGAACCTCTCATTTCATTTACAACATCAGCACTCTCTAGCTAACGCATAGACATTGTCTTTCAGAAGGAGGTGTAAGAAAAAGGCTAATGATAAAATGCATCAAGAGAGAAATCTCTTTTAAAATAACTTTAACTTCTCATAAGAAAGGCAATTTTAGCAGAAGACATTGCCTGGCAACTGTTACCAGTAGATTTTGAATGTTAAAGGAGAATTCAGAGAATATCAAGTCCTGGCCATATCCCACTCACTGATGAGAACATTGAACATATTCACAAGAGCAAAATTGTGTCTATAGGGACTCCTTTTCAGATTAGATTGGAAAAAGAGTGTTCTTTCGTGCTAGACAGATCAAGACAGATCTGGGTTATGAGTCCTTCTCTGATTCTTTTTAACTCTGTAACTTCAGACATGTGACCCAGCCTCTGGGTCTCAGATTTTTTTTAAATCTTGAAATGACGACTCTGACTGGTTTTATTTTATTTTTTATTTTTTGAAAAAAAAATCATAGACACTGGACATACTTATAAACATTAAGGTAGGGGCTGGAGAGATGGCTCAGTGGTTAAGAGTGCCTCCTGCTGTTCCAAAGGTCCTGAGTTCAATTCCCAGCAACCATGTGGTGGTTCATAAATATCTGTAATGTGATCTGATGCCCTCTTCTGGCCTACAGGTGGATGCTATATACGGTATGCATAACAATAAATAAAAAAATCTAAAAAAAAAGAGAGAAACATTAAGGTAATTTCATTCATAAATTTCCAGATATTGAGATGGAGGCTGGGGTTTGTTTCAGCAGTTTCAAACCACTTTGCTGATTTTCTAGAAATGTTTTTTGTTTGTTTGCTTGTTGGGTTTTTAAAAATTGTATATTAGCTTATCTCAAGTGACATATCACATATGCACATATCCATGACCTGTGGCTTTATAACTAAGCTGGATAATTAGTGGCTTCCAGCAATAACTTGGTTATTTCTCATGATTCTTTAGGCTAGATGACTAGTTAGATATTACTTGCTTTTTGTTTGCTTTTTTTTGTTGTTGTTCTGCTTTTTGAGGCAGGCTCCCATGTAGCCCAGGCTACCTTGAATTTGCTATGTAGCCAAGGATGACCTTGAACTTCCTGATTCCTCTTTCTTTACCTCCCAAGTGGTAGGGTTATAGGCATGGACCACCCAATTATGCATGGTGTATAAATCCATGGCTTCCTTCATGTTATGCAAGCCATCTACAGCCTCATCCCATTCTCTTACTTAATGATGTGTCTGCACCGAAGCAGACATTCAGCCACAGCAGAATTATCTATAGTGAGTTGAACATGGTGGTTCATCCAGCTGTAATCTCAACATTTAGAAGGCTGAGATGCCCTGATTGCCATAGGTCTGAGGCTAAGCTGAACTAGACTGTACCTCAAAATAAAATAAAGTTTAAAAGATATTCAAAACATTCTGATTTCCAGGCTTGGTCCTTGGTGTCTGTTGGGTCAGATCCTTGTTCTCTCCAGATGACCTTTAACTGTCGGGTTGATTAGACTGGGCATGGTCAAGTAGATAAAAAGGCATTGCAAGATATAAATGAAGCAGTCATGAGGCCTCCACACAGCATCTTCATTGCATGTTCCCTGTGAATCACAAGGAATCTCAGTTCAAAAAAATGAGTAAGCCCATGCTGTCTCTTTAAGAAATTTTCTTATTCTATCATGTTTTAGAGCTTGAGATAATTCATTATCTTTGTTGTTTTGTGGAATGGACATTATTTGCTGATATTAGCCATATATTTGGTAGAAATTTTAGAAAAAAGTAATATAAAATAGTTAAATGTGAAGATTCTATAAGAAATAATTTAATTGCTAAGAATTCTAGCCCTGTCCATTTCCATCCCTAAGCTAATTTTGTGGTCTTGGGTGAATTCTTTGCCTTATGGGTTTATATTTGTTATTAATTTATTCAGATTACATCTCAATTGTTGTCCCATCACTTGCATCCTCCCGTTCCTCCCTCCTTCCCGCTTTCATCCTATTGCCCTCCCCTATGTCTACGACCAAGGGGAGCTATGGTCACAGGCTATCAAGTCTCATCTTGGAAACCTGCTTATTCTTTCTTTGAGTGCCACCAGGTCTCCCCACCAAAGGGAAGTGGTCAAATATGGGGCACCAGAATTCATATCAAAGTCAGTCCCTGCTCTCCACATACCTGTGGAGAACGTCCTGTCCATTGACTAGATCAGAGTAGGGGTTTGATATTTACTACTTGTATTGTCCTTGGTTAGTGTTATAGTTTGAGCAGACCCCCCTGGGCTCCAATCCACCAATCATGATGTTCTTATTGTAGGTTTCTAGGACCCTCTGTATCCTTCTATTTCCCCATCTCCTATATTTTTCTTACCTAGAGTCCCAGTAGGATTTCCTCATATCTATCCCAATATCCTGGTAAGTGAAGAATTTCATGGGCCACGCTTTTTGGGCTAGTGCCCAATTATAAGTGAGTATATACTATGTGAGTCTTTCTGCTTCTTGGTTAACTCACTCAGTATGATCATTTCTAGTTCCATCCATTTGTCCACAAATTTCAGGATTTCCTTGTTTTTAATAGCTGAGTAGTATTCCATAGTGTAAATGTACCACAGTTTCTTTATCCAGTCTTCAACTGAGGGGCATTTGGGCTGTTTCCAGGTTCTGGCTATTATGAATAAGGCAGCTATAAACATGGTTGAGCATATGCCCCTGTTGTGTGGTGGAGCATTTTCTGGGTATATTCCAAGAAGTGGAATAGCTGGGTTTTGAGGAAGCCCTATTCCCATTTTTCTGAGAAAGCACCTGATAGATTTCCAAAGTGGTTGTACAAGTTTGCATTCCCACCAGCAATGAAGGAGTGTTCCTCTTTCTCCACATCCTATCTTAGCCATTCTGATGGGTGTAAGATAGAATTTCAGAGTTGTTTTGATTTGCATTTCTCTGATGACTAAAGATGTTGAGCATTTCTTTAAGTGTTTCTCAGCCTTTTGATATTCCTCTGTTGAGAACTCACTGTTTATTTCTGAGCCCCATTTCTCAATTGGATTATTTGGTTTGGTGGTGTTTAATTTCTTGAGTCCTTTATATATTTTGGATATTAGACCTTTGTCATATGTAGGGGTGGCAAAGATCTTTTCCCAGTCTGTAGGCTGTCGCTTTGTTCTATTGACAATGTCTTCTGCCTTACAGAAATTCTCAGCCTCATGAGCTCCTATTTATGAACTGATGATCTTAGAGCCTGAGCTGCGGAGTTCTGTTCAGGAAGTTGTCTCCTGTGCCAATGTGTTCCAGGTTCTTCCCCAATTTTTCTTGTAACTGATTTAGTGTCTCTGGTTTTATGTTGAGTTCTTTAATCCACTTGGACTTGAGTTTTGTGCATGGTGACAAGTATGGGTCCAGCTGAATTTTTCTACATGTAGACATCCAGTTAGACCAGCATCATTTGTTGAAGATGCTATCCTTTTTCCATTGAATAGATTTGGCTTCTTTGTCAAAAATCAATTGACCATATGTGTGTGGATTCATTTCTTGGCCTTATGGGTTTCTTAAGGTTGCTCTACCATGTTGTTAAAAGACCACATAAATCTCTCTTTTTGTGGAACCCTCACATTCAATATCAGTCTCAAAAGATGGACTCTCTGTGTCTACTGGGCCATGCTCTACCAGAAGGCACTAAAGAAAAAAACACTTTACTTTTCCATCGTCTATGAGTGTCCTGTTGTTTACTTCTGCTTTCATTATTATCCCACACTATCTTAACTCCAGTCAACCTGTCTCCCTTTCCAAAAGCCATTTGTGTTAGATCTAAGCTACCCAGAAAATCTCAATTCCAAATGCTTAATGCCATCGCATCATCAAAGCTTTCTTTTGTTACTCAAGGTGACATATTCACCGCCTTTATGAATCAGGATATAGATATCTTTGGGCAAAGGGAATATCATTCACCCTGTATCATGGGGATAAACCAAACCCTAAGCCTTTAATTTCCTCATCTGGTAATGGGAGTTCTATGATCAGTTGTATTACTTCTGTGCCATGAGGACCCTTGGAGTTAAATGAGAATTGTGTGCACATCAGTGCAGGTCTGAGCAAGTTCCCTGTGGGGAGTGACTTCTGCCTCTCCTTCCCCATCTTTACCATGTTATCCAGCTTCCTGGATGAAGAGAGAACATTCAAACTCAGCCTGCTGGCACACACAAATTCTGAACAAATCCTTCAGCTTTGAAATTTGTGATTTTGATGCGTCTGACTCATGCATTCATGTATTCATGGCAAAACCATAGAATTATCCAGGAACACTATTAAGAGTGTCTTTTGGTTGAGATTGTTCAAATGATGAACAGGAACAAATAAAAACAGCATATTCAAGCATACTTTATGAAGTAAAACATGTTTAAGTGTATTAAACTATGCCCAGAGGACTTGCTGTTGGTCACGGTGTTGTGTGTTTTTCCATGTGTGGTGGTCCTGTTTATGGTCCCAATGACTGTCATCACAGTGACCTGCCCATCAAACTCTCCATTATTGTTTTCATCTTTCAACTGAGAAAAACAGTCACCTGATTAGGGACCCTGAAGTCTGAAGCCACTCAAGTCAGTCCAGATAGGGAAATCCTGATTTTATCCATTCCGATTTGGCTTCAATCCTAGGGCTTTTGTTAAATGGCTTTTGGTGCATGTTGGAGCTTACATCTTTGCTTACCTCCGTAGCAAAGCATTTGGGCTTTTCCAAACACATTAGAGGGAGTGTGCTCATGGGACAGTGGAGGGGGAATCTTATAAGTACAATCCTTCTTCAGCTCAACCTGGAGGCAGCCAGAAAAAGCTTTCCCATAAAAGCTCAAAAAAATCAGGCAAGAAGTAGGTGGCAATGCCTTAACCGTATGCGTGTTGTTAGGCCCAAGGGCCTCTTCCATCCTTGTCAAGGGGAGTGCTAACCTTCTCTCCTTTCATACAACACTAGAAATTGTCATAATGAGTGAGTTCACACAGAAGCAAAAAGAGCTAAATGGTATATACTCACTTATATCGAGACACTAGTCCAAGGTGTACGTCCCCATGAAAAACTGTACCTACCAGGATAGTGGGTAAGAGGGGAGGACATCCTATTGAAACTTTAGGTGTGAGAAGCCTGGGAGAAAGAGGAAATAGAAGGATCCAGCAGGTCCTGGAAAACTACAGGCGAGTCTGGGCCCTGGGGTCCTCTGCAAACTGTGGCAACAGCCAAGGAAAAAATAGGCAGTAAACCTTGAATCCCTACCCGGACTAGCCGATGGACATTCTCCACTGTTGAGTGGAGAAGGAGATCTAACTTTCACACAAACTCTGGTGCCCCATATTTGAACATGTCCCTTGGATGGAGATGCCTGGTGGCACTCAGAGGAAAGATAATAGGTCACCAAGGAGAGACTTGATACCGTATGAGCATATTCAGGGGGAGGAGGTCCCCCTCAGACACAGACTTAGGGGAGGGGAGTAGGGGGGAAGTGAGAGGAAGGGAGGAATGGGAGGATACATGGGATGGGCTAACAACTGAGATGTAATATGAATAAATTAATTAAAAAAATCAGGCAAGTTTCAAGTTAAACAAGGCTTTCAGTCCAAGCCAGTTAACTACACCTCAAAAAAAGTGAGTATAAAGAAAGGGTTCGTGTGTGTGCCCTGAGTGTGGGTGGACGGAAACAGATACTTTCTCCAGGGAAGGCAGCCCCATCCTGGGTGGTCTTCACAAGCTCGGGCATTGGGTCCACAGGACCAGGTTTTTGGGGGAACAAATTGTGTTGTTTATAGAATCCTCTGGGGTCTGAAGGTGGAGGGAAAAAAAAGGGTAAATCCAGCAGTTGCTGGAAAGTTGTCTGGGAAAGATTTCATACATTTCAGTAGAACATTTCCTACATTCACCATTTAATTGTACAATGCCTTTGAAACCAATGAGATAATAATCAGGAAAAAAACAGGAAATGGTTAAATCAAGTCTTTTCTTCACCTTCTCCAGTAAGGCTAAGCTAAGTATTCTCCCCATTTTCCAGATGGGAAAAGCCAGATGAGTCTCTGGGAGGGTAAGTAACCATAGCAACATCTCAAAACTAGTTTGCAGCAGTAGTGGGAAGAGAGGCTAATGTTTTTGTCCCAGATAAAACACAATTCCAAACCATCAGATATGTTCATCTCTAAAATGTTCTTGTGCCTTTCTAGCCATTGTGATATCTCCAGGCTCTGTTTAGAGGAATAAGTCAAGGGTGTTTAATGAATGGCATCGTTACAGGTTTGTGAGTAGAGTTTAAAAGAAGCTGTGGGGATAACGTCAGTGTCCATCAGAACTCTTCGGCCTGGCATTAGCTGGGGGCTTTTATTAGGCCTGGAAGAAGTAGAGGTGTGAGTGCTTGAGAGATATGGGAGAACAGATCTCTGGCAAGTTATATGAATACAGGAGGAGATAGAGCAAGGCCCCAGCCATTGCCCCAAACAGTGCTGGGGAAGTGTTGGTCCAGCTTCAAGTCTCCTCCAGCAATAAGCTCACTGATCCATAGAGGCCAGAAGTCAGAACAGTTGGTCCTGCGGATGCTTGTCCCCTGGAGCATGTGGCAAAGAAGCAGCTGTTCTCCGAGGAGGCAGGGGAGAATTTTCTTTTCTTTTCTTTTCTTTTCTTTTCTTTTCTTTTTTTTCAAATTACACAAGGTCTCCTTTATTTCAAGCTCAGAGCCTGGACCGTCAACCCCCTTGTGAGGAGGGAAAATGGCGGCCCTAGTGCTAGGGGAACAGGATTTTTAAAGGAAAAAACTGCAGGCTGGGGGTTTTCCAAGCCTTGCTGTTACATGATAGGTTACAGGGGTATAGGAAAGTTGCCCTTTAAGCTAATTGGCTGGGGAACCAGGGCTAAGTGAGGGGACCAGAACCAGACTGCGCCGGGGCGCAGGATTTTTGTATGTTCTGGTCGCAGTGACCAGTAGCTGTGATTGGTTGGCCCCGGGTTCAAGCTCCTAGGAACAGTGGCTAGAGGTATTTTTGTGGCTGTCCCTGGAAACTCCTGGGGGAGGGGACGCGAGAGCGGCGGGGCGGGAGTCAAGTTCTCAGGCCTTGAATATAAGATGGCATTGGTTTGGTCTCTACAATACCCCCTTCTGACAGGTTCGTTGAAGACATAATCATGGGTCTTCCTGAAACTTATCTGAGTCAGCCCGTTGTAGGGCCAGGCACTGCACCTTCATGGTTATTAGCTGGATGGTGCCCAACCTTTGTTTGATATAAGGGGGCGCAAAGCATGACTGGTTTAAACAGAACTAAGAACTGAGAACTGAGAACTAAGGAGGCCAGAAATCAGAGCAGTTGGTGCTGAGGATGCTTGTCCCCTGGAGCATATGGTAAAGAAGCAGCTGTTCTCTGAGGAGGCAAGGGAGAAATTTCATCTCACATAATGACCGTAAAAACTTTCAGCAGCCCCACCTAAGCACGGGTCAGCGTCTGTTTTGCTGACTCTGACAGTCCATCATATTTTGTCTGTGAGCTCAGGACTGAGTCTGAATTGGTGGCATCTTCTTTGAATAAGCCTTTGTCCTAGGCTGTGTGAAGACCATTTTGACAAGTGATAAGCTAACAGTGAATCGATGCGGAGCAAGTATTCTGGAAGTAGCGTGGGCAATGTCTGACAGCTGTGATGGAAATTACTTTAGAGTTGGGAAGATGTGCCTGCTCTTCCTTCCTGTGGAAGATAACAAGATCGGAAGTCAAAACCGAGTATGTCCCAAATGTGCCCGGAAGACTCTTCATATGGGTCTTTCTGCTGGAGGGCAAATGGACAGTTCTCTCAAATATGACTTGACAATTGGTGCCCATATGTTAGGGTCTGCACAGAAAAATATAGAAAGAAAACATCTCAAAGGCGGAAAAGGGGGCCTGAAGGGACAGTCCACTGGTTAAGAGAAGTTACTGCTTTTGCCAGAGGCTATGGTTTGCTCTCAGTACCCCACCAGGTGGTTTCAATCCTCTGGTCTCCATGGCCCCTCCATGCACATGGTGCCCATAAACACGTACACATGCACACACATGTAAATAAATCCATCTATCTCATTCAGAATATTAGACTCACCAAGGTAAGAAAGATGTTTTCTACAACATTGCTAAATGCAGTTAGCCAAAATACTTTGCCTGTAGCATTCACATGATCCCTGAGTGTTTTGTGTTTCTTCTTGCTGTATGTAATTTTTCTACTTATGTGTAATAATATAAATGTATATGCCAGATAAATACGTAAACAAATAATTTTTTAAAAGGAAGAAACAGCACCAAAACGATTAAAGAATGGGATGGACACTGGGTGCGGGGGGAGTGAGGGTTCATACATATATCCCAGGGACTGGAGCCACAATGGAGTTAAGCTGTCTTATCAAAGGGTTCAGAAAGTATCTGAGTTTCCCACGCTATTCTTCAATACTAAGATTATTTGACCTCCACATGTGAACCTTTTTGAATGCACAAATGCCTTACACCACAGAACCTCCTGTGTATTCTGCGATATTTGCTTAAATTTCTCCAGGTCATTATAGTTAGCCCTCCGTTAGCTTTATCCTCTTTATCCCAATCTGAGGAACCAATCTCCATTGCAAACCTGCCTTGGCCAGGGTTCAGCAGACAAGACCTTTCTACAACCCAAACCCTCTGGCTGTGAGAGCAAGACACTTTACACATCTAGAGTCTCTGACTTATATCTCCAGCTCGTCACTGAGATTCCAGCGCCCCTACAATTTCTCTTTTCTCTGCAGGCCTTCTGGCCTCAAACCCCCCTCTCGCCAGGTCTTATCTCCACCCTTATTTTTCTCTGCCCTCCCTCTCCCACCTTATGCCCTCTCTTCAACCACTACCTCTGTCTACTCCCTTGGGCCCTCCTTATTATTTATCTTTTCTGGGTCTGTGCATTGTAGTATGTTATCCTATACCAAACCACTAAAATCTGCTTATAAGTCAGTACATACCATGTGTGTCTCTCTGCATCTGGGTGCAGGGTGATCTCACTCAGGATGCCTCGCTCAGGATGATCTTTTCTCATTTCAGCTGTAAACTCTTGGGTATGTGCTTTTAACGTCTGTCTGAAAACTAACCTAACACTGCCCTTTTACCCGAATAGGATTGATAAGGACTTTTCCATATGAAATACCTAGAAGTCTTATGTTATTTTATGCCTCTTCGTGCATGGGAATGCAGCTGGGGTAGTATTTGGGATCCCCAGTTACTTCCTTAACACTCTCTCTAGTTTCCTTGCATTTATTTGTTTTTTAAATTTATTTTTGTGGCAATGGGAAACCCATTTTATTCTATTTCAAAGGAAGCTGCAAGGGTCTTATTGGATAATCATTGAGCATTAATGTCTTAGAAACAGATAGATTGTAAAATAAACAAAAATACAAATAATTTGTAATATTCTCCCTCAAATTTTACAAAGATTAGTACAAATACATTTTTGCCACTTTCTTACAAGGATGTACTGAACTTTGAAACATACTTCCTAAGTATATCAGTACCTTCCTCTTTCTTCTTATCCCCTCTACTTCTAGTTAGTCCTTTTTCTTCTCCTAGACTATTCTGTTTGCATACAATCAATGCAAAAGTTGGTGCATAATAATTGCATATTTTATTGTACATAGATTACTGTCTTCACTTAACTAATATTTTATAGCAATAGAGTCAGAAATTTTGCAAAATAAAATGCTCTTTCTCTCTTTTTTTTTCATACACATAGCTTGGATTCTGATTGTTTAATAATAATACTACCTGGTGAATTCCATCAAGTGTATTTGTCTATGTATTTTCACTGCTCTATGATGGTAACTTGCCAGCTTAGTGAATATCTATTTACAGTAATACATAGCTGATATTTAAATTTATTTAAAGTTCAGGCCAAATTATTAATCAGTACCACCAAGCATTTAAAGCAACATGAACTATATCCTATACATCTCGACATGGAGTGGAGGATGGTCAGTCACTTGATAATGGTCTAAAAAGAGACAAGCATGGTACGCATGTTAAAATGCAAATCTGTGGCTGGCAGTGGGCATCAGATTTTAGTTTGCAAATCAGACTTTAGTCAGCAAATGAACATAACCTAGGGGAGCTGTTGAATGCAGATGTAACTGCCATGGAAGTAGTTACCGTCAATCACAGGAGAAAAAAAATAAAAACACTATGGAGTTGCATCTTTTTTTCTACCACTTACAAAACTTTAGTTTTGTAGATGAGAATCGAGATGCATGGAAAAAAATTACCAATCACTGCTAGTGCTAATCCTTGCTGTATTCCAATTATATAACAAAACTCTGGCATTTTAACAAGCAAAGGGCTTAAAAAAAAAAAAAAAGACAGAAATCTCTGAGAACAGAGGAACCCAATTCAACTGTACTCGGAGTGGGAAGGAAGCAGACAGGATGATCTCATTGTTGTGTTTCTAGGAAAGATGAGTCATGCAGTCTGCTCAGACTGGGGTAGCTGGAGGGAAGCTGGGTATCGATGATGCTTTCTTCCTCTTTAATAGGGACCAGAGTCTCAAGTTTCTTTTAAAACACAAAGGGAAGAAAAGCACTTAGAAACTGGCCCGAATCAAGACAACATAGCCAGAATGTTCTGGAAAGTATAAATAAATCTGTTTCAACTTGAGATGAATTGAGTTGAGTGTGGAGGGTAAGATAGGAAGTCAGGGTCATATAAACCATCCAAAATCCCAGGCGCTCCTATTTCCCACTCCAGCCAACAAGCATCCATGAGTTCAATTTTAAGTTCTCTTTGATTTCCTTGCAAAGGACAAAGGCCTAGTTCAGAACAGTGCAGGATAAAGACGCGGGGGGCGGGGGGGGGGGGGGGGGCGGGGCGGGGATCGGGTGGGGGATGGCAGGGTGTGGAAAGGGAGCAGCAGCCAGAGGCATCTGGAGCTGCATCAGCCCCAATGAGGAGGGGTCTGCAGCGGATGCTTATGCGTCTCTGCAGGACAAACTTTTTTCTGTTGCAAGTGGAGTGTGGTAGGCACGGCCTGGGAAGCTTTTCCTTCTAAATCACTCTCAACTTTACACCAGGCTTTTACGATCTTATAACACAGCATTTACTGAAAAAAAAAAACTGCTACAGAACAGATTTGTGGAGATTTATGGATGTCAAATTGCCATGCTGCCTAAGTGGAATCCAATTGCTACGTCCTGAAATACACAGCAGTTCTGCTCAGAACTGTAGCTTTCCCTGTTCTGGAAAGTTGGGTCATTTTGTCAGTCTCTAAGAAGAAAAGAAGATAGAGGTCATAGTGACCTTTTACTGAACACGGAGAAATGTAAAAAGTACATCTTCCTTGATACTCTATTTCATCAAATTCGTCATAACAAGAAGACAGCCTGGGAGCCTGCTACAGATTGTGTTTGCTCTAACAGCAGGCTAGTGATGAGGTTCCTAAAATCAGAGCTGTACATAACTTATAAAGCAGTTTCATTAAAGTGTGTTTTACAAATTCTTTTAAGTTCATGGGGGATAGATACATAACCAATTTTAACTTCATTTGTTTCTTTTTTTTAAACAAGATTTATTTGTTTATGTTTTGTATGTATCAATGCATTGCGTGCATGCCTATCTGGACACCATGTGCATGCAATGCCTGAGGAGGGCTGAAGATAGCATTGGAACTCCTGAAATTGGAGTTACAGGTGGTTGGTAGCTGATATGTGGGTTCTGGGAACTGAACCTGGGTCTTCTGGAAGAGCAGCCAGTGCTGTCAACCACTGAGCCATCTCTTCAGTCCCAGATGACTATCTTTTGTGTATGCCTTCATAGCTCTGGAGCATGTTAATAATTCATGTTTTTCAGCTTTCAGCTCTGATGCTCATTTGACAGTCCTACCAGGGGAGCCTCCTTAAGGTGGGACACATAGCACTTCCTGTGAAATCAGAATGGAGCAAGGGGCTTTACTCTACCTTCATACTTAGTATAATTGCCTTGTATATGAGATCCACGGTGATAAGAAACTTGAGTAACTTTCAATCATATTCTGTGTTTTGACAGCTAATGTAACTTATGAGACAATTTTGATTCTTGTATATTCAAAAATCATTGCCATCCATGGATGCTCACGTCATTATCATCCACGGAAGCTCGCCTTCTTGACTATAGATTCCGCAGTCCCAGATAACACACACCACAGCGACCTTCGACTCCACCATATGTTGTAGATGGTCAGTCTTGCATCTTCACATTTGTCTATTATTCTAATCTGACCATGTCTAACAAGCACAAGTCTCATTGCTTTACATTTGCAGAGAATTAATCTCACTGTTCCAGGATGGAGAAACTAGAGTCCAGGCAATGTGATCAGTACTGCATGTTGGGATGTTTTCTAACCACAGAAATGGGGACTTTGCTTTTAATGAGATTGTGTTACCTAGCTTCATCATAGTTGTGTCCAAATGCTTGATAGGAACAAAGTGGAAAGACTTATGTTGGCTCATAGTTTTAGAGGGTCCATTTCACTAGTTGCTTGACCCAATGGCTTGGACAGAACGTCATGACAGCAGAGGCCTATGCTGGGAAAGCTTTCCCCCAAGGGGATAGGAAACAAAGAGAGACCAAGGACCAGGTACAGCCTCCAAAGACGTGTCTCTTATGACTTCATGCAGATAGTCATACATCTTAAAGTTCCCACAACCTCCCAACACACCACCACTTGATGACACCAGGCACTGAGCCCATCAGCTTATGCCAGCATTCCTGGCTCAAATCACTCTTGTCTTCTGAGATATCCCTGGAGTCTCTGATTCTGAATCCCCTCCCTGACCAGCACAGTGGGTTTGAATGCTTCCCAGCTTTCTCAGTTACTGTAGTAGTACCTTCCAAAATTGCTTTTTGTGACCCTCTCATCTTTAAAGTCTCACCATCCTTTCTCAGGGGAGGGGTCATGGGTGGCTTTTGAGATAGGATCTTACTTATAAAACTCAATCTGATATTGAACTAATGACCCCCCCCCCGCCCCGCCTCTGCCTCCTGCATGCCCTTTTATCACATCCTTTTACTGTTGTTTATGAAGTTTTTCCAGGTGATTTAGGAAGGTGAAGATGTAATCAGTAACTCAGTCCATGTCTTTTATTAGTCAAGTCTCCTAGTTCTTCCATGAGACTTGACTATTTAAACAATAAAAAGTTTATTTTCTTACATTATAGAAGTTCAAGATCAAGATACGAGAAAGTCATTTTATTTATTTGCAGGCTTGTTTTGTTGTCCTTGTTGTTTTGGGTTTTGTGTTGTTCACTTGTGGATTCATTGTTGCTGTTGCTTTGTTCTTGTTTCTCTCCTTGGCTTCCTATGTCATTTCTTCTATGCTATGTCTTACCCATTTCTTTCAAAAAACCAGACAACTAGGTAACCGCCCACTCACCCACCCACTAGACTCCTTTTTAAAATTATCCCCTTAAAAGCATCATTTCAAAATACAGCCATGTTCTGTGGAATTAGAGATAACAACTTGAGTGTGTGAGGATTTTTTTTGTTTTTGTTGTTGTTGTTTTGTTTAGGGAGGAGCACAATTCAACTCTTGCTATAAGCATTTCATCACAGTGTGATATTTTTTTCTCCATTATACAGAATTGCTTTATGGTTCTCAGCCCCAAATGTCCTCCATAGTTTAGCATTTTTCATTGTAAAGCTGTTTTCTGTTTGAAATAGGACACTTCCTACTTGAAGAGATTAAGAAGCCCTCAAAAATCAACTTTTTTAAAATCTAGAATTTAATAATTAACAATATAACCAAGAAATGTACTTAATGAGGGAAGAAATCTGCTAAATTTATATACCACAGTGCTGTAATATTTTGGTGGTAGACATAAGGATAGCAGGCCACCTTTCTGGTACATCTTGCTGGTCCCAGAGGGAGGAGCAATAGGGACAACAACCTTGAGTTAAGAACTGTGACTGTATGTTTTTAGCCAATTGGGTGCTGGTCTTTTCTTTCTTTCAATCTTCTTCTTCTTCTTCTTCTTCTTCTTCTTCTTCTTCTTCTTCTTCTTTTTTTTTTTTTTTGTCCCCCTCACAAGAGAGGATGGGGCAGCCTCTTGAGTCATTTCTGTTGTGGTGAATGCAGTTAAAAACATAGACTAGTTGAGCTCTTCTGAGCAAGGACAATTGCAGCGGCAAACAGGAAAGACACCAAAAACATCAGGAAAAGAGCCCAAGGAAAGAAATAAATGGGATTAAAAACTTGGAAACTGTTTTGCATTTACTGGAGTATTCCCAGGCAGTTAAGGATGAGAGAATAGCATACCACAAACTGTGTGGCTTACACAATACAAAAGTATTGTGCAGAGTAATTGTAGCTGGAAAGGTGCAAGATCAAGGCAGAGCCAGCATGAGGGAGGAGCAGCCTTTTCAATAGTCATATCCCCATTTGGTGATGGAAAAAATGTGCTCATGTTCTGTGAAGGATGTAACCCCATTCCTGAAGGCTCCACTCTCTGGATCCATCCTCCTGAAGGTTCTTCTGGGAAGAGCCTCACATCAGAGGGTAAGGCTTTCCACACAGAATTCCAGCCTATAGCAGGTACCATAAGGGAGTTTAGATGCACCTTCAGAGATGACCTGAGAAAATGCTAAGATGTCGTGTTTGACTGACTTTGGGGCACTTTCAAACAGGAAAGTGCATCCATGATAGAGTTCTAAACAGACTAGATAGTCATGGAAAAGACACTCCCAAAGCTGTGGAAATCTGAGCTTCTTCCTCCTCCAAGGGAATGTTGTGGTGGGGTAGGCCACAGCTGTAGCTTTGCTCAGTGATTGTGTCTTCTCTGCTTTTGGCACGAGTCCTGCTCTCTCAGGAGTGGTTTACCTGAGTCTCTCTTCTGTGCTACTTTCATGGGGCAAGAAGTAAGGTAATAGAGATTTTGAACGTGAGATTTAGAAAAAGAAAATTGAAGGGAAAAAGGAAGGGGAGATGAGAAAAGAGAAAGAGACTCAGAAATGTTTTGGTGGTTGTAGTGTCACCACTAGCTTCCATGCGTCTGCCCTGGCAGCCTTGGTACCTACCCTGGCTATGGTCTCTATGAAGCACTTCATACTGCAAGAAGCAGATACCACTTTCTTCTCCTCAACAATTGACAACATTCTCTCATTCAAATTTACCCCCACGTCTGCATCACCTCCTACAATGCTTTCTTTACTCTGTTCCCCTTAACTTCTTAACAAATATGTATCTAGACATCATATAGGAATGTGTGATGGTGGTGATGACTGTGGTGGGAATGGAGAAATACAGGGGTGGTAGGAGGGGTAATGGCGGTCATAATGGTAATGGTGGTAGGGGTAGAGGTGGAGGTGGAAGTGGTGGGTGGGTGGGTGGGTGGGGTGGTGGTGGTGGTGGTGAGGGCAGTAATGTAAGGAGGCATCCTACATTTGTGATATTTTTCTGAGTATATAAACTATTAAAAAAAAACAAGGTCTTTGGGTTACTTGTCTTCTTTGCAGGAAATTGGAAGCTCTTGAAAAGATAAAAATTGTAATTATGTCTTGGCTGAAGTTGAAAGTCAAGGATAGCATCAGAACAAAAGGTCCCTGATTGGGTCAGGATGACATTTAGCCTTTCTATTTGAAATTCAATCGTCCACTCCAATGCTAACGACCAAGCATCTTGTCTTCCTAATGAGGAAACTTGATTTTATCCTCTAGTTATAGTATTTACCAGTTTGAAGACCTAGAAAATGCATTTAGTCATTGAGTTTCCATCTCAGAATTAGAAAATAAGGACTACATCCATTCCATCATTTTATTATGAGAGACAAATGATAGAAATTATTCTACAGTTGTATATAAGAAATAATAGCATGTAGTGCTGTGGCTGGAATTAGAGCTTGTTAGCTTATTTATTTTCTGACCTCCATAATTTATCAATCAGTACATGTTTCTGGCAATCAGTAATAAGTGCAAGATATGCACAGAATTTACCATTCTCAAGGGGAAGGGAAAATAATGCAAATAATGATGTTGCTTGGTAGTATAATTTGAGATCATGGGGTCACCAGTTGACCTGAAATCTCTATAGGAACTCTGGCCTGCAGACAAAGACAAAGTATACATGATTACAGAATACCAGTAGGAGATGCTCACCATGGCTGGAAGCCATCTGAGGCAGAATGTAGAGTGTAGTGAAATCAGATAGAGAGGGGGCTCTTCAGCTACATGCTGCCCACTCTCCACTCTTTGCATGAGGCACTAATGGAAGAGATGAGGGGTTATTCCTTAAATTATGCTTCTTATGATATGAACATGGAAGAGGAAAGAGCCTCCACTCTGAAAAAGGTATACATTTTCATCCAGAACCTTCATCCCATCTTCCCTGGAAAGCAGAAGACTTCCAGAGGACTGATGCTTTGAAGCACTGGAAAATCTGTTAGAGCTAGTGGAAGGGGGCGGATAAATCACTCTGATGGCTGGCCTGGCCGAAACGCACAAAGGGTACAGGTTTACTATTGGCGGCTCATGGCAGATTATCTATGCTTGATTACTGAGAAGTCTACACTCCTGAGACCAAGAGATCTTCTTGCCTGAGATCAATCAGAACAGAAAGGATAATGCTGAATCCAGTCCTGAGCACAGGAAAGACCATATTGCTATAAGGACCAGTAAGAGAAGCCAGCTTATAGGTGCTTTCCCAGAAGAGAAAAGAGAGAACCCCGAAAGTTAATGGTGAAGTGCATGCTGAGAAAAACAATAAGAAAAACAGATAAACAAAACCAGCAAAAATTAGTTTTTATTCTAAAACCCTGAACTCAAGGTATTATAAGAGATGGGAGGCCTAGGAGACACTTATACAAAATAAAAACTTTAAAATTAACCCAAGTTTGAGTCTTGCTTATGTCCAATTATGTTGATTCAGGGAAGGCATGGCTGAAGCAAATGCCAATTTCAAGGACAAAAAGAATCCACTCCACTCTCTTTAATTCAATATTTTTGGCTCTCAGAGAGAAAATTGTGTGCCATGCAATAAAAGGAAGAGAAAGCAATACAACGATAAGGCACAGAGCTGACAACAGAGACATGATATGAGGGGTTTCAGACCCTCAGACAGGGAACGAAATGGCAACATTGATTTACATATTACAGACTATAGTGGGAATGTTAGATGCTATAAAGTCTAGATGGGTGATTTCAGCAGAAAGAATGTAAAAAAAATAATAATAAGATCAAAATTCTATAAGGAACTTGAGGTTATGACACTAAAGTGACCCAAACTGAATCCCAAAAAACAATTTACAGATGCAAGAAAGTATGAAGGGAAATGGGGTGGAGTGGGGAGAGTTGAGTATCTAAATCTTAAGGGACAATTTCAAATTATCTAAAATGCAAGTAACTGTAATTCCAAATGGCAGCAAAAGAGAAAATATTTGAAGAAATACCAGTCTGAATTTTTAAAAACCAGTGATAAATATCAATAAGGTAGACAGTGAAAGAACAGGATGCCCAAGCCCCTCCTCTGGCACAGACATGAACAACCCCCACCAACACACGCACTTTACACATATACATAAGCACATGCATGATTTTTTAAATAAAAATTAATTAATTAGAACTATAGTTGTACATAAAGGACAGTGGAGGATTAAGAGCAGCTATTTTCATTGCCTCCTGGAAATAGACAAGGGCTTTCTGGTTTGTTTGTTTGTTTGTTTGTTTTTTGTTTTGTTTTGTTTTGTTTTGTTTTAGTAAACCAGAGCTTGGCAGATTTTATGAAACACAGCACAGGGATGGCTCTGGCTGAAAATTGGGGAGTGTTTGCAAAAGACTGATGAGGTCTACCGTTATCTTTCTCTTCTTTCAGGGAAAAGGTTCCTGTGATAATAATCTTAACAGTTATTCTAATTGTAACTAGAATCTATACCTAACCATAGGGTCTTTGAAGATGTTTCCAGAAAGGATTAACGGAGTTGGGGAAGGCCTTCCCCTAGAAAGTGTGGCACATTTCAAAGGCAACCCAGATACAAAGATGTCACCTGGAAAAGCAATGCAGCAGGCTCACCTGGACTTGGCTCTTGCTGGTGAGCACATCCATGCTGCTGCTGCTGCTGCCGCTGCCGCTGCCGCTGCATGTTGGCTACCATCGGAAGATTCCAGATACTTTAGCCTTCTAACATATACTAAAGAACAGCACCTGGAATCTTCCAGGCTCAGCTGAGGCATCTGGCCTCATGAACTGAGCAGCTACTGGATTCTAGGTTCTCAGGGTACAGAGGGCCTCTGGTGGACTGCTAAGTCCCTAACACTTTAGCTATTCTAAAAATGCTCTATACTTTTATATATCTATTCCATATACTTATTCAATACATAGTCAATATATATATTATTGATTTTGAACTCTGGAGTTCAAAGGCATCGAATACCTTCGAGTCTCTTACCACAGAGACTGCTGCCTGTTCCCCTGTCATTTCTAAATAACTGTTGACCACAGGAGGACTCCTTATCTTAACATGTTTAATTTCTTTTCATATAGACATCTTAGCAAATTCTTTATATTCCTTTGCCCTTGCTTCCTCCTGACACTCCATTTTATAAAAACAAAAGGATCATTTTGGTGGATGCTCTTAATACTTATTCTTTTTATTTTGCTTTGTTTTCTCTCTGTGTCAGTAGAAAACAATAAGGAGCTTTGAGGGAGTTTTGTGAAGAGTGAACCTGAAAACTGGGGAAGGGGGTGAGTGAGAATATCGGAAGTTCCATGCCAGTTTTGTGGTGAGAAGACGAATAAATTTTCTGGACAAGATAATGGGAAGTCTCCAGAACTGTCACTCAAGGAAGGAGTGTGTCAGTGAAGCATTGGAAAGGCAGCTGATGATCAGAGGAAACTAAAAGTACTCAAATTGGGGTTTTATAAGAAGTGAGCAAATTGTTCTCAATTTTGTTAAATAAAATTGAAAACATTTCCATGGCTACAAGTAAGAAAGAATTTCATAAACAAGGACTGAGAAGCATTTACTGTAGGGAAAAGGGAAATTTAATTAATTGCTTTAGCAAAAGAATTCTGTTTATTTAGAGATCTCATTAAGAGAACCAAATGTCAAATCCCAAATTAGAACTAATCCTTGTTTTATCTTTGTCTGACTTTTAGATACTTTATGTTCTTTTGTAAATATCATTTTTTCCTTAGCTGACTGTTGATCTTGATATTAATTGTATTTGGATATTTTGTATCAAGCAACTGTGCTAAACTTTTATTGATCCTTGTGATGTATCCTCTGGATCATTGTTGATGTCTTTATAATAATTCTATATAGTAAAGCTTTGATTAATCCTTAAGAAAACATTGCTGATTTTGCTATTTCCTCATTTTTCCGTAAGGGCTATTGACCTCCAGAACCAAGTAAAATAGGAAACTCAGTTATAACCTGTTGTTCCATCTCCACCAAGTGTGATTTTGGAAGGACCTCCACTGCTAATCACTCTCAAGGTTTAGGACAATATGTATTATTTCTAGTTCTGTGATATTCGTGTTTTCAAAAGGAACTAGTGGGCTGGAGATGTAGCTCAGTTGGTAGAGTGCTTGTCTAGCATGCCTAAAATGTGGGTTCCATCCCTGGAGCCACATAAATTTGATGTTGTGGTTCATTCCTATGTTCCTAGCACCTGTAATCTAGAGGCAGAAGGATCATAAATTCAAAATATTCATATGTGCGAGGAATCTATTTCTGCACTGTAATTCTCTGACCTAGAGGAATGTGGCTTATTCTTCAAATCACATGGCTTGCACAAGAAAAGTAATTTCCCAAGAGGAGGAGTGCTTGTGAAAACAGCAAGTGCTTTATGTAGACTCTTGGGGAATGGGGAATGTGAAGAGGACCACACTGAGTACCAGCCTCTAATTCCAGGATAGACTCATCTTTTTTAAATATTTTATTAATTTATTCATATTACATCTCAATTGTTAGCCCATCCCTTGTATCCTCCCATTCCTCCCTCCCTCCCGCTTCCCCCCTACTCCGCTCCCCTATGTCTGTGACTGAGGGGGACCTCCACTCCACTCCACTCCTGTGCTCATAGGGTATCGAGTCTCTTCTTGGTAGGCTGCTATCCTTCCTCTGAGTGCCACCAGGCCTCCCCATCAAGGGGATGTGGTAAAAAATGGGGCACCAGAGTTCATGTGAAAGTCAGTCCCCACACCCCACTCAACAGTGGAGAATGTCCTGTCCATCGGCTAGATATGGGTAGGGGTTTGAAGTTTACTTTCCGTATTGTCCTTGGCTGGTGTCATAGTTTGAGCAGGACCCCTGGGCCCAGACTCGCCTGTCCTAATGTTCTTCTTGTATGTTTCTAGGACCCTCTGGATCCTTCTATTTCTCCATTCTCCCATGCTTGGGACTTTAGGATAGACTCATCTTAAAAAGAGCTGGTACCCGGAAGTTCATTCAGCTAAGTAATGGACTACAAGTCCCCAGGGGAAAGGAGCTACTCTCATCTTCCTGCAGATTTGCACATCTACTCATTGGGACATTTCTCAGAGACCTTCATTATATCTTTCCATTAGAAATAAGCATGATATCACTTCTCCTTGCTTAGTAAGCAGTGCTCCTTTGGGGGTGTTTTAAACTTTTTGTCTTTTGAACCTTTAGGCTTTAACTCAGACTTAAATGCATACCGTAATCCCTGTAGGAATTACAGATACAAAGAGAAGAAAAAAATGATACATTTGTTTTCTAGGAGCTCATAAGAGGCTTTGGGGGGAGGGGATCACTCCTTTTCCAATTTCTCATGACATCATTGCTAGAGCTCTGCCATTCCAGAGTGTTTGCCACATAGGATTCATTCAGTGCTTGTGAAGTGATTGGAAACACTTTTTTTTTAAATGGGAAATGGAATATCTTTACACGTGGGTCACTATTGTAATTCCAGGACTCTTGAGGTTAAGCAGGAAGACCATGAATTGGAAATCAGCTTCGTCTATAGTAACATTGTATTTCAGAAAGAGAAAGAGGAGAAAAAGAAGGAAGGGAGGGAGGGAGGAAGGGAGAGAGGGAGGAAGGGAGAAAGAGGGACAGGTAAAAGGAAGAAAATAGGAAAGAAAGAAAAGAAAAACACTAAAAACGCAAGTTGCGCTGTAGTAGCTCAATGGTAGGGGTGAGTGGTTAATGTGCATAAGGACTTAAGCATCAGCAGAATAAAAGGAAAACCAAAGAGAGTCCTCTTCCCACCTTCCTGTGGTTGTTCTTGTCTCAGAGACCTGTGAATCAGCCCTACTGATAGCAAGATGTCTTCAAGAAATGCCAACATTGAGCATTCAGCCTCTAAGGCAAAGCCTCAGCTGTGATACCCTACGGTCGACTCTAAGCTATCAGGCCCAGTGAAAAAGTCCTTTATCTGTCCTCTTGACTTCTTTTTGAGTGCCCTATGGAGATCACTGCTTTCAGTGATAGGGCAGAAGAAGGTCAGAAACTCAATGGCCCAGTGATCGGTACTTCTGTGCAGTCTCACTTCTGTCATCTGGTGTGGATCAGTATAGCCAGGAAACAAGGGAAATTGGTGTCTTGGTATCAGATCCCAAGGGCACCATTGCTTAGGATTCTGGAGTCTTAAAGGTGGGTGAAGATCTCTCTTTCAGGGGCTGCTTTATGAATGATGACAAAGCTATCCTTCCCCAGGTCAACAAAAGGGGTCTTCTTGTTGGCTGCTCTGTACGTGATGACGAGATGCTGAGATTAGTTTGAGCCTTGCAATTCTCTGACACATGAGGTGAAGCATGGCTCAGCTGGCTCAAACCCTGGCAGTGATAACATCAAGCCTGACGTCAAGAAGAGCAAAGAATATTTTTCCAAGCAGAAGAGATGACTGGATATTTTTATGCCAGACTGCATTGGGCAGCCCAGGCAGTAAGAGAACATCCTTTGTGTTTTGTGATTAAACACAAGATGTGTTATGATTCAAGATTCACCTTTTCTTTGGCAGAGGTGGGTGGGTGGGTGGGTGGTGGGAGACTCGTGGGGGTGGCAGGCACTCTTTTTGCACAGTGGAAACGGACTGAGCTGGTCTGTGAGGCAATCACTGGATGTACCAGTAACAAGGCATCCATTTATTATTCTTTTGTAGTATCAGTTCAACTTGGGCTGAGGCAGGAGGGGGTAAAGGAGGATGGGGACAACAAATCCAAATAAGACAAAAACAAAAAGAGGAACAAATCACATGCTCTAAGATGCCCACAATGGACACTAGGACTGATATACACCCCAAAATGCTATTGCATAGCTTTCCCCTTGGCCTAACTTTTCTTTCAACCACACATCAAACGTCCCAGGCTGAACACTGAAGGTCCAGGCATCCAAGAAGACCAGGTTCCAGCCATTTACTTCCAGCCACAGCCATCATCCTGGCCCTGTTTGAAAATTTATGTCCTTAATATTTGAATCTCTGGAGAAGTGCCATATAGAAAAATACAAAATATAAGATCTATATTTCCGGAGCCTGCAGTTTAGACATGTGCTTTTAATTGTAAGAAAGCCATTTGGTAGAGAGTTTCCAAGGGCCTTGCTACCACTGTAGATGGTGTGGAAATGTTAAATTACTTCCACAACAAGAAGTAAAACCAATGACCTGAACATAGTGTCCTCCAGCCTCTCACACACGCAACTCTCAGATGTCACCAAAATACCCTATGGCTTGAAATTACATTTCAGCTCAGGAATCCAAAGCATAGTTTCCTGGTATTGGACACAAGTCATTTTCACTTGTCTAGGCAAAAGAAGAATTTAACGTTCTTGAGAATTCTATTTTTTAAAAAGCCTGAGGCAAAGTCAACATTGCAATACAATCAGAACAAATATGTCAAAAAGATGTAGGCTCTTGGCTTTAAAAACATCCTTGTCCAGTATTTTATAAGAAGCAGTCAGAGTAATGTGAAGAGTGCGTGCAAGAAGCTGGGGTGAGCACACAAGTCTGCTTTAGTAGTTCTGTGTATAACTAGACCAGAGTACGATATACTTTTGAACTGACAGCTGCATTTAACGTGCTCACCGACTTGTGCTTCTTAAGTCCTAAGGTCCTTGGTCTTGGAGACATGAGTTTGTATATTGCTCGGACTAGGGGATCACTGCCATGTGCTGATTTGTCCTCCATCTGCCTGGAGACGTGCAACTGTGTGTCAATGTCTTGCCCAGTCACAGGGGTGGGGGGCAAGGATGAGAGGAGTTGATGGAGGGTTCAAGTTAGGTTCTGGGCCGTGTGAACTGCCCTATCTGCCACTTCTGTAGATTCCTATAAGAAGAGCACAGGTCGGGACAAACTGACAAATTTTAGCACTTACTGTGTATACCTAACTTATATTTTTTGTTTGTTTGTTTGTTTGTTTTTACTTTGAGACAGGGTCTTAGTGTGTAACCCGGGCTGTTCTTGAATTTATAAAACAGCCCTACTTCATTATTCTAAGTGCTTAAATTACATGTGCACACCACCCTGACACTTAAATGTTATTTTAATTAATATAGCAGTCATTGATGTGGTTTAATCAACTCACTGTACAAAGGACACTTATTCCTGATTGGGGGTGGGTGGGCATGATGTCTTATTTATAGTCCCTTTAGCTGGTATTTCGCAACATGAGGATTTAATTCTAAATCTGTAAACTCAGTACTCTCTCCCTTCATCATTCTTTCATTTACCACCAACAAAGCATCCCATGTATTATGCCTTCTGAGCTTGGCTATTCATTTACATAGTTCCAAGAAAACAGATATGTGAGCAATGTGCTCTAAACAATTGCTATTAACAGAGAATAAACTTCATACATTAGCTCAAAGTTTTCACTACTAAAGAAAAACACACAGAGATAAAGTAAAGCAAGTCCCCATTTCTAAGGCTGTGGGTTGATGGGTAGAAAGAACCAGTGGCTTCTATGGACTAGTATTTACCACACTATGCTAAACTCCTTACCTTCTATCCTCTGCTAGGATCTGCCACTTACACTGAGTCTCCTTATTTACCTGTGCTGCTCAGGGAACCAATATCCATTTGCTTACTGAATCAGTGAAGGAAAGTATGAAGGACTGGTAGCTTCCATGTTCTGAGGGAAGTCTGGTTTGTTGACGGTAGCAGTGTGTGAAGGATGAGGAGAACCTGAAAGCTGGAAGGCAAGTGGATAGAACTGTACAGAGATGAAAGGATTCAGAAGATAGGAGGGATGATGTAAGGTTGATTTTTAAAAAAAAAATAGGTAAATGGCATTTCAAAGCAAAGCTTTGAAATATATATAACCTTAGATGATATCCCCCTTGGGAGTACCTTAGAAGAAGAGGGAAATGGAACGAAGAGATGTGTATTTGCAGTCAGCTCTTAATATTTTATCTCAAATGACAACTGTCACAAGATTTAAATGTGAGTAGTTCACCATTGTGGGGAAGAGAAAACTTAGGTTAAAAGATCCAAGTCATCCCAACTCCCTGCTATATGAAGGCACTAAGATTTGAATAAAGGGCTAATGAGCACCAAGTGGTTCTCCCTACTAATTCACATCACCTCTCTCAAGACGAAGGAAGAAAAAAGGAAAAACTAAATTCTAGAGATAGAAAAATGTACAGTACTGTGTACTGTGGTACGTACTGACTAAGAAAGATGGAGAAGTCCAACTAACAGACTAATCACAGCCCTAGGCAAGCTAACCAGACTAGACAGGCATAAACATGGCATATTTATTTCCCATTTTCTCACTGTGGCGAGAGATTTAAATGATAAAGGCATTCAAAATCTTTTGGATGCTTGCTTTTACTGGTGCGATGAATATGCTGGGTCAGCAGGGAGAATGGGCTAATTGGTAGCATTTATTTGTACTTGATAAACCTGTATATAAATCAACCCAAGCTCTTATCTGTAGGCAAGGCGTTATTGGAGTTCAAAGATGTATGTTTGCAGGGAAACTGCACCACATTGTTCCTGCCACTGGCAGAATAAGTTGAAACAAAGCTGCATGTTTGCTATTTGATCAGACTTCAGGTTGAATGTGGCTAGATTTATTTTTAAGCACAAGGAAAAGGTAAGTTAAAAATCAGCAAAGTTTTAAGACCTTATTCAAGTATTGGGCAATGTATTCTTTCTAAGACTATGAGAAAATACTCAGGAAGAGAAATTCTTAGGAGAAAGGGGTTTGCTTAGGTCCGTGATTCAAAGGAATTGAATCTACCATGGGCAGAAGGTCATGAGAGGGGGACCTTGAAGCCACTGACCACATAGGGTCACAGTTGAGAGAAAGAGAACTACAAAAGTCCATGCTAAGCCGAGCTCTTGCCTGTATGCGCTCCGGGACCCGCGTCCAGGAAGTGGCACCACCCACTTAGAGTGAGTCCTTCCATCTCAATTGACACAACCCAGATCCTCACCCATGGAATGCTAAGAAGCTTGTCTTATTGCTCCTGTCGAGCTGACAATATTCACTACCATAGGCAGTTATCAGGCCAGCTCTGGTTCTAGTTGAGTGGCGTTTACTATTGAAGAGAAAATGCCAGAAGAGTAGCCATTTCTTCCCCTAACTTGGGCAATTGGCTTAAGTTTGGGTAAGAAGTGTTTGTGTGATTCAACTATCTCCCAAGCTTCCTCAGGCCCATCTGTCCCCCTCAGCATTTTTGGCGCTGCTCTGTGGTGAAGGCCAGCATTCACACCCAAGTTCACAGTCACTGTGTTCACATTCAGTGTTGTGGCTACAAAGCTGCAGTTGGAATTCCTTCTTGGTCGTAACTCCTGTACTCGTGCAAGACAAACATCTATCATCTGGAACTTTACAGTTTGCAGATGCCTAATTTGCATCTGTACCACATAAGATTTAGTTAACCCAATGACATCTGGCCTAGAGATGGCCAAAGATTGACAAGATGCAGTCATTGATTGTGGTGCTCCAACTGGTACTAATAAAACCCAGATGATACCAAGCATGAAGTGATACCCAAGAACATCCTCAAACGACTCAAATTGCCTCTGCTTCATTGAACTTAATGTCACCAGAAAGGAAGTGTGCTGGGGTCCACATGTTTGTATTCTAGGGATACATTCTGAAGCAATCATTTCCTTCAAAAACTATTTTTAAAATGTTCCTTCTAGTCCTTCAGGAGAACATGAACTTTCTTTAGGGCAGTGTGTGTGTGTGTGTGTGTGTGTGTGTGTGTGTGTGTGAGAGAGAGAGAGAGAGAGAGAGAGAGAGAGAGGAGAGAGAGAGAGAGAGAGAGAGAGGGAGGGAGGGAAAGAGAGAGACAGACAGACAGACAGACAGAGACACAGAGACAGACAGACAGACAGAAAGACACTAAGACAGAGACTACTTGAGTAACCAAGAACCAGCATTACATAAATATCAGAAGTTAGGTAGTGATTTAAAGACAGTGCTGTTGAGCTAATGATAACATCCATGACCTAGTGAAGTCCACGTCATCAGAACCCTGTGCTCAATCATGGCAACCCCACAAAGACAAAATGAGCCCTGTCTGATCCTTGCTTGGGCTTAACTGGACCTACTCATCCAATTACCACAGTTTGAGCATATTTCAAAGCATTTATTTCAAAAAATAAAATAGAAGCATAAATAAATAAAGTGTCCTTAGATCCACGCTGGCATTACAGATGCTCAGGTGCCATGCCTCAGCATTGACCAGCCAGAAGCCTGCCTTTGCAGAACACTAAAGAGTGGAGTCTACAACAGCAATACTGCAGGTACCTCAGACAGAGCACTCTACGACCTTGCTTGTTGGAGTCGGAAATGTAGAGCTGGTCCTGATGTAGAGCCTGGGTTTATATAAGGTCTGTGCAGAGCAAGAGTTGGCTGCTATAGAACTATCAAATCTCTAATTAGGGAAATCACTCAGAAGCTCACAATGCCCTGGGAGCTGTTAAATGATTTTGGAAAGTGTGGTTTGCCTGGTGCAGGAGAATTGCAAGCCTTGCTGTGGCAGGATTTGCATTGTATTATGGTATTCAAGTTTCAACTTTATTTTCACTCTTTTAGTGGGATTCTCTAGTTTATGGTAAAGTATATAGCTCTCTCTTACAGACTTCCATTCAGCCCACTAAGTTATGGTCCAACTAGTTTTTCTTCACTTCCAAGTTTATTCATTATTTTCCATATTTATTTCTCATGTTTTCATACAACAAGGACACCACTTCGCCCAATCTTCATGCTCAGTAGGAATGAAAAACATCTATTCTGTAAGTGAAATAATAAGTAGAAAATGTTAATTTTGAGGGACATTCATTAGTCAGGTCTATTTTCACATAAGACATTGAAAATCATTATAATAAGGTCAGGGTCTGCCAGCCCCTTTTCCATCTTACAACTTCTCAAAGATGTAAAAAAGTACACACACACTACAGGGTCAAAGTAAGAGCGAATCTTCAGATGGCCACCACAAATTCATAACTGCCCCCCCTCCTCGGACTCAGCCTGCTCTGAAAAATAAAGACAGCAGTAACTCTCATGCACGGTCCATCCATCCTAAGAGACAGAGGTGAGTGTGCATAGAAAAGGTTGAATGGTCTACTAAGACGAAAAGAAGAATAAAATGGGAGATGTTCCAACTGCTAAACCTCTAACGCTCACCCTAAAACTTAATTTCATTTAAGAAAACTAACTGCCCTCCACTTCAACAACTAGCAATTGTGGCATACTAAATAATCCACACACTTTCTAAGGACATCTTAGTATCTCTCTTTTTTTTCTGAGACAGGGCCTCTCTGTGTAGCCTTGGATGTCCTAGACTCACTTTGTAGACCAGGCTGCCATTGAACTCACAGAAATACGCCTGTCTATGACTCCCCGTGTGCTGGGATTACAGGGGTGCACCACCACACCCAGCTAGCATCACTCTTGATGTCATGAAATTCAGCCTTTGGAGACCATTGGCAAATCCTCTTGGAAAAATGAAGGTGGGTCTGATCAGAGGTCAACTACAGCACTGATTACTCTCCAAGGGCATGCCTGAGAATGAAAAAGGTGTTAGCACTTGATTTGGAAAATCTGAGTGTCTAAGACCAACTGACAAGTTTGGGCAAGGGAACATCATTTTAAAGGGAAAATACAACTCAAGATTTAGATGTGAAGGGAGGCTAACTAGGAGAGAAAAAACAGAGATAAGGAAGAGAAAAGGGCAGAGAGAGAAGAATCAAGTGAACAAAGAGAGAACTACTTCCTCAGTGTCAGTGTCTAACAGAACCACATAACTGAAAGAACAGCACTCCGTATTCTCAGGGGAGATCCCCATGTCTGGTTTCCTGCTACCTTGATATGTGTTTAAATAGCTATGAAATGCCTAGACCAGACCAACACCTTCACCTTTACCTGTGGGAGTCCCTGCAGCTCAAGGCAGTGCATTCTGTAAGCAGCCAACAGAAAGGAACAACACCTGGCATTCACCCTGTTCTCTTGGACAAAGAAAAGATGACCACTACTCATTCCTGATTTGTTTGCTACCTGAGAAAATTCTCTTGGGAGATGGATTCTACCCAGTTCATGTTTCCAGTGATTCCCAAAGGGAAATCAGTGTAATGCCCTGTTCAACTAACAGTTGACTCATCTATGTTCAATCCTGTAATATTTATTATCTCACTGCTATTTTTTTTTACTTCTGTTTTACTCATAGTATCACTAAAAATCACAAACTTTTTTCTCAGAAAACTTTGCCAAGTTTCAAAGGGTGCCTTAAGACAACTTTTCCACAGCACCCGGGAGATCTGTCTAATAGTGACAAAGAAAAGATGCCATCAGCCTACTTGATCTTCTTGGGTAGAAAGCAGGCACCAGCACAAGGCTGTTCTGACCTTGGCATTGCTGCCTAGTTGGTGGGGGAGAGTGTTGGCACAACTCCAGCAGTGGTGGAGTTTGCAGGTAAGAGAGCTGATGATAATAGCAACGGTGATGTAAAATTCCACACAAACAAAACCTGTCCTGCTATCAGTTTCCAGTCCTGGGTCTTTCTCCCTCCTGCTTTGGTCATGGGGATTGCTAGGCGACCATTTTTCTGTTGGAAGATGGGGTGCATAAACCCTACATGATCCAGGTCCTTATGGCTCCTCAAAGTGACATAGAAAAAAAGTGTCTCCTTTCCTAATCCACAAGTTAAGAGTTTAATCCCTGCATTAAAGTGGACTCAGCATAAACTACCCATGTCCATGTGCATCAGGGACTATCAGATGCTAAGTGGATCTAGACTTCTTCTAGTCATCCTCTGGATGTCTGCTGTGGGTTTTCCTTCCCAAGGACTTGTGAAGTATACAGAAGCAATACACTGTAGCCTTTGGGCTTCAGAGGTAAAGGTTCTGCCTTCTTTTATTCTCTAGAGAGGTCTTAGCCTCTAACTAAATGTGTAAGCAAAGTCATCACGTGGGGGAGGAAAAGACCTACACATTGAATGTAATCCTCTAGCACAGCCAGAGCTCCAAGGCTCACATGCAATCAAAATGGACTCTTAAGGTAGCATTTCCTTTGATCCCGGAGCTAATCTCCTGAGGAATTCTTAAATCCGCATTTTATACATGAGAGAATTCTCCACAGATATTCAGGTAGAGAGTGTTAAAGCATGTATCCAGTGCCTTAGAGATCTGATTTAAAGTCCTTTGCTGCTGTCATCAGCTCCCGGGCTAATGTGAAATTGCCTCTGAACTAACTAGTCTGTGGCTGTTAATTGCATCGCTACCTACCCAAGAGAGCCTAAAGGGCAAAATACAGACCTGTACCTCTCCAGCTTCAGCACAAAGTCTCAGCAAATGATTGGCTATATAAATGATGCTTAAAAAGTAATTTTAGCTTGAATTGAATTGAGTCATGCTGGATCAAGAAGAATTGGATCCACGCTCTCCATTGATGAGGCTATGAATAACTTCACTTCGTGTAAACCACAGTTAGATGTCATTGAGATGGCCCCTTACACTGGAACCGTATGATCACTGGATTTGAAGAAGAGTGTGATGCACATATACATTGTGTACACACACACACACGCACACAGTTTATTTATCTATTACATAGCTAAGCAATACTCTAAGTGGAGCACATTAGGAATATGAATTAATCTAAGAATGCTTTTGAATGATTAACAGAATTCATAAGAAAATTTGAGTACATGTGAAAGTCCATTCATGAGAATTATAATACTAGGCCACTGTGGATTTTAAAATGACATGAAAATAAATCACCCTTCCTTTAAACAGGAGGGTAAGGGGAATAGGGTGAAAGCAGGAGGGAGGGAGGAATGGGAGGATATAAGTGATGGGGTAACGATTGTGTTGTAATGTGAATAAATTAATTTTAAAAAAAGAAAGTAAAAAACCAGGAAGGTAAAACGACATCAATGACTATATTGGGTGAATGTTATTTGTACCAAGAGCCAACATGCTAAGCTTCACTGAGCATCATTGTGGTCACCATCAATCACATGACAAAGTAGATAATACAACTAGAAAGTCAAAATTGTTTAAATTCATTCATTTGATCCTCTTTCTCTACCTGAAAAGTTCTGGAATTACAGGCAGGTACCACCTTGCCTATACAGTACTGGTGTGATCAAACTCAGGGGTCCCTGCATGCAAGGGAGCCATGCACTCACTGAGCCACATCACTAGCCCCTAATCTTTTTTTATTTAAATCACAAAATATATGTATATGGCTACACCTTTTCCTGCCAACACACAGGCATAAACTATATCAACTAGAATAAGACACAAGTCACCAACATGACCCCCTATTTGCTTTCAAAGGGAAAAAAAATGCTATGTTTATATAGTATTGAAACTAATGATGACCTTAAGAAAACACATCACAGTAGAAAATACTCTTTAGAAATGCCTAAAATCACAACTCCTAATCTTAGGAAAGAAATGAATTTTCAGAATATGCAACTCACATGTGTATTCTGTTTTGTAGTCTGCATTTTTTTCATTTCTCATTCTGTACTAGTAGAGGTATGCCACTAAACACATTTTAAAACATGACAAAAGCTAATTCCCCCTGATACTTTGCCATAGAAGCACACTATCTTAAGGTGTTGCTGAACTGAGTGTGGGGGCTTCTTCCATGACTGAGTGATCTACCTGCATGACCGTTATAGGTGCATAAGACTTATAAGTTCAGCTAAAGGGTCTGCTCAGGTAGAATTCAAAGTTAGCGTAAGTGCTTTTATTCTCTCATGCCTCCTTACAACTTTCTAGTTTTTTAGTTTAGTTTTGTTTTTAATGTTTAGTTCATCCTTTATTTCATGGATCAAGTGCTGAGCTATAGAAATATGGAGAGCACACCAGCCCTTTATGTGGCAGGACATGGATTCAGTCCCAAGGAACAAAACTAATAGATAAAACAAAACAGTAAAATAAATGAAAAAAAAAAGAAGACGGGAAGCAGAAAGCATAGAATAAAAAGGAAAAATAACAGGAAAGGAGGAAAGGGACGGGAGAACGGAGGAAGACAATGTGTGGTGGTGTTAGCATTAGCTACTTCATGCTGCTGTGTTGCTAGGACAATGCTAAAGCCATGGTAAAAATGTTCTATCTCATTCAAATCAAAAACTGAGCATAGTGGTTCACACTGGTAATCTTACCACACAGGAGACGGAGACAGGAGGATTCCTATGAGTTTGATGCCAGGGCTGATCTCCATAGAAGGTTTCAGCCCTGACTGAGCCACAGTATGAGCTTTATTTAAAAATAAAATCAAATTTGTAGATTCTATACAGATATAAAAGGAAACCAAAGCAATAAAAATTAAAGATTGAAAGTGAGGAAATAATAATGCTATCATCTTCCTGGTGTGTGGACCTGCAGAAAAAAATCGTTAAACCACTAGAAGGAGTCATTGACTTTCACCAATTTTGTGGATAGAAGTTTAATACCAAAGGACAGTGTCTGAGGCTGGGATGTAGGTCACTGCAGACTGCATGATTAATCTGCTGAAGGCCTACTTTCTAATCCAAAGCTGGGGGGATGGGGGTGGGGAAGGGGCATGGGAGAAAGAAGAGACTGGAAAGGATGGGGAGGATGAGGAGATAATCAGAAGAAGAGAAAAAAAGGGAGAGACTAAAAAGGGATCCAGTTCCCTATATCACCTCTAAGGCTGAGATATTTCAAATACCTATCATTGCATTTTGAACTCAATACGATTCCAAACACGTACTGGGAGACATTTTGTAAAAAGGAATGAGCTAACTCCAATATTATAAGGCAATATAAATGACTATGAACACAAACTACTGTTGAGCAAAAGTTCAAGAAGATTGACCTGGGTGCATTATCAGATGTTGATGGTTTTACCTGGACAAGAGCAACGGAACAGCAAAGAAAACTCTGACATCAGCTGACACATCTACAGTGACTAGTTTATGGCCAACGAACCTTGGATTCTGATATAGGAAAAGGTTGCCTTTTCAATAGCGAGTTCATTAATTGCATAGCCACATTAAGTAAAATCCATCCTAGACCTCATTCGCTACACAGAAATGATTGCCAGATGGATTATACACAGAATGTCAAAGGACAGATAGAATGCCTATGTGATTATGAAATATAATAGCTATGAATGAATAATTTTTACTTAGAGAATTTTGCAAAGTTAGCATGGTATATGTATGCCCATAAAAAACAAAGATAACAAATAGACATCAGTAAAATCAGTACTGCCAGGAACGCAATCGAAAAGCATAACTTATATGTTCAAATTGATAAGACAATATGCTCATGTTACTTAAAATAAAAGTCAGTACAATCACAATGGAAAGTTATTTGGCAGTACCTACTTGTGTTGAACCTGTGATTAGCCAGTATCCTGTTTGCTTGTTTATTATGATCCCAATCAACCAAAAATATCCTTGCTTACCTGCAACAAAAGACTATTCTAGAGTGCATCAAATGTTAATTCAAAGCACCCAAAAATAGAAACAACACAAATCTCAGTCAAAATATAAGGGGCAAACAGAGAGGGCTTACTATGACCATCTGTTAAGAACGGGCTCTGGTCATACAATAGCAATAAAGGCTACTATAAACAACAAAATGACTGGCAATGGCTTATTTATATTTATAAAAAGTTTAAGGGAATTGAAGTTAATCTGTGATGCCAAATATTAGAAAATCATCTTTTCTTTTCTGTGGGGCAGTGCCCCTGAGCAAAACAGAAGGTGATTGGGGTTCTCACAATATTTTATACTAGTTAGAGGCTGTCTGTATGTGAATGTTTGTGTCAGACTGAACTGTGACAAAGTAAAGTTGCATAAAGCTTTACGTGCTTAGAATGGACCCTAAGAATGCTGACAGGTGAGTCAGTGTACGCCTGAATAGGAGTCAGAAGACCGAAGACTGTTGCATCTACTTACAAAAAATTCAGGAGCAATCATGGTACAGCTGGAGCATCACAGGCGCCTTGTTCTCAGAGTTACCACCATGCATGTGGAGCTCTGCAGTGTAAACTTATGTAACCGTGTAACTGCACACAAGTGCAGGATTTGTGAAGGAGGATTGTGGTTTGTGTCTCCTACCCTTTTCTTTGGAATTCCTCACTGTAGGTAGCTAATAGTAAACAGTTCATCAAATCATTTAGTTTGGGCTTGTCAGCTAGACCTAGAAAGCTGGTTCTCGACATCCTGCTCAGTGCCACACTTTGAAAGTTGTCAAGTGTCACATGTCACACTTAGCAGGCATGGAGCAGATATGCACAGGCCACCTATTTAACTTAAACTTAGAGTTAAAGCATAAGCTTAAGGAACTGTGGATGTTGTCGAGGGAAAAAAATGAATCTGAATAAAGGTTTCATTGACTCTTGGAGTCGACCTGTACCCTGTGACTGTATAACAGTTGTGCAGTTATGTGTGCACCACAGTTTCTGACATGTGAACACTAACACTCTTACTAGCATCACTATGTGTTTTGGCCCAGTGATTACTAGACTAATAATTAGCCACACAGTAGAGGGTGAAGAGACTATAGGTAATGAATTTCATCAGAGGAGAAAAAATTTCTTAGACATACAGTCCATGATAATCTAGCGTACTAGAACTAAGTGAAGGATGGTATGCCCAAAGCAAATAAGGTTGCAGTAGATGAAGTGGGAGAGAAGATAAAAACAAATTTGGCAAGATTTCACAAATAATGCTGTTCCCATTACAAAGAGAAAGGCTAGCTTGGCTCTAAAGAATAAGGCCAGGACCAGCAATGACTTGCCTGCTTGATTCCATAATCACCTTTTTTTTTGGTGTATGCGTGAGTGTGTGTGTGTATGTGTGCGTGTGTGTGTGTGTGTGTGTGTGTGTGTGTGTGTGTGTGTGTGTGTGTGTGTGTAAAAGAGGAACCAGAAATAACACAAGACTAGAGGTTCAGGTTCAAGATTCACTGGAGCAGAGCATTTGGGCCATAGAAAGAAAGACATGAAGACGCAGCCATAATTGCTGGAGCATTCTCAGGCTTATCAGAATTGATGCCATGGACTGGATAACTGTTCCATATAGAAAGCTGCCTTCTCATCAGGATCATATTAAGAAGCACCTCTGGCTTCTACTTATTAGACACCGGCAACAAGTCATCACACCTGTAGTGATAGTCTCCAGCATCTTTGCAAACACTTGTGGTTACATAAGCAAAATTCAGTTACCTGTGAGTACATGGACAGAGTAGAAAGAAATTGGAAGCTATTGGCAGAATTTCTCTTACCAGAGATGTGGGTATTATATATACTTATACTTATGTAGAATAGCTAAGGGTTTTCATATATATTGTTCCATAAAGTGTGTATTTATATGTCTCCAAAAATTCATTAAAGAACTTCTCAAAGTTAGCTACTAGTTACATAGACTTTTACTTGACAGCCTTCTAGGCTATTGATATAAAATTTGAGTGCCTGGTGATGATTATGCAATCATCTTAGTAAGTGGTGCCTTAGCCCAGCTCACGGTAAGTCTAGAAGTTACTCATTGCAAGTTAATATTGTGTCAGAGAATGCTAGGAGAGCTGTTTGTTGATTGTGTAATGCATCTAGTCACATCTTATATTCCTGCACTTAGTGGTGTGTACTGAACATTGGTACGTAAGGTTGTATTCCCTGATAAGAAAGGAACAGTTTAAAAAGAAGTGTGTGATTCTTTCCACTGTAAAGACCAAACTCACAGCGGGGTCATGGGATGGGTTAGGAGCAGAGACATTCAAGTTCAGGTACAGGACACAGACTTGTACATGACACAGGGCATTTGTAAGGTTTCTTCCAAGATGGTCCTTGATTTGCTGGCACTGAAAGAAGCTGTGTCATAGACACAAGCTCCAGGTCATGTAAGAAATGTTATTAAAATTTCCTCCCATGGTCCACAGCGTCCATTCTGAGTCCCTCATCAGAGAGGGATACTGGGTGCTTGTTCACAGCCGCTTAGAGAAACATTGCTTTGAGGTTAGAGCATTCTGCCTCTAACAGGAAACTGAAGTGACTCTAAAACGCTCTCCTAGTCACGGATGAGGAAGGCTGGTATATAGAATGGCTACAGATAGCTCTGATGCTCATGTCTGCTCTTGCATATCCTGGACTTCCCTCCGTTTTTGCATGTCTGTCCATTCACCTACTCATGAGTGGAAAAATATTTGCATGTTTGCAAGGTATGAGCAAAGATGAAAGGTTGTGACTTCTGACATTTGCACTTACTTTCTTAGATTTAAAAAATTCTTTTCTAATTTCAGACAGCATGTTAAATTTTTCCTTTCTTTTTGTTGCCTGTGGCTTTTTTTTCTGGAGACATTGATGAGTAATGAAAGGACAAATTGACTAAGTGAGGACAGTATTTTTTCTCTCTATAAGATTTTGTAGTTTTGCTGCTTTTGCATTCCTTGTCTCTCTGTCTCTCTGTCTCTCTGTCTCTCTCTCTCTCTGTCTCTCTCTCTCTCTCTCTCTCTCTCTCTCCTATTCCTCTAGGTTCTTATGCTGAACTTGGAACTCCTGATTTTCCTGCTTCAGTCTCTTGAGTACTGGGGTTAAGGACGTCTGCTATCAAACCTGGTTCTGTTATTTGTATGCTCCTGTACATCTCTTTTAAATTTTATTTTTATTTTTAATTGTATGTATGTGTGTATGTGTATGGATACATGCTCATGTGTGACACTGCCCATGGAGGACAGAGGTATGTGTCAGAACCCCTCGAGCTGTTGTTACAGGTATTCATATGCTGTCAGATTAGGTTGCTGTGAACCAAACTCAGGCCCTTTGGCAGAGCGCTATGCACTCTTAATGGCTGAGCCGTCTCTCCAAATCCTGCTTTTGTTTCTTACATTAATTAGCCCACCTGGAAAAAATTTCCTTTACATCAATGTATATAATTGGACAGCAGTAGAATTCTGTAGAAATATTTGACTTTTGTAACATTGACAAAGACAAGGACAAAGCACGTGACAGGTGAAGTTGTTATATTATCAGGACGCATCATTCTTCCTTTTTCCTCTTTTTGTTTTTTGTTTTTGCTTTTGTTTTTGTTTTTCAAGACAAGGTTTCTCTGTGTAGCCTTGGCTGTCCTGGACTCACTCAGTAGACCAGGCTGGCCTTGAACTCACAACGATCCACCTGCCTCTGCCTCCTGAGATCAGGACACATTCTGTCATTTCCCTTTATAATGCTTTTGTCATGTAATGATGTTATCCTATATGTAAAAGCAGGGAAGAATGCGTTTAAAAACTAATTCAGTTCAGTTAATCCTTGTACTTTTTGTTTATTTTTAAAAAATATTTTAGACAGTATTACACTGTTAACCCTGGCTAGCCTGTAACTTGCTGAATAGACCAGGCTTGCCTCAAACTCTCAGAGATACATCTGCCTCTGCCTTCTGAGTGCCAGGATTAAAGGAAAGTACTACTATGCTCAGCAAACTATTGCATTTGCTCACTTATTATGTGTTGGAATGGGGAGCATGCGCAGCTCAGAGAACAACTTCCGGAGTCTCTCCTTCACCCCAGGGATCCTGAGAATCAAAGTCTGATGATCAGTTGGCTGACAACCCCTTTTAAGCATTGAGCCATCTGTACAGCCGAAGGATAGTTTTGAACTTGGATCCTTCTGACTCTACCTCTCAAATGCTAGGACAATAGCCATGTTTCACCATACCTTGATTATACTTTCTAATTAAAATATGTCTCACATGCCTAGGAAGTACATACTTGGTAAATTCACAGCTAAGAGAATTGTGTCTGCTAGCCGAGCTATGTTTACTTCACAAACAAGAAAAATAACATAAAGGAAAAATGACTGCATACAATTCCTAGTTCCCTAGTGGAGAGCACTTTATTTATTTTTTTTTTTTTATTTTTTTTAATTAATTTATTCATATTACATCTTGATTGTTAGCCCTTCCCCTGTTTCCTCCCATTCCTCCCTCCCTCCCACTTCCCCCCTTCTCCCCTCCCCTATGTCTATGATTGAGGGAGACTTCTTCCCCCTATGTATGCTCTAAGATTATTGAGTCTCTTCTTGGTAACTTGCTATCCTTCTTCTGAGTGCCACCAGGCCTCCCCATCCAGGGGACATGGTCAGAAAAGGGGCACCAGAGTTCACGTGAGAATCAGATCTCACTCTCCACTCAACAGTGGAGAATATCGTGTTCGTCAGCTAGGTCTTGGTAGGGGTTCGAAGTTTACTGCCTATTTCACCTTGGCTGGTGCCTTAGTTTGAGGAGGACCCCAGGACCCAGATCTGCCTGTCAGGAGAGGACATCCTATTGAGACTTTAGGCGAGAGTAGCATGGAAGAATGGGGAAATAACAGGACCCACAGGGTCCTGGAAACCTACAAGAAGAACTTTATGAGAGCACTTTATTATTTGACTTTAATTTGACATGTCACTGACCCACAATGCAGTGAGTCTCTGAAGTCATCCTTTGGCTTCTGGTCCCAAACACGTACATGTGAGACTCTCAACCTCACTCCTGCAGATTATCTCTCCCTCCTGAATGTTTGCAGATAAAACTACTTCTTTGCTACTTTAGCGGGACTTGAAGACTGAATTTTACTTTCTACTTGACTCACTCTTGCATTTGTGCCATTCAGCGAACACTTAACTTCTCTCTTTGGACATTATTTTTTGTATATAAGGTAGGAATGATATCTCACTAGGCCATTACAGAAATTGCCCATGTTGACACATAAACATTGCTTAGCAAAGCCCTTGGTGTGTAATTATGCTAGTTACCTTGATGGTTAGAACCCTAGGGCAGTGATACCAGTAGCATGGCTTCAAAGGGGCAGGGAGAGGAATCTTAGCTCCTGTGAGGGCTGTGAGCAGCATTCAGACACGGTACAAACAAAGTGGAAAATTTGTAGCAAAATGCCCAAGAAGTAGAAACAACATGAAGTATGAATACTCATTCATATATAAATATGCAAAGTTAGGAAACGAAGAAAGGAAGTGCCCTATGCAAGAACCAAAGAAGCAGTGCATGGAGACAATTGTCT
The DNA here is from genome assembly GCF_964271855.1 of Acomys minous. NCBI lineage: Eukaryota > Metazoa > Chordata > Mammalia > Rodentia > Muridae > Acomys > Acomys minous. Next base: position 90,570,924 of record NC_140489.1, on the reverse strand, counting down.
CAGAAGGGCCAGAGGATGTTCTGAGGTTTCATGGGAAGGGAACTTGGACTTGAGGACAGTGAATAACGCAGAAAATAAGAGGAAGTTCACCACCATAGTAATGGGAGCTATCAGCCGTGCGTGGGAGTGGAAATATTAGCCATTCCAGGAGAAGTCAGGACCCTGACCCAGCTTGGGGTTTGGAACTCACACAGACACAGAAAAGCAAAGGAAAAAAATCACCCCCAAATTCACAGAAGTCAGAAGTTTCAATAGTAATGTTAGTATCCACTATTTTTCCAATAAGGAAAGACAAAATTTAGAGACATCATTAATCAGTGTCTCAAATAATCATCAAAAATAGTGGGGAAAACATGTGGTGAGAATAACATAAAACTTAAAAAGAAACCATTAGTTAAAATCAGTGGCAAAATGAAATAGCAGAATTATTCACACATGGATGATGAATACTTAATAATTTCAAAACATAAAATGTGAAAAATGAGAAATGACAAATATTCAAAACAAAATGAAATATTTGAAAAGCTTAAGATGTATTACTCCACAGTTAGTCAAAGAACTAGATTGTGAGACTGTAACGCTCTATCAGCTATGAATCGTGTGACTTACGGAAATACAAGTATAGGAAAATATATGCCATGAACACAAAACCCAGTAAACCATTTAGATACAGGTTAAGTGAAAATAGAAAAGGTTAAGAGAAATATAATAAGTGTGGTTATGTATTTCAAAGCACAGAAACCAAAAGCAAACAAAAGCACAAGCAGTATCACTTTGAGCTGATGAGGGCAGACTCCTACTGATTTCAAGAAAGGCACCATTTTCAGGTAAACATCAAAGCTCTACATTAAAAAGTCATTTTCAAAGACCATAAAAATCATTCCTTAATGTTTTAAGGCAACAGAGTCCTGTTTACAATGACCTTGTATCAAAATGCATTTGGAAAATCAATGGAATAAAATATTTATTAAGGAAACATTTGGAATCTACTTCTAATAGTTAAGGAATCAAAAATGAAATCACGATAGCATACACAAAGCCATGTGTTTGATCCTGTGAGAGTAATGGGATATTAGATGAGAGGAGAAGGACGCCAGCCATGAAAAGGGGATGCTCTGTCTGCCAGATCCGTGAGGGATATGAAGGACTCTATAGGTGGAGCCAGACGTGTGCTTACTCGTGTTGAGTAGAAAGAAGAGTCTGTGAGTTACCTTCTGAATACCAACCAAAAATCAAGTTTCTATGGGAAAAAAGACTTAAAATCTGAGTGTCCAAACTTTAAAGCTTGGCGCTGGAGTCAGATGGCTCACTGGCTAAGAATGCATGGTGATATTCCAGAGGACTGAAATTCATCTCACAGCACTCACATCAGGTAACTCACCTGTGTCTGTGACCCAGCGACCACTTCTGGCTTCTACAGCACTCACATGCACATGTTCATGCACATATGGACACATAAATAAACACGTTAAAGCAATGAAACTTCATTGGTACATTCGGTAAGAGGCAATAAGTCACAAGATAGGTGTTCCTTAAAAAGAAAAAAAAATGATAAAAAAAATGTTTAAAGAATAGCCTGGCAGCACACAGAGGAAGGGGGTGCAGGTTATCCAGATGAGGCCTGATAGGCTGTGATGAGGTCTCCTTCTCTCACAGGTCTAAGGTATGGGAATAGGGGAAAATAAGGAGGGACAGTAGGAATAGAAATATATATATATTATTGTGTAATTCTCATGTCAGGGTATTCATCCTATATGCCATATTGTATATCAAACCTCTAATAGTACCAGAAAAAAAACCAAAGAATATACCAATTAGTTTTACTAATAGAAAATTAAGAACCATTCATATAGCCACCTGCATATGGATGGACACATGCACACACACAAGCGCATACACATGCACACAAACACACATGCACACAAACACATACCCATGTAATTATGTACATACAGAGACATGAGCACGTGCCTGTACACACAGACACACATGCACACAAATGCACAGAGACACACTTGCACATGGTATGTCAACAAGATAAGTAAAAAGGTAGCTCAGAGTCTAGGCAATTCTATGTTTAGCCGTGTGCTAAATGCAGAAACTGAAACAATAGTTTTTTTTAAATTTGTTCATTAAAAAGGAATAATGAGAAGGAAAAATAGAAGGAGAAGGAAGGGTGGAAATAAAGAAATTAAATCTTAATTCTCTCCCCATGCTTCATCTTTAGTGGGTGGTTCGTTTGCCGTGGAGCCACTGACACTTTCTCTAATGGTTTCTTGTGAAGGCATCTGGGTATGTGGACACCAGACAAGAATTACAAGGCACAACATAGGGTACTGGGCAATGCTGTGGACCCCTCTAATTGTTAATATAGCACACTGAGAACAGGAGAGAGGAACACAAGGTGTGACGCCCAGGAGGCCCATACCAACCTCCCACTCTGTGACCTCATCTTTGACTCTCAGCTCAGCTCTGTATCTATAAACCTCAGATAGCACTTAGTATGCAAGTTCATTTTGAAAATTAAGTGTGTTTTCATCACCTTCCTAAAGCACTTGGGTCAGGGACTGGTACTCAGTCAGTTCCCTGATCAGCACTTCATCCTGAGGGACTGAGACTCCAGGCTTCAGCTGCAGCCACATACTTCCAGGTGGGGACATCTCACCCAGGGCAGATGAAGCTGCTGAGGTCGCTCGGGGCCTCAGCACTTCTCTCATCTTGCCAGTGAGTGGAAGGCAGCCACTGGCCTTTTCATCAGACCTTTCTTCAAACTGAAGTGTAACATGACCACAGCCTGCAGCTGGAGTCTCCAACATTCAGACCACTTCCCACTGCCCTGCCTGGTGGGTAACTCCCTGACAAGGTTGAAACAGGAACCTTTACAAGACCCTCTGAGAACTCAATGAAATGTTTTCCCTGGCTCTGGACCACAGACCTGCCCAATAGGAGAGTCATTAGCAAAACACTGACCACAGCTTTTTATTTTCTTTTCTATGGAATGTGACTCAGTCCTCAGGCCAATAGTGGGCTTTTCTCCTTGGATAACCTTTTATTTTTTTTTTTAATTCTTTTCTTGAGACATCATTTAAATATTAATAGAAAAAAACTTCTCTTAATAGTCCCATAGCATGGACCAAACTATCTAAGGGAGTTTCAACAATTGTTGAAAGGCTGGAGGGTCCCAGCTCTGAGACAGGAAAACACACACACACACACACACACACACACACACACACACACACACACACACACACACACACTTTCTCTCTCTCTCTCTCTCTCTCTCTCTCTCTCTCTCTCTCTCTCTCTCTCTCTCTCTCAGGGTACAATGTGGTGTCTGACAATCAGTTCCCATTCAGACTCAGGTTTGGAAGGGAAGCACACTCATATGTCTACAAACACAGCATACACACACACACACACACACACACACACACACACACACACACCTGTACAAAGACAAGAGAGAAACTGCAAGGGAGGTTGTAGAATCTATGGTTTCTTGCTAATCTTTATCTTCTTTTTGCTGAGCTGACATGTTGGTTTCCGTGGCAACATAGAGTGGCCTGGATAACATGTGAAGTTAATTTCAGAGAGGTCTTCAGAGCCAGGAAGAGCACTTTCAATGAAAATTCTTTCTTTTCTCCCAGGAACTGCAGTCCCTGGGCTCCAGAAAGCATTCTTGCATATGAAATCAGTAGCAAAGATATTCTTCTCAGCTAGGAAAGTAAAAGATATCCATCCTCCTGTGTTTAGTACTAAGATTCCAAAATTAGCAATAGCAGAACGATCTTCCCATCCTGTGCTGTGGTGAACTGGCATGAAAACTCTCCTGAAAGGACATGGCATCTATTCTCTACAGCAAAGTGGAAGATGAGAAAAGTTTCTAAAGGAAGGAAAGGGTGAACAGAGATGAAAGCAAGGGTGTGATAGAAATTAAAAGAGGCATCAGAGCATAGAGAGCACAGATGAATTTGACTGTGCTATGATCATTGCTCAATAGGAACTGTGACTTCACCTATGCCTAGCTATCAGGAAATGTGTATTTATCAAATGCATAATCAGAGCATGATGGCATCCTTGGAACAGGTGATAGTAACTGCAGATGAAAATGGGGGGGGAGGGGTTATTAGCTTGCACTCCCTGTAAGAGAGGAGAATCTAGAGAATACTTCATGATATCAGAGGTGAGTCTTAAAGATGAATCAGGTGTTAGGTCTCTCGCATGGGAAGCTGAAGTGAAGTAGAAAAGAAACTGACTGAGTGGAGAAATACAGGAAAGTGAAACGGCAGGCTGAAGAGCCTAGCTGGAGAATGAAGTCATTAAGCAGTGTCTGAAGTGGGGTGGATCAGAAAGATAGGTGAGGTCCAGGACATGTTTCAACTTTGCATCCTTGGCCAAGAGGAAATGCTGGAAGTCATGTGTGCCAGAATAGGAACAGATGAGTAGGTCAGCCCATAGTAGTAATGCCTGTGTGAAATGGCTGGACAAGCCTGAAGCTCCATAGCATGATGCAGAGGATGCTTACTGTCCAACAGCATGAGCACGTCAGCTCCAAAGGATGAGCCACTCCTGTGGTCCTAAGGCTTAGAAGCTAGCACACAGTCCACACTTTATACACACGCATCGAAAAGCTGAAAATTGTTGTTTGTTTATTTGTTTGTTTGTTTGTTTGAGACAGTGTCTCAAGTGCTGCGGGCTGTGTATCTTTCGATGTATCTTTGAGCTTTTCTTCCTCCTGTCTCTACTCCCTTCAAAGCTCGGGGACCACAACAATGAGTAGGTATGCCTGATCTATGTGGTAATAGGGATGGAGACCTGGGCTTCATGTGTACTAAATACAACTATACAAACAGAATTACACCTTCAGCCCCCAAGAATGATAGTTAATGTACAGGAGCCCATAACTGGCACCCCCTCCTGGCATCTCCAGGAATTCCAAAGGGATTTTGAAGATGTAACTAAGGTCAACTAGTTGGGTTGGTTTTAAAGAGCTAATTTAATGACAATGGTCCTTAAAACCTGATATATTTGTCTAGATACTTGCAGAAAAGAACATCCGGGGAATGAGCAATAGGTCTTGATATCTCAGAAAAAGGGTTCCTAACAGAGACCTCCCAAATAGCCTCAAGACCTATAAGAAGTCCCTGAACAGCATCCCACAGGTTCCTATTGCAACCAGAATCCTAGCCATGTGTGAATGATCTTAGGAAATATTCCACATAAAATCCTGGTGGGTGCAGAGCTCAGCTTCCTGCGAAATCCTAAACAGAAATACTAGGCCAGCCTGCCTGGTGTTCATTTTTACACATATCACTGTGAGTGTTGCTTGGATACTGTAAATATGGTCCAAATAAGTCCCAATACAGCAAGAAAACTAGCAAGTTAGACAAAATAAGTAAGTTACAAAACAGTACACACAGTATGATCCTCTTTTTACTTGTATATTCATGCATTTAGGAATTTTCAGAAGAAAACCAGCAAAAATGCATACACAAAGATGTTAGCAGTGGGCTTTTAGGTTGGTGAATTGAGTTATGATGAAAATGATGTCACCACACGCCACACAGGAGATCTGATAACTCATTATCTTTTACGGTATAAATCACATGGAATAAACTTGTGTTGCTTTTCTATTTTTACTTGTGTGTATGTGTTTTTGTTGAAGTGTGGGTATGTGCACACAAGTGCAGGTACCTATTAGGGCCAGAAGAGGGCATCAGATTTCCTGGAGCAAAAACGTATAGGTGGTTGTGAGACAGATGCTGAGAACCAAACTCAGGTCCTCTGTAAGAGCAGCAAACACTCTTGATTGCTGAGCCATTTCCTCAGCACTAACTCAGTTATTCTTCAGATATCATTTGCCTCCCATTTGACCATTAGAATTACTCTTTCATTGTTGCCTGTTCACAAGAGGTAAACATCTGACTTTTATATCTGATGAAAATTAGAGGTCAAACCCTAACCTTATTCTTGTGTTTTTCAAGATAGGATCATTTAAGTAAGATTTCATAGCTTTGGTTGTTTCAAATCTGAAATTTCTGTGATGATCCTCACCAGTATAGTCACTGGAATGACGGTAAATTCCCAAAAAAGACAGGACACCCTCAGCATAACCCATAGGAGACATAAACTGGATTGTAGGTCTTATTTATCAGTGTTGAGTTCCTGTAATAGTTTTCTACTTAGTTTTTTCTACAGTCTTTCTATGATCATATCTTAGTATTTCCTGGTGCCCAAAACAATTCCTGGTACCTACCAAGTGCTTAGTAGCTTCTAGTTCAATTAATGCATTAAACAATTGAAGATAAAATGGCAAGCTTGGCTCCTGAGACAATGCGGACTGCAGTCGCAGGATGCTACCACGAGATGTCAGTGTAAATAGGAGAGCAAAGCATTTCAGGATTATTCTGCATCTTCTGATGCTCTGGGGAAAACACATGTGCAAGACTCTAAAGGCAGAAAACAAACTGTGAGAAATGAGCTCACCTCTCTCTGTGTAAATTCATTAAAAACAACGTCTGCGTTATAGAGAAGAGCATCCTTGCTGAGCTTGTAACTCTAAATGCAAGCCCTTGGATTTTGATTTGGGGACAATTCTATAAGCATAGTTTTGTTTTCCATTTCTGCCATAAATCTGCATCTCTGGGGCTGGATAGGGAGGGAGCAGCAGGGTGAAGGAGAGACTACTGGGTCCCATCCAGATCCCTTCTCTTGTTTCTGCATCTGTAAAGGTGCATTGAGCTTTCTGAGCTTTGTTTTGTCATATGAAGAAAGAAAACTAATGGCAGAGGTTGCCAGTGTCACATGGCAAACAATTTGATTTCAGCAAAGAACATTCTCAGAAAGACTAGTTCCTTGGTGTGTGCTGAGATCACGAAGAAGGGCTTTCACTGCAACTCTGGAAGGATTTGGATAATGAGCCCACAGTAACTTGACTTGGAACATTCTTTCTCTACCGAGTCCACAAGCTCTATAAAAAAAGCCTATGTGGTCCCCAATGGGAACTTCCCCTTTCCAAAGCATACTCTCATTGAGCACAAAGATTGATCACCACCAGACTCTAAAAAAAGGTTATGAGTGTGATTGTCTCTCTGGCTTCCTGTGGTCTCCATAAAACCTCCAAGCACAGTATTCTAGGCTCATAAAAATGTCCTCAACCCGTTTCTCATTTGCTTTAATGACGTTTTCTAACGGTTGACATTGGCATCTCTTCTCTAGGGAAAGTGTTGTTAGGTTTTCTTTCCCCTTCCCCAGAATAGCTGCTGAGAACAACCCAGGAACTGGAATGCAGTTATAATGTCTGTCTTCCCATGAAAGAAAAAAACACATACTCCCGGATATGAGAAATCTACCGTCTCCACTGCTGCAGCAGGCTCGGGGAACCTATGGATCAGCAAACATCCCCACCTCAGAGGAGCCCACACTCACTGGTCCCCAGTGATGTGGATAGTAGAGGAAGCAACATTCTTTAGCATCTACTGTATGTACAGGAGGCTTTAAGAGCCACACTTTACAGATGAGGACATCTTAGTTTAGAGAGAAACGTGGTATTTTTTAATATAAGGACTAAATTTAAATGGCCAGACCACTTCAAGGAAGTGGAAGGAAAAACATATAAACAGAATATGAATAGTTCCGGGGATGAAGGCCATCATCATCCTGAACTGTAGGATGTGAGCACATGCACTAGGAATGGAGAAGTGCCACATAACATCCTGAGACCTTAAGGGAACAGATAGCCAGTTCTGATGCAGGACTTCTTGGATACTGGAAGGCCAAATCTCTTCTTTATCATCATGTATTCAGTGCTTGCTCTGTTATGCACATTGGTACCTATAAGTTAGGCATCCTATAGCCTGGCTGAGCAGTAGTACCAAGCAGAGTTAAGTTTTCCTAAGTTGATGTGAAGATGAGAAAGTTTTAATGTCTTTCTTCTAGAGGCTCACAGCAAAATAAAAGGAAAGAGAGAGGGGGAGGAAGGAGGGAGAGAAGTTAAAGAGAAATGAAGGACAAGGTGGCCCGATCGAGTCAATGTACCTTCAGCTCCTTTGCCTAACAGAACTTTCCTCTAATTCACAGTTTCGCCCCCAAATTACTGCTACTCCCTTTGCGTGTTATGCTTGGGTTTACATAGCAGAAGCGTTTGTTCTGATGATTCCCGTGACTGAACTGTATCCTCCTAGGGTACATCAGAGACCTCAGGTTAAATCCTTATTCCTCCTCCTTCAGCTTCTGCCTCCTATCTCCTAGACATAAGTAAAACAGTACATCAGAGAGGGCTTTGTTCTCGCTGTTGTTAATTTGCTGCCATCTTTTAAAAAAACTGGACATGGTATTTGCAGCTTCCATCCTAGCAGTATGCATATAATGAACACTCCATGGGTGATGAATCCCACTTCCTGGGCTGCTTCAATCTCAAAGTGTTCTCCCTGCATCCCTCTCCACCTCCCTCACTCCATTCTTCCATCTCTCCCCCCTCCATTCCTCCCTCTATCTCACTCACTCTCTCTAGGCCCTTCTCCCTCCTTTCCCTCCCTCCCCCTACCTCTCACTCTCCCTCAGTCTGCCCTTCTCCCCCCACCCCAACCAGAAAATAAGGCAGCCATGGACATGTGCAGCTATGTGAAGAAAGCAGCTGATAACACTAACCCCTGCTGTTCACCGTCTTTTAGATAACATTACATTTTTCTTCTCCCATGGCAACCACAGCTGTTGATTTTACTGCCGCTGCTTTCTCTGGTAGGATGGATGCCTATTTATCTTGTCTGTCCTTGAGTCCTCTTCATCCATCCCCAGGAAATGGCCCTCCACAACCATGGGGAAATAGATGCCTGTAAAAAAAGTTCAACCTGTGTTTGGGAAGACGAGGAGCTTATTACTCTCCAGTATATTTGTTTTGTTTTGTTTCTGGATTATTATTTTAAATGCTCTCCCCCCCCCCCGCTCCAAATTATATTGCATCTGGGTGTCTAAATCCTGCACACAGCTGTGCCAATGTCTTCTCCACTCCTTCCATCTGCCTGTTTGTTTTTCTTGGTGTTAGTTTGCAGTCTGTTATTTTGTATAAGCAAAATTATCCTTTCACGTCTTTCCCGTTTCAACAGCTTCTTCTGGATGTTGTAAATGGCAGCATCTGTGGCGATTGTCTCCTAATTATGTTTCCAGCCTCTTAATGAGAAAGGTGAGCCAGCAGATGGAACAGCAATAAGGAGCCTCTGCATCTCTGACCCTGAGGTAGGACTCCTCCCAAGATCACCTAAGCTTGCTATAGAGCGGAGCATCATTGAAACTGACTTGTTAAGATCATATATTAACTTCTCTGTAGAGATCATTAGGATAGATTTACACAAAGCTCCCAGGCCCTGTACTATACAAATGAGTATTCACAGCTATAAAAGCCTGAAACTGTACATAGATGTCTGTCTCCACTCTCCAGGTTCCTCTCATGTTCAAACTGTTCCTCACTTCTACATTAATTTGGGCAGCTGAGGCAGAGTAGTCGCGACTGAACAGAACTGAGTGGCAGGGAATCTGGGGTGGAGGTGCTGCGTGGATGCTAGCATGCTGGGGTGGGATGCTAGCATGCTGGGGTTGAAATTCATCTCTCAACATCCTTTGGCTTTCATTGACAACTCAATTGAGTCAGCAGCTGGACTAGATGGTTCGTGAAGTGAACAGTTCAGATATGATCAATCCATTGATCACTGTACCAGTGATCTACTTCAGTGGGAAAAATAAGGCAAATTGAGTATGTCCGTGTCCTAAATAGCTTGCACTCCAGTCTGGGGAACCAGAGATAGTACAGATCGTCTCTAGATAGCAGGCACCAGCACAAAGCAGTAGCCATCTTTGCTTGGCTTTATAGCTCTCTACTCCAGGGGTTGATACTTGTATTTTTACATAGTGTATTTATGTTTTTAAATCCAGTGTTCTCATTATTGAGGGTCTTTGTTTTGCACAATGCAGACCCTGAACCCCCAGTATTCACTTTAGCGTCTCTCTTCCTCATTCTCTGCATCTCAGCGCCATGGGATCTTTTCTGCTTCCTGACTGGATGCATCCAGGACCCAAATCCATGACTTCCTTATTATGATTGAGAGTTACCTTAAACTGTTACCTCAAATGATTCCCTTTCTTTAAGCCACTTTTGTCACAAGGACAAATGACTATGACAAAGGCATTCTCTGCACTCTGCACCACAGTCCACAGTATATGTTGCCCTTTGTTTCACACCAGTCCCAGAGGCCAAGCGGCCATCTGTTACATTCAGAGAGCAGCCAAATCCCAAAACTAGGTCCCCATTATATGGATCTGTACACTCCAGCTACAATATTTCTCCATCAAAGGCCTTGATGCAACTCTAACCCCTCATTTAATTTCACAACCAGATCTGGCCTCTTTTGCTCCCTGTAAAGCACCAGTTCATGTGAAGAAAGCTCATGTGTGTCTTGATATTTTAGCATCTACAACAGAGTCTGGGTAAAAGGCAGGTGCCTGAGAATATTTTTCAAAGTCCATGTCAATGTAGTGAGCAAGAAGGCTCAGTGGATGCGTTTATTGTCTCTGTCTTCCCCTCGTCCCTATCCCTCTCTCCCTGCATCTTCCTTATCTTACCTCTTTCTTTGAAAAGTCATATTAGCCATGGGATTATGTCAGTGTCACAGAATTGGCTGGTTGCTGAGATTTGCTCCTCAATCTAACAGCCTGGACTTCTAAGCGGTCTTACTTCCTGGTTCAGCTTGCCTTTATCTGTCATCTTTGTTGCGGTTCATTCAAGAGAGATAAGGTTGAGTAGGAGTATCTTGTAATGTCACTTTTGCTTTTTATCCCAGCGTTTTCTTGGCTGTTCCAGGATACTGAGGCACTATTCAGATCACCCCTGAATAATGATTTGATAGAAATATTAGAGCTTGTGTTTGAATAAGGGAATGTGCTTATTTAACACGGGATATGATCAAACTCAATCTTGCTGTTATAAGTACAGCCTCAGGCCGTGATTTGCCTTCTTGACTTGAGGTGTGCTATTTTTCTTCTACTTTTCGTAATTTGTTTATTGTTTAACAATCTCTTTTTTATCTTCTTAATACTTCCTTCTTCTCTGTTTTTACATTATATGCAATATTGCTAGCTTCCTTTTCTTCGTACTCTGTGCTACTTCTTTCTTCAGGGTAATACTCAGCTATGTCTTTGAGGTCCTCAGGAGATCCTTAAATACACAATCTGTGACTCACCAAAGTGACCCTTCTTAATATCTCACAAAGGGCCTGATCCACAGACAACATCTAAGAGACGTCCACTAGATTTTGTATTGGTATATAATAGAAACACCAAACTATGTTGAAAGGGACTGTAAGCTCATTGCTACCAACTCTTTCCCTGGAAGCAAGATAGCAGGGACCATAGGAAGGAACAGCAATCAAACCTCCCATGTTTTCCACATCCATCAAGTTACACTATGCTGAGTACTGATTTCAGGAAGCTTTGAAAATACCCACGTGTTTGTCTTTAATGACCAGAAGTGATGGGGCCCAGACAGGTTGTAAATTCTTCTTAAGCAGCCAGGAAGACAGCTAAAAGAGCTCCAGGCTTATGGAGATGATCTTTCTCACCTTTGCACCCTCAGCCATTCTCAAACACTGTCAGCTTGATAAATGTCACAATTGTAAGGAGCGTAGAAATAAAGGGAACGGATGCCCTTTTCATTTTCCCATTTCCATTCTGAAGACAGCTCCCCAAAGCTGCTTCGCCCTGGGTTCCTGAGTCTTAGGGCTTCTCATGTCCCAGTGCATCTTAAAGACACTGAAAGAGTCAGTACCAGGACATCACCTTGAGTTGTCATAGGGCTTAGCCACTCAACCCCAACAGAAAGAACAGGGCTGTTGTGAAGACTTGTGGTCTCCATACCAGCCAGAAAGTGTCATGAGAAGACCATGTGCATATTTTATAGCAGAAATCTTGACAAAGGTGAGAAAAAAACTTAATCCAACAAATTTCTTAACATGAAATGAGTATCTATATAATTCTCATTTATCTGTTAAATGTTTTTGTTAACATTTTATTTTTTACATATCCACTTTTATTATTACACATATATACAATAAACTACCTACAGCAAGAAGAACATGAGATAATCAGGAATTAAAAATGTTACATTCATAGTGTTTTGGTTTTTTGTACTTGGCAGCCTTGAAGAAAACCTATCTTGATGAGTCTAAAATTCTGAGTGTAAATCAATATCTATCATATTTCATCTCGATCAACTTAAAACATCTATCTAGACCTAAAAATGTCTTAACCCCAAAACAACTAAGCTTAATTGTAAAAACAAACTATCTGGTCTTCAACCTCATCAGAGACTTGAGAAGGAATAAAATTATTTATCTCAGTAGACAGGAAGTACAGGTTAGCAGCTTCCAAATGAGAAAATGACAGAGACAGTTTGCTGCCTGAAAAGTCACCCAAAACTCTCTAGAACATTGCGCATAATCTTCAGCCTTCTGCCTCAATGTACCTGACAGACATTTGTAAAGCAGGAACAAAGCATATTATGTCAAATGTTAAAAGAGAGATCCATGGAAAACAAGCACATCTTTTGGTGTGGGTGGTTGTTGGAAATCATGAACCATAGTTTCTTCAATGCATGCACTTCTTGAAAGACAGGTACGCAATGCTGGGCAAGCTGGAAGGGTTTTTCAGTATGAAAAAGAACACACCCTGTGGTGCATAGGTATGTAACCAGATGAGACATGCTCAGACCCTAACACAAGGCTCCATCAAGACTAAGATGGACACAGAGATGGTTGGCTGCCTGATCATATGCATTCAAGTCATGGGGCTATTATAATCACCTCGGCCCCTTTTCTTAAGGTTTTGGTCATGGCCTCATATAGGGTCGCATATCTGAACAGAGAGAGTCACAGAAAAGTTGGCAAAAGTAAAAGATTTCTGAATTAAAAATTGATTTAAAATCAACATTTGTTGTTTCTGCAGAGGACCAGGGTTCAGTTTCTAGTACCCACATTTGGCAACTCACAACTGTCTGTAATTCCATTTCTAGCAAATCTGATACCCACTTCTGGCCTACAATGCACATACATAGAAGCAAGAATGCACAAATACACACAAAGAAAAATAAAAACAAATTTAAATTATTCAAGGTCAACTGTGTAATGAATCCAAGTTGTTCTGTCAGTATTTACCCATGTGTATGGCTTTACCAGCTTTCAACCTTGGTTATAAACATAAAAGGTGTATATACTTTTAATGCATATGCTATTGTACCAACCCACCAATGAATGCTTCCTGAAACACCTTGGCTCAGGATTAGAGATTTGTATATAATGAGCTGCAGTATTATTTTTTTTTCCTTCCTGTGCTCCCAGAAGAACATAATAGCTTAATTGTGGAAAACAAAGGCTTAATATTTTCCTACTATCATTCCTCAGTATATATCAAATTAGTTCATCAATTGGGTTGCTGACTTGAGTAACATAAATATTTGTTAAATGAACTTTGCCTTTGGATGAGGACAAAAGTTCCAACAAGTTTTAAAACATCCTTAAACATAGTTTGGCAAATTTTAGTATATATTTATGAAAAATGGCACCTCAGCATTGATGCAAAGTATGGATAAACCTGCAGAGCGTTAAAAATGCTGTGTCTTGCAGCCATGATCTAAGTCTATATACAAAGACTCATACCCAACTCTTTTACATGCCAGTTTGCTTTAGTAAATAATAAAATCATATGCACACCAATGAACTCTTTTAAAATACACTTCTCTGTGATTTATTGTTAGGCATATTTATTTGTATGCCTTTTTTACTTGAGGGTACACCATGAGTCACATCAAATTTGAGAAGGAGAGGGCAAGAGGAAATCACGAGTTGGGCAAGACTACAAAGCTCTGATGTAAACAAGTCATTTACAAAGTTTTGTTTGTTACACCTCACTTAACATGGAGGGTCTGACTTTTGAGCCTTTGGTAAGGCCTGAGAGCCTATGTTCCTCAGGATTCAAAGTTGTAGGTCCTTCTGGTCCAGTTACAGTAGAGATAGTATTTAGAAGGACGCTTACTACAGAGGAAGAGGCCCAGGCCCTACTACTGATCTTGTACGTAGGGATACACGTGTTTAATAGCGTCCAGGTCATTGCTACCCCACCAACATCTGAGAAGAGTTGGCCCATGAAAACAGTTTCAAGCTAGCTTCATTTGGAACATTGCAGAACTTGTTTAAAACACTCAAATGGACCACATATCTTATCATGAATGAGTCAGCAGATCTGGGTGGTATTTGCCGGCCCAGGGGCTTTGAAAGCTGTATTTCAGTGCCGGAACTGCTGACCTAAGTGAAAGAAATGAAATCAGTGGGGAAGAAAATGGATGAATAACATATAGTGCACAAAGATTGGAGCCAGGGTGGTTGATGACATAGGTGCCTCATAAGATCTCAGGGTCCCGTGTTTGCAGTCTATCCCTGAGCATGTGATGTTCCAGAACCCGAGCTCTCCATCTTCCCTGGTACTGAGATTCATAATGATTTTCTGTTCTCTTTAAACTAAGTGAGATGTCCTCAAACAAGCCTCCTTCTTCCAGGTGACATGTCTACAAGTCCCTTAAGAAAAGGAACTTCCTGCCACAGGCAACATAGCAGGGCTTTTGTGGGCCCTCGGTAAAGTCTAAAATAGCTTTGCCATTCATGAGCAGTCTTGCATGAACATGGCTTCCAAGCTCACTTGAAGGGTACTATTGGGGCCTGGAAGAGTAAGACAATGCATTGAGGAATCTTTTTTTTTCCAGTCCCCCTGGAAGATATCACACACATACTTAGATCTCCTAGCTAACCCTGACCAATTAGAAAGTACTGTAACTACAGTAGGAATGGATAAGCATTATATTTTTACACCTGACATCTTACAAAAGCATTCTAATGATATATACATTGTTTGAAAAAATAATTTTTTATTATTGTCTTTCGTAGAACTATCAAAAAAAGCCTTATAAGTTCTATGAACCCTGTGCTATTTAGAACTCTTTTATTAATAAAAAGCTAATACAGTAATTGTTTTTGTGATAACAGAATGATTACATAAAATGAATACATTTAAGATAACTGTGTACTCATTTCTCCCTTTTCTTCATACAAAGTACGTATATTTTCTTTAGAATCCAAATTTGTGCTTTGGGAAAGGCAGTCGAATAGCCAACATTGTAATTTTATGAAACCACAAAAGGCTCGCTTATAAAGAGCCCTGACTTGAATGCACACTAAAAGGAAATTAATAGTCTCGGTTCAAACATCCTCCTTTAATCCATCTCCTTTTGCCTCTTCTAGGCAAGAGAAGAATGCAGTTGTCACACTGGCTTAGGAACGGGACAAGTGTTGAGCAGCAGGCTGCTGGCATGAAACCATGAAAGCCAGTCCTGGGGTATCTCAGCAGCCTTGAGGGAGCTGCCAGGCCAGAGATGTGTAGTGTGTCATTATCAATTTGCACTCCGATTTCCTAACAGTTCAAGAGGCCTTTTGACAAAAGCCTGCGTGCAGATCTAATAATAACTCTGGATTTTTGCTGAATGTCTCACAACCTGGGAACAGGCCCAATTGCTGAACATACTTACACTGCATGAGTTTGTTTTACTGAGCCTACAGGGGACAGCCAAAATGATTAGAAAATGCATTCTGAGAGGAATGGTCCCTCTTTTAAATGCCTTTTTTAATAGAATTATTTCTGGTTATTTCTAAGTCTGAATCCAAACTGAGTAACTATTGCAATTGGAGAAGCATAGATTTTTTTTTTCTTGGTCTAATGTAGATTCAAGTGGTCCTTATTTCTAATGATATCATATTATTAGAATATCTAACAGCCCAGACTGTCCTACGTCCTGTTACTTAGACACAGATCATCTAATCTTTTCACAAGTTATAATATGTATTCAAACCTCACAACTTCCCAAGTGGCATACTCTGTGTCAGTTGGGTTTCCCATTAGAATATCCTTTGGTGATTTCTGTTCATTTTTATCCATGGGAATGTACGTAAACGGTTCCCCCACCATCTCTAAACATTCTTAAATTTGTTCAAAGAATGTAGTGTTTTATGACCATCTCTTTCTTCCAATGCCATATTCATTAAGGCAAATTGACCCTCCCACACTGTCATCTGGGGGGTCCCAGCTCTTAAATTTTCAAATGAGAGGAGTCTAATACATGCTTAAGTGAGTTATGAGGAAGGAGAGTCCAAATGACCAGGAGGGGGTGTGCTGGCCTGCGAAGAGAGTGGGCACAGAGCTAAATCCCAAGACCAGGAATTGTGTGGCGCTGTGTTCAAATGAGCTCATTCTGTTTCTTTCTGCTCCCAAATCCTCTGACCTTCGCATATCCATGCCTGATTATTGTAATCTGGGTGTGAAGTACCCTCCAAAAGCTGGTGTGCCAAAGGCTTGCTCCCCATTGAAATATTGGGAGGTGGTATAGCATACTGAGAGGTAGAATCTTCATGGAGCTAGTTACATCACAGAGGGATGCATCCAAAGAGATAGATATTAGAATCCTGGCCTCTCCCTCTATCTACTCACTTTCAATTAGGAAGAGGCTAACAGATCTTCTCTACCACAGGATGCACTATGCCGCCCACGGGATAGCAACAAAGCCAAGCAACTATGAATTCAACCTTTAAGGCTGTGAGCCAAAGTAAATCATTCCTCATAAGTTGTGTGTCTTGTATCCTGTCATAGTGACATAAAGACAATCCGTATGTTGGCTTACTATGCAACATACATAGGTTTTAAGAACTGGGTTCCCATGAGTCGTTTGTCCTCCTCACACGCTCAATATGAGATAAAGAAGAGCCCCAAAATAGGAAGAGAAGGACCAAAGTTAAAATGATCACCAAACGATTGTTCTGGAAAAGCATTGTTAGTAGAGAAGGTTGACACCGACATCATACTATTATATGCTAGATGCAAGATTGACAACATGGCACAAGCGTGAAGTGACTTTACAACACACAGAGTTGTATTGCTCAGATGACAGTATGCCCTTTCAAAATTTAGCAAGAATTGCGCCACCTACCTTCTGTTGTTGGCTATTTTCAGAGATATAACAGTCTGACCATTGTCTACCAGTTAACCAATCACATTGCCGGGAAATCCAGAACTATTATTAAAAAGATTTCTCCCCTACATTGATCTCATCTGGCATTCTAAAAATGTCCTCTTGTCTTTGAAATCACTTCTGCCCCCTGGGAGTGAAGAAATGAAAATATATCAATATCCTTGCCTACGGGACTCCTTTTGAAGCCTTTCCAAATTCGTCATCACATTTTTGTTAGATTGAAGCTTTTGAAAAGTTCTGTGTGTAAACCTCTGTAAATACACTCCTCCCGGCCAAAAGGCCTCTAGTCATTCCCTTCGCTTCTTGATGTCACTAAACCTGGGACATAAAGTTCTTCTTGGGGAGGAAGGGGAGTTTTAGGTCAGGTTATTTTGTTGAAAGTTTGTAGATACATGCACAGTGCCCTAAAATACTCATAATGCCGTCGTAGCTCTCTGATTTGTGAGACTTAGTCCTAAGGAAATCACTAGAAATGTAGAAAAAGCGTTTTACTCCTAAATCATCAACTTAGGAACGTCCAAAACAACAAAAGTTTGAAAGCGCTACACACAACCAAACTTCAGGATATTATGAAATAGCCCATGAGTCATGACAATAACGGAAAACCAGGAAGCTATTTAAATACTCCTATTAAACTAAACATATTGGCATTTGCAGGACACAGGACACAGGAAGAAAGAGAACATACTGGAAGCACAAGTAGTGCATTGGAAAAGAAACAGAAAAATCCCAAATGCTTTTGTTAGTGGGATTTGAGTATCAACACACAGCCTAATTTATCTCCATTACAAACTTCAGGGGGAAGAATGGCCTAAGGGCTGGAGAGAAAACTCAGCACTGGCTGCTTTTGCAGCTGCATCTCCAAGGAATCCTACCACCCCTCAGCCCCTCAGCTCTGTGGGAAGCTGCGTGCACGGGGTGCACACACAATTACAAGTGAATAAGTGAATCTTTCCAGAAACACTTTGTATGTTGTAAAGAGGTATGCATTCTTTTAAAAGGGTCAGCAAGAGCTTAATCTTGAGAAAGAAACCAAAAGGCCCAAGTTTACCCATTTATCATGCTAAGACAGTCTAAGAAGCTTATTTTTAATACTTTCCATAATGACTGTAATCAGGTTGTTATGTGTGTAGATGAACGTAAGCTCCACATCTCTATCGAAAATACCAAAAATGAGGTGGTTATGGAATCATAAGCTCGGAATTTATTTGTCACTGTTCTGTCAGGCACTGTGCACTTAGCAGACCACATCTGTAATGGCAGTGACAACCATCATGTATCTATTTAACCATCCACAAAAACATGTCCACACGATTCCTCCGATTAACAAACCACTTTCCTTTGGTAAAACCTTTCGCAATCAGAGTTCTATGAGATGCCATGTTGTACAGATAAGACAACATGGTACCCATGGCAAAGACACGGATGCCAGACCATGACTGAGCCTAATGAGTTCAGAGTTTTTTTCAGTATGGATGAAGTGCTCCAGGCTTGTTTTTATCTTGATAACTAGTATCAGAATAGCCAAGATGATTTTCTTCTAAGTCAATGTTATTTGTATAAATTAAAGTGAGATAAAAACTTATTTATTTAAAGGTAGTATACTACCCAGGATAAAAGTTCTTTTCTGTCTCCAATATCTAAAAGCATATCCTTTTTAAAAGCTGTACATTTTAGAGAAGACTATGTTTATGGTATCACGTGATAGGAGATGGAGTTTAGGAAACATCAAAACTATAGCACTATGGAAAGGAATGTAGCACAGACATACAAAGCTCATTTAGAGTGCATGGGATCCTGAGTTTCATGCCTAACACTAGAATTATGAGGAGGAGGAGGAGGAGGAGGAAGGAGGGAAGGAAGAGGAGGAAGATGAGGACAGTGATGATGAATCATATTTTTATGGACAAGTATCTTCAGGGGCTGGAAGTGCATTAATCTTTTAGACAAAAATGTCACTTGCTTAATGATGTTATTTCTCTGCTTAGTTTCTGCTTCTGGGACAGAGGGGAGGCCATCCTACTGGGACTCTAGATGAGAGAAGCATGGGAGAATGGCAAAGTTGAAGGAGCCAGAGGATCCTAGAAACCTACAAGAAGAAAATTATGATAGGCAGATTTGGGTCCAGGGGTCCCGCTCAAACTATGGCACCAGCCAAGGACAATACAAGCCATAAGCTTCAAACCCCTACCCAGATCTAGCCAATGGTCAGACCATTCTCCACAGTTGAGTGGAGAGTGGGGTATGACCTTCTCACGTACTCTGGTGCCTCATATTTGACCAAGTCCCCTGCATGGGGAGACCTGGTGGCACTCAGAGGAAGGACAGCAGGCTACCAAAAAGAGACTTGATACCATATGACATATACAGGGGGAGGAAGTCCCCCTCAGTCACAGTCATAGGGGAGGGGAGTAAGGGGAAAATGGGAGGGAGGGAGGAATGGGAGGATACAAGGGAGGGGATAACCATTGAGATGTAATATGAATAAATTAATAAAATTTTAAAAAATAATAAAAAATGTCACTTGCATTATGATAATATAGTCACACAATTGTAAGGGTTAAAAGCTTATACTCAGTAGAATATTAGAGAATATGAGGAAGCTGCATCATTGTACCATCTTTGCTCTGGAAACGCCAGATCAAAGATTATTGAAATTATTAAGGTGTTGACTCTAATGCTGCAGGAATAGCCACTGTGCTTACTATCTTGTTTTATTCTCGCAGGAACTAGCCATGGCTGCCATTGTTGTGATGTATTGACACTCACTTAGGTCCTTCTTGGTCTCTCCAGGCACACCAGACTTCCCAGGTGCTCTGCTCCACCTTTTCCTCATAACATTCCATTTCTCCTTCATGGGAGACTAGTTCCTGCGAGACAGCCAACTGCATCTTCTTCATTCATGACCTCTGGGTGTCTAATGCCTGACAGGAAACAGATATACTCCACAGAGCATGAGAGCCTAGCACCAAGGCATGAGCACACAAGGAGAGAATTCCTGCTGGAGAAGGGAGTCCCCAGCTCAGAATGGGAGATGGAAGACAAATGTAAGAACCAGAGCTCCCCGCTGAGGTCCAGTCCTTGTTCTTACGCACTGTTCATTTTACTAATCCCATTAAGCTATAACCAATGACACTAGGCACAACTTTCTTAATGCCACTTTTTGCTACTAATAATTTCTACAAGGTATTTTCCCATCTTGTCATTATGTACATGTCATGATACATGTGTATATAAACATAGGTGTGAGCTCCCTTAAAATAGAGGTTTTTAGCTTTGTCTCTTTTTTATCTTCATTTATCCGTACACTTAGTACATTCAAAATCATGAATTTTGGCCAAGTGAATGAATCCAGAGTCTTCTCAATGAAAACATGTAGTGATAAAGAAAATAAATATAACATGCTATTTATAAAAATAACATAAAGGATTTATCGCAGTAACAGGATAACCTCTGTTTGTCTTGTGTCAGGATTGTAAAAATTCAGAATATACATACATGCCTAGTGATGTTTACCCGTTCAGTTATATAGTTAAGCTTATCTCAAATGTGTGTGTGTGTGTGTGTGTTTTTTTTTTTTTTTGCTTTTCCATACAAATACATCTGAAAGGCTACTAGCAAAAACTCTTAAAAATGTAAATCTCTGAAACTATTGCTACAACATATTTTTCTTTCCAGATTATTCTTTCCCTTGTTCAGTTAATTCTCATTGTGATGAGAGACAATTTTTATCCATGTTTATAGCTCCGTGCTCCTGTGTTTGTAGACAATTTTCATGCTCACATATTGCCATACCTTAAAATTGAAGAGCAGGTTAATAATACTCACATGAGTATTAAGCATGTAAAAAAAAACCTGCTATTTTTTAAGTATCCTGGAGAAAAAGAAAGGGGGGTTGGTTTTAAAAATAGATCCAAATCTAAGCCTTTCAAAGCTAAAATTTAATGTCTGCCTCCCACCTATTATAAAAAATACATCTGTCCAATATTTTTGAGTGTTTCCTAAGTTTCACAAACAAGTACACTGTGTACAGTGTCCTGGACACTTTTTCTGACATCGATGCCATGCACTCTTGCTTTATACCATGGTTTAACAAGCTTACTCTCTCCCCACCAGCAATGTATTATGGTTTATAATTTCCTAGTATTCAAGATATCAGGCATCATCACTGTAATTCTAGGTTAAAAAAAAGTCTCCATTCTAGTTTATTTGCATTGAGGATTGAATTCTGGATTTTGACTCAATCAAAATGATTCTTCCCATACTTGGCTCATTCCAGGAGGGCAAGGCAACTTACAGAAACATGTGCAGCTGTCTACATACACCAGGGACTGTGACTTGATTCCATGTCTCTTCTCTGATAAGCCCTCAGACAGACATGCTGTCTATTTTTTTTCCTGCAGTGAGCTTCATTATGTCCTCTATCTGGCTTTTGTTTAGAATGCATTTTGTTAGAGGTATTCTACTTCAAGCTCTAGAATATGTAGTCAGATGGCACCCGTCTAGCCTAATTCTTTCCGAGATGAGATGTCTAACGAAAAGCATTGTGTGCAAAACAAAACAAAACAAAAAACAACAACAAAAAAAAACTTTACGACTTAGAAAGTAGTGGGTTGAAAATAAGACAGCTGTCTTCAATACACATAATTTCACTTCACACAATAGGTATTCCTGAGAGAAGGTCCTCACTTTATGAGGCTCCAGGACTCTAGGACAGAATCACAGAAAGTGCTGATGGTCCCCAGTGTGCTCCTCTTTTACTCTTCTTTGAAAACTGTGGTTTTGGACCACAGACACTGGATCAGGGGTATAAATAGGCTATTTGGCCTTGTTTCCAAGACAGGATTTGACCATAATCCCTCATTAGTAAAGAGATCATTCCTCAAAGACATCCCTAAATGATCTTGATCATGTCAATTTTCAATAATTGTTTTTATTCACCCCTAATATTTAGCATCATTAGGCACGGAGTATGCAATCTGCAGGACAACCTTGAAGGAAATGTTTATTCTTCTTCTATTTCTGAGCAGCCTAAAAATGAAAAAAGAGAAACAAAAGCTTAAATAGCCCAAGCAGTTCATAAAGATGGCAGTCAGCAGAGTATAACTGAGAACTTAGGATGCTTCTCCACCCTTTGCCTAATCAGAACAGTCAAGTGGATGCTCTCCTCAGGAGCGTGTCTTCTGTAGACTTGTTGGCTCAGCATAAATCATCCTAGTCTCTCATGTCAGAACTAAATAGCAGCATGACATTTAAATTTCAAAACCAAAAACCCTGGAGGAAAAAAAAAGAGCTTAAACACGTTCATTTCACCTCCCAGAGGAAACACATTCATCATGGGGGAAAATGTTAAAGAAATTTAAAGAGAGTTGAATTCTCAATTGTGTTAGGAGATAGTTGAGGGACTGGTAGGTGTTGGAGGACAGCAAGGAGGATTTCGTTTTCTTTTTCTTTTTTATCGGTTACTTCTTTCTTTTTACTGAAAATAGATTTCTTTCTCATATAACATATCCTGATTACAGTTTCCCCTCCCTTTACTCCTCCCAGTTCCTCCCTAAATCCACTCGCATGTATATCCATTTCTTTCTATCTCTGATTGGAACACAAATAGGCTTCTAAGGGATAAAAAATAAAGTATTATAAGATAAACAAAAAGTACACATTATTTTCTATCATTGTTTATTAATATCAAATATATATCTACTCCCCCCTCTCTCTGTCTCTGTCTCTATATATTGTATGTTCATCAATGTGTGTGTGTATGTGTGTGTGTGTGTGTGTGTGTGTGTGTGTGTGTGTGTGTGTGTGTATACACACATGTCTGGAGACTGAAGGATCAATACTTCATGCTCTGGCTTATTCTCTTCAGATAGAGTCTGTCATTAAACATGAAACTGGCTGGTAACCATCAAACCACAGAAATCTTCCTGTCTCCATGTCACATTAATCCACCCCCCCACCCCACTCCACATTACTGGAGTTACACATCTACACCTGGATTTTTATGTGGAAGCTGAGGACTTGAACTCAGCAAGTGTTCTTATCCACTGAGCTATCTCCATAATTCCTTGTGGAATGATGTTATTTGTCAGAATGTCACTTCAAAATATCTCATTTTAATATAAAGCCACCTATAGAACAAATGATAATTACAATTCCAATATGGATGTGTAAATATATATGTATATATAACATACATGTGTATCCTAGAGAAGTGTGCTGCTTTCCTTTCCTCTCTGAAGTTTAGTTCCTCCACCTGTAAAGCACTGGTCTTCAAGAGATTTGAGTGTTTGTGAGTCCCCTAATATGCAAACAGCCACACAGATTAAATGAAGGTAAGTGATTGATAAATAGGCAAAGGAATGAAAAAATAAATAGATACATAAATGTATAGATAGATGACAGATGACAGATAAAACATTAGATGATAGATAGATAGATAGATAGATAGATAGATAGATAGATAGATAGACAGACAGATAGACAGTTCCATTTAATGGCAAGGAAAAAAATCAGAGGAATTCCTTCTCTAGTCCAACCTGACCTGATTGCAGAGCCTTTGGGCGAGAGTGCATATTTTATAAATCATCCATGACATCCATGCTCCGGGCTACTTCTTCAGTATTCTGCTCTGCATCTCACAGACTTTTCCTCATCTCAAATTCTCCCTAGATTTTGCAGTAACCACACTGAAGACAAAGGATCTCTCAAGTACTTCATTTCTATCATCTGCCTTCTTCACTTGTAAACATGGAATGGGGAGATGGGTTGTAATTTTGTCACCAACCTTAGCAGCATCTGTGTATTTTTTTTCTCTGACAGCTTTATGCTTAAATTGTATCTTCACTTTGTATTGAAACAGCACATTTCATCCTATTTGAAGTTTGCTAATTTTAAGCTGGGTATGGGGGCATATGCCCTGGTCTTGATAGTGCATTTCCACCCAGGTAAGCCTATAAAAATAAAACATTGATTCAAGAAAAAGGAAAACAAACAAATAAATTTGAATTCAAATTCTGACAAGATAGTGGTTGGCAGCAGTATGCAAAAAGGAGGGCAGGAGGAGGAGGAGCAGGAGGAGGGCAGGAGGAGGAGCAGGAGGAGGGGAAGAAGGAGGAGCAGGAGGAGGAGCAAGAGGAGGAGCAAGAAGGAGCAGGAGGAGGAGCAGGAGGAGGAGCAGGAGGAGGAACCGGAGGAGGAACAGGAGGGGGCAGGAGGAGGAGGGGGCAGGAGGAGGAACAGAAGGAGGAGCAAGAGGAGGAGCAGGAGGAGGACCAGGAGGGGGAAAGAGGGGGGCAGGAGGAGGATCAGGAGGATGGCATGAGAAGGCCAGGAGGAAGACAGGCAGAAGGCAGGACAAGGGCAGGAGGAGCAACCAGAGGAAAGGATGCAAAGGAGGAGCAGGAAAAAGGAAGAAGAGAAGCAGGGAGAAGGCTGAGGAACAGCAGCAGGAGAAAAAGCAGGAGCAGGAGTGAGGCAGGAGGAAGGATTTTCACTGAAACTAGAAGTCAGAAGGTCTCAACACAGGGTGCAGCTGACCTTGAGTGTGCTTGC
The DNA here is from genome assembly GCF_964271855.1 of Acomys minous. Lineage (NCBI taxonomy): Eukaryota > Metazoa > Chordata > Mammalia > Rodentia > Muridae > Acomys > Acomys minous. The sequence continues at coordinate 90,546,254 of NC_140489.1, read as the reverse complement.
TGATCCAGAGCAAGGGGCTTTTGAATGGCAGCAAGCATAAGAAACCTGGAGATGAGACCATGGACCCAAAGAGCCAAGAACTGTGACAGGACCACTCCTAGTCCTCCCAAAACATCTCCCAGTGGGCAGTAAGTTGGAAAATAAAGCTCCTTCTCTCATGTGAGCTAATAGGAAAGCTCAGCTCTCCTCTGGCATCTCCTGTGGGTCCACACTACAAGTCTATACACCCTAGTCAAAGGCAGAAATAAATATGAAAGATTTTGGGAGAGACTTCAGCCACAAAGTCTTCCTAGGCTTTCCCACTGGCTCAGAAGAGTGAAGAAGAGAGGCTTTTGGTAGGATGGCCATTTTTACTATGTTAATTCTCCCGATCCATGAGCAAGGAAGATTATTCCATCTTCTCATGTCATCTTCAATCTTTTTCTTCAGAGTTTTGAATTTTTTTTCAAACAAGTCCTTCACTTGCTTAGTTAGAGTAACTCCAAATATTTTATATTGCTTGTGGCTGATGTGAAGGGTGTGGCTCACATTTGACCATGTCCCCTGGAGGGGGAGACCTGGTGGCACTCAGAGGAAGGACAGCAGGTTACCAAGAAGAGACTTGATACCCTATGAGCATATACAGGGGGAGGTAATCCCCCTCAGGAACAGTCATAGGGGAGGGGAATAAGGGGAAAATGGGAGAGAGAGAAGAATGGGAGGATACAAGGGATGGGATAACCATTGAGATGTAACAAGAATAAATTAATTTTAAAAAAAAAGGAAAAAAAAGAGAGGCTTCTGTAATTCCAAGTCACAATTAACAAACACACGAAGAAAGAAACTTCCCTGAACATAGGAGCATGCATATACACAGGAGGACCACAATGTGGCCAAAGATAATTAGTCATTAGAGCAACTGACTGAGGCAAACAGGTAGTCATGCAACTAGACAATTGACCTACCAAGAAAACACACACACACACACACACACACACACACAAAAAAAAACAAACAAACAAACAAACAAACAAACAAACAAACAAAAACAAAACCAAGCCAGGGTTGGGATAGATTGGCAAAGAAGAACAGAACATCTAGAAAGAAAAAATTTCCTTGAAAGATGAAATTCAGATTAAACTCACCAGAGTAATATATCAGTATGGTGAGAAATTTACCTGCTCATTGCTTCTGGAAAAAGGGAAGAAATGAAATGACATTAATATGGCCTATGTAAAGAGATCCTTTTAAAAATTTGTTTTTATTTCATGTGCATTGGTGTTTTGCCTGCATGTATGTCTGTGTGATGGTGTAAGTTACAGATAACTGTAAGCTGCCATGTGGGTACTGGGATTTGAACCCTGGTCCTCTGGAAGAACAGCCAGTGCTGAGCCATCTCTCTAGTCCCATAAAAGGGGTCATTTAAGAAAGATATGATTAGAAAGCCCAACAAACACCTGCTAAGAAAAAGAATGAAATATGAGACTGCACAGATGACTCACAGTTGCTGCTCTCGCAAAGGACCTAAGTTCCATTCCCAACTCCCACTTTAGGAGGCTTACAGTGACTAGTAACTCCAGCTCCAGGGGATCTACACACTCTTCTGGGCTGCCATAGGCAGGTGTATTTACATGCACAAACCCACACACATGTGCAGGTGACTAAAAATAAAATATAACTTTAAGAAACACAACAGAAAGAATGGTGGGAAGCACACCTAAAGAAGTACCCTCTGAAGACTCTCCAGAAGTGCAATCTCGGATGCAAACAGCCCTCAGAGAAATGGGCGTGTGCACTCAAGCTTGACTACATCCCGTATTTAGGTAAGCAGACAGATGCTCCAAAGCACTGAAACCAAACATCCTGATTGAACGCAGTAATGAATCCAAACAGCTCGGGGGGGGGGGGGGGGGCGGGGGGGAGCACATAGGATATACAGAACAACCAGCTGTTATTGTTTTAGCTGTAGTTCTTCATGTTAATACAATTTCATAATTAATAAATTTAAAAATTCTTATTACGTGGTGAAAACATGTGGTTGAGACATTTCACATACAGCTTCTTCATAGAGGCCTGTTTATATTTATGGGACTGATACATGGGGCCTGTGGCAAGGAAGAGCTGAGTGTCTGTCTACCTAGACACCGAGGCTGAGTTCCCTCAGGGCCAGGGCTAGGCCCAACTGTAGAGTCACCATTTCTTGCTGTAGAGTTGCTTCAACCTGAGAGACAGCAAACCTTTTCTGCTCCGCACAAGGTGTGAGCTCAGGTGGCTGTGTCTACAAATAAGTGCCTGTCATGTTATTTTCTGTGTTTCAAGTATTTCATAAATTTAAAAACAGGGTTTGATTTTCTGTCCATAGTCTAAGGAAGTGAAATCCTTGTTGCTCAAAATCATCCCAATTCCTCTGTAACGTTATCCCATCATCCAAACACTCAATTTTCCCTTTTCCTAATCTTCATCTAACATAACAGAGTCTACTGTCTCTCTACCTGAGCAATGGATACCTCAGGAGATAAGGCCAGAAAACAGTTTCAATTTCCACCCAAGGAACAGCTTACAATTGCCTTAAGCAGATACTTTGGGACCTAGGAAGCACGCCTTACAATCAAGGAGTTTCACAGTTTATTATAGTTTGCTTTGGTCTGAGAAGAGTTTGGAAACAGTACAATATGAATGAAGAAGACACTATAAATAAGATCACTTATCCAGCAGGAAGTCTAACTTTCAGAATGCTTTCAGCTATGTTAATGTTCCAGAAATTCCAAAGATCACAAAAGCCATCACCAATTATCTGAATTTGCATAGTTAGCTGTGTTGAAAGCAAATATGACTGTGTTTATTTTGTGTTCCTGAAAGTAGGACAGCTCATTTGCCATGCTTGTGGGGAGAGCAGGGACTGCCTCTGACATGAACTCAAGTGCCCCGGATTTGATCACTTCCCCTTGGTGGGGAAGCCTGGTGGCACACAGAAGAAAGGGAAGAAGGCTATCCAGATGAGACCTGATAGGCTGTGGTCATATGGTGGGGGAGGAGGTTCTCTTCTGTCAGAGGTCTAGGGGAAGGGAATAGGGCAGAAGAGGGAGGGAGGGTTGGATACTAACTAGTTAGGGAATAAAAAATGGGGTTTAATCTGAATAAATTATAATAAATGAGAGGGGAGAATGAAAATTGAATTCTGTTCAAAACACCTCAATTCATGTATGAAAATCCAAATGCTAGGCCTCCCACCCCCGTGCTGTCAGATATATAAGCACTACCTACCGTGAAGTGGAAACATCTTCTTGATAAGAGGAGAAGGAGAGATAGAGAGATGAGGCCAGAAACAGGGTTTGATGTGTTCTCTTTTATCTATCCTAAAAGAAACAAATGTTGTAAATCAAATGTTTGAGGAAAGGCTCATATCTAGAATAAATAAAGTTATTGGCTGCATATAACTGTACCCACCTTTAATCAGTACCAGGAAGACAGAGACAGGAGCCTCTGAGTTCAAGACCAGCCTTGTCTACATTGTGAGTTCCATGCCAGTCAGGCCAACACAGTAAGCATTCATATCCAAATAAAATAAGCAAATTAGAAAAAAAAAACTCTTACAGTTCAATAGTAAAAAACAATCATAAGCAAAATCCATGAACATAACTATCAGATGACATAGAAAATTGATACGATAAAAAAGAAATACATAAAAATATTGTGAGCCTGCATTAAAAATCCAAGTTAAGAATTGCAGCATGTTACTACATAGTTACCAAAAATAGCTAGATGCCAAGTGCTGGCGACAGTATAGAGACACTGGGCAGAGTTCTGATGGGAATCTGAAATGGAAGGGCTACCCTGGAAGTTAAAGAGTGGCATTTACAATCACTGAGAGTATTTCTCCAGAACTAATAACCTGTACTAATGGAAAAATCACACATACATTGAAACTGCTTATACTACTTCTCTAGCAACATATAGACAGGGAAAAACAATGAGTTTGGAGGTATGGAAGGAAAGACATGTTATCTTTGATGTAATACTCACACTTAATTCTTCAATGAGAGAAGAAATCAAACTGAAGTTCCAAAAGTTGAAGGCTTTTGAGAATGGAGGTAGTCATTCACTGAGATGGATTACAGTTTTTAATGATTTGTTTTTAATTATGTTTATGCATGTGTGTTTGTATGGGAATATGTGCATGTGAGTGCACTTGCCTATGAGGGCCAGAAGAGGGCATTGGATATCTAGAGTGGAGTTACAAGCAGTTGTGAGCCACCTGGTGTAGATGCTTAGGACCATACTCAAGCTTCCAGACAATACACTAGCATCTCTCCAGCCCCTGATGCTGACTCTTAGACAGAACAAACAGATGAATGAATGTGGGAGGCAAAGGATAGGGGCAAGGTTGGGTTGGGGGTATATATAAAGATGTAGCAGGAGGAAGATTTTCGTGGTGTCTTTTAGAAACATATGCATGTGACGAAAGGATACAAGAGACCCACATATGCAACTATACATGTGTGCATATTAGCTCTTACAAAATAGGTGAGACCTGATAAAGGTTGATGAGTGTATCTCTGTCAGTCTCTCAACTTCCTGGTTGTTCCATTGTTCCTTAGTTATTCAAGACACTACCATTAGGAGAAAATGGGCAAAAGGTGTTTGACAAGGCAGCACACTATTGATTTTTTTCAATCTCTTATCACTCTATTATGACTTCAAAATGAAAATGTAGAGACAGAAGAAAGAAAATGGAGGAAGGCATGCAAGGGAGAGTAGGGGCATCACGGTCCTGGCTTTGAGGTAGTGTCTTTCATTCAGGCTCTATGGAACATAGCTGGTGATCTAGTTTAATCTAGTTCCAGCATAGGGAAGAAAAGGCTTTATTTGGGTTACTCTTCTCTCATTAGAGGGAAGCCATGGAGGCAGGTGCTTGAGATGGCTTTTCATATTATATCCACAGAACCTGGAGAAATGGATGTACACACAGCACTGCCTGTTCCTTTTCATCTAACTTCCCCCTGTCCTATACAGTTCAGAACCTTCTGCTCAGGGAATGATATCACCAACAATGGTTTGGGTCAATTAACAATCAGAACAATCCCTTATACTCACCATAGGCCAATCTGATCTAGATAATCACTCAGCTGAGGTTCCTCTGCCTTGATTATCTAGGTTGCGTCTACTTGACTGTAAATACTAACCTGCATAGGTAGGCCTCCTCCTCTTCACGAAGTCCGCAGTGGTAAGGAGCTGAGGGTTATTAATGGGAACAAGAGCTTCTGGTGCCACGTGTTTTCAAATGTGTCCTGCAGCCATGCCTTCTCCCACGTCACAGGCTTCACAGGCACACGGAAAATGTTGGCTTCAACCTTACCCTGGTTTTCCATTGGAAAAAGAATCAAGATGTTTTCTCTGCAACTAGAGACACATACAGACATTAGATCCACTTACAGGCTCACCCACCCAATGGTTCTGCAGCCCACACAACTGTTGTCAGGCAAAAGGCTTCACGTTTTGAGTTCCTTTCTTGGTATGACTAATGCTCCCTCAGCGGCATAAAGACTGCTGTTTGAGTCTTATTATTTATAACAGGATCACACTTAGCAAAGTAGGGGCTGATTATCCCACCCACCATTGCTCAGGGGAAAAAAAATGCCTAGCAGTCTGCAAGTCTTTTAAGATAATCGGGGCAGGTAATTATTGCAGGAGAGACTTCGTGCTTTCTAATCTCCAGTGTCTGCTGATAAGTGGAGGAATGAATGGGCACCAGGATAAGTGGCGGGCCCAGGATAAAAGATCTGTGTTGAGCTCCGCCGAGCTCCACTTATGACTAGCTGGGCTGAAGCACATGAAATAAATTCTCTATGGAATCCCACGGACTTCTGGAGAAGTCAGTATCCATTGCTAACCCAGAAAGATGAACCTCGCTGACTTCTGAAAACCTAGTCTACTCTTGGTGTTTTCATCTTTCCAACAATGGCAATTGTGTTGGAGGTGTAACATTTGCCCCCTAAGAAGCCTGGGTTAGCATTCTTCCTTAGTCAGTCATATTTTTTGTGTGTGTGTGTGAGGATCCAGGATAATTGTACTTATCTCTTAACTCCAGTCCTGTGATAGTGGAACATATTATATTAATGTTAGGAGTATCAAAGCATGTTAATGATAATGGTGTAAATGTTAAGCACAGGATCGTGGCCTCACAGGAACAACCCAACTTCATTAAATGACATCTGATGAGCATTACAGGTGTTTTGCCATAAAAAAAAATTAAAGTCTTAGACTCAATTCCAAAGCAACATTGTGAAAATTTAATGTTGGTTATTCTTCATTGTACACTTGATAGGACTTGGATTCAAAAGGTAGACATCTAATATGTGTGTTGGAAGTGGTGTTTATGGGAGCATTTTCAGGAAAGACTAGGTGAGAGAAGACGAGCCTGGAGTAGGCAGTTCCTTCCAGCTGGTAGCACACATACATAATGAAGTCTGAGGAAAAAGCGTGTTGCTTGCCTGCCTGTCTTCACTGTATGTTGGTAAGTGCATCTAACGCTGCTGCTGCTGCTGCTGCTGCTGCTGCTGCTGTGGCTGCTGCTGCTCTAGACACCATCCTTCACAGAAATTTCCTCAACCTTCCCATGTAGACTGAAGACCAGTGAGCCTGCAGAAATCTTCCAGGATTTCTGAGGCATTCAGTTTTGTAGACCGAGGAAGCTTTTTAGAGTACAGACAGCCATTGTAGTACTGCCTCTTCCCCCCCAAAAAAAGTTGTAAGCTATTTTGGCAAATTCCCTTTTATAGGTGCTCCCTTGGTCCTGATCTGCAGCACGCTGCCTTCTATGAGGACTACAACTATAATATCCCATAGTTGCCCATGTGTTTCTTATTGTAAAATGAAGATAGTTGTGTCAGAAGTATCTATGACTGGAAGCCAAATACATGGAAACATTAAGGTCTTAAACAACCCTAGAATGCCTTTTTTGTTGTACTACATCATTCCTCTTTGAAATAGGAGAAACGTCATGGGCCTGTGTTCAATTGTACATCATGTGTCCATACAACCCAATACCCTCACAGTATGGACTCTTACAGCCTTTGTTCTCCACAGCTGTTAGAAGCCCTTGCTGTTCCTCCTACTGCATACCACCTAGACCTTTGATTAACACCCAACAGAATCAAACCTACAAAAGAACCAATAGAGTCACCCCAAAACATGGAGTCCACAGTCTGTAAACATTCAACATTCATCACAATATTATCCAAATTTCTTTCAAATTTCAAGTTCACAGACTGAGCTTCAGACTCTACACTTGAGGCTGGTTCTCATGCCCTAGACCCAAAAGCTCAGCAGCTTCTCTTAGCACAGCTCAGCCCCTCCCTTTGGAGTACCATAGGAAGATACCTATAGACACGGACATCCTCCATAACCTCCTGAGCAGGATATAAACACTACATGTTCTCGTCCTCCCAGCCTCTCCATGTGAGCTGTCTGCAGGGCTGACAGAGAGGGTTATCAGAAACTACAGTTTATTTCCTCAAAGCTCAGATGTCTAAACGTCTCACAGGAAGTTGGTGGCAGGAATGTTTGTCCTCCAGTGAATCCCATCACGGACTGGATGCAGATCTGTCACCATCTATAAACTCACTTTCAAGATCCACAATGAGTAGCCGTCAGAGATACTAAAAGACCATGGGAAGAAAAGCTATGGATTATAGCTGAGTCTTGCATCACAAGCCCTGGCTAATGGCCCACTTCTCTCATAGTAAAACCGGCCTGGGAAGCTTAGCTTTTCATACAGATGCTATTAATTGTCTCAAAAATAGAAACATTGACAGAAACATCTGTAAGCAATCTTGCATGTTATATATTAATTGCCTATCAGTGAAATCAAGCCTTCAAAATAGGGTACCTTCACAGTAATTTTAATATGATTGTGTTACCATCATCATCACAAGCATATAATTAATGCTATTTGAGGGACTAGAGAGCAAGCTCAGCAGTTAAGAGTATGCTGGTCTTGTAGTGGGATGAAGTTTGGTTCCCAGAACCTACACTGGGCAGATCACAACTTCCTGTAACTCCAGCTCTTGGTGTATATGATGCCCTTTTTTTCTGGCCTCTGTAGGTGCCAGCACACACACACTCTCTCTCTCTCTCTCTCTCTGTCTCTCTCTCTCTCTCTCTCTCTCTCTTTCTCTCTCTCTCTCTCTCTCTGTCTCTCTCTCTCTCTCTCTCTCTGTCTCTCTCTCTCTCTCTCTGTCTCTCTCTCTCTCTCTGTGTTTCTGTCTCTGTCTCTGTCTCTCTCTCTCTCTCTCTCTCTGTCTCTCTCTCTCTCTCTGTCTCTCTCTCTCTCTCTCTCTCTCTCTCACACACACACACACACACACACACACACACACACACACACTCAGACACACTCGACTGTTAATAAATGTAGAGCTGAAAGGAAGCTGAGGCAGGGGGGCTTCAAAAGAAATGTGGTTAGCCATTTTGATTTCCAGAGGCAGGAGCCTGGCTTTCCTTCAGTTTCACAGACTCTGCACTCAGCCAGGGTATATGAATGACCCTTTGTCGAATGAATGTCCGGGAACTAACAAATTATTCACTGGAAGAAGCAGAAGGCAAACCACAGGCTGATGTCAGATGTGGGGCCCAGAATTAGGAGATGGAGAAGAGCACCTGGCTCCCCGTGGGCAGCCTTGGAAGATTCTCAGTTCTTGCTCGGCATTTTCTCTTTAAACTTTTGTGAGCTCAGCCCTGACACTTGGTTAAGCCCAAGTACAAACAGCCATGGTTTGGACTGCTTCAAATCCCCCTGGGTGAGTTCCTGTTTTCAAAGCAACACAGCTTGTTGAAACACAAACATCCTACCTAATAGTTTTTAGCTTTGCAGAAAGCATCCCTGGTGGAAAGGGGTCCACATCCAGCCCCCATTTGTCCTGTTACATAATTAAAACTTATGGAGGGCTATTGGGCCTTGAGCTGTACTTGTAGACATAGGACAAGTACAGTATACACAAGCCACTTTTGTAGGACTCTCAGACCTAGCAGAGGACACAGATAGATGAATGAACGTGAAAGTCTTTAATTCTGTGAAAGATTCTGCAGAATGAACAGAAGCAGACCAAGAGCAATGGTTATGTCCCAACTGAATAGCCAAGAAAGATCTCGGTGGCTCCTTGTTCAAATATCTTCTCCAATACTGCTTTCTCAGTGGACCTGCATATGCTCACTGTACAAATATCATAGCATTTCAAATACTGCTTTTCCAGAGGACCTGCATGAGGTACCATTGAGAAATACTGACTACTGGTTTTCTGGGACATCTGGCTGATCTTATATGCTGCTGTTTTGAGAAACATTAATGAACATTTGGTAAAGGGCTGTCTGCCTGCCTTATTTGGCTCAACTAAAGTTTTGAACCAAAATTCTGAGAGGTGGGTAATTTTTTCCCAATTCCTTAATTAAACAACTGGAAGGCACCATGCAATTCATTCATCTTTGTATCTTTTCTAAGGACTTTCACTGAAAGAGCCTCTATGTTGAAGTCACTGCTTTGCCTTAAATAATATTTCTACTGTGTGCTCTGGCTGTTTATTTTTATAGTTCTGTGTATTTGACCTAAAGCTTTTAACCTTGTGTGTGTGCCCTGAAGTGACTTTATTGCAAGCGGGTTTGGCTTATAAATCTAAATAATAAGTAATATGCAGGCGTCAGAGAAGGAAAAGAAATAGAACTGCTTGTTCCCTGGGGAAACAGAATGGGAAGAAGGGAAGTGACTGAGAGAGTGCACGTAAAGGAGAGGCCAGGGATGCATGACCAGCTCAACGCAGAAGCAGTATTGAGGACAGAGCTGTGATCAAGGATGCTGAAGACACCCCAACTATAGCAGCTGTCGGAAGTCATAAATCTTACCAGAGTATACATCATAAAAAGAGGGAAATCCAAGTCTCCAAGAAGACAAACGTCTCTGATATTGCCTTGTTGGTTGGAAAAGGGACAAGAGCTCGATTGTCCTACTGCAGACCACCTCCACTCTATGGCAACCCCTTTATGGGTTACTAAAAGCTATTTCTTCAGACTGCTCAAAGTGTATGCCTCTATCAGTCAGATATTTTTTAACTGCTGTGATGAAATACCAGACAGAATGACTTAAAATGAAAAACTCTGTTTCAGGGCACAGTTTCACAGGATTCAACTCCTGTTCTTGGGATTTACTGATTCCTAGCCTCAGGCTTGGCAGATCAGTACGTAGTTTGACCAGTGTATCTAGGGATGCTCACCTCACTGTGGCCTGGAAAAAGAGGGTGAAAGGGGGTGGAGGACTAGGTTTAGCCTTCCCAAGCATACCTCCAGCTGGGAAGTACCTCTTGAAATTTCTGCCATCTCCTGAAATAGAGTCACAAGCTAAGAAAGAAAGGTTCAGCGTGGGTATCTCTATGGGACTTTTCATAGTCAAACCTTTTGGCTTCATATTTAAGGACTTTTAGGCTATTAGCAAGATGACCACAATGGATTCCTTGGGTTCATTAATAATAATCCTGTTCACTCCCTAGATTTCCCTCCAATTATTTTATGAGGCCCAGATTCAGAACACTGTTTTCAGACCTCCAAATCTAACAACTCTAGGAGGGACAGAGTGATACTGCAATGTGCAAAACTGGGAAACTAAGTCAGAAATGTATAACATAAATGAAAAGAATTGGGATAATGATGGGAGATCCCTTTGAATGGCAAAGTGGGGTAGCTGACACTAGCGAGTCCTGCTTGCCACATTTTCTTAGTGTCTATTGAGCTTTGCTACCTTTCTTGGGAGTTGTTCTCCGCCCCAAAACCCAAGTCTCCCATGGTTTCATGCCATTTCCTGTCTTCTTCCCTTCCTTCATCAACACCAGCCCAGCACTATGTCTGAAGTTCCAGCTGCCAGCTAGCACAGAGAACATGCCAACATGGAGCTTTGCCATGATGCCCCTTTCACCACTGTATTCTATCCCACAATGAATCATGAGCACAGCAGGACCTGGCGTCACTGGTCCTGTCAGTCATCACAGTGGTCTATTGAAAACTCCAACACACAACATGGAGCAAAGGTGTACTCTCAGTGGTGTGCTGGAAGCCACCTACCCAGGTGCTGGTGAGGCTAAATTCTGATGGGATGTGTCTATGTTGCCTCTTCATGGGGCTTTTCCTATGCTGGCATGTTCCTAACATGCCCTTTTCTCACTATAACACCACTGCAATCAGCTTAATACATTTATATGACTTCACTGAAATTTTCTCTCCATTAAAGCCTCATCTCTAATTTTAGTCACATTGGGAGTTAGAGCTTCAATGTGTGGTTTGGAGGGAGAGTGTAGGCAAATCAGTCCCCCATTCAGAGCTAAGGTAGCATTTTATTTCCCTAGCTGATTTCTCTTTCCCAATAATATTCTTCTAAGCCAACCCTGGCATGTCTACGTTATTTGGCCAATGTCTGAGAAAAATGAATGTTACCAAGAAAATAAATGTTTCAGAGTTACCAAGACTGATACCAACATCATTAGCTGGTTTTCTCATTGTTGGGACAAAAACACTTGACAAGAGCAACTTGAGAAAGAGTTTATTTTGGCTCACAGTTCGAGGCCACAGTCCATTGTAATGAGGACAGTGTGGTGGCAAGATTGATGCTGGCTGTGGTAGCCTAGGCATGATGTGGTGTGTCACGGTACACCTGTTGTCAGGAAGCAAAGAGATGAAATCTAGAGCTCAGGCTTCCCTGCTCCCCTTGCTCCTTTCACAGTCTGTGAACCTGGCCTGTATCGTGTTGAGAATTAATCTCCCTCTGCCCCTCAGCTCACCTCTATTTCATAGCATCTTTACAGACACACACAGAAGTGTCAGTCCCTTCCAACCAACAGTGCAGGCTCACAACCACAACATTTAATAGTTTCAAATGAAGATATTTGGAGAAATAAACCTTAGTCATGTCACTCTGAATATTGTGCCACCAAGACTCATACCCAGAAATCTCATTGCTTCTCAGATAATGTCAGCCCAAGATGCACCTGCCACCTAGGCCAGTGAAAAGATGTGGTATTAGGAGAACAAGGGAGGGCAACGTGGCCCTCATATAGTTAGTTATTTTCATCCGTCCCCAGTCTTGTCTTTTACTAATTGCACCAGGTAAATATTCAGCACACTGTAACACACTATTACACTCAGTTCTCTCATCTCAAACTTGGTGATGACAGTTGAGATGGACGAGTCCCTCCTCCTAGGATGTTGCCCTTGCTCTCACTGGCTTTTCTGCCTATGACTCTCTTTCAACCAAGTCACCAAAACCATGTCTTCACTGTAATTTTCAAATTTAATTGTGTCTACTGAAATGTTCAATGTGAAGAAATATTAATGGCTATGATGTTTAAGACTTCGTTCTCCTTTTTGAACAGCCGTGGATGAGTAGAACTTAGAACCCCTTCCCCTTTGCTGGGCTTACAAAATCTGAACAGTGCTTCAAAGTGACTCCTGTTTCTTTTAGGAGCATTCCTGAGCAACCTGGGAAGCATCATCATGACACCCATGTCGCAGGTAAGTGACATTTAAATTGTCTACCTCTCCTGATTTTCTGCCTGCAGAGTACCCTCAGCCACACAGAAGTCAACAGGCCACACAGAAATGAGCGGCCTCCTACCTGATCTGTTAATGGAAGCTATATCACTCCTGTCTATTGCAGGTGTCCCCAGATATCTGTCAATCACATAGGGCCCAGAGCCAGGTTTATGGAAGATATTAGGGTTCACATTCTTTTACATCTATTAGGATGCTAAAAATTAGTGGAATACACATTTCCTCTGAAAGTCTTAAAACCGAAAGACAAAAAGACTGTGAGGAAGAAGGGATAGGAGACTCAGAAGAGGCAGGGGCCAGGCGGCAGCAGTAGCAGTGGAAGTCTGAGTCCACTCAGCGTAAATCACCTTCACGGTGCTCTTAAAGGCTTTTTCTTTAAAACACAGTTAATTAGAGCCATCTGCCAATTACCCCTGGATAACAGAAGCTAATTCTGTCTTACTATAAATGTCTGCGTATACAAAGAAACATGGGGCTGGGAGCAGGGAGTGGGAGATTGGGGGATGTGGGGGGAGGGGGCGGGAAACACAAAAAAAATGTTTTGCAAAGAATAAAGGAGAGTTTATCATTGCTACTTTCACCAACTCTCAGAGAAGAGAAAACCATTATGCCTCATCCTGCTGGTCTTCCTTCCTACAGACCACCAACCACCACATGCTCTACACCCTAGCTATAGGTTTAGACAGTCCTCCTCACATTTCTACCCTCTTCTGTAGGGGAGCAGGTTCCTAAGCTTTGTGAACCTGTAGAAAGAAGCTACCTATGATGGTTTACATCGCTTCCAAGTTGATGGGACTTAGCATCACCATGGAAACAAACTTTTGGGTCTGTCTGGGGCAGGGATTTTTAGATTGGGTTAATTGACATGGGAAGACTCTCTGTAAATGCGAATGGTACAATTCCATACACTTGGGTCCTGAGAGGAAGAGAAAGATAGAAGGGATCTTAGGCAGGGGCATTCATTTCTTTCCGTTTCCCAAGTTTGTGTGGATGTGACCAGTTGTGTCTTCTCCCTACTGCCATGACATCCACCTGCCCCATGATAGAGTGTGCCCTGGAGAACCACAAGCCAAAGTAAACCTTTCCTTTCTTAAATTGCTTCTGTCAGATATTATGTCACATCAATGAGACTAATAATTATAATATTATCATTTTCTGTACCAGAGAAAGCAGGCCCAAGTGGGAAATTCTGGACACATCTGCACCAGACATCCAAGGCCACCAAACACAAATGTCACTTCAGCTGGCTAGGGTATTCATTCCTCTCGTTCTTTGATTCACACGTGTTGAGGAGTCCTTTTTCACGAAGGATGACCTGAAACAAATGTCTAAGCGAAATCAAACATCAGACAAAGGGATTCCGAGCCACAGATGGCCTCAACTGCTCTTGCAGCTGTCTTAGTAAAATGCTTCTCCAGGGACACAAGTGGCTTTCCTCTGTCCCAAGCCTTGTCAATATTAAATCCTGCCTGGGGCTCCAAGCATCCTATAGCTCCCTTTCAGCACCCAAAACATTCTTTCAGTTCCCACCTTCTCGCTGATGCTTTCTCTATGTAGGTGCTTAGAAGGAGTTTGATTTTTCAAAATCTTTTTGTGCTGCTTACATGACTGCTAGAAAGATTCAGAAATTCTGCTGTTTTTCCTTCAAACTTCACAATTACCTCCCTTTTCAATAAAAATGGCTTTATGAAAAAAATAAGGATATCTGATTCTATGAAGAAATATAAAGAATAGCCTTGGAATAGAGGTGAAAATGAGTTCAAAGCTTCTGCCACTAGTTATCCTTGGGCACATGGCCTGTTAATATATGAAGTTGCACAGTGTCCTACCATGCCCTGTGTCTCTGGGTCAGGATTATTCATTCATAATATGGAAACATCCTTCCAGATATGCAATGATCATGAAAAACACACCAATAGTGAGGAATGTGTAACAATTTTCAAACACAACATCACTGTCAATTTTCAATATAAGTGACAATGGCAATGAAGTCAGTAGCTTCCCTTTGGCAGCTTGTTTGGCTTCGTGTTTACAAAGATTGGAGCCACTTAGATACAGGGAACAAGACTGCATCCAGCCCTAAGCCTGATATTTAGTTGTCCTGAATTGGGCAAGTATAGTAATTAATGCATTTATGAGTAATTTAGATCACTGTTTATTTTCTTTACAATTAATTCTTTCTCTTGGTCTCCTTGAATGCCAAGGATGTCTATTCTCACAGATGGCTGCCATGTGCCCTACAAAACTCAAATTGTCTCTCTGCTGTAAATATGTTTCCAATAAGCCCAAGTTACCCTATTGACAGCTCTACCACCTTCCTGAGAAGGAGCAGGTGTCCAATCCCCTGGACCTGCAGAAAGAATCCATCTTTGCTTATACAAAAAGGAAAAACCAAGGGTAACTTCCAGATACATTCACACTAGAGATTTGTCTGGATGATCGTATTCATTTCTATCAAACACACTTTGAGGTGTCTGTCTAAGAAAAGAAAAGAGACAGAGATAGAAAATGGGTAGATTAGAGAGAGAGAAACAGGCACAAAGAAAGATAGATTGGTGATAGATGATAGCTAGCTTCTTATTACATACACAGGTAATAGATTGGCACGTGCATATATACTTACATATAGGCAAACATAGATACATACATACATACATACATACATACATACATACATACGTACAATGATGACTGCTAGATAGATAGAGGACCAAAAGATAGATGATATACTGAAAATATGATTAATAGATGATAAGTAGATAGGCATATGATAGATAGATAGATAGATAGATAGATAGACAGACAGAACGACAGACAGACAGACAGTGGAACAGAAGAACAGGGATAAAGGAACTATCAGTGTTTGCTATTAATCTGGTCTCTAAATGTCTTAAGTTTGTGAGTTAGCTATATTCTCCCTTTGTGTTGTCTAAAAGGATTCTTCTTTTTAAAAGATTATTTTTAAATCCTTTTATGTTGATTGGGAATATTTTTATGCTTTGAGAAAATGAACCAGAAAATCGTTCAGAAAGTGCATGTTTGGGTTTGGCGAAGAATCAGTTATAAAAGGCGGGTGGGCGGAGCCCCTCAGCATGGCACAGTAGCCCATGCAGGCTTGGGCAGACCTAGTCTCAAGAAGAGGAAACCTGTGTACAATAGATCTGAGTACTGATGACGCCCTCATCTCACTTTCGAAGGTATTTGAGAACAAGGGTACACATCCTCTCTGTTTGAGTACCACAGCTTAAGTGATGATGTAGTTCATTTCTAAGCACCATTTAGACATGATATAGCATTGACTCATTGTGGTTATCAGAGAACTCTAACTTCTGAGAGTTCACGTCACTGCCTAGTTCCACTTTATGGGACTTTCTCAACAGGGTTCTCTATCATCTTTATGGCATGGATCAGCTTCTGCATCTTTCTAACCCTTGAGTTTAATCCAGTGTTGATCAGTGAAAGCCATGCATGGAAAACAATGGACTCAGGCAGGTTTTTTTCCTCCTATCCTTCCACCCACCCATAGCCAGCATCACTGAATGACAAGGGCAGCTTTTCCAACTGAGCTGGCATGTGGTTTCAGACTCAACACAAAGCCCCAGGTGGCCCAAACAAATTACCAAACTTAAAAAAAAATATTTTCCATCTAGACAACTCACTGACCCATAAATATGGTGGAAATAAACACCATGACCCTCATGTGACTGTCTCCAACTTCACAGAACTAAAACAGGCTTGTATGAGTGCCAGTAGCCTTCAGCTACATCCTGTACTCACGAGTGAGGTCCTCAGTGCAGGGCTGAAGGGTTTGAAATTGTGGCACACTTCTAAGGAAGCTGCTGAAAAGTCAGCCTTGTAAAAAATGTGTGTGCATAGAGAGGGAGACACGGGACAATCTGGATAATCCAGCTTGTCACCACTTGCTCTGTGGTTTCCCTGCTAGACTGGACATCACTGTTGCTGTTGTTTGAGGCTGCATCACAAGTTCCTGAGGTTTCAAAATGCCTCATCTATCACTAACATCTAACTCCCTCTAGGAGCTGCCAATCAAAAGAACAGTGTCACCGTCCCGCACTCTGTAATCAGCAGCTTAAATCACAGTTCTCTCTGGCAATGGGGAGGCAAAGGTGACAGGGACTCTTGTTTCTTACCTGGAAAGGCTCAGAGAGGAAGGGAAAGATTAGAAGAAGCCCTTCATTCTTCTGGAATAGTCTGTGTCAAGAGCCCTTGCCACTGCCCAGTGGTCTTAGTTTTTCTCACTTGACCAATATTCTTAAGAGCAGGATCAAAAGTAAAGACTAAAGGAAAAAGAGGAAAGAAAGGGTGTGAATGTACACTGAAGGCTCCTTCCTCTAGCAGATAGTCTATCATCGGGAGGGACTACCTTGCCCTCCGGAGAAGCCCTATCTCTGTTACAGAAGAGCATGTGATGGAGCCTGTGTCCTCAGATAAACAACAGGATAGCTACCCCCCATGCCGGCAGGCTCTTTGGAAGGTCTATTAAGGGGCTAGGTATTAGTTACTATGCTATTGCTGTGCTAACACACCATGACAAAAAGCAAGTACAAAGGAGACTTTATTTTGACTCATGGTTCCAGAAGGATAAGAGGTCATGGCAGGGAAACAGGACAGACACTGCAGGGATAGCATTAAGAGCAGGAATCTGAAAGAGCATAACCCCAGTACCAAATAGGACACAGCAAGAACAAATTAGAAGTAAAGTGAGGCTAGAACATCTTAAACCTTCTTCCTTTGATGTGTTTCCTCCTGCAAAGTAACACTTAACTCCCCAAACAGCAGAGCCAAGCGGGACCTAAGTGTTAGTTTTTCTTTTAGACTAACAATTATCATCCTGGGACCTGCAAAGAAAGGTGTCTCTTAAGTCAAGCTGGACAAGAATACAGCCCCTCCTACCCCCAAGCAGGCACAGCAGGAACATTGCTGGATCATCAATTTACACTTCTGGACCAGTAAACAGGATAGTCATGGAGCTTAATTCTCCATCTGGTGAGAGAGAGAGGTGAGAATCAGATTACAGCCTCTGGGACCTGGAATACTGCTCTTAACGTCTGATTTTCTTGTATCATACATCACAGTGAGCATTCCCTGAGTCATTTTTTTGTCACTCAGGGTTGTGTTGCAGTATGTGGTTGTATTGTGTTGTGTTGTTGTGTGGTTGTGTTGTGTTGTGTTGTATGGTTGTTTTGTGCTGTGTTGTTGTATGGTAGGGTGATTGTTAAACTGTTGGAGATAGGCATCAACTCTCTATTGCTCATAAATAAATAATAGTGCCAGGAAACTTTTCTAACAGGGAGCTGAGTGAAAGCGGGGTGTAAAACAGCTATTGCATGAATGAATCAGTATCTTAAAGAGGCCAAAGTGGTACTAGGACAGGGAAAGAACTGGCAGAAACCCACCATAGACTGCCAGTGAGAGCTGCCCATAATGCTTCTTGCCAGCAGTATCCCAGCAGCCAGCAGCAGACAAGGGCAGGCAGTGACACAACTCCCATGACCCATCCTGCTTGAACTGTCACTGGGCAGTCACCTCCTCCGGTCAGGAAAGACAGAACCCTGGGACTGGCCTCCTCACATGGTCCTAGGAATGTGAGCTCTTGTCTTCCCAGGGACCCTCAGATACACAGCACATTCCCCTGGGAATGGCTATGGGAACAACCTCGAGCTTTACAGGAAGGAAGAAGGTCTAGGGAAGGCTGTGACCCTAGTTATTTTAAACACAAGTCTTCTCCGTTCAAGCAGAGGTCACACTTCTCTTTTAAGCAGTTGAGACTCAACCTGGTGTGTGCTTAATAGAAAGAATGGTGGCCTGGGACTTAAGGGACGTGAAGAGGTGGGACTTGAGAAATAGAGACTGATCCCTCCAACTCCACCGGTACTCTCTAGTTGATGACCCCTCTCTGAGCCTTAACATCATATTCATTTATTTAAACCAATTGTTTGAGAAACTACTATATCCAGAGAGTTCTGGGTTCCAAAGATAAAGATGTGGAATGAGCAAACAGCCCTGCTGCCAAGATAATTTTATTCTAGTAACAGGGCACAAAGAATAAGGAAATATAAATACATGATGGCAGGTGGTGGCATGTAACGAAAACAATGCTGAGTTAATGAGAGACTAGTGCCATTAGGGGTCTGGGGCAAGTAGACAAAAATCATCCCTAGAGTGTTGAAGTAAAGGCTATAATGGAAGGAGCTAATGGGTGATAAGAGAAAGGACACTGTAGGAAGCATGAAGTCTCCCAGACAGGAGCAGAGCTCTGTGTTCGAGGCACAGAAAGCAAGATAACAGGCTAGAGATGAAGAGCGTAGGAGCAGACACATTGTAGATGATGGTCAGGATCTGGTACTTTGTTTAAAGTGGGATGCAGAGAAAGGCATAGGAGGCTGTGGCAGTGAGACAAGATGCTGCCAAGTACTAGGTGAATGTCCTCAGCACTGGGCCTCACCTTTGCAGAGTGGGAGAGCTTATGAGTAAGCGAGCCAGGAAGCTGCAGAAGTAGGGGTCTGGGCTGCAGTACTCTGACAGTGAAGTCTGCTCTACTGAACTTAATCACATTAGAGATCCAATTCCATGTATGTTTCCAGCTATGCTTGTGTCCCCAAGATACACTCCTCATTTCATCAGCAGGGAAGAGATCAATGACACTGTTCTCAAGATTTCAGCTGAGCAATGACTGCACATCTAGCCAAGAGGATGACAGTGGAGAGATTCCATGAGCCTAGTGTTCTTCGCAGAGATAGCATTGCTTATTATGAATTCATCCCTTGAGTGGACATCCTCTAGGAAACACAGAGGTTACCCAGGAGTCAGACATATTTTCACTTAATCTGCAAATCCCTTCTGATCCTAAGGGAGTTCTATGAACTAAAACATTTGCCCATTTAATTTATACATACACTATGCAAAAGAGAAAGGAAGGAAGGAAGGAAGGAAAGAAGGACAGAAGGAAGGAAGAATGGAAAGAAGGAAGGAAAGAAAGAAAGAAAAAAGAGAGAGAAGGAGGGAAGGGGAAAAAAGGGAAGGGAAGGGAAGGGAAGGGAAGGGAAGAGAAAGCACTATCTAGGTTCAGATTGCCTTGGCATCATTGGACCCAGCTGCTTATCATTCACAAAGTTAACTGCTGCTACTGCTAGGAAAAAGTTTGCATTTTTCACAGTGTTGATGTCTTTTTTCAGTGTCTGTTGACTGGCTCTGCTGTTTCCAATCTCGGGCAAAATATCACATCAAGGCAAGATCCAACAACAAACCAATTTTCTTACCTCACATCAGCTCAGAAGCAAAGAGTAAGACAAAAATGAGTGGGTCCCATATGCTTAACCATGTTCATCGCAGCCTTATTCATAATAGCCAGAACCTGGAAACACCCTAAGTGTCCCTCAGTTGAAGAATGGATAAAGCAACTATGGTACATTTACACTATGGAATACTACTCAGCTATTAACAACAAGGAAATCCCGAAATTTGTGGACAAATGGACGGAACTAGAAATCATCATCCTGAGTGAGTTAACCCAGACCCAGAAAGACTCATATGGTATATGCTAACTTATAATTGGGCACTAGCCCAAAAGGCATGTCCCACAAAAGTCTTCACTTACCAGGAGATTGGGAGAGATGTGAGGACATCCTACTGAAACTCTAGGTAAGAGAAATATAGGAGATGGGGAAATAGAAGGACCCAGAGAGTCCTAGAAACCTATAAGAAGAACATCTTGAAGGGTGGATTAGGGACCAGGGGGGTCTGTTCAAACTATTTCACTAACTAAGGACAATACAAGTAGTAAACATCAAACCCCTACTCTGATCTACTCAATTGACATGACATTCTCCATAGTTATGTGGAGAGTGGGGACCGACTCTGACATGAACTATGGTGCCCCATATTTGACCACCTCCCCTTGGTGGGGAGGCCTGATGGCACTCAAAGAAAGAATAAGCAGGCTACCAAAATGAGCCTATGATCATATAGTGGAGGAGGAGGAGGTCCCCCGGTCTTAGACCGAGGGGAGGGGAATAGGGTAAAAGTGGGAAGGAGGGAGGAACAGGAGGATACAAGTGATGGGATAACAATTGAGTTGTAATCTTAAAAAAATTAATAAAATTAAAATTAAAAAAAGAATAAGTAGGTCCCTATATCCATTCCGAAGACCCAACTCCAATGACCTAACTTCCACTAACCTCCATCTTCTGAAGGTCCCACGTCCCAATAGCTTCATAGGCCAGGGACCAAGACATTAATTAATACATGGCCTTTGGAGAATATTCGAGATCCAAACTGCAGAAGTTTACTATTCCAAAGATTATGCTATCATTCCCCAGGGAGTACTAGGAAAAGGCAACTCTAAAACTATGAGTCATTGAAACCAGAATGGGGAGATTGGAAGAGAAAAGGATGGGTTGCATAATTTAGTGGGTTCCTTGTTTGGGAAACTCCTTAATTGTTTCTAAGGAAAATGCCATCCCTTTCACTTCTGACTCATGTAGCAAGCCCCAGGAGGTCTCCTGGACCCTCACTCACTTCTATTGGGACTCAAAGAAAGTTTTGACAGGAAGCAACATTAAGGATGAGAATGTGGCATGCATGTAGACATATCGCTCATCTACTCCCTTTTCAGATTCATATTTCAAAACTGAACCATGAAGCTCTAGCCCTTTCAGCTACTTCATAGTAGATTTTTATAAACATGCAGTTACAGGATTGTCAAATAAAACCCAGTTCTTTCTGGTTAATTGAATGAGAAGACTGTGAGACATATATCCTTTGCATATAGGTGTACAGGGCTACACTGAGTCTATCCTTTGTTTGTTAGTTTGTCTGTTTTTGTTTGTTTGTTTTTGCCTAGACATGTGTTTCTTTGTAGAAATCCATTTATTTTTAATGCAAAATTTAAAAAGCCCTTCTTCTATAGTTTTGAATCTTTCAGAAGTTTGAGCCTTGTTCAGTTGCCTCTTCAATGAGAGGAGTGAGGGGAATGCCCCGCCTAGGCAAAAGTGATAATTTAGTATTTGTCCAGAATTTTATCACTTAAAACTAAAAGAGCAAGATATATTGTACCCTGTTTCTTTTTTTTTTTTTCATTAAATGTTTATGAAACTCTGACGTCTGATTCCTTCTTTGTAGAAAAGATGCCTCACAAACACTTTACTTCCAAGATGTATTATTTTCTATGATCACCTGAGCTCAGATTAATTTCAACTAGTGTATCTCTGGTTGTGCTTTGTATCTGTATTCATGATACATGCAAGGAATGCAGAAATGAATTGCATTCATTTGCCGCTTTGAGGAACTTAAATTCAAGAATGGAAAGCAGGTGTGCAAATGTAGTTTTTATGTAGTAAATACAATGTCCTTAGGTTATATAAACAGATATGGGTTGTCTGTATTTGCCATTTTAAATATCTTTTTCTGTGATTAAAACATCCGACTGTGCCTTTAGGCTCCATGGGAAGCCAGGGAGTCCTGTTTCAACATACACCAGCCATAAAATGAGCAGTCTATCTTTAAACGCATTTGTTTGCATGGGTTAGAGCTTGCCAGCTGGATGCAGGGCATGAGTTTCAGACTTCAACAGGATGGTGCAAGTACTTTTTGTACACAGTGGAGTGACGGCTCCCATTGGGAAACATCTGTCAACCCCACAGCTGCTCCCCGGCCACCCTTTTCTCCAACACCTCACTGTCGTCAAGGCAGACTAAATGGTTTCAGAAGTTTCTTGTCTGGAAATGGTGAACTCATGTCCCAATGACTGAAAAGGCTTGCAGGCAGTTCCCAACCCACCCGGACTCCCTCCCACCACTACTCCTGGCCCCAAACAAGAGTATTACATCAAAGAGGGTTATGCAATATCTGCTGTCACACCTTGGCTGGCTGTAGGACAAGACCCACATCCGTTGTGTGTGTTTGGTACTCAGTTCCAAGTGGAATTGTGTACACAAAGCATTCACATAGCAGGGATAAGTCCATGATATCATTTGATCTGTCTCCTTGCTTTTACATAGAAGAAGCTGAAGCCCTAGGGAGAGTAGTGATTCCCAAAAACATATAACCAGTCAAGGCAACTCAAACTAGACCCCCTTCATCTTTCTCACCTTGGCATGTTCTTTCCAACGCTCCACATGAGTCCAGCTTCAAGAATGGGTGGTAGTGGCACATTCCTTTTTCAACACTAGGGAAGCAGAGGCAGGCAGATCCCTGTGAGTTCAAAGCCAGCCTGGTGTACAGAGTGAGTTCTAGAACAGCCCGTGGTACACAGAGAAGCCCTGTCTCCAAAAAACCAAGAAAAAGAAAAGCAAAGCATGTTCTCACTCCCTGAGGGTTTCCTGGAATTAACTACTAACAAACAATGGTTTTTCTGTATTCTCTACTTCCTAACTTGGTCCTCTATCACAATGTTACTCCTGGACAAGTGTTTCTTTTTAATTTCATCCTGGTGTTGATTTTCTAAATATTACAGTCAAATGTCATTTGTCTAGCTGGTTGTGTTATGGGTGTCCCTTTTAAGGTCACATCTGTGATGGCTACAGAATCATCATCCCCTTAGTTGCTTTCCTTTTTCAGAAATGCAGAGCATCTTCCTATAGAACGAAAGGCAGGGAAACTTCTGGACATCTACTCCCCTGGTGTGCATCATCTGAAGATGACTGTCTCATTGCAAAATTTATAGAGAAGCACTCTCCTCTGTGTGTGTGTGTGTGTGTGTGTGTGTGTGTGTGTGTGTGTGTGTACGCATGTAGAAGAGTGGCCTCTGAACCAATATGGTGGCCATTATTCTTTGCTAACTTGAATGATTTGGAGTCACTTAGGAGACATATCTGTGGCCACATCTGTATGCATATTTCCAGATAGGTCTAACTGAGGAAAAAAGCCTTATCCTGAAAAGGGGTTGCACTGTTCCTGTGCAGTCTTGGACCAAATATAAAGGGTAAAGTGAGTGAACACCAATGTTGATCTCATTCTGTTTCTCCCAAAATGTGACTAGTCCCTCATAGCTCTGCCACCTGAGTCAAGAGCTATATCATTGCTAGGCCTTCCTCACCATAATAGACTGACCATACCTTCAACCCATAAAAAAAAATAAGATATTCCTCCTTTCAAATTACTTTTTGAGTATTTTATCACAACAAGATAATATTTACCTAACACAACCACCGCCACCAGGTCTACCTCAGCTTGTCAAAGCTAGAGGTGCAACCCTCACAGCTCCCGCCCACCTCTACATCTTCCCATGCTGAATGTGCTCTTATGAAAACCTGGTCACTTATCTTTCTCTGTAATGGATGCTATTTTCTTAGTGTCCGGACCAGATTTACTCAACTTACTATTACCAGCTTGGAACTGATCCCACGACCAATGTAGCCTGAATACGAGAATGAAATGTCTTTGGCCAAAGTCTTCCTGTGAGGGACCAGAAAGTTAGTACTTTGAACTTTTAGGCTCTGAAGGGTATGGCTAGCTCTCATAATCACTAATCCTGCCGTGGCCCTAGAAGCCTCCAGAGACAGCAGTAAGGGAAAGTGTGGTAATATAGATTACAATGGAGCTTTACTTACAGCCACAGAAACGTGAACATCTTACAATGTGCATCTGGCTCCCTAGACTTTTTTTCAGCCATTTGAAAAATGCTTTCTTAGCTCTTAGCAGCAATTTATTAAGTTCTGAATTAAGTCAGCAAATGTTGGGCTCTCTAATACGTTTTTTTCCATATATTTTTTTTCATACCATTACAATCTGAGTTTGAGACAACAAGCCACATTCTGGAAAAAAAAAATTGTGACTGTAATGAACCAAGAGTCATGAGAAAAGCTAGAAACTAATGAACCTATAGTCACTGGCAAAGGGACGGGAAGATAGATACCACCAAGACAGGGCTTCTTGGGTGACTGTTATTGTAGAATTTCCTGGGTTGGGGAGTAGAAAAAAAATTGTGTTCCTCTCAAGTTTTCATCACTGCTAAATTTGTGTGAGATTTTTATTTTGTTTTGTTTTGCAAGAAAAGCTTGTCAGAACTAAGGAATTTCATTAATTCAATATGTTCCTCAAACAAATAACAGACTAATTCATTTTGAAAAGCCTTGTCGTTCATAACTTCTTTTTGCATGTAACCTCTCTAGCAGCTCTGTGGTGCAGACAGAGCAGTGAGTAGGAGAAGCAGCAGCAGCAGCAGCAGCAGTAATAGTAGTATAAACAATCCTATGGCGGCTCACTCATTACACGATTGCCCTGTAAATATGAGAACCTAAGTCTGGATCTCCAGCAGCCACATAGAAAGGCAGGCATAGTGACAGGTGTCTAATCCTAGCATTGGTAAGGCATAGACAAGAGGATTCATGTGGCTCACTGGCCTGGAAGTCTTGCTAAATTACGAGTGCTAGGGTCGGTGGGAGACTCTGCCTTAAAAAAAATAAGGTGAAGAGTGGTAAAAGAAGCTACACAACCAGCACTGACCTCTGGCATGCATTTCTACACACACACACACACACACACACACACACACACTGACTCACATGAGCACGTACACAGCACATACTTGCATATGCACGAAAGCAACATACATGTAGATTTGAAATGCTTGAGTGTTCCATATAGCTCACACAGCTGAAAAACAGTTAATCTGGAAGTCACTGCCCAACTGTGGCTTGGGGTCAGGATGACATTTCCCTTCTCCTTTTCTGCTACCTGGGAAAACCACAATATATCCTCTTTCCATGTTGCCTCTTCATATTAAATTCTTTCACAAGTCAACAAGTTTCCTTCCTGCTCCTATTTGAGAAGACAATGCCAAGATGTCTCCAAGTGGTTACCTTCATTCTGTGATTCATGCCTCCACACCACCGTCTAAGAGCGTTTTCCCCCCAGATGCTACAGCATTGTCTCTACCTCTGCTCCCTTGCACTTCTTATCACATCAACTTTCCTTATTCTTCATAGTACTAACCAGCTCAGTTGTGTATTGTTAGACACTTTCACAGCTGTGTATGCTACCTCATATTCAGCTTGCACCTGGAGCAAGGATGGGCTGGCCCAACTAATAAAGGTCTAAATGCTACAGTTTGGGTGCAGGTACAATCAAGGCCCCATCTCTGAAAAGGGCAGTGATAAATTCTACAGAATCGGGAAGCAAAAGAGAGAGTGATGAGTGTGCCTGAGCCCGCAAGAACTTCTAAGGGTGGAGACAGGGCAGAACCCACACATGACTGACACAGTAGAAAGAGGGGGCTTGTGGGTTTTCATAAGACCAGTTTGGGGATCATTTCTACATATTTGTGCCTGAGTATCACCTGGCAGGAAGCCAAGTTAGTCTCCACTTTTCATCTTGAATATCACCGGGTTCATATAGTTCTCTTCCTGGCCAACTCTGATCTGCTCCAAAGAGAGTGTCTCTGCAGATACTGTCACAAAAATAGAAAGCTATTTGCCACAGAGTTACACTTATCCCTTTGCTTTCAGTCCCCACAGTTCCCATGACAGTCTGTTTGCATATTATGAATTCCCAGCAAGAGTTACTATGTCCTTCACTAAGCAGCAAGTCACAAATGGTAGACTTTCATGGGCACAAGAACAACACAGAGCAAAAAGTGTGAATCACTGTTCTGATGCTGGTGGCTCTTCCAGCACCATTGAGAAAGGGAGGGAAGGGAAGGGGAGAGAAAGGGAGAGGGGGAAAGGGGAAGGGGAATGTGGGAAGGAGGAAAGGAGCGCTAAAGGCAAAAGGAGAGGGAGAGAGTTTTGAGTCATGGCAGAGTAGACCACAATTTTTACCTGCCATGGCATGTAAAACAGGAAGTTTAAGCTACATAGCTGTGGTTTCTCAGCCAAGAATTGGGTCAATCTGTCCTTCCTTTTAGTGGCTCAGACCATTTACTGTCAGAGCTGGAAAGAAACCCACTTCAGCCTCAGTTTCCTGATCTGAGTAAGGAAGTGGTTGAAAAAGATAAGCTTCAAGAAACCATGATCTCAAAGCCTATTATTCTCAGCACACTCGCCAAAGGTTCTGCTTGGAGACCTCGTCTGTTGTGTACACTCAGGAAATAGCACTGATTCTCTGTTGTTGGATCTTATTTCATCTGACATCATGTGCCTCCTATTTTCAGAAGGAGCTTCTTATGTATGCTAATTAGCTAATTCTTCTCTTTACATATATGAACAAAATGCTATGAACGAACAGAGAAAGGGGATTTGTAAGGACAAGTAACTGGGAAATGTCACCAAGAAGGTGATACGTGGATCTCAAAGTATATGTAGAACTTTGCAAAGCAAAAACAACATGACAAGGAAAAGACATGAGACAAGGGAACCGAGTATGTGAAATGTCTGGTCTTTGAGAGGACCTAGGCATGAAAATAATGGAAGAGAGGAGGTGGAACTATCCAGAAAGTGGATGTGAGCTATTTCCTCAAGCCCACTCTGCTTTCCTCTTAGCTATCTCATGGCAAGCACTTTTCTGGAAGTCTCCTCCTCCATTCTTCTAGGTGCCTCTGAGTTTGTTAAGACTGATCATGGCCTCTGACTTGGAAGCCCAGCCTGTAGCCTTCTACCATGCAGGATTTGCAGATGCGTCATCCAGAGCCAATGATGTCTTCTTAATAGAGAGAGAGAGAGAGAGACCTGTGCCTACAGCTGCAGCAATAATGAAGATAGAGACATCACATATGAAAAGCAGAACTGAGAGACAAGAGACTATTGGTGAAATGCTTTTGGCATCTGGCTAGGGTGCCTCAGACCGATATTCTAGGTACTGTTTCTCTCCATTAAGTGGAATGGTCTGCTCACTGGGAGTCATTCCTATCCTTGGATGTAGACTCTTTTAATATCTCCAAGGTTGGAAAAACAAAGTCCTCAAATATGTTCCCAAATGTCTCCTAAAAATGGCATTGTGTTGGGGGCAAATTCATGACAACTATTGATATTCAAACATCCATCCATCTTTGTCTCTGTTTGAGCACTTAAAGTATTATTTCTAGACATTTCAATGGGAATCAAGAGGTAAGGGATACTGTGCATACATGCCTGTGTGTATGTGTGTGTGTGTTCTATGTGAGGTATGTGGTATAGATCATTAATGCTGAAACATAGAGGCCTGATCTGACAGTGATTAGCTGTCACTTCTAGTTAAAACACAGAGTCTAAACCATCTGTAAATATAAGGAAATTTAGGAATGGCCAAATGCCTTTCAGCATGGAATTTTGCAGTCAGCATGGATGTCGGAAGAAACAGCTGACTACTAGTCCAGGATGTAAGCAATCTGTCTTCTCACTACAACCCTCACAGTGTCATCCTCTTGACTTTTTTTGCAATGCTGATAATTGAATCTAGGGCCTCATGGATGCTACACAAATGCTCTAGCACTGAGGTTATGCACTCATCCCCCATTGTGTGTCTTAATATAACTCAGTACTCTAACAGAAATCTCTGTTGGAAATTTTTTCCCCTGAAGCAACAAAACAATCCGTATTAGTCCTGGGCTAAGAGGCAAGGATGCTGGGTTCAGGCCAGAGCAATGGGAAGTGTCATCACTTCTCTTTGATGTTGCACGTGACTGTTCCATCCCTGTGCAATCCACCCAGACAAATAGCTTGAGACAGACAGCAAGGCTGGAAGACACGGTTCTGATTAATTTTTCTTTCCTTCCTCTTGTGTTGGCTTTCTTATCTCCTTCTTATCCCTTCCTCCTTAAAGAAACAAAGACTTTTCTTTGCTCAGGGGCACCCCACCCTATAATCTCTTGTTTCCTCTCATTTAAACATGTGTCTTACTACTTTCTCAAAGGAGAAAAAAATAGCTATCTTTCCGGTTTCTTTCAATTCATGCTCTCTGCTAAAATAATCCATTCACACAAAAGCACTCATGAGCAATATGTAATTTACTGAGATTGCATGGAGCCAACAGAGGGTTTACATTGGCTCAGCCGACAGCAAATTGAAATCTTCCTTAGACAATCTTTGCAGTGCTGTGGATCCTTCACAGTGGGGGCTGATGATGGTGCCCCACCTCTTCACTATTTCTGATGCTATTTTTCCTTCTTTGGTTCTTTTTTCCCCCACGTTAAGACAGCAGCTTTTGTATCCTGAACTGGCCTTAAACTTGAACTTCTGATCCTCCTGCTTCTGCCTCCTGGGTGCCAGGATTACAAGTACACACCACTATTCCTGGTTTATCAGTACTAAAGATTGAAGCTAAGGCTTCTTGCATGCTAAGTAAGGAGTCTGCCAACTGTGCTGCACCCTAGACTCCTCTTCAGCCTTCTACAGCCATGCAAAGTCCCCCAGTATG
This sequence comes from Acomys minous, assembly GCF_964271855.1. Lineage (NCBI taxonomy): Eukaryota > Metazoa > Chordata > Mammalia > Rodentia > Muridae > Acomys > Acomys minous. Next base: position 90,517,400 of record NC_140489.1, on the reverse strand, counting down.
AGATGATACTATTCTGCCTCACTTCACACTTATTTAGAGACTACCCTGCCTAGATACAATCTAACCAGGTATAAAAATCTCCTCCCCACTCATTGAGACCCTTCCTACTTAGAAGAAGGTGATTATAAATACCAAGATACATTTTCTTCTCTTAGCACTGAATACTGAAAACTATCTGTATATGCAAAATGACATTGTATGAAGCCATTTCACCAAGCAGGTGCTATCGTGCAGTTTTACACATAACCCTCTGTTGACAGGTATGAAAAACTCTTTCCCATGACTTTGTCATTCAGTGTCAGCAATCCAGCATCATGACCTCCAATTCTGTTCTTATTTTCATGTCTGAAGAAAGGAATTACATATATTTTGACTTAATTTTTAATGGTCCCTGTTCCCACCAAACTTGAATTTGACAGCTTCTCCGGGCATGAAGAGGAAGTCCACTTTAAGAGTTCCAGTGGGATTTCCCATTTGTTCCCACAGGCAGCAGTTCATGAAAACAGGGGATATTTGTCTACTTTCCTGGCAATAAATTTAGGTAATGTAACAAACAAAAAATGCCTGGGATAAAGAAGAATAATTAGTTCCCTTCCTTTCTCCTGAAATATATCATTTAGTATCACATTTTTAGTTTTAAAACAATTTCACCTTATAGTATTTGTTTTTTTTTTAATAATTCAAAAATATGTTCTTGGTATCCTTCTAACCTGAGCACTGAGTCAGACATCCAAGAGACTTCAGACTCCCCCAACTCTGCCATGAGGAATGATCATGTTGACCATATGAGAGAAGATGAACAGGGATTATTTGTAAGAACTAAAACTGATGATGAGCAAATATCTATCATGGTAGAGACAGTGGTGGCTAGTATTCACTTAATGATTACAGTATGACAGAGTCATGCTAGTTGTTTAACTATCATCACTTTATTGAGCCCTCAAAAAAAATCTCTCATGACATCCATAGCATTACTATGGTCATCACATCAATACTAGGACTGGAGTCTAAGTGGGCCAAGTTACTTGTTCCAAGCCATAGCGTCATTATGAAGTGAAGCTAGATTAAATCTCAGGTCTGTCTGGGGCTACACTATCTGTCACTGATGCTGTTTTATGTAAAAATATATGTGGTATGTCCCCAATTTTCTACCGAAAGCATTGCAAGTTCTGAGTTAAAGCTACTCATATTTCTTATATAAATGACATGGCATCTTCTGACATATGCTTGACTCCCAAAGTAAGCTTCTCCAGTGCCCATGCCAACTCAGGGCAAACCATTCTTGGGAAAGCTGTGATTGCATCACCCCTCAGATTAAATCTTTGCACTTGTGAAGATCAAAAGCACTGTTGTACCAGCAAAGCCCTGCATGGCTAGGCACTTCCTGCAGAGCCCCCTTGAGCCTATGGAACAGCTGCACATATATGTTGTCATTGCTGTGAGTGATGTGGGTTCCTTCCTATCCTGTAGCTGTTCCCACTGTTCCTCTGATTTGCTCCAGATGCATCTCCTGGCTGTATCTTACTCAGCCATCTCTTTCCCCAGCTTTTCTGTCCCACCTGCATCTGAATGGTCCTCCTAGCTCTCACTATCTCCCCTTCCCTTACCATGGTGTTGTGTCATTGTCTATGAAATTACTCGCATGTCCATCCTTTAGTGTAATCAGGGCAGACACTGGCTGGCTTGGGTGTGTCCTGCCCATCTGGGTCTTTGGCCTCAGCTGGTAGAGCCCCTGCCATAGGGAACCCATATAGGGAAATGGGTTTTAAAAAAAAACTTTGTGAATGAGTGATGAGTAACTAAGTGAATAAACAAGTAAGTAGATGCATGCTTGAATTCCTGTAGCAAAGTCATACATAGAACTCTAAAACCATCAAGGTAAGAAAGCGAGCAGTGGTGCCATGAAATGATTTCTTGAGGTATATTGGATTTTGAAGAACAGGCACAGATTTATCAAAAGGCAAAGGGAAAGAGGGTGATAATCAACCACTGTACACCTTGACCAAAACTACTCAGTTATGCATACCACTTGTCCCTTCCCCAATTCTTATGCTATTTATACCTAAAGCTCATCAGTAGCCCAAAGAGGACCTGAGGCCACTGGGCTCCTCTATCTGTTCCTTTTCCTAGTGTGCATATGTGGTTAAGCCTCTTCTTTTCAGTGTTACTGCTCTCTAAGTGGTGTGCTGAAGAGCAGGTGGCCAGAGCAGAACTGACCCCTGTGGCTGCTAGCCAGGGGCCCAATAAACAAAACATGGGAGACTCTGTGATGGGCCTAGCAGGGCTCTGGCAGCTACATGTATGTGGAAGAGAAGTGCTGGAAACACGTTAGTAATGACTTCTCTAGAAAAATCGCTTTGTAGACAAGTAATCCGTCTCTGTGCATTATAATCTAGTACATTTAATAAGCTCTAGGCTTATTATTTGTATTAAGGTCCCTCTCGTGTGTTAACTGCAATACTGTGTGCCCCATATCATAGCAGTTGCACCCCAGTCTTACTCACCCATGCAAATAAACATGTTATACAAGGTATTCATTTTGAGAAAAAAAAATATCTAAAAGCCTACACTCAGTTATCAAAAGAAAACCTTTGAAGAATGCTTTGTAGTACTGCTTCCGGGCTGTCTGTGCACGGACTGGCTCCTGGGAAATGATAAATCAGTCATTTCCCTCCACATTATTTCTGATGTTTCTGCTATTGGCAGCTGTCAGGGCTGCCAACTGGCAGCTCACAGAAGGCTTGCTCTTACCCAGAGACTGAACCTGTCACACATGGCATACAATCTCTGCCTGTTGCTGATCACACAGTCTGAAACAATGGTCTCCTCTGTCAGAGGGCAAGCCTATGACAGAGAAAGCAACTCCTGCCTTTGATTGCCTATGTTGGCTCTGGAAAGACACTCGGTGCTCAAAATAGGAGCACTGTAAGCACAAAAGGCCAGGCTTATCTCAAGATAGCTGTCCACCCTGCCTTTGTAAGTGCAAAGAAGAGATGAACTCCACAGTGTTCTGGCTCTGGTAGAGGAAGGCTGAACTCCCACGTAGACATAGTGTTAACCCCTGTATTGTTAGGAGCTAGCCTCTTAGCCAGGCTCTCATCACAGATAAAAGTGGGCTTAGAGTTGCTGTTGAGATAATTTCTCCTATCTACTATATCCAGTAAAATCCAGGGAACTATAGCCTAGAGAGACAGATTTTGGACTCAGTTCTATGTTCAAAAAAATTGGGTGTTTGCTCATCTTGAAGCCTCACTATCCAGAGTTGTGGCATTCATATAACAGGAGAAGGGGAATTATAAGTGGTGGCCACCCAGAAAACATCAGGACAAATATCAGCAAGTGTAAGTCAACACAGCTGTTTGTCTTGCAGACCTGCAATACAGAGCCCTATGTGGCCTCCACCTTTCACTGACTCCCCCTCTCTCCTCTCTTGTGTACTTAGGCAGTTTTGGATACCTTCCCTACAGCCCTTGGTCATGCTGTTCCACATGGGAGCCTGTAATCATTTGAAGAGGCTATTGGCATGAGCCATTTTAGATCTGCTTGTTTGTGTTGCTACTGGGGTTTCTTGGAACAGTCCTCATCCCTAGCCTCCATGTGTCTTGAATCTTGTTCTCATCTTCTCTTGCTTGACTTTCTGCCTCTTTGTCTCTCTGGGCGTGAGTTCCCTCATTTATTGAGTCTTGGAACAATCTGTTGGAAATGATGTGACTTCAGCTATAAGAGTGAACTCTGTCCCTTCTCTAGTGGCTCCTTTGTCACTTTAAAGATTCATTTGTTTATTATGTTTACAGTATTCTGCCTACATGTATGCCTGCAGGCCAGAAGAGGTCACCAGATCTCATTATAGATGTTTGTGAGCCACCATAGGGATGCTGGGAATTGAACTGGGGACTTTTGGAAGAACAATCAGAGCTCTTAACCTCTGAGCTATCTCTCCAGCCCTCCTCTGTCACTTTAAATAAGCCACTTTGCTGCTTTTAACTCCACCTACTTCAGTGGGTGCTCACAGCCATAGAGGAGACAAACTACATACAGACTCTGAAGCAGGGATGCCTCTGTGTATAACGGCTCCCTTCCCCCTCTTCCTTTTATGACATTTTCACTTTCATTTTGCAATATCTTTTGCTCTAAACTGCTGGATTTCAAGCTCTTTGAATCACGGGAGATGCCTTATCCAGTCTTAGCACCTATGACCCTGTACCAAGAAACAGATTTGAAAGGTTGCATGACTGGAGCAGACCCGGCATTGCAGTTGCAGAGAGACATGAGGCTGAAAGGGGAGAGACAGATAACCCAACAACAAAGGCTGAGAAGCAAGTCTAGTAAAGACACCCATGCTTTTCTCACCCACACAAAGCTAAAACATTTCACCCATTTTAATCAAGGCCTTCGCTAATGCATTATATACATTTCTCTCGTTCTTAGCCTCCTTCCAGAGCCCCCACAATAGCGCACTATAAAGCATCATTCACACATCCTACATCCTCATTCCTCCTCTCTTCATGCCATACAAATGCAGCAGAGGAAAAACTGCCAGCCCTTGCAGAATCACAGCGACCTTTACAATTTATTGCTGAGATCCCTTTACAACCTTTCCCAAGTCATTAATCCAGAGACCCATGGCTTCTACAGTACTAGGAGGTGTCCTAAGGTCCAAGTTCAACCCTCCTAACCTCACCTCATCTTTAGTTCCCTATGTTTTTGTTCCATTCAGAAGATCTCCTGTGGCCATAGAGTGGGGGAGGAGGTCACCCTAAGTCACAGACATAGGCGAGGGGAATAGGGTGAAAGTGGGAGGGAGGGAGGAATGGGAGGTTAAAGGGATGGAATAACAATATAGATATAATCTGAATAAATTCATTAAATAAAAAAAGAAGAAAAAAGTGTAAGCCATCACACACACACACAAAAAGAAAGAGAGAAAGAGAGAGAGAAAGAAAAAAGAAAGAAAGAAAGAAAGAAAGAAAGAAAGAAAGAAAGAAGACTTCTCTATGTTTTCCTATGAAAAGAGACTCATCCCAAGCTAAACAATGGCATCCTGATAGTACAAGTTCTATGACATTGTTTTCAAGACACTCAGCTTTGGTTTTGTGCCTAGGCCTGGGTATAAAAGGTAAGAGAGGTATTGTTAAGAGTTGACCATCCACACCTGGGCATTATTTCCTGAGGATGTTGGACATAAAGAAAGAGAAGTATAGCTATGTTCCAGGAAGGTATGATATTCTCTCTCTCTCTCTCTCTCTCTCTCTCTCTCTCTCTCTCTCTCTCTCTCTCTCTCTCTCTCTGTGTGTGTGTGTGTGTGTGTGTGTGTGTATGTGTGCAGGCATGCATATCTATGGACTTGTAAAGCCATGAGAGAGTGTTGGGTCCCTCAAGGATGGAATTTCAAGCATTTGCAAGATGCCCAACTGGTTACAAGAGTGCTAGGATACAAACTCTTTTCTTCATGTTTACACTGCAAGCACTCTTAATCACCAAGCCACCCGTACAGCTGCTGCAGTTTCTTTTCTTGCTGTCTTGCAACAGAGATAAAGAATTCATCTATTTCAATCACCAACTTAATTTCCATTAAGCTGAGCTGAATTCATCACAGGCACTGCCTCTCTTGACATTTATATTTGTGTTAGTAAACAACATGCTTACTTATGTCCCATTAAAAATGCCATATTCTACAGGTGACCAGAGTCTGTGTGCTCAAGTTCCACATGCTGTATTTCTTTTAAAGTCAGACACTGTTTCTTAGCTTTAAAGCATGTCTTAATCAAGGTTTCTATTGCTGCAGTAACACAAAAGGAAGATGAGGAGAAAAGGGTCTATTTGGCTTACATTTCCACATTGTCATACATCATTGCAGGAAACCAGGACAGGAGCTCAAACAGGGCAGGAACCTGGAGGCAGGAGCTGAGGCCACAGAGGGGTGCTGCTCACTGGTTTACTTTTCATGGCTTGCTCAGCCTGCTTTCTTATAGAACCAGGACCACCAGCCCGAGGGTGACACCACCCAGAATATGCTGGGTCCTCCAGCATCAATCACTAATTGAGAGAATGCCTTACAGCTGGATCTTATGGAGGTATTTTCTCAATTGAATTTCTTTCCTTTTAGATGACTCTAGCTTGTGTCAAGTTGACACAAAGTTTTCCAGGACAGTGCACCACCATGTATCTAGCTTCTGTCTCTCTCCTGCCGCTCATTTTAATCAAGTCCTCCTCTGACTTCTCAACGCCAGCTGGTTCTTTACAGTCGAATAGTGACATGTGCCTTCCATGTCATTCTTCTCAGATGATCTTCCATACTGCACAGACCTCTCAAGACTGGCTCTCATAATTGTCTTTCTTATGTACGCCCAACTGCTTAGACATTGGGTTCGGTTCTAGTTCCTAGCTGCAGTTTCTTCATACTTCAAATAGGGCTAATGGGCTGGGGAAGTAGACTGGTGGTAGAGTACTTCCATGACATACAAATGAGTCTGGGTTTGGCCCCAAACCTCTAATAGCTTGCATTTTTACTCACTATGATGCTTTTTATTTGTTTCATTAATATCTCACCATGTTCGTTGAGAGCACTGAGAGCAGAAAAACCCTGAATTCATCTAGGCATACAGTGAGACAAGTCGAGTCTCACGCTTGGCATAGAGGAATTGGTTGTCTATGTTTGGTATCTGTGGTGGTTTGTATTAAATATGTCCCTCATTGGGTCATTTCTTCGAATAGTTGGTCCCCGGTTGGTGGCACTATCTGTAGAAGTTATAGAACCTTTAGAAGGTATAGCCTGCTGGAGGAGGATCACTAGGCCTTTGAGAGTTTAATACCCTCACTCCACTTCCTGTTTGCTCTCTTTTTCTTCCTGTGTGTGGATAAAGATGTAATTAGCCAGCTTCCTGCTCTGCTGCCCTGCCATGCCTTCCCTGACAGTATAGATTGTAGCCCTCTGGAGGCATAAGTCAAATTAAACACTTTCTTTTACAAATTGCTTTGGGTCATGTTAATCTCATCACAGCAACAAAGTAGTAACTGCTAACACTACCTAATTTTGTCTTTGCATTTATTGGGAGGCCAGATTCAAGAAACTTAGTATGAAGATAAATAACTGAGAGATACAGATTCTACTATCAAAAAGCATGTGTTAGAAAAGACATCAAATAAATCCACCAACACCTTCAGTAGATGATTGCAAAGGAGGGAGGTCAAAAGCGGGCTCGAGTCAGGGAGGAAACTCCAAAAGAGCCAAAACTATTTCTCACTGAAGTCAAGGTCACCCATCTCAACCTCTGCAATGAAGAGTTGCTTTTCTAGGAAGGCATTTTAGGTTCCTTTCATCCCCCTGATAGTGTAGTGCTAACGACTGTTTATGGAAGAGATGTTTGTGTCACTATTATACGACAGTTTGTGCCAACTCTTCTTAAGCTGCCAACTTCTTGGACCAAAGGGTGCTAGGAAGTGAGAGTCCTCCGGAACTTTACTGGAGAGTCTCTGGGAAAATTAACAGGTACAATTTTCTTTAGGTACCATACATTAGAAGCCTTATTATCCTGCATCAGTAATTACAAGCTGTGGGTCTTGGGAGCCAAAACTATGTAAAAGGACAATGGAATCTCAGTACAGTGTTACTAGGCAGAAGTTAGAGTCCACCAAAGACTGATTGGTGTCATTTAAATATAAAAACATAGTACACATGAATGTGTGTGTTTGTATACACGTAGTATGTATAGAATAAGTGTGCCCATATGTGTGAATGTATGTATCCACTACTCAGCTCATCTCTCAAGTTACATATCATTGTGTTCTTTTGCTGGCATCATAAGTCACAAATTTATCAAGTTAGGACAACCAGTTATTATCTCCAAGTTCTGTAGGTCAGAGTCCTCATGACATATGGTTCTATCAGCTCTTCCTCTTAAGCTTCTAAAGCTGAAATCTAAATGTCTACAGGTCCTTCCTCCTCAGAGTCTAAGGGAAGTCTTTTCTGAAACTCATTGAGATTATCTTGAGTCTGCCCAATGATCTTACACTAGAACATCCACTTCTGGCTAGCTAACATCTGGGGGGCCTATCTTTGCTGCTGGCTAGTTGACGCCTGGAAATACATCTTCACTTTTGACTAGTTGATTGGAAACCCATCTTTACTCCTGGCTGGCTGATATCTGGGAGGCCATCTTCTTTCCTGGGTAGTTGATAGCTAGGAGCTCATCTATCTTTGCTCTAGGAAGCTCTGTTAATTTCTCTCTCATGCTTCTCACGTGAATTGTATCTGTATCAATTGTATCTTTGACCCCAACATGAGAAACTCATTGGCCATTTAAGGTCTCACATAATCAAGATGAATCACTTCAGATCGTAACTTTTAACTTTTGTTAATGTATTTCTGTTCACCTGACATGGGTCTCTGGAGGCCCTTCTTTCCTTAAACTCAGCAGGTAGCTGAAAGTGGCCTTGCACCCGTGAGCATCTTGTCTCTACCTCTGAGCATGATGGAATTTCCAGCGTGTACCACTCGCTCAGCTATCATCTCTGAAGTGCATAATCTCATTCCTACCTCCAAATCCTTTTGCCACAGGAGGTACCATAATCACAAATCTAAGGGATTAGATTCTGGACATAGGAGATAAGTCTTTGTTCTCCCCAATGCCCCGCTTAAGTGCAGTTTTCCGTTGTGCTAATATTTCTGGCCTTTTTTATTTATTGTCCATGTAAACTAAATGAAATAACTTTGTCTGAACCTTGGATTATGTTTTGTGGGCACAATGAGTTCCTTTGCACTTGTAATGAAAATTTAAGAATAGAGACCATCAGTGTTATAGGATCAATATGTAACACATTCATCAAGTATGGCTCCTACATATGTACTGAAGGCAGCTCATGTACCTTACTGCACACATGTGCAGACACGAACACCTGCTGGTTGGCTCTGTACTCATGCTGTCTGATGCTCTTGAAGAATACCTTCATGGACTTCCTGGGTTACATGGTCACAGTCTCCATTTTCTTTTGGGTAGATAGAAATACTCTCATGATAAGGAAGATTGATTCTCTCTGAGTTTTAGACCTCATGTGGTCTGCATGGCAGAATGACTCAGCCTGTGTGACATATGTGTGCCTGTAAACACGGGGCTTGTTACTGCAGCTGGTGACTTCCTGCCTGTCATGCTATGGTGGCTACAAACAATCCCCAGAAAATAGTGTGCATGGATAATAAGGAACTAATGGCAAAATCAGCTAGATGATGGCAGGTGACAAACACACCACACTGGACAATACCTTGAATAGAATTATGAAGTTTGATTAAACAAAGATCAAAGGGCTATATCAAACAGCCAGCTGAGTTAGATTTCCTCTTCTTCTCCCATTGGCACCTCATAAAACTTTCCCCTTTTTTTTCATTTTGTTTCATGTGTATGAGTGGTTTGTCTGCATGTATATCTGTGTACCATGTGTGTGCAGTGCCTGAAGAAAGTATCAAGTGCCTTGGGACTGGAGTTACCGAAGTAGTGAGCTGGCATGTAGGTACTGAGAATTGCATCCAGGTCCTTTGAAAGAGCAGCCATTGCTGTTAGATGATGAGCTATCTCTTCAGCCTGTCACACTTGTTCTGTACCAAAATATTTGTGGTATACATGACTCTGAATAATTCTGAATACATATATGACATATATGGTTTTAAAAATACAATTACAGTCAGTTTGTTTTCATACTTAATAGTGCTTATTTTTAGGTGCTCTGACTTCTAAAATCATTGATGTGATTACCAGACTGCAAATATTATATGGCAAGCCAAAAATTGATTGCAAAATATTACCATTTATATTATTGACACCCACACTTAGACATTTAGGCATTCCCACAAAATAACTAGAGAGCCTGCAAGAGGGAGTACTTCTTGTCTAGCCCCATGTAACAATGACCAACTGCTCTTGACTTTATTATATTTTAACAGTAATTGAAAGTGTTACACCCTTGTCCCAGGATTATTATAAATTCAAGATGCCAAATTCCAGTATTTGCTCAAATGCCTCTCATAGCTGCCTGTGTTTCTTTTCTCCTTGCTCCAAGAGCAGAGTTGCCACCCACATGTATAGTAGGGAGTGGTTCACTCTTATTTAGAGACTGGGTGGGAGGAAGCAAGCAAGAAAAACAGGCAAGCCTTCCCCTTCATTTGTGTACAGTGTGGAAAACTGATCCATTTTTGAAGATAACTATTTAAAGAGAGTGGAAGTAAAAGACTGATGACCATCACAGTTCAGAAATATAATGTTACAGACACATAGATTGGTTTGGGTTTACGGAAACAACAGACATAATAAATACAATTCTCTCATTTGTATTCTCCCAAAATAACCAGCTGAGGAATTTGGTGAATCATGCACGAAAAATAAGCCCACTCCATTCATACAAACAAATTGTTTTTGTTTCCACTTTTCTCCTTGTATGAACAATTGGGTCAGATGTAGTTTGATTGCTCATTTCTCTTTAATTCCCTCTGATTTTTAAAAACAGATTATTTGATAAGTGATTGCCATTGGACTTGTGTGTGAAATAGAGTAACAAGGGTGCATCAAACCGTTACCCTTGGCTGTTTATTAATCCTAAAGTGTGGGTCATACTGAAACATTCTAAAAGCTTACATGCTAAGGGGAAAACACTGAAGGATTCATTCTGCAGTATATGTAAGAGATGCCATTGCACTATTACTCTCAGCCTCTTCCAGATAAGATCCTAGCCTGGAAGCTTATACTATATGCTAAAAAGCTAGACTCCCAGTCCCTCTGTTGTGCTGTGGTCCACAGAGTTCGTCTTTCTTCTGCGCCTTCTTGTGTGCTTGCTTCCAACCCACTCCTTTGGGAGGAGGAAGGATGCTGTGAGTCAGGTAAGTCCCCATCTATTCCAGTTCTTCATCCTTGCCCACTCCAGTTTTTTTCCTCTGCCTCTCATTATGTTTTCCTTGCTTAGAATTGAGGAAGCTTCTAGGACTCAACCCTCCAATCAAATACAGACAGGCGTTAAAGGTAGTGCCCCATATTACTCCTAACACCTTCATATTACAGGCCATGTGACTGAAAAAGAATGAATCCTGAAACATGATGCTCTTACAAAATTCCTTATATTCCTAAATTCCAGGTTTCAGGATCCAGGCAGGGCATGCAGTAGTGAGCCTAGTTGCTCTACAGTGTCTAGGATTTAGCTGGAGCTGTTTGAATGACTGGAAAGGATGTGGTTGGATGGCTTTGGATCTTGGTGAATAGATGCCAAAATAAACAGAGCTAAGAAATACAGTGAACAGGGACTGTTACCTGTGGCAGGTAAGCAAGGAATTATTTCCCAAGCAATGCCCTCCTCAAACCAAAGAAAAATAGAGATTTTTCTTTGGGGAGCCTACACATTTTTCCCACAAGAAAGGATTGGCTGAGGCACACTCCTGAGCATGCTCAGTCAAGGAATATGCTTTTGAACATGGCAAGTTCTAGGTCACAGTTCAAGGAGGAATGATGACACGTTGATTTGGGAACATGCTTAGCTCAAGGTTATAAAGCACACGTTTGAAGATTAAAATGGAGGAGAACACACTTGAGCACGCCCAACTTGAATCATACAGATGGCCTCAAGGAATGCCTGTGGCATGCTCAGCTTTTTCCAAAATAATTAACCTGAAAAAAAAAAGTGCTCTGAGGGTGCATTAATATAAGAGTTTGTTCCTAATGCTGCTTGTCTAGCTTAGAGATTATCATGTGATTCTATGGCCCAGGCTCTGGGCTCATAAGGAGGCACCACCTTCCTTATACTGTTGGCTGAGACTGCTGTTTGCCTGGTACCTCCATGAGGGTCACCTGGAATTCCATATGTGATTATATTGTATGTTTCCTACCCACAGAAGTAAGTGTGGATTCTCTCTCTGCATGCATTCCATGATACACAGCTGGATGACATTTTATGACATAAGATCAGAAGACACTGGCCTTTCTGCTAATGGAAAAACAAAGAGTACCATAATCTCAAATCAAGACCAAAACAAAGACTCTACCTTTCATAAAGAAAGCATATTACTTCATACTTTAGGAAAGCCTGCAAGGTGAGTTATAAGAATAATTATTATTCGAAAGTATCATCTTCTCGTTTCCCATGCACCCCTATTTTATTTCTTTACCCCATAGGTGTTGACTTTCACCTGTGTTACTCAGTCCACACCTCTTTTTTGTCCACAGCCATCTTTGGTTTTGTCCCAAGAGATCTGCATTTGCTTCACAAACACAGCATTGATTTTTCTCCCCTTGCTTTGAGTCGATTCTTCTGGTGGAATAAAAACACAATCATCACACCGATCGGCACCCTTTAAAACTGTGCCATCTTCTTTAGAGGGGTAAGAAATACAATGATGGTCCATTTTCCATTGTGCCTTGAGTCATCTGATGTCCTGTCAGAGAGAGACAGGAACTCTGGGCCTGTGCTAGAGTTTTCTGCTCTTGACACACACACACACACACACACACACACACACACACACACACACACACACACACGCCAGACACACACAAACTGCCAGGCAAAGTACCCCAACTCAAATGAGAAGTGTCCAGTAGGATACTAAGAGCCAAGATTGCCTAAGAACCTGCAGTCACGGCAAGGTAATGACCCCCAGAAGCTTTAAAATAAACAGGATGTAGATGTAGAGGTGAAGTCACGAAAGTTCTTTGTTAAGAGAAAGACAAACACGTGCAGCAGAGGGAAGATGTGACGCAGATTGCATGTGAGCTGGGGCCCTCCTGATGACTCAGCGAACACGGAAAGGCATAGAGGCTACAGGAAGCTGGTTTCTGCATTCAAGGCAGCTCACTTGCCATTGCAGGCTAATGTCTGGATTTGGCAAGCTCTTAAAATAAACTGCCTACTGCCAAGTGTTTGTTTTCACAGTCTTTGGTTCTCTTATTAGGAGGTGGGGGTCTGCGTTTTACATAAGTCATCACTAGAAGGCATGTGACTCCTTAATGTAAGTCAGTGAAAAGGAAAACTAGTTTCTCATTTACACAAGTTGTACATTGAGCGCCCAAAATTCACATGTTAGTAGTAGCAGTGCAGACCATTTCTACCCTTCTGGACACTTCTATTGGACATTTTTTTCCCAGAATACATTTAACAGTGCTGTGGATTGAATGTGAACTGTCTCCTGTAGGCTCATGAGCTTAAATTGTTTCAGAAGGTTGTAGAACCTCTGGGGCAGTGGCTCTCAACCTTCCTAATGCTGCGGCCTTTACTAATACAGTTAAACATGTTGCAGGGAGCCCTAGTTGAACAATTTTCTCATAACTACTTCATAACTGTGATGTTGCCACTGTTATGAACCATAATGCAGGTCATCTGATATGTGACCCCCACAGGGGTCGAGACCCAGAGGTTGAGAACCATTGCTTTAAGGTGTGCAGTCTCCCTGCAAGGAGTGGGTCACTGAGGGTAAGCCTTGAGGTTTGTTAGCCAGACCCGACTCCGTAGTTACTCTGCTTCCTGTTGGTACAAGGTGAATAACTGGTCATCCTTCTACCTCCATGACTACAGTGAACACAAAGCCTTTCTCCCTTAGTTGGATTTGCTGAGGATTTTGTCATAGCAAGTAGTACAGTAACTACCACGGGAAAAGCCTTGTGAATTCCTTACCTAGGGAATCCTATATGGAAACCTCCTCTATAGGTAGACAGTCCTGCTTCAGTGGAAAACAGTTAAGAACAGGTAGCTATTGCCACATTTTACCCTTGAGAACTCAGAGCTCTGCAGAGAAGGAAGAAAACCAATGAGGGGATTCACCCAGCCCATGGAGCTCAGAACTTAACCATCGCACAAACATGTAGATCCGATGTAATTAAAAACTGGCTCATATCAAAATAATATCCTCCTTGTATTTTATCCAGCTTACTCCTGACCCATCTGCTTGCATTTATTCCAAATATAGCAATATGGAAACATTCAAAGTACTTGCCACGAGACAAAAAATGGCTTTTTAATTCAATCTCATTCACATTTAATCTGAGGCTTCCTTTTTGCAAAGCATCTCGACGATTCCCTTTTCTTAAGTCTATTTGATGGCTTACTTTCCTTCTGCAGCTAGACTCATTTTTAAATCCAGGGACTGAAGGGGATAATGAGCTACCACATTGTCCAGAATATTTTACATCCTCGCTTCAGCTAGAATTAAGCCTTCCTATCCCTGCCTCGGGGGCTGCTTCTGCTAGAGTCCCTGTTCTGAACAAGAAGGCCTTGACTGGTCCCTGCTAGGTGAGCAGCTTTTTAAATTCTTTGTTACCTAAAGTGATCATGTGACAAGTATCTGAGCTTTTTAGGTGAGATTAGATAACAAAGGTGGGACCTTGTGTGAAGATGAGGAGTAAATTGACATTTCATTATCATTATAAATGTTCCAAAGTACTAACTTGAACGAACCTTCTCACCTTCTCATCTCTTTCAATTCCCCTCTTGTTTGCTGCCTTGGCCTACATTTTGTCTTGTATTCTTTTCTGGTACTAACATCTCAAACTCTTAGCCAGGGTTATCTTCCACGCTCCGTTATGCCGCCTAGAAACTCACAGACAGCATCCTCTACAGAGTCCATCTATTCCACATCACATTTCAGGACCTGAACTCTGGCTCAGTTTCCAACACCGGGAATCCTAAGGAGACTTAGATCAGAGAGAGAAAAGATTATATAGCATGTGGATTAGCATGGAAGCAAAGACAGTTATGGCCATCCAATTACCCTGAAGTCTCACTCCATTTCTACCAACACTCTGATGTTCATAGAGCCATATTTACTAAGAGCTTCAACTCATATTAACTGTAAATGTCTTAATTTTAAATTTATGTAACAGATTTTTTTTTTACTATAAATAAATGTAAACCCTCAAACAAATCTACCCATTGAAACAAGTTGCAACTGAGGGTAAAAGCTATAAAACAACAGATTTGAAGAAAGTTCCATGCTTGTCCATGCTGTCATGGTCAAGTCTGTAAATCAAGACTGGTCCCCCAGCTTGGATCTAGTGATCTGTCTTTACATGGTCTCAAATATCACCAACTGCCAGGGCTGACTTCTTCCTGAAAAACAGAGGTAGCTTTTAGAACAGGCTTCAAAGAATATGGATGTTAGATCATCAGATCCTTTTGAATTGCTTTTAAATCATTAAAATTTTATAAAAAGATCTCCAAGCTTTGTCTCCCAGCAGACAGGATGGAGGTAATTCTTAGAGCCACCTATGCTAGTGCAGGATGGACAAAAGGTGAAAGCCCACAATTCAGTGTGCTTTTCCTTTTTGGCTCTTATACCTTGAAACTAAAAGGCTCCTGAGCCTTAGGCAAGTTTGTGTTGGCAATTTCATAGTTAGGATGCATGTGAATATCTTAACACCACCTTCTCCACCTTCTCCCTCTATAGGAACTGGGAAGGGACACCTGAAGTTACACTATACAAGCAGGAGAGTTGGAGTTAAACACTCTCTGCAACACTTCAAGGGAGGATGCTTTCCTGTATCCCAGGCCAGCTTTACAAAAACAAAAAACAAAAACAAAAACACACCAACTCTTCAGGAAATTGAGTGATACATATCGTCAATCCTAGCACTGGGGCATCTGAGACAAGAGAATTGCTATGAGTTCAAGATCACGCTAAGCTACATGTTGAATACCAAGCTAGCCATGGAAACTCAGTGAGACTATATTTCAACACACACACACACACACACACACACACACACACAATATATATATATATATATATATATATATATATATATATATATATATATATAATGCTTTTTCTGGAACAGCTTTTGTGACTATGGTATTGTCACTATGAGAGATTGTGTGCTTTGAAGACAGGCAAACATGACTAAAATTAAACAGAGCTGCGATCAGGAAGCACAAGCAACACATGGGAGAGTTGGAAGCTCAGTTTGTTTACTCATGAAGAGGAGCAGATTTAGCCCTGATACCTGGATGATGATTGATGATGATGATGATGATGATGATGATGGTGATAATGATGATGATGATGAATTAAGTACATGAGGATGAGATGTTATAAATGAGCAAGGTCTACTTTGGCTCACCACTGTGGAGCTGTGATCCAACATCCAGCAACGGAGTTCAATGCTTAAAGCATTCAAGTTGAATTTCAATGCAGAGTCACAGGAAAAGGTGAGAAGGAAGAGAGAAGGTAACCCCTCACGTTGAGTAAAGAGAATGATGTACAGTTGAATGACCAGTAAGAATTTTTTCTTTTTTATAGGAAACTTAGTTTGTCAGGGGAAGAAAACATTTGGTTGTCTTCTTCTACCACAGTCAAATCTGAAAAGATTGATATTAAAGAAAGGAATATGACTTAACACCATATGAGTTGACAGAAAAAAAAAGGGAGGGAGAGAGGGAAGGCAGAAGAGAGGGAGGCAGGGAGGGAGGAAAGAAAGGAGAAGGAGGATGAGCTATCTAGACTACAGTGTAAAGCTCTTTTTTGTCTTTGGCTAAGCTCAGTGCACTATCCAGCAGGATCAGGATATGGCCATGTTAAGATGGTGGGCCCTGGGCAAAGTTGACAGTTCCTCATTGACAGTTGATGGGCCTATTTGCCTTGAATGAAGGATTGTCAGCCATGCAGCCCCTCTTGTACGGCTGGCTAGACTCACCTCATGACAGCCTCACTGCTCTGAAAATTCTACTAACACCCTGAGGAAGCTACACTGCAATCACGGCTACTACCTGAATATAGCTTTGGCTCTGGAGGGAAGGACACTGGCCGTAACTGCCTCATTCAGCCTGTGACAGATCTCTCCCAGTCATGAGCCACTGACAAGCACTAAAGATCCCAAAATCCTATTATATATCATAGGTCTGGTAGCTGCAACCCTATCCTCTATAGTACCCCAACCTCTTTAGGGTCCCAACACTCACCAGAAGCTGAAACATCAGCATGTGACCCTGCTGAGGCTGTTGGAAGCCAGGGATTGTGAGAGCTGCTCCTGCAAGACTGATTATCATTGAAATGCACAGCAGCCAGCCTTGAGAGAAGGATCTACACAAGTCTCTGGCTTTGAAACTTACAGAAGTGGGCCCTTATCTACCAGGGCTTAGATATAAGCTTCTGGGACTGCTTCTGAGCACCCAGAAAACTGGGGCCACCAGAGACATTTGTCCTTGCCTGTTTTTTGTTGTTGTTTTGTTTTGTTTTTGTTTTTAACCCAGGCAGAACAAACAAATCCTAGCTAGCTGATAGGAAAAACACAGACACAGACACACACACACACACAGAGATACACACACACCATAGACTGTAGCGCATACTACAACCATCACCGCTGCCACACCATCACTACCACTATCACCATCACCCCACTTTAATTACCCTTTCATCTTTTGATGGCCATTCAGTTGGTTTCCATGTCCTGAGGGTTATAACTAGTGTCACAAAGAACATGATGGGAGGGGGGTTCTTTTTCACATACCAACTTCCTTTCCTTTGGATAAAGACCCAAGAAGTAGGATTTTTGCATCATCTGGTAGTCTTAGGTTCAGCTTTCGGGGTGCCCCCATACTGTTTTCCATGCTGACTGCAGTGTTACACGTGTGCTGATGGTACACATAGGTTCCCTTCCCTGCATGTTCCCACAGATCGTCTTTGTGGTGACCACAGCTCTGGCTGCTAGGAGATGACGTCTGGTATGGTTTTCATCAGCGTCAATGTCAGCCACTGATGGATGGTCCTGAGCATCTGTCCATGTGTATGCTGGTGACTTGCATGTTTGTAATGGAACTGTGCTGTAGACAGGAAATCCAGGAGGGAAAAGAGGCCTGTCTGCTCTTTGCTTTAGTTCGTGTGTTCTTGATGTCTTTGACTCCATAGACTTGCCGGCCGCTGTCTCCTTCAGTGGAGTTCTTGGATGGCCTGAAAACAAGAAGAATCCAGAGTCAAGTGAAACAAACCTCAGTGTGAAAATGATCTCAAAAGTCTGCTCCTTCAGTTCTCTCAGATTCTAAATGAGCAGAGACTGGAAAGACAAAAAATTCCCCATGGCCACAGGGAAGTGGATAGTAAAATCTAAAGAGCACACTATTGATCATTAGTGTCTTGCCTCCTACATCCTTGGCACTTAGAGTCTGTTAGAAATTTTCGATTTTAGTTTCTACCCCAAAACACAGAGCAGACTGCCTCTGTGCAGACACCAGGGAGACGGTGATGACAAGATACTCAGGTGTGAGACACTTCTCTGCAGAATAAAGAAACAGAACACTGACTTATGGGAGAGGACGGCAAGGGAAAAGAGAAAAGCAGACAGAGAACAGAGATGAGAGACAGAGAGAATTAACACATTTGTGTACGCATATATGTGCATTCATATGTGCACATACCAATGTGTTCAAGCGTGGATGAATATGTGGGGTAGGCATGTGTGAGCACATGTGTATGAGTTAGGTACAAGTACTCACATGCATGTGTGAGTGTGTGCATGTGTGAACATATGCATGCCTGAGTGGGCTTCTGAGTTAAAGTGCTCATACACATGTCCGTGTATGCTCATGCGCACATACGTGTGCATGCCTATGAAAGTGTGAGTCACATGAAGGGGTCTCAGTGAGGTGATGTCTGGAAAGATGGAGAAGGAAAGCAGTACTACCTAACTTCTCTTCCCTGGAAGCTACATTTCTGAAGGCTGTCAGTAGGGGTAAGCACCTGCATTGAACCTTGGGAACAAGATATGTGAAATTGCGGATACTTGTGAACTCAAGAAAGAAAGAAAAAAAGACAGCTTTCATTTCTTGTCACTTCCACTGTGTTTTGCTCCTGTTGGCTTTTGAAGTGACAGCGTGAACAAGATGTATAAGAAGATGCAGTGAGGGTGGCAAGAGGCCTGTAGTGCAGAAGAAACCACCGTGGCAGAGTTCCTGAAGGGAGGAGGAAGTTTCTGGTCTTCTGGGACAGAAGAGGCTTTTCACTGCTGGACGGCAAAGTAAGCACATTCCCGTCCTGACTCCAGATGTGGCTTGTCCTTCAGTGTTTCACCTTCCTGAGGAGAACGTAAACCCGAGAAACAGAACGCCATGTTCTGTGAAAAGCCCACCCACGTAGTCCATGCCAGGGACTGACATCCTGTTGCAAACAGCTCATCCACCAAAGCACAGGTTGTAAGCATCACAGCTGACGCTGCCTGCTCATGGTCACGGTGGACAATAACCTTTATCGGGTTGCCTCTGAATTGTAACTCTTACACTTTTTTTGAAGCACTCTTTTGGTGGGGGTTATTATATGAAAAGATGGCTGAAAACATGGTCATAAGAAAAATGGGCCTCTCTCTCAAAAAAAAAAAAAAAAAAGAAAGAAAGAAGGAAAGAAAGAAAGAAGGAAAGAACGAAAGAAAAGAAACCGCTGGAGTACTGTTTTAAATGTCTTATGAGTACATGCCTTTCCCCCTACTTTCTGCCAATTATGTTAGATTTAACTGAAATGTCAATTTCTCAAAGAAAGTTACCATTCTCCCAACCCAAAGCAAAACACTGAATGTTGGCAATACCAGTGAACTTGTCCCTCTGTGAACCCCAAGCTGGCATGGAAGGATACATATATTATTCGAGGGCCCATGCCTCAAATGCCAGCTGTCCCTGCTGCAAGCAGAGCCCCTGACTTCCACCACAAGTGCTGAGCAGAGCCAGGGAGATGAAATACTCTGGGGAGAATGAAAATGATGAGGCTAAAAACATGGGCATTTTCTTGGATCGGCCTCTTGCAATTCTGGAGAACCATAGCCACAAGTCAGAGAGCCTACCCAGCATTGTGTAACTTCCGACCAGGAAAAAAAAAGAGTCTCCTTTGCTTAGGACCAACCCCAGAAGGCCTTTCAAAAAGAGTCTCCTTTGTGTAGGACCAACCCCAATAAGGCTTTCAGAAAAACTTGCTCTCTGGACTTTGCTCTGGAGCTCAGGTTGCATGGAAGAAGTGAACTTGGCAACTCCCTTCCAGGCTACAAGAGTGGTGGCCAAGAGTGTTGGAACAAAGCAATCCCTGCTTCTCCCCTGGAGCAGGTCTGAAGGGGACAGAGTGAACATTCTCACTGCTGGGCTGAGCTGGTGTTTGGAAAAGCCCTCTTAGACAGCAGCTGTAAATCACTAGGCAGCCTCTGTTTACAAGTCGCCTGCAGCCAAGGTGCATGGCCTGACTCCTCAGCCAGCTTCCAGCACAGTTTCGCTTCTGGAGGAGGGGGGGGGGCGCGCAAAGGCTTCAAAAGCTAAGGCAGGATCCCCGAAAAGAAAGATGCTAGAGACACTTCTCTTAAGAGCAGCCCAACCAGCTGCCGCAACATCTGTGGAGGCATGTCCATCCTTGGGGAAGAGAGCTGGCATTAGGCAACCTTTCCCTCCCTCCTGCTTCTGCAAGCAGAAATTGGAATCTAGGGGAGGTCCAATCAGGAGACAGGAATGCACCCTCCCTTTCCCCTCCCATGGCCTCCACATGCTTCCTCAGTCAGGAAACTTTAAATTACTGGGATGGGCCACCCTAACTGCTACTCTTTTAATAACTTGGTTCACTCCTTGAAGCCTCTGTAAACAATTTGGAAGTAGTGGAATCAGAGCAAGGAGGGCAAGTTGTGTCTCTTGCACGGCCTCTCTTCTGCAACGAATGGAGTTCCCAGGAGTCAGAGAACGCATCAGTCAGCAAGACTCTGGGCTCCTCATCACAGCCCTAAAGCTGTAACTTATCGGCCAGGTGTCTGCGCAATATACTGGCTCCCTAGATCACTCCCCGCCATGTCCTGTCCTCCAACTACAGTGATTATTTCTGTGTCATCGATATTGGCTATCCTCTCTATTTACACTGGCCCTGAGCTTCAAGTCCAGTCCAACATTCCACCTTTCCTTAACATTATCCTGGGAAGGACCCAGAGAATGAATTTCATTTTCAGAATGAGCATAGTGACTGTGCCAAAGACAGGTTTAAAAAACAATCTTCTCTAGGCGACTGACTAACTCAGGCACATCCTATGAGAGCAGAGACCGTTGATGGGACTCGTCCTTTCTTTTTAAGGACTCCCCCTTGCTTCACTGGTTGAGGACCAGTGACTGTCAGAACCAGCTTTTGTGAGAAGCCTCTGAATAGATCGGAAATGTCTTTAGCATCTCCATATGGAGGAAACAAGTGGGAACAATCACTTGAAAGCTTGTGATGTCAGAGCTGATGGGAAGCGCACACTAGTTCACGTGGCCTTAGCTCAGTCATCAGGACAGTGCTTTTTTGCTCAATGGTGGTTTAGGAATTCTGTTTTATGGTGATTTGCTGTATCTGTGGGTTGTTAGAAACTCAAATCTTTAGTGCCAGCATAGGTGGAAGGGTTTCGGTGGTAGGACTGTGTTATTGAGTTTCTTCTGCCATAAAGGAAAAACAAAAAACAAAAAACAAAAACAAAAACAAAAACCCACATACCATTGAATTTGTTGGGTGACACTATTTTGAGGGAGATGTGAACAAATATTTATTCACTCCAGACAGGAAACCAAGGACAGATTAAAGTATAGACGCCACCAAAGTCCAACTTGGTAAACCAATGAGTTTTATTGGGGTCACTTACAGAAGAATAAATGATTCAAAGCTTGCTACATCACCAAAGCCCACTCCAGCATGAGTGGACTGCTCATGAAAGCTGGAAACCTCACACTCCCAGCACAGCCTGCAGGTAGCTCAACGTGTTAGACAACCGGTAGAAGTCCTGAGTGGGTGGAGCCCTCAGTGACTGTGTATTTTGACGTAAGTACTGCCTGTTGAGGACCCAGACTAACTAACCCATGGTAAACTGGCAAAAAGCCATAACCCATATGAGCCAGAGGTCAAGATGGATGGCAAAGCTTTCCCCAGAAGTGTAAGTAATAGTATTCTTGAGTGACTGCTCGGTGTGTGCAAAGACAAGCAACTGCAGTTCTGCATTCCCGCAGCCTGAGCCTGGGAGACTGCTCACCTACAGAGACTTCCTTCTGACACTGGCTACCTGTCCTGTGCTGTGCCTAGTAAACATACGGCAGTTTCAGGTTGCAGTAGCTAAGGAATCCAACCTGACACCAAATCTACATTGTATGTGTATCTGTGTGTTGTCCTGTCTTCACTCCCTCACCACTCCCTCTCCCTAGCCATGACTCTGGGATCCAAGCCACAGTATTGTTTCCAGATAGCTCAGTTGGTCAAAGCTTCTTCCAGGTAGCTTGGTCAATCTGATCCTTCTAGGCTGTTCCATTTGCTCAGCTGGTCTGAGAATGTCTCTCAGCAGGTCTTATTGTTTATATATTGTGGGGGGGGGGTGTGGGGGGGAAGGGGAGAGGTGAAGAGGCCTTGTGAATCTAGTCAATTTCAGGGACTTGCTGAAACTTGAGTTATTTACTTCTTGGATTTCAGGAGCTCCCTCTAAGAGTCCAAGATGGAAGGTTTTAATATTTGAGGAAAATGAGATATAACAATCACCCCCTCTTAAAACAGATCTAGACAGGAACAAGGCAGTGGACCGGTCTTATCAATTGCAAACAGGCCAATGCAGGAACCCAAGTCCCGAGAGCTATAGCACCTTTGAGAAGGTGGAGCTGGGGTTAGCATGAAATCACATTAGGAAAGAAGAGGGGATTGCTTTTGGATTGCGAGCACCAGGATGTGCTTGTAAGTTGGTGTTTTTGTGAGTAGAGTTGGAATGGCCAGTATCAGCAAAGATCAACTTAATTAAGTAATTAATTAAACAACTCTTCAGTGAAGTCATCTGTTCTGAGGCGAGAGATTTATTGTGAATCGAGGTGAATGGTTACTGTTTTAATGGAAAATGTTTTAACTCTGAGACTTTTGGACCTAGGATGTTCTGTGACCTTAGACATGAAACGCTAAAAGTGCTTGTTAAGGGAGGGGAAAAGAAAGAAAACCAGAAAAGTGTATGATTCTGGCAGGAATCTGAGCTTCTTGCAATAGCCATGCCCAGAGTAGCCACAGGAAAAATCAAGATATCAAAAAACAAACAAACAAAAATGTGGTTTAAAAAGATGTCAATATGAGGTAGGAAAGCAATGGTGGCCTGCTAAAGGGTAGCCCACAGCAAGGGAGCTGGACGTGTTCAAATAGTAACTAAAGCTTTGGATTTTGCAGGCAGACAAGCCTAGATGTGACTTGTGCCTGAGCTTGAGATCTTGGGCAAATTATTTGAACTCTCTGAGGGCTGTGTGTGTGTGTGTGTGTGTGTGTGTGTGTGTGTGTGTGTGTGTGTGTACAGGAATTGCTCTCATGTCCCTAGGCTTGGCATCAAATGTGTATGTACATGTATGTGTGTGTGTATTTGATGAAAGAGAAAAGTGAAGGAAAAAAAAGAGATGAGAAGGAAGGGAGGTAATGGATATAAGAGAGTGAGAGAGATAGAAGAGAGGGAGGTAGATATGAAAAAGAGAAGGAAGAAAGGAGAGGGAGAGCCTGTGGTAGTGACAATGGATGCTTAAAGGCTGTCTGGCACCAGGGCTTCCCAAAATGGCAATAATGTAGATGTTGTCAGCAAACAACGTTCAGATCTCACGCTTCAGTCTCAGCCTAGGCGGTCTTCTGTCCTAGCTCAGGACTGGCATGGGAACTCTGCAGTGAGGAGTTAGGGATTGACAATGTCCATCACATCGTGATATTACTGATGAATACAAAATGAAACATAGTGAGCTGTTATTGAGCCCTCCCCGATACACAGAATGTTAATGCAATGGTGAAACACCATATGGAGGGGATTTTTATCTTTTCTGCTTTAGTTGATCAAGGGAAGAGACTGACACCCTGTGTTACACATTTAAATGCTGTGAATCTTCTTGTGGGGATGATGGAAGAATAGACGCGATGTGGAAAGAAAACCTGAAAATTGGGACTTTGACCACAGTGGCTATGGGCACTTATGAGGACTCCTAGTGTGCTGGTGGATCGCACTGCAGTCATGTAAAAGCCACCAGGCATAGTTTCATCAAGTATAAAGAGATCGTTAGTCAAAATGAAGTAAATTCTTGCTTTCTTCTGTACGAGGAAGACTTGCTAATTCCCAATGCCTGCTAAAATAAGCATTTAAGCACTCATACAAACTTTTTTTCCCCTAGAACATTCATATTGACCCCTTTAAATTCCAGGCAGGAATTTTGTGAAACTGTGAACTATAATTTAGTTTCTTAGTGCTGTCATATATTTTTGTGTCTTATTTTTTAATTATTTGTATAATTTTATTTATTTGTGAGTGTTAATTACATTTATTGATTGGTGAAAGGTATGTATGGCATGATAGCCTTGTGGTGGCCAGAGGACAAGTCGCAGGAATACAGGAATGAGTCCTCTCTTTCTATCATGTGGGTCCCAGGAATTGAACTCAGGTCACTAGTCAGACAGCAAATGCTTTATGATGCAGGACCATTCTAGGCAATAATAAATATTTACTGAGACTTTCTATATAAATGTGATTTTTATATTCATTTATGTTGTATGAGTTCATAAACGTTTGGCTGTGGTGTTTATATATGGCATTGAAAGAATGTATTTAACAAGAAGAGAGGGAGCATGGTGTATTAGTAGAAAAGGGAGATAAAGTTGGTAATTTCCAGTGGCAGAGGTTCTAAAGGATGCTGGGAACCCCAAGCCAGTGATGTTAGTATCCTGGACTTTACTAGTCTCATCGCGGTTTAAAAGAGTGTCACTCAAAAGGGATGTCTATAAGAACTTCTTTCTGTTACTTTCTTGTCTTACTTTGGGCAAGGAAAACATTTTCTTAGTGTAGCAAACCAGTGGCACCTGAGGAAGTAAGCCAAGGTTTCAAAGCAGCCTATGGTAGCCAAGGTGTTATAGGGTGTCTACGGCGAGCATGGGGAGGTTCATGGTCAGGTGGATGGTTTGGTTATCATGGAAGACCTACCAGGTTGTTGTATATTAAGTAATCCGGTCTTCTCTATCTAATGTTCAGCCTGCAAGGTCCTCCTACACAAAACTGCCACAGACACACTTTTATTTTTATCAGTACCATATATTTTGTGTGAGGAGAATCAAAACCCTTCTCTCAAATACTGAACCAGAGTGGAAATTTGAACAGAAAGCAAGTATGACAAAAAAACAAAAAAACAAAAACAAAAACAAAAACAAAAACAAAACAAAACAAAACAAAACAAAAAAAACAGAGAAAGATAAAGATGACCTTTCAGAGACCTGGTGACATGAAAGGAGAGGAAAAACAGAAAATAGAACCCAAGGGAGGAGGAGGAGGAGATGTAGACAGAGCACAAGCTGAAAGCGACCTTCAGTAGTTTCAAATTAAGCCTGTCTTTTTTTCCCATAATAACAGTTACTTCATATCCTCCTAAAGTTGGCATGTTTCTCTTGGGAAGATAAATCCTTTCTGGCAAGCTGGCCGCGTTCACGCTGAAGCAGGAAGCCCCAGTCATCATCCCATTATGCAATGCTGCGTCCGGCCAGTAATTGCCCATCTGACATGCTAGCCTCCCACATTCCTGAGATGCGTCCAGCAGAGGCAGAAGATGAGATTAGTGTACGTTAGTGTGAGTTTGCAGCTAGCCACCATTTACTCTTAGTTGGTGTGTCTCTCTCCTCCTGTGTGCTGAATCAGGGACAGGGGCTGCATGTAGACCTGACACGCCTGCTCTGTCAGAAGTGTTTGTCTCTAGGTAGAAATTTCTTCCTTTGGAAAAAGGTGGAATTTCAGAGAGGATTGGCTTTATTTTAAGCATGCACACACACACACACACACACACACACACACACACACACACACATCTATTTATGACAGAGTGAGAATTCAGTGGCTACAAAGCAACCAGGAAAAAGACCCCAGCTGACTAAATCATTATCCCTGTGTGAGAGTATGCAGATTCAATTACTTGGTATATAGAGCACAGATGAAAGTTTGAGAACATGGAAAATGAGTTCTACCACATACTATCTGTGTGACTGGAGCTGTTTCTTTACTTTTTCTAAGTCTCATGTGTACATTAGACAAAATAATAAGCACTCCATTGGTTAGTGAAATGATGATGAGATCATGTGTATAAAAACCCTTGGACCATGTCTGCCCATCAATATATGCTGTTTATGTTTCCTGGATGTCTGTCAAGCATAGGTCAAGCCTTGCATTTCCAATCCTTTGCTCCCAGGACCTCAGCAGAACAGTCTGTCGTGAGCAGCCGCTGTATGAGCAACCCTTCCAAGCATAAACTGTGGGGAGTATTTCTTTATCTCCAACTCACCAGAGGGCTGTGTACATAGGCAGTCAGTGTGTTTGCATTAAATATTGATGAGAAAAAGACAAAGGTGTGAGAGTGGAATTCATGGAAAGAAGAGATAAGGAATTGAAAAGAGGAAGGAGGGGGAAAGGAAGGGAAAGGAAGAGGAAAGAAAAGGTAAGAAGTAAAGATGGGAAGAAAATAAAAGAAAGATAGAGGCTGAAAGAGGAAGAGAGGGGAGGAGGGAAGAAATGGACAGAGAAAGGAAAGAAGAAAAGGGAAGAAGAGGAAAAGGGGAGAGCAGGAAAGAGTGGGGCAGGAGAAGGGGAAGAAAAGGATGTGGAGGGAGGAAAAGAGGCTCTGAGACTTCAAAAGTCAGTCAAGCCAGAGGGAGTGTGAAGGTCTCGATTTTTGTCTCCTGGTGTTTTCCAAAGAGTAGAGTTGTTGACCCACTTTTCTAAAGAGCTGAGTTTCTTCACTGGACTTTATGTACCATTCTGTTTCTCCCCACATGCTTGAATACATGTCTAGGTAAGTTTTCATCTCTATCCCTGTCTCTTCAAGTCCCCAAATCTTTCAGTATTGCATATCTTCTTTCTGGGGGCCTTTTTTGACACACTAAGTGATGCCATCACTAAGCTTACTGATTCTCCTTTCCTACCTGTTTCAAATCCGAAAGCCCCTGCCCAAGACATTACAATGTGAGCCTCACAACCAGAGCTCTTAGATGTAAGCTCCTGGTACAGGCTATGCCCTTCGCTCTTGTGGCTCAGACTTCTTGGCTACCCATAGTTCAGACTGTGGACCTTTGATAACAGTCACGAACTCCAAATGTTTGTCCAGAGGATGTAAATGTTTCCATCAGCACAATCAAAGTGAATACCTGCACCATGACATAGGACATCTTTGTGAAGATGTATTTTTCACAAAGGAGCATTTTAAATGCCCCTGGCTTTACATTTGTTGTTTAGCTGTCCTTATCCTTCAGCTCCAGCCTTAGGAAATGGCATTTCTACCAAAGACGTATGTCTTAGAACAGTTCGAACTCCATATTACAGACTGTATGATCAGAAACAATGAAATATGTTACACCCAGCCTGGAGGCTAGAGTCTGAAATCAACAGGGCTTTGAGTCTATTGTCCCTCGGATCCCCTCCAGGGGAGGGTTCCTTGATTCTTCTGTTAGTTTTCTAGAAGTGTTGGCATCCATTGGCTCTCACTCTGTCTCCCCATTCCTCCCTAAGCATTCTGTCCCCACATGGTTCTCTTTTCACTTAGGACACCCGTCGCATTAAGTGAGGAATCCTTCCTTACTCCAGAATGACATCATATGTGCTAATTATACCTGTAGCAGCCCAACTTCCAAATAAGGTCACATTCTGTTGTGCCTTGAGCCAAAACGGTCTGCATGTCTTTTTAAAGGCAGGACGATTTGGTGGATAACACACTATATTGTTCATACAATCCAAGAAAGTTAAGAGGTAAAGAAACAAACATCAGAAGGAAAAGACAGGAACAGAAGGCTAAATGAACTCACAGAAACCATGAAGTAACTGAAATGCCTCTTATTTTGATTAGCAGCCAACTAAGCGGTGAGGCAAGCTGAGAGGATGGGACTGTGTTAGCTGTCAATTGGTAGAAACGAGTGTCATCCGGAGATAGAGGCCTCTATATGCGTAGAGGGGATTATCTTGATTACATTAACTGATGTGGGAAGAGCCATCTTATTGTGGAGAAGGCCATTTTCTGGGCAGAGAATCCTGTAAAAGGAGGAAGTGAGATTAGCCCTGCCTTCATCACTCTCCGCTTTCCAATGGTGACCGTGATGTGAACACCTGTTTCAAACCTTGACTTCCCCATGGTGGATGGATGGTGCCCTAGAACTTGGAGCCAGGGTAAACACTTTCCCTCCTCAGCTGCTTTTACCAGGTGTTCTGTCACAGTAGCAGGAAAAGAAACTAAGGTAGAGCACACGCGCCTGTCACTTAGTAAGAGGATGGATGCCCTGTTGAACAACATGGTCTGTCCACAGGGAAGCAGGAAGAATAAGATTCCTATGATCAAAACTGTGAGCCTCTGAGAAGAGGAGATGGGACTGAGATGACTACTAACTCTCTTAGCCCCTAGGGAGAAGATGAAAAGATTGTCTCACAGACGTAATGAATGAGAATTGAATAGACTTACCTCTCTTTAAAAAAAAAAATAGTGTTAATTGCGCTGTCTTTACAGTCTCTGCAATTTGCAAATTAACTATTGGCCAATTCAGGCTATTGATGGGACAATAAGTACTAAAGGGAGCCTGGTCTCTGAACCTGACTTGTGAGTCATGGTGATTGCAGATGACTCACACTGGGCTACTTCAAAGACTTCCCCTTAAGGTGCCGGCAGAAGACTCAATCTGAGCTTTCTCCATTGTAACTTAATGGTGAAGACTGGGCCCAAGCTCTGGGGAGGCCACCAAGAGAGAAGGTCTGGAAAGATGAATGTGATGAGAGGGCTTTGTAACCAGTAGCTGCAGCTGGCTGTCAGTTGCCACTTGGGGAAGGGGCCTGTGGAAGAGTTTTAGCTCTAGGAGGTCTTTGTGATATGTGCTTGTTACCACCATGTTGAAGGCCAAGACACTATGGCAAGGTTCGGCTGCTCTGATCACTCATTTGCCTTTAGAGAACCCAAGGACCTCATTTACTCCCAGAGTGAGACATTCCATGGACTGAGTAGGCCACTGGCAACACGGTTTTGAGAGCCTCGAGGCTTGCACTAAACAAAAGAAAACATTCAATGGAATTCCCTTTTCCTTCCTCTAATGAGAACCGCTGGCACAGGGATCAGGGGCATCCCTGAAAGGAAACAGACTGGCCTTGAAAAGAAAGAAAGGTGTAGCTAGGGCTGGGAGGATGGCTCTGTTGCTTAAAGTGCTTGCCTTGCGAGCTTAAGGACCCAGATTCAACTCCCAGAAACCATGTAAGAGCAGACATATGCTTTGAATGAGAAATTGCACCCACTGGCTCACATTTTGAGCATTAGGTCCCCAGTTGAGAGTTTTCATTTGAGGTTTATTGGAGGAAGTATATTATTAGGGGTGCACTGTGAGATTTTATAGCCTTAAACTCAAGGTATCTCTGTCTCTGTCTCTGTCTGTGTGTGTATATGTATAGGTGTAGTGTGTGTGTGTGTGTGTGTGTGTGTGTGTGTGTGTGTGTACAGGAGATGCTGTGATATCGTAGCTTCCTGTTCTGAATGCCCCATGATGTCCTCACCATTATGGACTCCCCTATAAAATCATAAGCCAAAATAAACTCTTGCCTCTATGAGTTGTTTTGGCTGTGGTGTTTTATCACAGCTACAGCAAACTAATCAACACAAAAACTACATATCAATATATACATGCAATCCTGGTAGTTGGGAGATTGATGGATCCTCTGGGTACTCAGTGTCCAGAACAGTGCAGCTTACTTGTTGAGTTCCAGGCTAGTGACAAACCCAGTCTCAAAAACAAAACAAAACAAACAAACAAACAAACAAAAAGCAAAACACCTAGAAAACAAGCTTAGGAATAGGAATGACAGCCAAGGTTGTTCTCTGATCTCCACATGTGAACACACACACACACACACACACACCATACATTTAAAAATTATATTTTTATTAATTGTTGGCATTAATGCCTGGGCTGTTGGTGTTCTGTTCAGGAAGTTGTCTCCTGTGCCAATATGTTCCAGGCTCTTTCCCATTTTTTCTTCTAACTGATTTAGTGTCTCTGGTTTTATGTTGAGGTCTTTAATCCACTTGGATTTGAGTTTTGTACAAGGTGACAATTATGGGTCCAGTTGCATTTTTTTACACATAGACATCCAGTTAGACCAGCACCATTTGTTGAAGATGCTATCCCTTTTCCATCGAATGGATTTGGCTTCTTTGTCAAAAATCAAATGACCATATGTGTGTGGATTCATATCTGGGTCTTCGATTCGATTCCACTGATCAACCAGCCTGTTGCTGTGCCAGTACCATGCTGTTTTAATTACTATTGCTTTATAGTACAGTTTGAGATCAGGTATGGAGACGGGACCTCATGAGGCTGAGAAGCTTCTGTAAGGCAGGTGACACGGTAAAGAGAACAAAGCGACAGCCTACAGACTGGGAAAAGATCTTCACCAACCCCACATCTGACAAAGGTCTAATATCCAAAATATATAAAGAACTCAAGAAATTAAATACCACCAAACCAAATAACCCAATCGAGAAATGGGGCATGGAACTAAACAGAGAATTCTCAACAGAGGAATATCAAATAGCTGAGAAACACTTAAAGAAATGCTCAACCTCCTTAATCATCAGGGAAAGGCAAATCAAAACAACGCTGAGATTCCATCTTACACCCATCAGGATGGCTACGATCAAAAATTCAAGCGACACCACATGCTGGCGAGGATGTGGGGAAAGAGGAACACTCCTTCATTGCTGGTGGGAATGCAAACTAGTACAACCACTTTGGAAATCTATCTGGTGCTATCTCAGAAAAATGGGAATAGGGCTTCCTCAAGACCCAGCTATTCCACTCCGTGGAATATACCCAGAAGATGCTCCAGCACACAGCAAGAAAATTTGCTCAACCATGTTCATAGCAGCCTTATTCATAATCGCCAGAACATGGAAACAGCCTAAGTGTCCCTCAATAGAAGAATGGATAAAGAAACTGTGGTACATATACACTATGGAATACTATTCAGCTATTAAAAACAAGGAATTCCCAAAATTTGTGGATAAATGGATTGAACTAGAAATGATCATAATGAGTGAGTTAACCCAGAAGCAGAAAGACTCAAATGGTATATACTCACTTATATCTGCACATTAGCCCAACGGGCATGTCCCACGAAAGCCTTCACGTACCAGGAAACTGCGACAGAGGAGAGGACATTCTAGTGGGACTCTAGATGAGAGAATCATGGGAGAAAGGCAAAGTAGAAGGACCCAGAGGGTCCTAGAAGCCTACAAGTAGAACATTATGATAGGCAGATTTGGGCACAGGGGTCCCGCTCAAACTAAGGCACCAGCCAAGGACAATACAGGCGGTAAACCTTAAGCCCCTACCCAGATCTAGCCAATGGACAAAACACTCTCCACAGTAGAGTGGAGAGTGGGATATTACTTTCTCACATACTCTGGTGCCTCACCTTTGACCATGTCCCCTGGACGGGGAGACCTGGTGGCAATCAGAGGAAGGACAGCAGGTTACCAAGAAGAGACTTGATACCCTATGATCATATAGAGGGGGAGGTAATCCCCTTCAGGAACAGTCATAGGGGAGGGGAATAAGGGGAAATTGGGAGGGAGGGAAGATTGGGAGGATACAAGGGATGGGATAACCATTGAGATGTAACAAGAATAAATTAATAAAGGAGGAAAAAAATTATATTTTTTCTAGTATCTGCTTTCTCTTGTCTTTGACAGATTTCTGATATCAGGACTAATACACTCTGACACTGCATAGAACTGTTAGGGTGAGTCTGCTTCTCACTGGTTATTTTCAGGCAAAATACTGAGTAGCAGATGTTTAAACTTTCAACATTTACTCATTTTAAACACAAGGACAGTGGTGGACTCACACCAGGTTCTTAGCCTGGCAGCATACTCCCTATAGCGGCACACTATAGAATTGCTAGAGTTTGGAAGTGAGTCCATGATCACAGCTAAGCAAGAGTGACCTGAGCCCCACCAGACACTGAATCGAGCTGCCAGCATACAAGCTCTCAGCATTGGTTCCTGTAAATTGATCTGTGTGGCTGGAGACGAGATAGTCATGAGGATCCATATCTAATAGGGTGGCTGAGGGCCCGTGTGCATCCTCTTCCTGAAGCCCTGTGTGTTCCTGAGCTCCCGAGTATAGCTGCTTAGTCCACCTTTCAAGGAACCTTCAGATCCGGGTCTCTTGCAGCTGTCAGCCTGCAACCAGGTGGCATTTTCCAGGTGTGTGATGACAAGATTTGGGACTCATCCATGTATACTGATCATTGAGACTAAATGGCTTTGGACTATTGCAGAGTTTTCCATCTTCCAAGTGCCTTATACTAATTAATCTGAGGATACAAATCATGCCAAGGCCCAGAGGGCTCAAACTGTCAGATGGAGGACCAACTCTGTTGAGGATAAATTCATGTAGTGAGCACAACACCCTTTTGTTGGTGTACAAGGGTGAAGTATCAGCAAAGCCTCATTGTCCCTCCAGCAGACTCTTGCCCAGCAACCTGGTCCAACAAGCCAAGCCTGCAAAGAGGAAAGCAGAAACCAATCACTTTTATACAAGTATGCAAAGCCCTGGTAACCAGCAAACAAGCAAACACGTTGCCTTGCCAAATGGGTCACAGTGAAACAAGCATGGTTTGTTTATATATGTTTTATAAATGAAGAAATGGGTTCAGGAGCAAGCAACCTGCTCAGACATATGCAAGGCATAAAAAGGGTAATAAAATAAAAAAAGATGTATTTTATCTTTAATTATGTGTATATGGGAGGGAGTAATGTGCACAGGTGATTGCAGGTACCCAATGTTTGATTCTTTGAGGCTAGACTTGTAGGCTTTTGTGAGCCTCCCAACATGGGTGTTAGGAATTCTACTCCAGTTTTCTGTCACAGTAACAAGGCTTCTTTCTTAGTTTTGCTCCATCTCACAAGTCCCAAGATTATATTTCTTAATTCTCTAAGAAATATTCTTGTTAAAAAAACGAAAATGATTGATTGATGTAACCCAAAATGAAGAGCGTGAAGGAGAAATGTCTGTTGCTAGAGAAATTTAGAGGCAAGAGAGGAGTTTTCCTTTAAGTAGTTGAAGATTTAGGTGGGGGTCTCAAGTGTCCTAGGCTGCCCTGAGCTCACAGTGAAACCTAGGATGACCCTGAACTTCTGATCCTCCTGCCTCTACCTCCTGAAAGTGGGATTACCAGCCCATTCCACCACACCCAGTTTATTGCCACACTTGGGGTTGAACACCATCTTCTATTTGCCAGGCATGCACTCTACCAACTAAGCCACACCTCCAGCCTTGGAGATGAAATTTATGTTACATATTATTTGCTCCTTTATTTTAATTGTTGTACTGGGGTATAATTTACACAAATAAGCTGAATATGATTATTGTGCAATGGAATTGATCACCACACATAAATGAGACATATGTGAGTGTGTTGCAGTCAAGCGACAAGCATAGCCATAACTGCGAGATGTCTCTCTGTGTCATTTTAGAATCCTTATTGATCCATTACAACCCTATTACCAGCAACTACTGCTCTCTTTTTGAATCACTTCATTCACATTGTTTTTAGAAAATTACAAACATTGAAACAAGCAGTATGTAATCTGGATTCTTTGATTTGGTGTGGTTATTTTTAAATCTATTCATATACCCCATTTCTTACACATAATAGTATTTATAGAATTTGTGAATAAACTGCAATGTTTACTTAATTCACCTATACATGGTCACCTGGATTTCTTCTAGTCTTGTAGTATTTCAATTATAATTGTGGTGAATAACAATGTTTATGGCTTTGGGTGAACATATTTCTCCATTTTTCATTATGGAGGGAAAGCTATGCAATGTGGTGAGGGAGGATTTTAAGTTGTTTACGGGTTTTTATAATTAGTGATTGTATTATTTTTAAGAATTTTAATATAATTTTATGTATGTACATGCACAAGCGTATGTGTGTGTGTGTGTGTGTGTGTGTGTGTGTGTGTGTGTGTGTTCACAAATGCTGGAACTTGAGTTACAGGCAATTGTGAGCCACCATTTGGAATCATTTGGATTCTGGGAAGAAAACAAGAGTTCTCTACAAGAACAGCAACTGCTTTTAACTGCCTAGCCATCTCTCTAGCTCCTCAGATTTAATTCCTTTGAATTTTATTTACTTACTTGTGGTCCTGGGCCTTGAACCCAGAGCCTTGCCTAGGCTAGGCAAGTGCTTTACCGCTGAGCTATACCTTCAGCTCTAGATTATAGCACTGTTTTAATGCATTATAAATTCCTCCAAGACGCAGTTTATCACTTCATCATTTTGGCAGCATCTTTCTGAGACCAGGCACTCATTTTGCTGTAGTCCAATGTAACTTTGACCATCATTTGGATTTTTACCTAAGAAGTGTTTACTCTTCTTCATCTCTGGTTTACTGGTAGAAGCCATTCAGTTTGAGGCTTATTCTGTGTTCATGATCTGCTTTGACTGAACTTTGGGCATCACATCTCATGTAATTTTTTTCTATTTGTGAATACAGAAAAATTTAACCTTGGTTGATTGAGAACACTCACCTTCTCTGGCTAGCTGCTTTTGCATTTTGTCAAAATTAGTTAGACTCCCCGATATACAATTTCTGAACTTCCCTTCATTAGCATGATATATTTATCTATCTTCTCATGATATATTACCATGATATATTAGTCTATCAATACATCATGACTCTTTCTGAGAAGCCCTTACTCATGTTTGTTACTGCATTTTGATAGGTTTTTAATAATATTTCTCTATTGAGCTTCACACTTAGTGCCATATTAAAATAGCCATAACGGGGCCTGTGACATAGCTCAACAGATAAAGGCACTTGCTACCAAGGCTGAGAGCCCCAGATTACTCTGTGACCTACTAGTCAAAAGGGAAGAACCAACTCCCACAGGTTGTTTCTGAAATCAACACACACGATTGCATGTGTTCACACACACATGCACACACACACATACACACACAGAATATAAAATTTTAAAAATTTAAAGTTATCTTTAATAGAGTACTAACTCTACAAAAAATAATAATAAAACAAGAATCAAAGCAGCAACACACAAACTTAGTTACTAAAGTCAACGTATCTTAAAATTAGTTCCTCTACCTCCTCAAACTTTGTTCTTTTCCAAAATTGTTTGAATGCTCTGAATGTTTTTGTTTTCTGGGAGAACTTTCAAATCCACTTGCCAATTTTTGCAGAACAACTTCGATGGCATTTTGCACAGATTTTCAATTAACCAAATCCAGGGAACTTTTGCCTGCCCCTGTGCCTGGCCACTGTGGATCTCTCTGCTTACTTTGCTCTCTCATCTCCTTCTGCAATGCTGCCCACTGTTTCTGTGACACAGTTCATCTGCTTACCTTTTCATGGTTTCCCCCAAGTACCCTGTATCCTCTGATGCTATAGTGGATGGGTCTGGTTTCCAACATTAGAGGTAGTGATTATCATAGCTGAGATAGTGAATGCTTGTAAACCCTTACCTCCTAAAGCTTAGTTAAGCTTATTAGTTCTAGTAGGTTCTGACACAAAATCCACTGGATTTTCTTCATAGATAAAGAAGTCCAGGTTATACATGAAAACCATTTAACTTTCTTCTTAACAATCTGGTTGTTAGTTGGTATTTTTGTTTGTTCATTTTATTTCACTTGCTAAAATGCCCAATAAAAGAGCTGAGTGAAACACCTGAAACCCAATCTCTTTTTCATTGAAAAATCCAGTATTTTCCCATAGTTGTGCTATCAGCTACAGGGTTTTATACATATATGTGTGTGGTTTGTTTTGTTTTTTCAATTTCATACATTTGTGGAATATATTTTGGTCAACTTTGGTCTTTATTTCCCTTTCTCATCCCCTTTCCACTCTTACTAAATTTCTTTCTGGCTAAGGCACTCCCAAGTTTATCTTCTAGTTGTGTGTATGTGTGTGTGTGTGTGTGTGTGTATGTGTGTGTGTGTGTGTGTGTGTGTGTGTGTGTGTGTGTGTGTGTGGCCGTGCTTGTACCTGGGTTATTTTATTGGGGGTTGTTTGCATGAACATGAGTGAGGCTTATTTACCATCCCATGAACAACTTATACCACTGAAGAAAACTAACCGCCCTCTTCTAGCAGCCTTAGGGGACAGCAAGGCCTTGTGAGCCTTTCCCCTGGCACGATGGAAAACTAAACAGTCCTATTTTGTGCAAGTATCAGATGCTCTGAGTTTCTGAGTGCAGTGAC
The DNA here is from genome assembly GCF_964271855.1 of Acomys minous. NCBI lineage: Eukaryota > Metazoa > Chordata > Mammalia > Rodentia > Muridae > Acomys > Acomys minous. The sequence goes on along the minus strand of NC_140489.1, from coordinate 90,481,188 downwards.
CACGCCGATTTAAAATACCCAGTTTCAGGTCTTTAAGGTCACTCTTTCTCAGGTTGAAAGGCAAATATGCATTCCTGGTATATCCAAATGTACTGTTTGGATTAGTTCCGTTTCTGCTGCTGTGACAAAACACCATGACCAGCACAACTTATAGAGCAAAGGGGTTATTTGGGCTTATGGTACAAGAGGGATAGAAGTCCATCACCGTCATGGCTGGAAAGCAAGGCAGCTGGCGCAGAAAGCTGACAGCTTGCATCGTACCCACAAGCCCAGAACAGAGAAACTAAACTGGAACTAGGGCTAGGCCTTAAACTCACAAAAACATACCTCCTAAATTTCCCCAAACAGCACTACCATAGGGAACTAAAAACTCAAAACTTTCAAGCCTATAGAAGATACTTCTTGTTTAAATTATGACACTCTTTAATCAGCTAAAATGTTTTAAGAACCCTTGTACCCTTACTTAGATGCTGGTCTGTCATGTCCTGCTTCATGTCTTTGTCTTATTTTGGTAAGAATCACATCAGTGTACCAGAATGAATTTGAGGCTATTGGCCGAATTTCAATTTTCTTTCATATGTTTTTTACACAATTAATGTGAATATCCTATGGAATTTTGATGTAATCCACCACAGAAATTATGTGGCAATAAGGAAAAGCTCTCAGAAAATTTTTATAAGCAAATTTCTTTAATAAATAAAGGGCAATTCAAGTCCATTTGTTCTTTAGTGACTTGGTAATTCATGAATTTGTCCCTTTCAACTAATTTATTGACTATATTAATATCAAGTTTTCTACAGTTTTCCTTTTTTACCCTTTTAATACATATGAAACAGATGCATGCTGTAAAGACAAACTCAGAGAGGAATCTCTTGGCTGGGACAAGCAGCTTGAACACCATTTATTTGTTGTGTCTATCTTTTAATACTGTCATAACTCTCTAGAAACCAATTTGTGGCAACTATTCAAGTTGATATCTAAATACTGTTATTCAAAACTACTTAAATATGATGTTCATGTTGAATTATGCTCAGTGAAATTTCTTTCTTAGTTTATTTCATTCTTAAGGCTGTATCTGCATGGGGTTTTTGTTTGTTTGTTTTGTTTTGTTTTGTTTTTTTACTTTTTCTTTTTGTTTTCTTTTTTGAGTTTTTTTTTTTCTGTTTTTGTTTTGTTGGTGTTATTGTTGCTGTTGTTGTTTTGGTTTTTGATTTTTCGAGACAGAGTTTCTCTATCCTGGACTCACTTTATAGACCAGGCTGGCCTCAAACTCACCAAGATCGACCTGTATCTGCTTCCCTGAGTGCTGAGATTAAAGGCCACCATGCCCGGCTTGGGATTTAAAAACTAATTTCATTAAAATTTATTTTACACACACACACACACACACACACACACACACACACACACACACACACATAATTTAAAAAGTTCTAATGGAATGTTCTCTTTAAATTCCCTTCTCCATGCCTATATCTCCTCTGTTGTTTAATCTTAACAGAGTTTCTTTCAAAAGATCTAATATACTAGGAGAATACAAGACCCCAGGTTTGGTTATTATTAATTTGAAAAAGGAAAATATGCATTAAGTGTTTCTTTGACTGAAATGTTCAGTATTTACAATGAATACTTGTTTGAGCCAATATTCAAAAGTCTGAAATTTCTGTTTTTCAGAATATGTATATTTCATCATATGCTCAGGTATGAAAAACCATATGTCTTCAGCAAGCTTTGATATGTGGCAGGATGCCCTCACTGTCTGAGAGAGAATGCTTGTTTCGAATCAAACACGTAAAATACAGGAATTAGAATACAGCTTTGAATTAAAATTAGCTTTGCAATGATTGATTTTGTTTACCAAATTATCAATTATTTTTCATCTTCAACCCAAAATTCATTTCTCAGTTTCTTGGAGGTGACTAGTGTTAGCTTATTGAAGGCATTTTTAAAAGCCCAGGAATTCTAAGTACAGTCATCACTTACTATTCAATCACATTGTTTATTTATATTTAAAACAAATACAAATATTCAAAGCTGATTACTTTCTAACCTTGTGCTAAGTTTGTCCAATATCTATGCAGTGATCTTACTTACACTTATAGTAGCTGCTTGTCAGGTGAACTATGCAGTGCTGTGTACTGACAGCAAGCCACTTAGGGTCTGCGTCTCGGAACAGCATGCTAGAGATGGAAATCAGCTAGGGGTGTATATTTACACCACAGGAATTGGCAAACACTAGACAGTGTTTGACTTTCTTGATTTTGCTGACTCATGAAAAGACTATGGGGAAAATGCAAATGCAGATGAAATGTAAACGTGTGTCATTCTGACAGCTAAAGCTCCATGAATTAGCAACATGAGCAATATGAATGGATATTCACGCAGCATTTGAGAACAATTACCCATTCAGCAAAGAAGTCACCTCAACATAAAACCAGAGACACTAAGTCACTTAGAAGAAAAAGTGGGGAAGAGCCTGGAACATATTGGCACAGGAGACAACTTCCTGAACAGAACACCAACAGCCAAGGCCTTAAGGTCAACAATTAATAAATGGGACCTCATGAGGCTGAGAAGCTTCTGTAAAGCAGGAGACACTGTCAAAAAAACAAAGCGACAGCCTACAGACTGGGAAAAGATCTTCACCAACCCTGCATCTGACAAAGGTCTAATATCCAAACTTTATAAAGAACTCAAGAAATTAAATGCCACCAAACCAAATAACCCAATTGAGAAATGGGGCTCAGATTTAAACAGAGAATTCTCAACAGAGGAATATCAAATGGCTGAGACACACTTAAAGAAATGCTCAACATCTCTAGTCATCAGAGAAATGCAAATCAAAGCAATTCTGAGATTCCATCTAACACATGCTGGCGAGGATGTGGAGAGAGAGGAACACTCCTTCATTGCTGGTGGGAATGCAAACTAGTACAGCCACTTTGGAAATCTATCTGGTGCTATCTCAGAAAAATGGGAATAGGGCTTCCTCAAGACCCAGCTACTCCACTCCTAGGAATATACCCAGAAGATGCTCCAGCACACAACAAGAAAATTTGCTCAACCATGTTCATAGCAGCCTTATTCATAATCGCCAGAACATGGAAACAGCCTAAGTGTCCCTCAGTAGAAGAATGGATAAAGAAACTGTGGTACATTTACACTATGGAATACTACTCAGCTATTAAAAACAAGGAATTCCCAAAATTTGTGGACAAATGGATTGAACTAGAAATGATCATAATGAGTGAGTTAACCCAGAAGCAGAAAGACTCAAATGGTATATACTCACTTATAACTGGACACTAGCACAAGGGGCAGGGCCCATGAAAGTCTGCACCTACCAGGAAAGTGGGATAGAGGTGAGGACATCCTGTTGAGACTCTAGGTGAGAAAAATATAGGGGATAGGGAAGTAGGTGGATCCAGAGGGTCCTAGAAACCTACGAGAGGAACATTATGATGGGTGGATCTGAGCCCAGGGGTTCTGCTTGATCTAAGGCACCAACCAAGGACAAAAAGTGCAGTCATCATCAAATCCCTACCCAGATCTAGCCAAGGGACAGAACATTCTCCACAGTTAAGTGGAGACTGGGGATTGACTCTCACAGGATCTCTGGTGCCCCATATTTGCCCATGTCCCTTTGCTAGGGAGGCCCAATGGCACTCGGAGGAAGGATAGCGGACTACCAAGAAGAGACTTGATACCCTAGCACCATATTCAGGGGGAGGAGGTCCCCCTCAGCCACAGTCATAGGAAAGGGGGATTGGGGTGAAAGTGAGAGGGAGGGAGGAATGGGAGGATGCATGGTATGGGATAGAAAATGAGATGTAATATGAATTATTTTATTTTTCAATAAAAAATGTGTTTTTAAGAAAAAAAAGAAGTCACTTGTGCTGTGAACAAATAGGTGCAGTTATGACTCCCTTCTTTGCTGTTTGGCTGTCATCTTACTTGCTAAGATGAGCAAAGATCTCAACTAGCATCCTGCTGTAACTATCCTTGTCCTGTCAACTGAAACCACAATCTGTCTATAGGTTAAGAGTCTGGCAACGTCAACAAATGTACACTGTGAGAAACAATCTCCTGTGCAGAATTTGCAGCAAAGACAACTGTAGATTTTATTATTTTAAACTTTTCACTACATATATTTTCTTTCAGCAAGATGACATGCATAATTTTTTCAGAGAGCTGAATGTCAAATATTTACCTGCATACCACTGTCTGAAATCCCATGCCTTGTCATTTCTATCTTCTCTAATGACTGGGAGAACTAATGATTTTTTTTTGGAACATTAAAGGGAAAAGCAAGTTGATGTTATGGTTTTCCTGCTAAATATTTTCTGAACTGGTATAGTGAACTATTGTCTGAGAGGATCTGGCCAGGCTGGGCTACCTCCCCATCAATGACAGAAGGCTCTCTGTTGTAAGACTCATCATTCACCAATTATTGGCCCAACATCACTATGGCCAGTTGCATTAAGAAGCAGGAATGACAGTATGAAATACACACAGTGAAGTTTAATGATTACCTCACAGAAAGTGACCATCATGCATAACCTAGGCAGGTTTTATAGTTTGTTTGTTTTTTTTTTTTAAGCCTCATGATTTCTGGTGTGTTGATTTCTGGACATATGTTTTTCTGAGATAGCAAATCATTTTAACCACGTGATAAGAAATATATGTTGGGGGGATTTCAGCTGTCACTAAAAATTGTAGTGCATGGGTACTTACATGCACAGTAAGGGCAAGCATACAGTTCTTCAGCAGAGAGCAAGCAGACTATCCCCTGCTGGAGACAAGAAGGTCTTAGACAGAAAGGCAAACAGGATGTGAAATGTTGTCTAAAACCAGAACCTTGAGGGAAGAATCTTCGGTGACCATTTTACTAAGGCCAGTAACCAGATCTGTAAATAACTCCTCAAGCCAGAGGTGAGGAAGCTGTGGGAAGGCTTCTGCTGGGTGGATCTACCTGCTTGGGCCATGTGTGGACTCAGCCATGCAGAGGGTGGCTGTCTTTGGATTTTGTTGATGATTGATTTTTTTTTATTGTTATTGTTTTGTGTTTTTATGTACCTCGACTATTATATGTTGAGGGATTCGGGTATAATTAGCATTTTCTACATGTATGACTCTGAGGAGTTGTGAATTCTGTGTCACAGCACAGTAGTAAAACATAAATAGTGTGCTTTCTCTCAGGGAAGGAGGGAGCACTAAAGTGCCTACAGCGGAAAGTAGGAACAGCAGGGAAGTGCCTACACCAGGGGACTGTGTCCATCAGAGAAGTGAGTACACCAGGGAAATGTGTACACCAGAGGAGTACACCAGGGAAGTGTCTACACCAGGAATGTGTCTACACCAGGGAAGTGTGTGCACCAGGGAAATGTGTATACCAGGGAAGTGTGTGCACCAGGGAAATGTGTATACCAGGGAAGTGTGTGTACCAGGGAAATGTGTATACCAGGGAAGTGTGTGTACCAGGGAAGTGTCTACACCAGGGAAGTGTGTACACCAGAGAAGTGAGTACACCAGGAATGTGTCTACACCAGGGAAGTGTGTGCACCAGGGAAATGTGTACACCAGGGAAGTGTGTGTACCAGGGAAGTGTGTGCACCAGAGAAGTGTCTACACCAGGAAAATGTGTGCACCAGAGAAGTGAGTACACCAGGGAAGTGTCTACACCAGGAACGTGTCTACACCAGGGAAGTGAGTACACCAGGGAAGTGTCTACACCAGGAACATGTCTATACTAAGGAAGTGTGTACACCAGGGAAGTCTGTACACTAGAGAAGTGAGTACATTAGGGAAGTGTGTACACCAGGGAAGTAAATACACCAAGGAAGTATGTACACTAGGGAAGTGTGTGCACCAGGGAAGTGTGTGCACCAGGGAAGTTTGTACACCAGAGAAGTGTGTGCACAAGGGAAGCCTCTACACCAGGGAAGCGTGTACACCAGGGAAGCCTCTACACCAGGGAAGTGTGTGCACCAGGGAAGTGTGTACACCAGGGAAGTGCCTACAGCAGGGATGGCCACAACATAGGTCCTTACGCGAGTGTGTTACTTTTTAGCTTTCTTGTCCACTCTCTTCCATTAAGTGTTTCCTTCCTTCCATCCCTTCCTCTCCCCTTCTCTCTTTCCCTTCCTCTTTTCCTCTCTTTCTTTGATTTCCATAATACGTAATCTATAATACTTGTAGTAATTGTTGGGTAAAAGCCTTACTGTGTTCCCATAAGTAATGTGTGATTGAATTATTAGCAAAGTGCTGGGAGAGCACATGTCATGATGGGACTCTGGCCAGCAAGGAAGTGTCAGGGAGGGGGGAGTTGGTGACTTCTGGAACTCCACCCTCCACTGGAATGAGGTACAGAGAGGACAGGAAGGCAAATGCAGCTACAAAGCCATAGAGGAAGTGGCCATGGCCAGGATAAATATAGTCTTCTAAAGAATTCAGCACACAGAAGGGAAGACATATACCTTGCCTTGTCGGCCTGGCCGACAGAAGATGTGGGCTGAAGTCCCTGACCCCCAGGGAGCTCAGCACTTAGGCATATAAAAAGGAGCAGTTCTCAGGCACAGAATTTGGAGTGTTAAGCCAGATGGAGGCTTTTCAGATGGAGCTAATGAGCACTATAGTAGGTAAAACATGACCATCTAAGACAATAGTTCTCGACCTTCCTAATGCTGTGACTCTTTAATGTTGTTCCTCATGTTGTGGTGACCCAACCATAAAATTATTTCCATTAGAACTTCCTAACTGTGATTTTGCTACTGTTATGCATCATAATGTAAATATCTTAGATGCAGGATATCTGATATGCAACCCCTGTGAAAGGGTCATTCAACCCCCCAAAGGGGTGATGATCCACATGTTGAAAACCACTGATCTAAGCCAACTAAATGTCTTTTAAGGCACTGAACAGATAAGACAGGAGGATTGTGGGTGCAGGTACAGGCCACACTCAGAAATCCAGCTGTGGTATCAGGGAACGGACAGGATGAATCAGAGTAGTGAAGCAAGCAGGAGCAATCCCGACAGCATTAGCTGCTGCTATGTAGCTATTTCGACCAGACTGAAACATTCCTTGGGAGGACAAATGGGGGAATGGAGGGAGGCTCAGGAAATGCACACTGAAGTTGTAAGACCTCTTAAGAAAGTTACGACTCTGGGCTGTAGAGATGATGGCTCAGTGTACAGCTCTTGCAGAGGACCTGAGTCCAGTTTCCAAACACACATCTGATGGCTCACAGCCATCTGTGACTCCAGCTACAAGGGATCTGATGCCTCTGACATCCACAAACACACACACACACACACACACACACACACACACACACACACACCTAAAAATATTAAAATTAAATCTTTTTTTAAAAGAATATTGGAATATTGTAAGGCTCACAAGGGCCCTCCCTAGGGTTATGAAGGCGGTAACTCGTTTCTGCAAGGAGGAAACTCATTAGTGGAGCTGCCTACAAGTTGTACAGGGAACTCTGTTGCTGCAGCTTTCATATGTCATCTCCTCTGCTGCGACAGGCTTTCGATCATGTAAATTACCCATGCTCCTGTGAGAAAATACAAAAAGTTACTAGTACAGGCTGCAGTTGTGTTGAATTATTTCTTTGATCTGCTACTGTTGCTCTGTCTGAGGTGAATCTATGTTTTGTTCCTATCTTCTCAGAAGGAATGTGGTAATATGAACAGAATCCAAATAGTCTTTTTACTCTGTATTACGTCTACATCGACACTGAAATAGGTAATGTAGTTGCAATGTCCCTATTACTTCTACAGCGTAGCGTTAAAGGGAGTAAATTGAACTGTAATTTGGCTGTAAAGAGTCATTAGATGCCCAAACAGGAAATTTCTCCTAATTTAGCCTGGCTCCAAAGTTACAGATCTGCTTCCTACAGAGCTCCTGTATGGTTAAGATTTGGTATCTACAACTGCCACTGGCTTTGGTCAGGTCTCTTAACAAAGATATAAAGGAAAATGACTGGGGATATGCTATGCAAATGTCTTTGTACTTTATAGGACAAATGTAGACAAATTAGATCAGAGGCTGGCTCACATTTCAGAATGTTTTCCAGCCAGGCTTCTTGTTGGGTCTTCTGAGCATTTATATTGGGTTCACCATGTCTGCACCAAACCCTCTGATATATCCATGATACCCTTTAAAAGATAAATATGTACAGGTCATGCCTCCATTGTTTATGGGATTGGAGAGTCACTTAAATTTCTTTAAAAAATAAATAAATAAAAGCTCTGACATGAACTCTGGTGCCCCTATTTGACCACTTCCCCTTGATGGGGAGGCCTGGCAACCCTCAGAGGCAGGGGAAACAGGCTATGTGGATGAGACTTGATAGGCTGTGGTCATATGGTGGGGGAGGAGGTCCCCTTCTGTCAGAGGTCTAGGAGAGGGGAGTAGGGCAAGGGGGTGGCAGGAAGATACAAGTGAGAGAATAACAATAGGGATGTAATCTGAACAAATTATTTTTTAGAAGCTTGCATTTCTCCCTGAAAAAGCTGCAGGTGATGATTATGTCTCTATCTGGATCTTTAATTTGCAAAGGCCATCTGAAAGACAAACTTGCTGGGCTGGAGACTCAGAGGGCACACTATACATTTATTTTTAGTGTCCTTTAATGTCTTCAGATGAGCACAGCTCTGAAAGAAAGACTGACTCATTTCAGGGACACTTTCCCAAGGATGTCACAACATTATAAATGCCTTCCCTACATTCCAATGTCCCCTTCAGACAGGTGGATGGAAATGCTGCATGTGACCTAGTTAATAATACATTATCTTTCTGTCTTCCTTTCTGCAGATGAGACTCTGACATCATTAATGTAGTAAAAGCAACCCTTGGAAGATTAAGGATATGCTTTTCATCTTCCAAGACCCACACCCTACCCAGGAGGAGAAATGGAGGGCAAGATGTCAGAGCCACAGAGAAACTAGACCCTCATATTCTGTTGCCTTTTTTTTTTTTTGTCTTTTGTTTTTAGCCCATGAGGAAGAGAATTCTGAGACATAAAGCCCTTTTCCCAGAACACACAGGGCACATACAGCCCCACTTCCTTGGCAGGATGGAATGGAGGGATATTCAGCAAGATCTGATATCCGGTCTTATAAAAACTGAATTCACATGTTTCCATTTTACATTTCTTATGTTCTTTTTTACTTTCCTGAGAGAAAAAAAAATAGAATGTTAATATATGTGACTCCTGTATCTTCAGGGAAAATTAGATGCATAAGGCTTATGTCCCTAAGAGGAAAAGACACTTAAAGATGACAGCACCTGCCTTGAAGCTGCTCGGGTTCTGGTTCTATTCTTGCTCACAAGTCCCCCTTCCAAGACAGAGGAACACAGGGATCCATGGGTACACTCCTCCTAAGGATGAACTTCATCGACAAGAAGACCTCCTGAGAGCCTCATTTTTTCCAGACCAGATAGATTAGGCTGTGGTCTAGATTGTTCTGATAATCTCATGGAGACCTCCAGAAATACCTGCCTACAACTGTGCTAGCAAGCCCCCTCCATGTGTATGTGTTGCAGATATAGGAGGGAGGGAGGGAGGGAGGGAGGGAGGGAGGGAGGGAGGGAGGGAGAGAGAATACCAGAAAGGCCTGGAGAGCGCAGAGGCCACATATGGTAAATCTCCTCCTTCAGTCCTTATGTCTAAGGAAAAAAACGTGAAGCACAAACTAAAACCAGGACAGACCTTGGTCAACACAACACAGCCAGAGAGCAGGCTGTTGGTCACACGAGACTGATAGAAGTTTTGAGGAGAGCTACAGAACACCTCAGTAAGTTTCGGTGCCATCCACTAACCATGCCCTTGTGTTCAGAATTAGGATCCACACCGCTCCCAGGACCTGAGACTCTGGGAGTCTACTTCCCTCCTGTGGAAATGCCAAAGGGCTTCTTCAGGAAGGATCCAGGGAGCCCTGGACTCCCCATTTGTTTTGGAAGTAGGGGAGGAGTAAAAGAAAGATACCAAATCATGGCTTCCAAAAGATTCAAGAGGAAGCAGAGAGGCCATCTAATGTGATAACCCATTTGAGCTTCTAATTCTTTATACAAATAGCCTTATGAAGCCTGCCTAAGCTTCCTCCTGCGTAACTCCAGTATTCAAAAGTTCCCTAACTGCCTTCAAAACACGCCTTGATGTTATGACTGAGATTTTGCAAAGTCTTTCATTTAAAATAGCCTGAACCTGACTTTCCCTTAACACCCATCCATTGACACCAGTGCTCTTTAGGTCATGCAAGACACTCTGTCCCTTCTCCAGCACCGCAGTGCAGTGAAGTCTGATAAGTGCCATCTCAGCCATCACCCCAGAAGAATCTCAGATAAAATAATTTCTACTATTCAAATACAACTGATTGTTGTTTTTAAGGATCACACTAACCCCTCATCTTATTCCACTCTATTAATACCAGTGTTAAGTTGGAAGATGGACTCTGCTGCAGAGAAGTGAATACATGCCTACTGCTGCAAACTAGGTCAAACAACCATGGGTAGGGAGGTCATCTACCCTAAGGGTGGCCTTTTTTATTATTGATTAATAATATCAACAGGGCATCAAATTGCAGGCTAACTAGTATTGTTTATATCCATGGACAGATTGCTGATTTTATTCTTAATCCAGCAACATCTCTCTGAATTGAACCATAGTGAGTGCAGAGACCCATGGGTGCCCAAAGTGTCTCAAATAAATGATGATTGGGTACTCAGCTTGAAATGGGTCATTTATGCTATGCCCTCCAAGGCTCAGGAAATACTGTGGAAGAGGGCATGCACAGAATGTAGGAGCTGGAAAATGGGGGGAAGAGACACAAAACGTTCTCCTGGGGGCCATGACGCAGCCACTGCAGACATGTTCTCACAGCACTGGACCTGCAAAGACCAGGCTTGTCAGAAACCAAGTGTCAGGGTTCCTGAGGCCCTAGAGCGTCCTCCTGAACTGCTGTCAACTGATTGGTTCCAGGGAAGGGAGGTTAGGAAGCATAGGCTGAGCCCATCTGGCTTAAACAGAGAGCCCCAGACCCATGGCCACACAGATGGCCCTAAACTCAGTGGGTGACAAAACCAAACCAAAAGGCATGAACGTGGAAGGGGATCTGTAACAAAGAAGGAAGAATAACCAGGACCGGAAGGAGGGAATAGAGAGCAGAAACAGATTGAGGTTGTCAAAGAAAAAGCCATGGCCACTAACAAATATACTATAAATGAAGCAATCATAAAAACAAACTAAAAGTATAGGATTATAAAATATGACTAATTACAAAAACATACTTATAAAAAACGATAAAAATAAAACCAAAAAATTCTACTGACATTGTGTTAAAGTTGGTTGAACCCTCAATATCATAAACAACCACACAGTCTTCCTAGGGCCACTCTGTCTTAGAAGCCATTCTGAGAATTCTTAGTCTATTAGAGATGATCGGAGATTGGTCCACACCCATCCTCATAGCCTTGCATAGTCATAAGCAGGATTAGCAATGAAGAGGTCCCTCCTTTTGGACACAATATAATGAAGATTCAAAAGCAGATTTCTCTCTGAATCTAAGCATACATGATTTCATGTTTTTTTCCTTGCAAAAAAATGGTTTTTACAGATATAAGGTAAAGATTTAATGGGTCGCAGGACATCCATGAGTTTAAAACAACACTGTACATGTAAGAAAGGTAAGAAAGTTTTTTAATGTGAAAAAATACTAAAGACAAAGGAATACTTTTTTTTAATGTTATGAAGGTTCTATAATCTTGTTCTCAGCCTGTGCTTCATGAGACAGCACTGTGAAGCGTGTAGCACTTTGCAGCAGAACCCAAGACAAACACACCTATTTTCACGCACTGCTGATAAACACCTGGGCACAAAGCAGTAAAACCTGTGAAACTTTCATCGATTATAGAGATCTCAAGACTCATAACACGAAACAGTGTGTTGCTTGTTTAATCTTGCTTCTTTGTTTCCAAAGTGAATTTGATAAGGATCTATTTATTGTATTAGTTATTCCTCCCCCCAATTGAATATATCTCAGCACTTCTTAATATTAAAAAATATCTTTAAAACCAGCTGGAAAGATTCAGTCATTTCCTCCAGTCAGGCTCCTTAGTGAGCGGTTTTACAATTGAAGCTAGCGATCTGTTGTACATTTCTCCAGCAAAGCCATCCTGACTGGGAACCTCAAAGTAGTCCCTTTGATTTGTAAGTGAGCAAACGTCTCTCCAAGAGAGGACTCAGCAGACAGATTTACACGCATGGGGAGAGTGTTCATTATCTCAAAGACGACAGGACATGGGATCTTCTAGTGATCTGTGGGTAATAGATTTCTAGAATAATACCACAAAGAATACATCATGATAAAATGATGCACTGTGTGCATGAATAAAAACAGATGTCTTATGAAAACTGCTCTTCTCAAATGCACGTGCATAGCTTATTACCTGGGTTGTACGGGCATCCCACAGACATTTTGAAAGGGTCAATGTGACTAGCCAGGGACAGGCTGAATAAATGCCAATAAAATAAATGACATGATTTTCTTGCATTGAATTTCTTATGACTCGGACCACATTCTTTCTTTTGCCTGGGCTTATGTCTCAGGTGGATACTCTTCCAGATGACCCTGAGACATAATAAGGCAACTGTAGGCAGAGCCGTCACACCAAACAAAGCCTAGATTTCCTGAAAGGGAACATTTGCATCTGTGTATCTGAGCCTCATCCTCGACATTAGCTCAATGTCTATCGTCCTCAGAGAGTTCAGACACTGTCAAGACATTCTGAAGTCCTAAGCCCTCCCCAGGGAAGGAAATCCATTTTCCCAAGACTGTTTGCAACCCAATTCTCTGTGAAAGGGATATGATCAGACACAGGGGAGGTGGTCAAGGATCTCTCATCTCACAGGGTCTTCAAAAGGAAACCTGTGAGGATGTATGGACAGAAATGTCTACATCTTTAGATCTCAGGCAATCCTGCGGAGGAGACTGTGTGCAGACCTGATGGCCTAGGAGACACCTGGAAGATATAAGCATTCCACGTGGGTTTTGATGCCCTTTTAGGAAAGGTCATGGTTTTCCCTATCATTCTGCTTGACGTATTTCACTTCCACTTCCACAGCCTGCCCAAAGGAACGTTAGAGAGAGATTCTAAGTGTCTTTTGTCTGGGATGCTCCTTCTGTTGTCCACATTCCTGAGATAATTCCTTCAAAGATTAGTTCAGACATCGTCTCTTGTGAAAAGCTTCTCTCTCTCTCACTCTCTCTCTCTCTCCCTCCCTCCCTTCCCCCCCTCTTTCTCTTCCTCCCTCCCCCCACCTCTCATGACTGTGGGAGAGATGGGGGTATGTATACATGCATAGGTCAGAGGTCAATCTTATATGTCATTCCTGAGGACACCTCTCTACTTTGGGGTTTGTGTGTGTGTGTATGTGTGTGTGTGTGTGTGTGTGTGTGTGTGTGTGTGTGTGTGGTTTTTTGCTTGTTTGTTTGAGAAAAAAAATGTCTGACTAGCTTGGAACTCCTCACTGGCCAGCCATCAAACACCAGACCTGTTTGTTTTCACCCCTCGTCTCCTCATCGCCTCACCTTCTCAGCGTCTGGATTATAAGCAAGCACTAAGACAGCTGGATTTTCTTTTGCATGAGTGTCAGAGAACTCAAGTCCTCAGTTTTAGATGGCCAACATTTTCCCAACTGAGCTATCTACTTAACCTGTTTTCATGACTCTTTAAACATAGTTCCGGGGCCCTCTGACATACTCTATGGGAAAGACTGAAGGAAAAACAGGGATGAAAATACTTTAGGGCAGTAGTGGTCAACCTGGTGACCCCCAACCATAAAATTATTTCATTGCTACATCATAACTCTAATTTTGCTATTGTCATGAATCATAACACAAATATCTGACACTCAAGATATGTAATTTGTAACCCCTCTGTAAGTGTTCTTCAACACCCCCTCCTTCCCCTGCCAAAGGGGTTGAGACCCACAAGCTGAGAACTGCTGCTCTAGGGAGCTCCCTGGGCCAGCTCTTCATATAAAGCTGTCCCTGCAACACCACCTGGGAGCGTTCCTCTCTGTATGTAAATGTATAGGACCGAGGCACCCTGCAGCTTTGTGCCACGGCTTCAAAGTACTGCTGTGGATGTAGGTGAATTCTTCTTCTTAGATCATAAAAACACGGTGAGTAGAAGGAAGCCGGCTGTTGAGAAGAAGCGATGCACACACAGTTCATATAACCTGAACATCCGTGTCTGCAGATTCCTTCAATAGTTCTAGCACTGCACTCAAGCACCCTTTAAGTCATGCTCAACCTTCGTCTCTTTCCAAGAATGGAATCTTGCCTCTTGACCCTTGTGCTTTTCTTCATGCATAATTTCCTCTTTGCATGGAAGCTGTGCCAACACCGCCTTCACTATTTCCACCACACCATTTCTCCGTGTTCCGTTGTAGTTTTCTACTTTACTCTGGGGAATGCAACACCCGATTCCTGACCTCATTCTGTGTGAGTGAGAGCACACTTTGCTTTCAGGATCAACAGGCTCATATCGACTGCTTCCCGCAGCCTCACAAATAACAAACAGTGTGTAAAGAAGCAGAAACAACAAATGCCTGCTGCCAGACAGAGTCAGTTTTCTCCACAGGCAAGATTTCTAATAGTTTGCCCAACCCCAACGGCTCAGCCTACCCAGATGTAAATATGAACAACACTAACTGGACTCCATACGTTTTATGTATCTATGATAAGGGGTCGTGAATTGGAGAGGGAGTGGAGGTAGATACAGGAGGAGATGGTGAAGGGAAAGGGGCGTGGAAATGATGTGAATAAGGTATGCACATATAAAGTTTTTTTAAAAATTAAAATTTTAAATTGAAAAAAAAAAGTAAGAAAATGTTAATGTCATGGTTCAAGACTCGGCCTCTGCTTTCAGGTAGATTCTGGCTCAAAACCTGCATCCCTCAATGTCAAGCTATAGCAATATGATAAACTATTTGATAGTGTTAGGTCTTAGTACCATCACGTAAGTATCTAAATAAAATAGAGTTCATTAAGGGATTATCTTGAATATGTAGTGAGACAATTTATTTACAAAGCGGTTGTCGTTATTTGGAATGTTAAAAACATCAATTGAGTGAAAAAAATTACCAACTGTCAAATATCCAGAAAAGATACACTAATACATCATTTTAAAACAACTGATACATTTATTAGCTTATTTGTATATGTAGAGGTGCTTGTGTGTCCCAGTGCAAATGAGGAGGTCAGAACACAACTTCCAGAAGTCAGCTTGTTACCAAACCCATGTCACCAGGCTTGGTGGCAGCCACCTTTACCCACTGACCTACCTTTCTGACCCAAGAACTACATTGATTTTCCTAATCAAATGAGAGAAGAGCCTATAGGTCTTTAACCACACACCAAGTATCTAAATAATGTTCTGAAAGTTGTATGAAAAGCAAACAAGAGGCGAATGAGTGGATCATTTGCTATTCTGAAATTTGCAGAGGAAAACCGCCGAAGTTTTTAGAAAGATGAAATACAGAGAGCCATTCCATGGTGTCTTGTGCTGACACTTGAGGATCAGCTAAAGCTTGGCAGTCAGCTTCCTCGCGGCCAAACAAAAAGAGAAATATAACACATTGAAAAATACTCAATATCCACGAGGTATAAAACAGACCAAACTTAAGGAAGTGGATGTTTGGCTGTCCCGTTCTGTCTTTAGCCCCTTGGTTTATTTGCTCCTCACTGCAGTCTTTTGCTGGGTCCCCCCAGTGTTACAAGATCCTCTTGGAATTTGGTTCGTCCCTTAAAGGTGAAGAATATTTTAGAGTCTCCCGAGGAGAAGTAAATTATCCTCCAAAGGGAGAAGAGCTTCATTTTCCAGCTGGCAAGCAGCTGGTGTGCACACTCTCCTTTTTGATGAATGGAGCCATTACATTATCTGTCTCCTGTATTCTGGACCACCCAGCACCTTCTTGGCATTGTCTCTGTTTGGGAATAATGGCGTCTTTGTTAGGCTTGCCAAAACACTGCTTCTGCAATGTGACCCGCTGGAGAAGAGTTCCTAGCTTAGCAATTTCCTCTTTGAGAGGCTTTGCCCCCCCCCCTTTTTTTTTTTTTTGAGTGTGGAAGGGCTGTTTAAAAATTAGGAAAGTGTTCTGTTCTCCATAGACCTTCGGTGAGTTTAGAATCTCTACACCGTTGCCTCCATCATCATCTGTCCCTCGGATGACAAACTCTCCCTAGAGTAGACAAATCACACGTATTTCCTCAGCTCACCTTCTTGGCAAATCTAAAATGCCTAATTCCTGTTATATGGATGAAAAGAGTGAAGTTCATGGGCGGAAGAACTTAGCCAAGATCACACAGCAAGAGCAAAACAGGAAATCACTTGCATTCAGAAAGCTGTGCTCTTCTGAATGCTCAGTAATCCCAGAGAACAGCACTGCATCAGGGAGCCCATGAGTCAGGGGTATTCTGTTCTTTCTCCTTTATTCAGTTAGTGCTTAGCATAGGTCAACAATAGACCAACTAGTAACCTAGGCCTTGGAGTGGAGGAGACACATATAATGCTGCCTTGGAATTTTGATCCCACAGCTGCAGTCAGACAGGTCATATTGTGGTTTTGTTTTTAATTTTAAAAATAATAAATCTGTTTACTGCCATTTTAGTAAGATGTTATGGAGTCTCATGAGGCTTGGAAATATTTTTTGTTATTAAAATATTTTTGTTATAATTTAATCATATTACGTAGCAATTGTTATCCCCTCACTTGTATCTTCCTGTTCCCACTCTCCCTCCCTCTTTTGCCCTATTCTCCTCCCTTAGACCTCTGACGGAAGGGGACCTCCTCCTCTACCATATGACCACAGCCTATCAGCTCTCACCTGCAGGTCATATTGTTTTAGGACAGTTAATAGACTATGTCCTTTATTTTACCTTATACTTCAGGCTCTTCTGAAATAAAATCAACCTCAGATAACCAATTTTTGAAGGCTTTAGTAAGATACATTCCAGGAATTTTATTCTATGTTAATCGTACATTATAAAGAGTACAGTGGCAGGCCAGATAACGCTGTGGATAAGGTGCTTCTGGCCATGCCTGAGTTTGAGACTTGGGACTCACAGGGTAGAAGTAAAGAATTGGCTTTCTAAGTTGTCCTCTCTCTCTCTCTCTCTCTCTCTCTCTCTCTCTCTCTCTCTCACACACACACACACACACACACACACACACACACACACACACAGACACACACACACAGACACACACACACAGACACACACACACAGACACACACACACACACACACATGCATTGTGGCATGTGCACCCACCCACATCACACTAAGTAAATATATAAATATAATGAATATGAATAAAATTGATCACTTAATATCATTCTTAAAGAAATATATTCAGATCTGCCATGGTTTATTAAACCACAGAGAAACCTTCTTTTTATCACACATTTACTAAGCATCCTAGGACAGCAGACACTGAGAAAGCACAGCCTTGGCCTCTTCTCATTTGGTGTTTTTCCAAAAGACATTGTTCAGGGAAGTTTAATGTATAACTCTGTGCAAGAAAATTAAATGATTTCCTCATGTAACTCAGAATCCTTTCTCACCGGCTTTGAAGCCATAGTAAACTGGTGGAGACAAATGATTTATGTTTTCAGGATTGGTGGAGCCCTTTGGTTTGTGAAAAAACAGAAAGGTCCATTTGTAAAAGAAGCCCAATAACTATAGCAATTGGATATTTTTCTTTGGAATCTTTGTTCCCTTCCTTTCCAAGCCAAATGCCATTATTCTGATAGATGAAATTCATAACTGATATGCATTTCATCTCTTTGTAGAATTTGCATCAAACAAAAATTTCTCTATTGACAAATGACTCCAACTCATCCAGCCATGGCCTTGTCTGCCCAAAGTCCCAGCACTCAGCAACATGAGACAGGGGATCATAAATTTGAGGACAGCCTTGCCTACATAGTAAGTTCCAGGCCAAAATGGGATACTCGGTGAAATCCTATCTCAACTTCATTCCACCAAAAATGAGAAAGAGAAAACTGACGCCAATGCATTCTAAGTTCAGTAAGCTTGTGGGACCAGAATGTTCTTTTCCCCATGTTAAGTTTTTTCCTTAATGCTCCTAAACTTCCCATTGATCCAATCTTTGGATGTGACCCAAAGACCTTTTATAATTTCTGCCCAAGTAATCATTGACAAGCTCTTACTTTACTTTTAGAGAAGAAGATAATTGTGACCTCCTCTCTTTCATTTTAAAGGGCCATTTTCTCACTGTAGGGATTTCAGGGCATTAGTGGACCACTCTTCCTGCAGACTGCTCCGGGATTTAAATGGTGTCTGTCATTCTGTTTTCAACTTTACCAATGCTTTGTCCTTCTGCCTAATCCAGTCCTCACCTCATTCATTCTTATCAGAGATCCCCAACGCAGCTTCACAGCATCATGGCTGCTCTTTTGCCTCCACTGGTTCAAAAGTTACCTGGCCAGCTTTAATAATTAGAGAGAGAGTGTGCCAGGGGACAAATCAGACTGAAGTGCTGCACACCATGCTGGCTTATGGGACTCACTCACAAGTTTCTGTGAGAGAATGCTCTGGTGATTCACTAGCTAAGAGTAGCAGCTAATTACCAAGTCAGCAAAGGAGAACGAGAACGTATTAGCACAGCCACTGCTGCACAACTGGCAACTAAAGGATTTATAAATGACACATTTTCTTTAATGCTAGAGATTTTAGTCAATTTGGCTTTGTAGCATTCATGAGATTATATGTGTTGAATAGTCTCAGTGTCTATTTGAAGCATCTTTATGTTTTGTCCTGTTTTATTGAAATTATTTCTATTTATTTGAATATTCAGATTAGTTTATCATTCGTAGGAGGCTTCTACTATGGATGTTTTTTTCCTTTTAATTCAAATATAATGTGTCAAAATCTTGTTTTATGTCTCTCTGTTGAGCTTATAATTTTGTTTATGAACAACATAAATATTTTTATTTAAATGAATACCAGTTAGGCCTGATCTTTGAGATTATAACTGAGGGTCATATTGCTGTATAGTTATCCTTGATATTCTAATGCTATTGCTTTATAACTAGTGAACTTAAATTATTATGGCTTTATAAACAAATATCAGTTGAATAATCTCAAATTTCTACATTGATTATTGTCATTTGAAAATAATGGTTATGGGCTCAAGCGGTGACTCAGTGGTTAAGTACACATACTGCTCTTGTAGTGGACCTAGCCCAATTTCCAAATCCCAAATGAGATAGTTACAAAGCTCTGGGATTTTTACCCTGGACACCTCTGTGGACACCTGCATAACACACACAACATGTATTCACATGAGCACACAAACACACACACACACACACACACACACATACACACACACATTTCACCTTAAAAGTGAAGCAATGTTGAATTTGTCTCCCTTTAAAAATATTTTAACTCTTAATTTTGTCTGTTTAATCTATGTGCTTGGTGCTCACTTCAGTCTCTAAAATATCAGAAAATGAGAGAGAATGGGGTTGAGAGGAGGAGAACAACTGGAAAAGGAAAGGGAAGAAGAAAGAGAGGAAGGGGCCAAGATGGAGTATGGGTAGGGCAAAGGTGGGCAGGTTTAAAAAAAAAACAAATAAGTAAAATCAGATATTAAAAGATCCAGAGAGCCCATTGGTGGCACATGCCTTTAATCCCAGCACTCCATTCAGAGACAGGCAGATCTGTGAGTTCAAGGTCAGCCTGGTCTATAGAGTTCCAGGAGAGGCAGGGCTACAATTGTTTAGATATTCAAAGCTTTGTTATCTGAGACTTAATAAAGATAAACAAAAATGGAAATGAAAAAGAATATAAAGGTAGAGGAAAAAATCTTTTCTAAAATAAAAGAAGGCCTGAATCACACCCCATGCTCTATCCATACAGCCTTCCTCAGCCTTCCTCAGGCTTTGGGGATGACTACGGGATTCACCCAGACCAAGAGAATAGAAGTGCAAATAATAGCTCCTTCAAGTCAAGGCTGAAGGAAGCATTGTAACATTTTCTCCATCCTTGGAGCTTCTGCTTCTTTCATGAAGAACACACCTTGGATACCAAACCCTTCACCCTGCAAAGAGCAGATGTGTGAAGTACAGGACCCATCCCAGACCTAGAGCTGTCTTAAACTTCTAGATAGTGGAGGACCCACTGACAAACCTATGAGCTCATCAGAAACAAAAGCCCTGGTCCATATAAGCCACCCACCGAAGTAAAAAGTTATAGTCATGATATTGCTGGAATAAATAGCAGAAGAAATAGACCAATGTCAGTCTTCAGATGGCTAGGAGCAGACAGTCCTTTCACTACACTGACTAAAAAAGACAACTGAAGTTTGTTGACATAGGGCACTGATTGAACAATATTAGAGATCTATGTTGTAAAAGATGGCGACAGTTCCAAAGGACAAGTTGTATGACCCAAAATATTCCTATCTAGCCAGGTCACTATGCTCTCTAATGGCAACAGCAACAAAACAATTCTTATTGTAAAATATCTTAAAAGTGAGAATTTCTTTGGACACAAAAAAAGTGTGCTAGAAGTGAGAACTGAAATAAAGATATCGAGGAATTTATGGTGTATAAAGAGAGGTAGTAAGTATGGAATCAATTTAAACATGATGTCAGTCACAAGCGACATTTTCAAAGAAAGACTGCTTTTAAATAAAATAGTTAGTGCAATACTGTTGAGAGTCACGTTCAACACTCCTTCATATTATAGTATAACCCCCCCTCTCTCCTTCCTTCCTTCCTTTCTCCTTTCTTTCTTTATGTGCTTGGGTTGTCAAAAATAATATTTTAAAGAATTATTTACTCTCCAAATTAAATAAACATTACACTGTTTTCTGCAATGTGTGCATGTGTTCTTCACCGTTGCTCTTCACTTCTATAAAAGCACCTACGTTTCAGTGCTGAGGATGAACCCAGGGCAGTGTGTGCTACTTGAGAGCCTAAGACAGAGCTACATATCCAGCCCTAGGCATTTTTATAACTTTTTAACAGCATCCATTTCTCCTTTAATTTAATAACTTACTACATCTAGTCTCTGAATTTTCATTCTGTCATTTACACACATACACACAAACACACACACACACACACACACACACACACACACACACACACACACACACAGTATGTAGGGTCTCTCCAAGGATTAAAGGCTGGAATGGACATGAAGATTCAGGTAGAGTGTCCTAAACCAAAAACACACAAGTGTGTATCAACCTTTTACAAGCCAACATGATGCAAAAGTGGAAATTCCTGCAGCATGTTTAGGCTATGGACCCCCACATTGCTTATACTACAAATGTACTAAAATCTAAGACACTTTTGGTCCCAAGCATTTCAAAGAAGGAAATCTGGCTGCGCTTGAACCGGAGGAGCTCAGCACCCAGGACCTGGACCTGAACATAGAATTGCCTGTCCAGGCCCGCTCTGTTATGTACAAATACACTCACTAGATATGTTTCTGACTCGTGTAAGGCATAGGTCTTTCCCAAAAGCGGGGCAGCATCTTTCCTAGCTGAAGGTTTGAGCTCAGCACAGTGTGTGGAATATAGCCTCCACTTTGGAGGTCTGTGCTCAGGATCGCTACAATGCACATAAAGCCACCTCCCCGACCCCAAGAAGAGGATTTTGTCAGATGCTGTATTTCTAGTCCACATTTGTTTCAGATTAAGCTCCCACCAAGCCTGTGACCAGTGGGGACCCTATGGGTCAAACACTTCTTGCTGTTCCCTGACTGTCCCTCCAAAACAGTCTTTGCTGGAAAGTATTTAGCAAGACTAAGACTTTTCTTAGTCATCTAAGCAAACTCTCTCGGAACGGTTCACACACCACAGACACAGTGTCACATGACTGTTGCATTTAACCCTCACACAGTTTAAGAGTCTGATGTATTAACTATATTGAAAGATGAGAGATGAAGAAAGAATTTGCCAAGAACTAATAAATATCAGAGCAGCTTACAAACTCCCGTCTACGCTTCTGTCTCTGCGTCTTGTTTCACTGCACTGGAGATATTAATGGAGGAAAAACCTACAATCAAATTAGAAAAAAAAAAAAAGGGCCTGTGATGATGAGAAGTCCTCAATATGCTTAACCATATCTTGCAGTTATTTTTGGAAAGAATAAATATCCTAATAACTAGAAACAATACTACAAGCAAATATTAAGGAAGAAAGCAAAATAGACGATAAACTGTATTGTTGTGTAGAAAAAGAAAACAACTTAGGCAAACATGATCTTAGCGCTTGCCTTTTCTTCCATCCTCTCTCCAAACATTGCTCACACAATGGAATGGAGTCCTAAGGAGACAGAAATAATTTTTTTTTCCTCTTGGAACTCTAGCCCTTTGGAGTTGTTCCCAGTTTTTGTGTGGACCATGGTTCAACTTCCACATCCTCTCTCTGACCCTAACATCCTCTCAGAACTCTTTTTCCATGAATTCTCTACCACCCCGAGTGATGAACCACACCACCTGCTTTGCCTCAAGATGGGAAAACAACAGACTCTAGGCATCCCAGCACTGCTGGTGGTAAAATCTCCAGCTCTCCATATGTTTGGCCTCACATATCTATTTGGATGAGTATATCTAAGACATTAACACATTTCTATTTTCAAACACATGGATCATCTACTAGAAAGTTTTTAAAAAGTAATGAAGCTTTCTCTTATTGATTCATTTGCTCATTTCTTTCTTTCTTTCCTAATTCCTTACTCTCAGCAAGCCTTTCTATTTGACACAGGAATTCAGAGATAAATAAATTACATTCTTTGCACATCATAAGGACACTAACATTGTGTAAGGGAAGTGTATAAGAAATCATTACCATATGACATGGTAATTTACATTCAGACAGATAATATATAATGGAATGGTATAAGAATAATAAGCCTTGAAATTAATTAGCCGTATTTGTACTTGGCTTTCAAGCCTCCCACGATGCATGCTCTCATATAAGACTCTTAGGCACTTTTTGTTTCCCTTTTATATCTGTAAAATTTAGATAAAAATGCTCCCCCAGGGATGGAGAGACGGCTCAGCAACTAAGAGAGCTTGCTGCTCTTCCAGAGAGCTTGCATTCAAGTCTGGAGCCTTGAAACTTCCTGTAACTTCAGCTCCAGGAGATTAACATCCTCTTCTGGATTCCACAGGCACTGCACTCCTGTGCCCATACCTACACACACACACACACACAAGCACACGCACACGCACACTCACACGTGCACACACACACAGCTATAGACATAATAATAAAGTATCTTTAAAGGAATATATATCTGTATTGTCATTTGAATATTAAATGAAACCCCATAGCACATTACCAACAAAAATGAGTTCAAATTGGCTACTTCTGTTGCTATAAAATAACAGTGGTAGTAGTAGTAATAGTGGTAGTAAATAACTATTTTTCTCTAACTTAAGCACCAAAGAAACCAAAACAGAGAAAGGAATGTTTATGAGGCTAAATTACACAAAAATTTGGAATAACATCTCAGACTTAAAAGTTTGCTTAATAAATACTGAATTAACTAAGGTATTAATATTTAGAAATTATGTGTGCATATGCACATATGTGTGCATGCACACACTCAGATGTTAATTGTTTCAATTGCCCAGAGATAATACTCATTGATCATTCTTTAAATATTTTTAAGTATTTAAAATTATTAACTCATAGGCTACTACACATACTAAAGAGGCAGTAAAATGAAACAAAGGCATACAGGAAAGCATTCTTTTTATATTTCTTTTCTTGTTCTTTGATAATTTCACACATGGGCATGATTTATTTAGGTCATTTTACCTTCAGATCATCCTCGCTCAGCCCTCTCTCATTCCACCAAAATCCTTCTTTACAAGTCTACACACACACACACACACACACACACACACACACACACACACACACCCCACATGCATGCACATACATACACATACATACACACACAAACACTTTCATATGGTTTTGGTTTGGGAGTAGTGTGTGTGTGTGTGTGTGTGTGTGTGAGCGAGAGAGACAGAGAGAGAGAGAGAGAGAGAGAGAGAGAGAGAGAGAGAGAGAGAGAGAGAGAGACACCAAATTTAGCTGACACTGCTTGCATGAACATGTATGTGGGCATCTTTACCAGGGCATAAACATCTTCCAAGTGTGTACACCACTGAAGAAAATGTCTCTCTCTCCCCCCAAGCAACCATTACCTTCTGAGGGCAACACAGGGAAGGGGTGGGTTTCCAGTGGGTTTCCCATATCTATGATGGAATGTGGAAGCCCCTACCCTATGCAAACACAGCTGCAGTGAGTTTATGAATACAATGTGTGCCATGCCTGGGCTTTTTTCATGGTACTTCCCCATACTCTTGCGCTTACATTTTTTCCCCAGACCCTGTTCACAGTATTTCCTGAGCCTTAGAGGAGGTGGGATATGTGTCTGTTTTCAGAGCTGAGTACTCAACAAATGCCTCTTGCAGCATTTTAGCCAGCTGTCAGTCTCTGCATTAAGAGTAATTGACTGCAGACAGAAGCTTCTCTGACTGAGGGAGGAAGTTCTGTCCTATGGCTATAAACACAGATATCGCAAAGGCAGTTTAACACTGAATCCCCTTAGCAAAGCAACAGTAGTAGTTTCTTCCCCAGGGCCTATGACATCCTGAGCGATGACCAGGTTTATAGTCCCGGGCATGAATTCCCTCCTATGGAGCAGACCTCAAGTCTAAGCATACTCACAACATAATCATGTCATTATTTGTACCAGTGGGGACATCTTACATGCCAGGTTGGCCTTGTGGCACATAGGGTTCACAGATGGAATAAACTACCGATGATGACTTTTCCCCTCCGACAGCCACATCAGGAAATCTTGTTAAAGATGACCGTTAGCTTTCAGTCTGGAGCTCACTGTGTGGTTTTCGGAAGTAGCAACTTGTAAGGCTCTAAAAGATATTTTAAAACTGTTAAATCAGATGTCTTGAGTATGTGGAGAGAACAGAAGTCCCTAGTGAAGACTGAGGGAAGCCTTCCTAGGCATCCCCTTTAATGGGCATGTGTGCATCTCGGTCTGTGCTCAGCGTTGGTCCCGGGAAAGCAGGATTCTGAAAAGTGTCCCTCCCCCTCTGGAGGTGTGATGTGGTGTCTTGATGCAGTCTTGTGCTTCACAGCTCATCCACTCTTCTACTTCAAGTACAAAGTTGAAGATACACAGTGTGATGAATCTCTGCTATGTGCTCTTGTGCCAGCGTTATTTTGTTACTCCTGTTTCAATATTGATATCTTTAAAATATCTCTATGGTGATTAGGCGCTGATTTCTATTGTGAAGGAATTCCAGTCCTCTTTTCTCTCTTTATAAAAAATTGATTGTGAGGGTGTAAAACACTGTTAGAGCACAATAAGATCTGTTAAAATTACTAATAGTATTACTGTAAATTATGTTGTTAAGTACTTTTTTATGTTCATTTTCCTGTGAATAAGCAAATACAATGAAGATGGGATAATTTGACTCCCTAATCGGAGGCCACTGGACTCCTCTTTATGGCCCCAACTGCTCTGCACAAAGGGCCTGTCAGTCTAACAGACAGACAGACAGACAGACAGACTTACCCTTACGTCAGCACCACCTGTCTTGAACACTTAGCAGATGCCTCGAGACAACTGTGTAAAATGACTGCAGCTGATTTCTCTGGCTCCTGAAGGGCTGTTTGAAACAGTTTTTACCAGAGTTTTCAATCACAAACCTCAATAAACCATTTCCATCTTTGCCAGTGGGAGAGACTGCCCAGGAGGGAAGGGCTACCATGAGTGGGGTAGCAAGGCCACGATTGGTCCAAGAAGCCTTAATGATTATATACTGCTATGATTAGCCAAATGAATGTCTGTGATTGGTTCACACACCCCTTCCCCAGCTATAAAACTGTTCCAGTTCACCCAGGTAAAGGACACCCTCCTGGACTGCCTCCCCTGATACTGCAGGGTGAGGTCTAATAAAGACATGCCTGAGGGTTCTTCCCTTCTCTCTTCTCAATGATGCAGGTGGAGCTGGATACAGCAGTGGATGCAGCTTGACCATTGGAAAAGTTCAGGATTTTTTCCCACTTGATGTCTGAGAATCCCTCCAGTGCCGTTCTGGGAAAGTGATAGCTCAGATGGGGAATGCACTATCCTTGGGACTAAAAACTGTAGACCCCGTGGGTACTGACACTGCCCAGCACTATGAAGGGATCTGGTACTACTGGGATTCTGGAACCCTCGGGCCAGCTTCTGTGCCTAAAGTGACAAGCAACCTTTGATGACTGAAGAGACAATGTGGCAGAATGCTTAGTGCCACTGCTTAGCAGCTAAAGAAACAGCCCCTGCAGAGACCTAGAACCTGCCTCCATATTGGGGCCCCAGTGCCACACACTGCCCATTGATTCCACCTGAGAGTCCCACCCATCATAAGAGAGGATGCCTGTTCCTGAGGGACCATGGCTGTGGCCAATACCAAATGCTAGCATCCTGACTGAGTCATCCTGACTGCCCACTGACATCTGAAGGAGCAGGCAAACTACAGAGACCCAGGGCAGGAAGAGGAAGCAGAAGCAATAAGCCCCAAAGCAGCTGATAAAGGAATCAATGGAGCTAAAGAAGAGAAACCATTGCCCCGATGGCCAGAAGTCCAGAGAGATGTCAAATCTTCAGGGCCAAGGGTCTCAGAACCCAGGCTGATGGCTGTAATACTGGCTGCTGACAAGGGCCAAGGATGGAGATACATGAGGTCTGCACAGGCACTGTCACACTAGAGTACTGCTTGTGTCTGCTGCCCCTGCTGTATGGGCTTACCAGTACTGAGTCCTGTGGGGAGCAAAAACCTCCAGAGTCCAGCACTTAGGGAGCATCTTGTCTATCATGACTTCTATCTAATTATAGCAAGAGAACCCTCGGCCAGCGGATGTCTGGCCTCCATCCCACCACAATAAGTATAATAAACTCATCTAAGTTTCTCAGTGCCGCTCACATGCTCGTGGCTAATGCCAAGCAAGTGGAAACCTACACTGACAAATGTACTCATGACTCTCCTTCACTCCCTAACTTGTAACTTCTGTCACCAGGATTGTCTTTTGAGTGTTTTCCTCCCTCCTTGTGTCTAACATACATTTATCATGCCTCCAACTTCACATAGGAGCATGTTAGGTTCATGGCTCAGCTGGCCCTCAGCTGCCCCGGATTGTAATTTCCACCATCTCATAGCTGTTTCCACTCCATGAGTTCCTTTGGCAGTGCAGTGAAGCCTAAAACAATTTCCAGGATATTTTAAATGTGAACAAAATGGCTCATGCTGGAATCTCATTGAGTACATTAAAATAAATGGATGATATAGTAATGTGAGTAATGTGTGCTCTTCTTTTATATATAGCATAGTGAGGTCTGTGTGTGTGTGTGTGTGTGTGTGTGTGTGTGTGTGTGTGTGTGTATGTGTATAGCATGAATGTGTATATACATTTGTATGGGCATCCTTCTTTATTTTGTTCCTCATTTCTTTGAGGCAAGATCTCTCACTGAACCTGGAACTTTTCAGCTAGGCTAACAGCCAGGAACTCTAACAATCTTCTTATCTCTCACTTTCTCACTCTACCACCCGGCACTGGGTTATAGGTATGCACAGCCATGCACAGCTTTTTATATGGGTGCTGGGGATTTGAATTTGGGTTCTCATGCTTGTGCAGTGAGTGTCCTTATGCCCTGACCTATCTCCACAGCCCAGCATAGAACATTATAAGCAATCTAATAATTGTAAAATAAATAACTATAATTCACACTTGTGAGGAGTACCAAGCTTAGGTTTTACAACTGTCATAGAACATGCAATACTTATTGACTTTACAGCTTCTGCAAATAAGACTGTGATTTTTCTCCTACATTTATAAATAATATATGTGCTACATTTCAACTGGAAGTTAGTGAAAATAAAGATATTATTTTATCATCCATTCTGGAGTTGCAAAGCTCTGAATTCTTTTTTCCAATATTCAAGCATTTAGGGACCCGAACTCAAGATCTTCCGAACACCCTACCTGCTAAACTCACTCTAAATTTTCTGTGTGGCCACCAGAGGTTATTTTAAGGACCAAGAAGTTCGTATTTTTGGGTCATTGTACCATTTCCTATGAGCAGAAATTGTTATTTCAGTATTAATCTCAACTGCATCTTCCTTGTAACATCTTTCTAGTATCTACCGTGTTCTTTGACCTCTCCTAGAGCTGTTATCATGACTCTAAGAAGCTGGGTTGGTCCTTTCACTCTGTTTGAGATTTACTAAATTAATCAAAGCATACATATTTGCCTTGCCTCAGACTGCATTTTTCTTATTTTATTTTTAATCATGTGCATGTGTTTGTATGTAGGTGTATGCACAATGAGTGTGGGTGCCCAGTGAGTCTGCACGTGTCAGATGTCCTGGAGCTGGAGTTACAGGTGGTTGTGAGCCGCCCAGAACAGGTGCCAGGAATAAAATCCAGATCTTCCGCAAGACGAGTGTAAGCCCTTAACCGGTGAGCTACCTTTCCAGCCCCTTGTTTCAACACTTTAAAACCTAAACAGCAGAAACCAGTTATCATCATAGTCTCAACAAAATCACTGTGTTTTACAGAACTTGTAAGTGGTCCCATTGGATTCTTCTAGCTTGTCTCTGCAGGCAAGTAAAAGAGAGAGAGAGAGAGAGAGAGAGAGAGAGAGAGAGAGAGAGAGAGAGAGAGAGACCAAGTCTCTACATTATATATGTGGAAAACTTAATCCACACTCTAAGCTGCAGTTTTCAACCTGTGGGTGGGTCATGACCCCTTTGGGATATAGCCTATATATCAGATATTTACATTTTGATACATAAGAGTATCAAAATTACAGTTATGAAGTAGCAAGGAAGTCATTTTATGGTTGGGGGCCATCACAGCATCAGGAACTATATTAGATGGTCGCAGCATTAGGGAGCTTCAGAAACACTTGCTGAAGGAAGGAACAGTTGTCTGTGAGAGAGGAATGGAATCCTCTCTCTCTTGCCTGTGTCTTCCCTTCTGCATCCTTGCAGCAGCACAGACTCTGACAATTATGGCAAGATGGAGAACATCTGTGGCAATCCTATAAGATATCTCTTTATTGCAAATGCCTTGGGCCTTGGGCTGAACAGATAGGAGCAAGGAAGTGGAAAGAGCTGATGCAGACATCGCTGACCTCGATCTGCTAGAAGTTGATCTGCACAGCTCTTCTCTGACTGTCCAGGCAAACTTTTACTAAACACGTTGCAAGGCTAAGTGTGGGTCTACTAAGGACTGCCAAAAATGGCAAGGCAGAGCCTACAACCAGTAAGAAGGAACCCTGTGGCTGGCTGACACCGTGTACTCTTCAAAGAGGAAGAAACCGGATTCAAGGAAAGAGAGTGTGCACCGCCGAGACTCCCAACTTCCACTAAGATTATAGACTGATTTCAGCAGCCAGGCTTATCTTCACACATGCTCTCCCTTTCCAAAGTCATAACCCACAGGGCTGTTTGCCTGGAGCCTTCTAAATGCAAAGCACTTCCCCAGACCCACTTTGAAATAAAATGTTCAACACAGTCTTAGATCTCCTCCTTACTATGTTTCCTCTACAAAAAATACTCACATTGCACTAAGATTTGATAGGACTGCATGCAGGTATAATTTACACAAATATATGGAAAATATTATGAACATTTCATCATATGGACAATAAGAGATTGCTGCATCATATATATATGGGTATATATATATATATATACCCAAAGTATAGGTATGATTGATAATCTTTGTATGCACATATGCATACCAGGAGACTTAGTGTGCTTCAAGGAAGTGAGGCAATGAGTGTTGTTGGCTAATATTTGAAGATAAATAATGTCTCCTCCACATGCTTGTGTTTTAAATGCTTAGCCTTGGGTTAATGACATTATTCTGGGAGGCAGTGGAACCTTTGAGAGGTGGGATCTAGCTTATTAACTGTTTCTCTTACCCATTCATCTAATTGAGCTCCTCATTCCTCTAAAGGTCTAATTGCCCTCTTACATTCTGTGTTAGCATTCTCATAGGCCATAATGAGTTTCAATGCCTGTTTGGTGTCAGAATCCATTATTGCTCTATCAAGCACTGATCCCAATCTCTGCAAAAATTCTGTGAAGGCTTCCCCAGGCCCTTGAAATATCTTAGTAAAGCGAACGGCTGTCTTACCAGGTTCCTCTACCGTGTCCCAAGTTCTTAAGGCTGCAACAGGACATGGTTAAATCATTGTATTAGACTTGTTGTCTTAAGTCAGCTTATCGCCCTTCACCAATCAATTGCTCTTTACCAACGTTTATCCCCTTTCTCCTATTTTCTTGTTCTATTCTCTCTGCCTCCCTTCGCCACCTTGATACTCATTGCAGTTGTTTGCACTGCTTCTTTTTTTTTATTTTAATTTTGCTAATTTATTCAGATTACAACTCAATTGTTATCCTATCACTTGTATCCTCCCGTTCCTCCCTCCCTCCCACTTTCACCCTATTCCCCTCCCCTAAGTCTTCACTTACCAGGAGATTGGGATAGATGCGCCACTTCTAATACCGCTGAAATCAAACTTTTCCAATCTTGGGGGACAAGATTGCTGTTGTGCTATGTGCACAGTGGCCCAGTTACTCAGCATTTGTTTAACAAAAGTGGAACGTAATCCATACCTAACAGTAGATTGCTTAAAATATTAAAGTATTAAATATTGAACTCCATGCCATTTCATCATAACTCTCAGCACCATCTGAGCAGGCACGAATCTTACAGTAACTGGAAAAGCTGATTGTAATTGTGTGACTTTGGAGGGTTCCTCTATGGGAACATTTTTCTCCAAAGACCCTTTTGTTTTTCTGCTGTCCTGTTCCTCTTGTTTTTTTACAACCTTTCCAGCTTCCCCTTTCTCTCCGCCCTCTTCCGCATGCTGGTGTTCTGACCACCTGGTCTGTGGAACAGGGCAGGGCGGCAATTGTGGGAAACACTCGCGCTCTCAGTTACCAGATTTTTCTCCTTTATCAACAGCATCTTTTGTTTTCCACTTGCTCCAATCAGTACCTTCAACTTCTCCAGTTGTACTGCAAACTCTGTAATCCTTTCCAGAATGATAGAATTTACTGACCCTTCCCGTTTTCACATCTTAGCAGTCTTTTTTCCAATCTGAGACAGGTCAGTAGGGCTAGATCTTTAAAGTTTCTGTGAGCCCCTGGTTCCTACCTGCCTTCTGGTCAGCCCGCTGTGGTGTGAGGAGCCTCTTTCACACTCTTCCCTCACAGTGAACTGAACTACTCAAGCGTACCTTGAAGGAAAATTCCAGAAAGTATGTACTAAAATGGAGCACTTTCCCCTCACGTTGTCTGTACCAGGTACCCTGCTCACAGCAGCACAGAAGTAGCAAACACATATACATCTGTGCATACGCACTGAAGCATGCTTACATCCTGAGACACGCATTTAGGAAGGTGTGTACACAAAGCAAATTGCACGCAGTTAAATATACACTTACAGACTGATGATGTAGGCATGCTCACATGCATATGTACATCATACACTTAGACAAGGATGTGATTAAAAAATCAACATCCACATGAATTACTTCAAAGCTTTGGAGTTTGTTTATTTGGCTTTTCTCTCCATGGCCCTGACACTTTTTACTCCATCCTCCCTCATCAGAAAACCCTCTGGGATGGGGCTACTCACTGAAACATCTACGCCTACACACACCCGCATTCTTTTCACTACACACCCTGTCCAGTACTTCTTGTGGTCTGGAATGGAAGGTCAATGCCCATGTAAGACAGGCCCAGGACAGGAGAGAAGTAGGTTGGGGCTGAAGGACAACTATAGCAACTGAGCATCAAGATGTCCCATTGGCCAGTGACAGGCCTTGTCTTACACAGCTGGAGGATTTGCTTCCTTAAGTGAGGAGGCTCCATTCTATTTGCTGTTGTTTTTCCAGCCAACTCAATAAGGGTGACTGCCAAGAAGGTCCTGTGAACTATTCTGTGAAGGAATACTCAAGGAAAATGTGAGTTTAATTGTAAAAATCATCATGCAAAATTATGAAATTAAAAGCCACAAAAGCTTCTTTCTTGAAGAATGACATTCAAAGCAGATACTCTTTATTTGACAAAGATGCATAGTTTACCTATGATGCTTGTAGAAGGAGCTAGAAACAGAGCAGGAAGCTATTAATGCAGGGGGCGGGGGGAGGGTGGTGGTGGTGGCTCCCAGTAACCAAGAGAGGGGCTCAGGCAAGCCAAAGGCTCGGCAGAGGACTGAGATAGGTAGTGAAGCTTAGCTTCTGGTTGTATGGACAACAATGGGCCCCTTGAACTTAAAGGCCAATAGGAAATCAAGAAAGGAAATAAAAATGTCTCCCCATGCACAAAGGAAATGAGATTATGAGGCAGAGAAGTGTTGGAGAAAAACCAACCATTCATTGGGGCTAGGGGAATAAGACTTGGCTGGACAGCAGACATAACAGAAGGTAAGATTGGAGAAGAGACAAAGGCCAGAGAAATTGTGTTGTCTCTTTTTCTTTACTTTTCATGAGAAAGTTTTATTGTTTTGTTTTGTAGGGGTGTGTGTGTGTGTGTGTGTGTGTGTGTGTGTGTGTGTGTGTGTGTGTGCATGTGAGCCTGGGTATGTGGAATGTGTGTTCAGGTGCATATACATGTGTTGTTGAGTGCATGTGGAGACCAAAAGTCAACCCCGGGTATTAATATATCAGGTGCTGTTCACCTTGTTTTTAGAGATAAGGTCTCTGACAGGAACCTGGGGCTCACCAGTTTCACTAGGCTGACTGGCCAATGAGGTCCAAGGACTTAGCAGTCTACACATTTGCCAACACGAACAGCTTCTTCTGTTGATTCTCAAAGTCACCTCATCTACTAAGTTATCTCAATCTTGCATTTTCTCTTCAAACCAGTGACCATGAGCCATGACAATGCTCCTATGAGCTTCAAGTCTCACTCTGAATTGCAAGGCCCCACAGGATAAAAATCAGATACCTCATTTTCTTCCATTTGTCATCAGGTTTGAATGGATGAACTGGGAATCGTGGTATCCATCTTTGAATTTAAGTGTATGTGCTACTTAAATTAAGAGAATGGTGATGTTGACATTCTGATCTCTTTACTAAAATTATTTTAAAATGTATACGGTTTCTGAGCATTTTATATTATCAACATAGTGTAAAGGTTGTAACTTCACGTCAAATGACTCTATCAAAGGTCCAAGCCACTGGCCCCTATACAACTAAATGACACTTTGCCATGTGGATGGAGAGGTGTTCCCGTCTATAGTTATAATCTTTGTCTTCTCTTGACAATGCACCTTATCTCTGGGGAAAGAATGAGCTTGATATGACAGCGTGAAGGCTCCAAACCCAGGCCTGGCTTCTCAGGTGTCTGCCATGCCTCTGCTGCCCCTATTAAACAAGCTCAGCTGGAGATAGAGAAGATCACACATGGTAAATGCTGAGCCAACTCAGCAGCTGACTAGACTCACAGGAACAAGCCCAGTCATTCCCTATCAGTAGAATTTGGTCAGAAGCAGCACTTCCTCCCCCAGAAAATGCTAACAAAAATAAACTTTAATTGTTTTTCTGCAGAGGAGATGGGGCTATTGGTCATGTATTCCTAACTTAGAAACATGAATGCAAATTGTCATCTGAGAGGCTCTTTAAGTCCCTAATTCCTCCACTTCTGAGCTACAGAGTCTTTGTGCGTGGCATTTCATCTTTCTGAGCCTTGGTTTTATTAGCAATAAAATGGGAGTGACCATAGTGAAGGTTATAGTGGCATATGTCAAGTGCTGGCAGTTTTCAAGTTCTCAAGAATTTCAAGTTTAATCATTGTATATTCTGCATCTCTATGGAAGTCGTTATGCTATAGTTCTCATGAGGTGGACCCTTTAAACATCTATTTTCTACTAAGGTTAGCAAACCTCCATTGTGAATTCAAAGGAGTTTGAGGAATCTGAGGTGTGTGTGTGTGTGTGTGTGTGTGTGTGTGTGTGTGTGTGTGTGTGTGTTTGATGTACTTGTTAGTATGGGTGTGTGCACTAGTGCCTATGGGTATGCATGGGTGTGGACAGTTGCAGTCCATCCTTTGGCTTCTTAGAGTGTTCTCTACATTATTTTTTGAGATAGGATCTCTCATTGAACCTGGAGCCTATCAATTCAACTATCTTCCTGACCAGTGAATTCCAGGAATCCTCTTGTCTCTGCCCCAACCCCAAGGGCTGGGTTTACACATGTACACTGCTACACCCAGCTTTTGCTACCCATGATTGAGTGGCAGGCACTTTACTAAAAGAGCTATCTTCCCAGACACCCCCCTCCAGCACCTCTTCTTTAATGTTGGATTACAAAGGCAACAGTTAATTCAAAGCAGGCCCCTAAGATAGCTGACTCCATGGCCTAATGGCCACAAACTGCGAGCTGACTGCTCCGGCTGAATAGCGGCAACCTTCCTCTCTCCCTGTGCCTGACAACCGTTTTTCAAACCTAGGGACATCCCCTAGAGCTCCAGTAATGATGAGCAATTGGAGTGGCACATGCAGACCACCC
This sequence comes from Acomys minous, assembly GCF_964271855.1. Classification (NCBI taxonomy): domain Eukaryota; kingdom Metazoa; phylum Chordata; class Mammalia; order Rodentia; family Muridae; genus Acomys; species Acomys minous. Next base: position 90,446,510 of record NC_140489.1, on the reverse strand, counting down.
AGAAGCCTTAGTTGAGACACTTGGCTGCATAATTAACAGCGTGGCCTGACGGGACCATGATGTTCCTGCAGCCTGGGCTTGCCGGCAGCCCTGACATTGACTCTCTGGGTTGATCTACGGGGGAGGCAATGCCTTTGATCTACAAAGCCTGAATCCACTTTGATCCTGGTCACTTTCGAGGTCAACCTTGCAGCAGCTGGATCTTCCTACCATGTCAGTCACCTGTGCCCAGAGACAGCCTTGTTCAATATTTCCAGATGAGGAAGATCTGGGAGGAGAAAAAAAGCTGGCTGATTCACTGTGGTAGCCAAAAAGGGTTTTGAAGGTGGTCTGAGACACTCTGAACGTTTTGTTTCAAATTTTACAATCCCATTAGCTGTAGACAAGAAAGGATTTGAGTTCAAGGTCTTACCAGGTGCCAAGGCCTATCACAAGTTTAGTCACCACCACAGCAGACGCAAAGCTTTCTAACAGCTAGGAGAAAGTTTGGGCTCTCTTCAAATCTTAACTCCCTTACCAGGCAAATTACTTATTCGGTAATAATATATCTAAAGTACCTAGAATCTGTCTGTCCTGAAATATAAATTCCCAAAATAACTGCATGCAGAATTCTCTACCCAATCTAGATCTCAGTGGATGCCTGAGGCTGTGGCTAGCACTAAGATCTACACAAATTATGTATTTTTCTAGACTTACATACCTATGACAAGTACAATTTCTAAACCATTCACAGTAAGATGTTAGGGACACTGATCAAATGGAACCTACCTAACAATATGCTGTAAGAAATGTTATTTAAAACTTACGAACTGTTTATTTCTGGAGTTGTCTATTTAATGCTTTCAGAACATAGTTGATTACAGATATCTGAAACCTAATAAAGAGGGTACTATGATTGAAATGTCACCTACCACTTCACAGTGGAAGGCATGAAGCCTTTAAGGCCCAGGGAAAGTAAGAACCAAAGGGAAATGATGCCAGAACCCAGATCTGCCAGGTTCTAAGTGCCCTGTTTTTCTTCTCACAGAGCTATGTCTGATCAAACACAATCCCCCGTAGGCTGTTTGATTCAGTCACTAGGAACTCTGTAAAGATGGTCAGGGAAAATATCATCACCCCAAATATGCTTACTGTGTTGTATGTTATTGCTTCCTTGGATGTTCACCTATAAATGTTTTGCGTATTTATTCCAACTCTTTAGCTTTTAAAATCCTAGATTTACCAGACTGGGAATTGTTAAGACTATTCACAGTGACAGCAGAAGGACCTGAGTTCAGGTCCCCAGAGCTCCCATCAAAGATAAACAGACCCTAGGAACTCAATAGAGAGCCTTTCTAGCCCCTGCTGTACACTCTGGGCTCAATGTACTGTCACAGAAAGTATACATTTACTGCATACCACATAACTCTCACACGTAGAGATTCTAGCTCATAGTTTGGGGCGGAGAGCCTGCTGAAAGAGTCTGTATGTTATTATTACTTCATTAAAGGAGAACCACTAACAAGCTTAAGTCTTTCTAGACAATGTGGCATCCTTGTTATGTGTGGTGAGTTAATTTTAATTATCAACTTGATAGAATCTGTAATCATTTGGGAAAGGGGTCTCAATAAGGAACTGTCTAGATCTAGTTGGCCCGTGAACATACCTGCAGGGGATTACCTTGGTTACCTTGAGATAAAAAGACCAGCCTACTGTGGGTGTCACTGTTCCCTAAGCAAGGCTCCTGAATTGTACGAATGGTGAAAGCCAGGTAATGGCAAACAGGCACGCTTTCACTCATTGGGTTTTGTTTGTTTGTTTTGTTTTTTGTTTTGTTGTTGTTGTTGTTTGTTTGTTTGTTGTTTTTTGTTTGTTTGTTTTTTTGCTTTCACTCATTGTTTGCTCTTGACTATGACTATGTAGCTGCTTCGAGTTCCTGATGTCTTGACTTCCCTGAAATGACGGACTGTGATCTCAAATTGTTGATGAATTCAACCCATTCTTCTGAAGCTGCTTTGGTCAGGGCACTGAATCATAGCAATAAGAAAAGAAACTGATATTGCATAGTTACTTATTACCCTTTGTCATTGTCGCTCATGAAGTTCGGCTGGGATTGGATCTGGCTCTTCCACTTTGCTATATCCTCCCATCAGGCTCTAAACTCTCTTGCTTGAAAATATTCTTCTCCTTAGCCCTTTGATGCTTCTAGCTGCTACAGTACTTATTCACCATCAGAATAACTCATCATCTGGGAAGCTCATTAGTAATGCAGATATCAGGCTTGGACCAAGAAAAGCTGGAGACTTTGGATGAGGCTCAGAGCAGCCCAGTTTTAACAGGGCCCCCCAAGGATATATTGATGCAGGTGGTCTGGGAATCACACACAGAGAAATGCCATATTTTGGGCTCATAACCAAGCCATTCAATCATTTATCTATTCAACAGATATTTTTCATGCTAGGTATTAGGGCAGGGAAAGGCAGAGATGAAGCATACTGACCTTGCTATGTGGGAAAGCTCCCAGCCTAGTAAAGTAATAATAGTTAACGCTGGGCCAAGGGCAATAACGGGTTCATGCTGGAAAACTCTCTCACCCTGTCAAGCTTGGCTTCACTGTGGCATAAATCAGATCAGATATAAAGGATGAGTTTTTGTTCCAAGATCAGAAAGTCATTGTCAGTAGGGGCAGAATATGGTAAGCTGGATACAGAAATGGCATGTGGCAGCTGCAGACTGCAAGGAGACAGGGGTGCAAGTAGCATGCAATGGAGGGTGTTGTGGACCTATGGTAAGCCTGAAGTTACCAGCATGAGTGCTGAGAAGGTCTTTATTGAGAAAGCCATTGGGAGCCAGTGAAATGTTCTCTTGAGGACTATGACATGTTTCAAGCATAGCAAGTCTGTGACTTCCTAGGGTTTGTTTTGCCCACCATATCTCCTAGCTTTCAGGTCCTAATTTCTGACAAAATCAATAAGAGAAATTGATCCAGGGAACGAACATGGTCCTGGAACCCATGGGTCTCCACTAGTCATCTTGAGTAAGAATGCTCCCTCTGATTTTTTGTTTGTTTTTTTGTCTTTTACAATTTTAGACATGTAATTTGATTCCTAATGCAATCCCTTCACCAATCTTATAAATTAAGGATTGCCCAGCATGTTCTAATACACAAGGAAGCAAAGCTCCAGAGAGGGGAAAAACTTCTAGTATTGAGGCATCTTGGGTAGAGGAAGAATTCAGTCACAAGCTGCCTCGGTTCAAGCCCTGCTATTTCTTTGCTGTTCTTCTCAGCATCAAATTCTGAAGTGATAGGACAAGTGTGAGGACTGTAAAGTTGGCATCCTTCAGGAGATCAGGAAAAACATGGCTTCATCTATGTCTACTTCACTCAGGTGGAACATGACGACCTGAGTACCTCCAATGCATCTGTGCTTAACTACAGGGCTAGTAGAAAATGGGCTGTTGTAACTCCAGCTTTGATTGTCCTTTCTCCACTGTGCCAGATGCCATTGTCACAAAGAGTCAAGGTCACTATAATCCATGATTCCATAGCATGCCATCTACAAAGGCCTCCCTAGCAGAGATCCCAACGTCAGCTGCAGGCAAAGAGACAAGATTCACATCCAGGATTAATCCACTCTCCCACGGAGTTGTTGACTTTGAAACAACGGATCACCAAATCTCTGGGTACTCACAAAGTCTCCTTTGATCTCCCTATTCTGTGTTTGTGTGTTTTCCACCCTTAAGTTACTGACTTTCTAGCACATTTAAACAAACTGCTAGCCTTATGTGTTGTTACTCCTTGGCCCCTGTAGCTTCCAACAACATGCCCGACACTCTTTTCTTTCTTGTTACTATGAATATATTATCTGTGATAGTCACTCTTCGTTTTCAATCTGACCTGATTAAGAAATGCCTAGGGGATTCTATCTTTAGCGCAATTTCCAAATGACATGATCTCAGAGGAGCTTGTGAATATGTTGATCTCTTCATGGGTTCAGTGTTTGCTAGAATCGTTAAGAGGTAGTAAAAGGTAGGAGGTGGGGACCTCATTGGAGAAGGGGTGTCATTGGGGGCATGAACTTAGGTACTCTATCTTGCCCTGTCCTCTTCCTGTTCTTTTCCTTCTGCTTAGTTTCCATGGGAAAAGCAGCAATGTTCACTGTGTCCCTTTGTCACAGTGGGCTGTTATCTCTGAAACTGCGCAGTAGCATAAAGAATTGTTTTCTTCATGTTGTTTTCTTGAACAGTTTGAACAGCCAAAAAATACCTTAATGTAACATTATAAAATTAATAAAAATTAGAACATCAACATGTAATGTATCATTTAATTTGAGCACTCAAGGGTCTTTGCATAAAAGTATTGTTAAATAAAATCATTTTTTCATATCAGAAAACAGAGGCAGAATGGTTGGCATTCAAAAACACAAACATGGGATTCAAATAAACAATTTTAAGCTAGTATTCACATTATGTTTACTTTTTATGCCCCATATACTCACTTTAGAATTTAAATCCTATTTCTGTACTGTGATGCTTACAAACTTGCCCTAAAATAACAGAAACACTCCACTACTTCTGGAGCACTCTTAGACACTTAAACAAATATACATATATTTTCTAGAAACCTATTTGAATGATGAGCACAATATAGAAATAATAAAGGCCGAAGCATTTTGTTAAGACAAAAATGGAGAGACAATGGGAAAGATATAGAAATGTCAAGTTAACTTTTTGATGTTCAAATGATTATTAATACCACTTGGGAACTAACTGTTAAATATGACCATGAAGGAAGAAAAAAAAACACTATTCGTCTTTCTGCCCTTCAAAGTCTCTCTGTCTCACAGCTGTGAAATTTCAAATAGGGTGGGAGGGAGTTTTGCAGAGACATTTCAAAGATGGAATCTCCTGTAGGAATGAGCCCTGAGTCCCAGGAGGATAATATTGGAGTTCTTTCCTGATGAACTCCTCCTGTTTGGCTTCCTAGTGTTGCTTCCCAAACCTCCCTCCAGGAAAGCTAAATGTAATATAATAATTGAGAGTATTTGATAAAATGCATGTTGTGTGAGATTGGTCCAACACAGATAACACTTACATTTAATAATTGAGGAAACCTTACAAGCATATTTGCAAAGGACAGGCCTCAACCTGGAGATGGCAGAGCTGTGCATGTCCCTAGGGGAGTTGGATGCTGTCTCTGAGTACACTGGTCATAAATCACTCAAACCCAGATTCCTCCATTACACACTTTTAACATAATCTCAGGAGCCAGTAACTCATTAGGATGCTGGGAGTTCACTGTGTGGCACTCCCATTTCACCAACACTTAAAAGCAAACATTTTCTCAATGAGCTTTGTTCCAATGCCCAGCTCTGAGCAGTTACTTCAAACAATAGGGGCTGCTGACAAAGGAGGGCAGGGGAGGAAAGCCAAGACCTTAGTGGCAGCAAAGGGTTCCAGGAAGGACCTGAGTCTGAGCTCTCCAGAGAGGAGACATCCATCCATCCATTCAGTCAGTCTACCCACAGAAGCTCTTCGGGGATTTTCCAGGTGGCAACAGCTGCGGTCCTTCTGATCAGACACGAAGTCTCTTCTCCTTAATACACTGATCTGCCACTCCCCCACTCCCCCAGGTGTGTGTGTGTGTGTGTGTGTGTGTGTGTGTGTGTGTGTGTGTGTCTGTCTGTCTGTCTGTCTGTCTGTCTGTCTGTCTGCCTGCCTGTCTCTTTCTGTTTGTCTGTGTCTACATGTAGAAGTTTAAGGACACCTTTAAGTCTCCTCTTCCTTATTTTGAGGCAGTCTTTCAATAGACTGAAGCTAAGAATTCTAAGCTGAGATCCTGTGGGCTCAGGACCCACTAGTGCTGTGATTACAGGTAAATACTACAAGACCTGAATTTTCTTCCTATGTGGGCTTGAGGGTAGATCTCAGGTATCACTGTATAGCCTGAGCTGTCCCGCAGCCCACCTGCTTCCTCTTGGTCCTCACACTTACTCCCCTTGTGCAGCGCACACTCACCCAGGAGGAAACATCTCTCAATCTTCATACCCACTGCTTCATCCAGCCCCTTTCTTCCCGTTCTGACTGGATTAGATCACTCGGTGTCTTTTGACACTGTCACTCACTCCTTTCCCCCCTTCAGGGCCTACTCTGTCTCCTCTTCTTTGCTTCTGCTCCTTCAGGCCACCCTTTCGCTGTCGTTTCCAACTTTTAAATTTTCTCCACTGATATTGTTAGAAGGATGTTGTCCCCCATATGGATGTTGCTACATTGTCTACATGGCCTCTTTGAAATACAACTGGAAGCTTCCCACTCTTCAATCTCTTTTGACCTCGCCGAAGTGTGTCATCCTAATCTATTTTTCTGCTTCACTCCCTAACCATCTTTCTGTTTTCTCCTGATCCCTACAAATCTCTTCCACTCAGAAGTCAGACCAGAGCCTCTTGGAAAATTGAAAAATAAAACGCCTGTTATTCATAGTCAGGGGATCATCCCCTTCCCAATGGTCTATCACTTTAGTTGCCTACAAAGCCCATATGACACTTGAAGTCTTGTAGGCATCTCCCTCTTCCTCTTCCATGAATGCTTGTCCACAAATAGTTGGTGGTGTGCTCTCCCTCTTCAGAATAGGCTCACAGCCTTTGCCGAGCAGAGCCCACTGCCAGATTCAGCATCCCCAGGGCCTTCCTCTAGTTGCTTACCTTGCAAACCTCTTTAGCTGCTAACTTTGAAAAGTTCTTCACAATCAGGCTATCCAAGTAAATTATTCAACCTCTCTTCATAATGTAATTGTGAGTCACAGGAAGGACTCGCTGGCTCATAGACTAGAGAGTAGCATCTACCATGGCTGCCAAAGCATGGGTGGTGAATTTACCTCCTGCCTATGGAAGCAGATGTGTGAACCTTTATCATATTTTGGTGGACCAGAAAGCAGAGATCTCAGGCTAAACCCAAGTCTAGGGCATAAGCACCAAGCTCTACGTCTACAACCTTAAGCTCTGTGTCTAAAAGGTCTACAGTCTTCCAAAACAACATCACACGGGGGGGGGGGGGGGAGGGGGGCAGAGAATGTGTTGGAATGTCTGATTCTGTGAGGGACATTTCACATCCAAATCACAACACCAGGTAATAAGACACAGCCTTCCCTTCAAACCTAAGTTTGGAGTTCTTTGTTTGGAGACCACCTGAGAACAATGTAACTGTTTTCTGCTCAAGACAGTAATAATGTGGTACCCAGAGCAAGGATTAGCAATGCTGTACTTCATTCAGAATTGTTATCTGTAACTTAAAATGATACAACCTAGGGTACCCCTGGCATTGTCATGTATCTGTCATATATATACATTGTCTATGTGTACACATACATAAAATTATGCAATTATTCAACCACTGCCCAGCAAGTTAGTAGTGGAGGTGGAATTAGAAGTCTGGCCCACCTCACTCCCAGTCTGCTGCACTGTGTCTGCCTGAGTAGCAGCAGCTATGTTTACATCTGGGTCGACTGTCCCACGCTATGCCTTGCAATCAACTGCCCTTTACTCGGCACCAACTTAACTCAGCAAGATGAACGAAGGAGTTTGGGACTTCTTCATCTGCGGCTGTGTACCTGAAGTGAAAAGCATCCCATTTCGTATCACCAAACATTCTGCTTTAAATTGTAAGACTATGACCAGATGGCATGAACAGCTGATTCTCCTTAGAAAACTTGGTAAAAAAAAAAAAAAAAGGCAGGAAATAGAAGAATACAAAAATACTTTTCCAAGTTTGAGGGAGGAAACAGAAGTTGTGCAGAAGAGAGTAAAAACTGCACTTTAAGACGATAAGGCATAAGCTTGAAGGTTTTGGAGAAATCTATACATGACAGTGCCAGGAGTGCCATAGTGCCCCTACAAGCATCTCTCTAGAGTAGTGACTTTCAATGGCTCTAAGGCTGTGTCCTCTAATACAGTTCTATATGTTGCAGTGACTCTCAATTGTAAACTTACTATTGTTCCCACTTCATAACTATAATTTTGCTACTGTTGGATATTGTAATGTAAATATCTGATATGGGACCCCAAGGGAGTCATGCCCCACAGGTTGAGAACCACTGCTCTAGAGGAAGGAGCTTTGCACAGCTGAGCTAACATCAAGGCTGAGTGACCAGAAGTCAATAGAAAATATAATAGGGGCAGGGGAACTTTGCTGCCCTCAGCAAAAGTGTCAGTGCCATGGCCCCTCCCTGGCCTCTGCTTGTTTTGCTTCTTCCTGACTGTTTGGCACATAAACATTGAATATGTGTGTGTTTGTGTTCACACGTGTGCACAGACATGTGCGTAAAGGCTAGAAGACAACCTTGATTGTCATCAAGCACCACCTACCTTGTCAAAGAGACAGATGCTCTCATTGGCCTAGAATCTGCTGAGTAGGCCAGGTTGGCTGTAAGGCTCAACACACGACTCTGTCTCCCAGCAGTGGGATTCTAGGAGCATGCCACTATCCTGGGCTTATTTCGCGTGGCTTCTGGGCATCCATTTCAGGTCCTTCAGTATGCCTTTCCAACTGAGCTGTTCCCCTAGCCTATACTTTTCATTAAATAAAAAATAACAGTGCTGGCCTAGGAATGTATGCTGCGCTTCGGTTCATTGCACCAGCAGTGCTATGAGAATCTGCTAGTCAGGGAGCACAGCCAGAGCAACAGCTACAGGACAAGCCTCTCATGCTCCTTCTGCTTCAGCAAGATTGAACCCATCGTTTTCTTGTTTGAGTGGAAAGACGGAGGATCAGAAAAGTTAACTTCTGTGCTCAGTGCGAGGAAGCGGCATGGGGCATTGAGTTCCTGTGATTCTGAAACTCAGTAGAAAAGCTGGTATTCAGCTGATGATGACTCTGAGCTTTGCTCTCTATTGTCCAACTCAAGACGATCTCCCTACCCCCCCCCCCTTCCTGGCTTAGTTTGATCTCTTTGGGCTTTGTTGTTGTTGTTGTTGTTGTTGTTGTTGTTGTTGTTTGGTTGGTTTGTTTTGTTTTCTGAGTTCCACTCATAGGGAACTCACTTCCAGACTGTTTCCTTGCCGCCTCCATGTTGCCACCGAGAAGTGGGGATGCATGGGTAATCCCGCAGCAGTCAGACCCTAAGCGCCCTGAGCGGTTTCCTCAGGTCCACCACTGACAAGAGCACTAGCATTAATTATTCCACTTCCCATGTTCTACAGAGACTCAGCGACTATCCTGAAAGGCAGCCAGGGTTTGTGAGCAGCTCCACTCACAGCAGCTCCTCCGCACAGGAAGTCACCACACCACATCCCTCCGGGAACAAGTGCCTGTGCCAGGGGTGGCAGCTGCCTAGAAAGGCATCCTACTGTCAGCACAGTTTTCTCTCTTTCTGGTTTCATGCTTCTTTCTTGTCCCACATCTTGGTCTTTCTTGTTTTTCTTTCTGTCGTCTTAACATATTCAGCCTCCCTATGCTATTCATTGCAAATTATTAATTCTTTCCTCCTTCCTTTTCTCCTTCCCTCCCTCCCTCCCTCCCTCCCTCCTTGTTTTCTTCCCTTCTTCTCTTCCTTCTTTAATTCATTGTTTCTTTCCTTTCTTTCCTCTTTTCAACCAACTTAAGCACACTAAGTGGTGTTTTTCTGCAGGGTACCAGCAGAAATAAACAAAACGCTACTGTTCAAGACAACGTTGCAAAGACTTTGTCCATCCCTCATTTTGTAGAGAGTCAGAAAGGGGGAAGGTGTGTGCCAACTAGTGGTAGATCCAGAACTAGAACTCTCTCCCCTGACAGTATTTCCTACCTTAGTCCACCACACTCCACTAAATAATGGAATCCCCCTGCACGATGCAGGCTGGTCTTGCTGCAAGACTTGACTGCAGACTCTCCACACACAGCTCAGCAATTTATCTTCTCCCTCCTCACGTAGGCTCCTTTTCCTTGGCTTCTTCTTTTCATAATCTTCTACTCACACTCCTAGTGCACTCATCCTTGCTGATGGTTCAAGTTGGCCAGTGACCTTCTTAGTCCACAGCCTTGGCCTGAGAAAGCAGAGGGCCTCGTGATGGAGTGAGAGCTTAGGAGACTTCTGACTACAGAACCAGACTGGAAGCACGGAGGGAGCCTGCCCACAGAGGGCCTCTGCTGCCTTAGGCCGCAGAGCTGCACACTGGGTCCTGTTGTTGTTAGGTAGTGTTAGTGAGGGAAGATGCTCCAGACTATAGAGAGAGAGTCTCTCTACAGTATTAGCTTCTCTTCTCTTTGTTGAGACAAAACTCCCGACAGAAACCGTGAAATGGAAGAAAGATTCTTTAGGTTCATAATTAAAGAGGTTATGTCTGCTCACGATGAAGAACTGGGCTTCTCCTGATGGGACTGAATCCTGATGTGTTAGACACAAGCTGAGGGACTGCTAGCACTCATCTCTTTTTTCCTATCCTCTATTCATTCAGTCACAGACCACGCACACAACGTTGCCCATACTCTTAAGGTGGGGAGGGGAGGGTCTTCCCTCATCAGCCAACTATTTCTGGAAATATCTTCACAGACACACCCAAAGGTGTTTCTTTTAGTGTCCTTGGCATTTCTCAATCCAATCAATTTGACAGTTAAAATTGGCCATCACAACAGGGCTGGGTAGAAATTTAGAAGGTCAAGGAATTTTTTATTTTTTTAAGCCCAGAGAGAGAAACAATTTGCCAAGAGTCACAGACTGTTCCATGACAAGTCTGCACTAGTTCCCTCTAGTCCAGAGTGCTGCCCCAGGGAGAGACTCACCCCTCTATGAAGGCAAAAAATGAAGAACACTTCTACTCCTGTCTCCCCTCTCCATGTTTATTCCTGACTTTCCTTCCTGTCAGCTCACAGGGAAGTTAATTGTGCTGATTTTCCTGGGATTCCTCCAGCTTTGGCTAGGCCTGAGATCTCTAATATTCACCTCCATTAACATGTAGAAAGACTCTCCAAGGGCTCTGAGATCTTGTATTGGCCTTGCTTTCTTCCTATAACTCCCAGAGTGCGAAGCTAACCTTGACAGACAACACTTTAGTAGATGTTTCCACCACACCCCGACAGACTCCCACAGGACTTCCAAAAAAGCACAGAGAAGCCAGAAGTGCTGTTCCTTTGGCTGTAGATGAGGAGCTCTTGGCCAGGCCCGGATGTGCTCAGAGGAAGAAGGGACAGAGAGAGAGAGAGAGAGAGAGAGAGTAGAGGAAGTTGGAGGTGGCAAGAGGAGTAGGAGGCCCCGTTCCTCAGCACTCTAGTCGGGTACTGTGGATATGGCATCTTGCCAAAGACAAGAGGGTAACATTTGCCTGCAGATTCCAGGGAACTGAAGCCATATAGCATCGTGATGTAGGCCAATGAGAGCAGCAGGCTTCTTGGCTCTCTAGGAAGATGAATTTTAGGATTTCTTTCTCCCCCTTCAGTAACAGACAGTGAGTCAGGGGCAAAGAGTGTGAGGCACAGTGTAAGTATGCCTGGGCTGTGAGCTCAGAAGTGCAGCAGCCATCACCTGTGTAAAACTGGCAGAGAGTATGGTCGGGTCAGCTGGTCAGTGTATCCTGTGCCCCGTAAGCAAGTTACCTAATCTCTGTGGACACCATCCCATGTACATACTGACTGCATGGCAAATAGCAGCAAGATTGTTATGGAGAAGAGAACTGTCTAGCAGAGACCAGAGAACGGCTGTGTGTACCGTGTGACAACGATGGACACTCTGAGGAAGAAAAAGAGGTCTGTGTCTTATGGGATAGTTCTGGACAGAGTACTCCTCTGGGCTGCTCAACACTGGCAGGCAGAGTCCTTAGCCTGAGAACCTGCCGTGTTTCTGTGTGTGCCTGGAGGGAAGCACCCAGAACGCTCACCAGATGGGTGTTGTATAAATAGCATCTTTGCCCACTTTTGTCACTGCCCAAATCTCTTTATCAAAGCGAGGTCTTCTGTGCTTCTCACCCACAACTGGCCATGGCCTTTGGTCAACCCTTAGCCATGTCCCTCCTTCAGAGATCCAAGAACTCCCACAACTCATGGCTCCAGGCTGTCACCCCCTTCAGCAGGGTATTCAATCAAAAGAGAGCAGCCCGAGGATCCGGCAACAAGCCGAGCGGATCCAAGTCTGCAGCAGATCCAAGTGTACAGGCGCGTCTCCATCTGGCCAAGTGTCTCCTGTCTGGGACACGACCACCCACGCCATTCTTTCTGATCAAACAGTCGGGCTTGCAGTGATTCAGCTCCCGTGGTAGCTAAGCAGGGCCCACTCTCCTTCTGAGGATGGAAGGTCTGTCTCCCAAACAAGCAGGAAGTGTAGGCTGTGCAGCCCTCTCCTCCTAGACACCAGAACAGCAACTCATTCCCCAGAAATGGGTGCAGTTCTTTTCCTGTCCTTGGTTTTAGCCTCATTTGCTTTCATTATCTCGGAGAGATATAGGCCAGCAGAGGTACAGAGTGGGAAGTCAGTAGCTTTACAATAGGTTATGAGTTGGTCATTAAGAAATGTATGAACTTGGACTTCTAACAACCTGTCCCATACTCACTTTCCCCATTTGTACAGTGTGAATAGCAGCGCCTGCCCATCCTATCCTAGAGGCACGGCCTCTCCACTGAAGACTCGGGAGACAGGATGGAAGCAAAAGAGTCGCCCCAACTGTAAGACACTGCCACTGTAACCAGCTGGCTCCCTGGAGAGGCATTCTGGTTTTGATCCCGGAAGTGTTCCTTCCCTAAGTCGCTTAAAAGTGAGTTGGAGGCAGAGGCTGCCATAGGACCTGGAGAGACTGGTCAGAGAAAAGGCTGCGTGTGTAGGAAGAAATCGGAGAGAAGATTGGCTTCATTCTGTTTAGTTTATACAGTGTATGTGTGGTGTGTGCATATTCACGTATATGTGGCATACATGTCTGCACAGGTGCACATGCACTTGTGCAAGAGTACAGACAAAGCCAGAGACTGAGCCGGGATGTCTTCCTGTGTCGCTCTCTTGTCATTTGTACTGAGGCAGGGTGCCTCTTCCTGAACCCTGAGCTCACCCTTTCAGATAGTCAGCTTGCTTCCTCTGAGCTACAGGTAGGGCTGCCCCACCCCCCAGGCTTTACCATGGGCTCTGGGAATCCAAATTCTGTCCTCACATTTTGCATGGCAAGTGTTTTACACCCTGTGCCATCTCCCTAGCCCCTGGAGTGAAATTACATAGTTACCCCCACACGAAATCCCTTCTCTAGCCTTGCATTCTCTCTGCAGCCCTCGATGGAGAGACAGTAAAGCCTCATCACTGCCAGACACTAAGGTAGGTGCCAGAATTGGAAGGACGTGATGCCTCCCGGGAGCCCAGAGTGGAAAGAGGCGACCGTTAGCATAAACGATAGTGGAATGTGATGTGCAAGGCTATAAAGGAACAAGTAGCAGATGTGCCTGACTGCCTGACTTTAAAGATCTCAGAGCAGCCTTGCCAGACAGAAACCCATCAGGAGGCTGAGTGACTTCACCAAGGCAAAAACAAACAAACAAGCAAACAAAAAGAAAAAACCAAAAAACAAAAAAACCACAGTAACCTGTGTTAGCTTTACTCAACTCAACTGTGTTTGAGTCTGAAGACTTGTGAGCAAGCCTGGTTGCATTGGCCGGCTGCTGCTGCTGCTGCTGCTGCTGATGATGATGATGATGATGATGATGATGATGATAGTTTTTCTACATCAGAGGTGAGGAAATTATAATCCACTCTGAATCCTCTACTTCAAATTCAGAGGCCTCCGTTCTGAGGTCCCCTCTAAGTCTGAATCTTGAGTCCTCCTAGATTTAGCCTGCAGCTTTCTGGATGCTAGTTGGTCCCCTTTCTTTTATTCGTATGCATTCCAAAGATTCCACTGGGTCAGGACCTAAGAAAAATGTTAAGCCCTGTGGCTCTGAATTCCTCTTCCTCTACTCTCTCTAGCCCTCCCCAGCTTTCTCTAACACTCACTCAACCTGCTTTGTGACGCTTTTTAACCTGAGGTGCCGATGATGCCTGGACCACAAAGAGGGCACAGAACCCTCAGACGTAGAGAGTCTGCAGTCTCCTTCCAACTCGGCGATTATTGTTCAGCCTTTTTAAACCAGTTTGCTGTGGTCTTTTGGGCCCTGTGTTCGTTGTCTGTCCAACAAGATCATTAGATTGACCTGATGTGGCAGGCACAGGGTTCAAGACCTATGACCGATTACTGAAGGCTTAGTGAGGTTTACAGCATCAAGTGCTGTCAGCACACAGCCTAGTCTGCAGATGTGCTTCTGTTCTGGGGGACCCTCTTCATCTTTAAAGTAAGGAGCACCTTTAATTCTATGCTGAGCACACCCTCTTTCTCCAAGTGATTATCTTTCAGAAAGATAGCCCTTGTCCTTCATGCTCTGGAAGCATGAATCAATTCCATTTCAAAGCTGCCTGCCTTTTTTTTTTTTAATTCTTCCTCTTCTTTCTCCTGCTAAACATATTTCTGTCTGTCTTCTAATGAAGATTTCTTCCTGCTATTAGCTATCTTGGGCCCTGAAATCCAATACTTGGAATGAGGTTCTGTGGATTCATGCTGGGGAGTTTGGGCCCTGTGTCAAGAGGGATCGCTTTCCAGAACAGTCTAGACTGTATGTGGATCCAGTTCCAAGGGGAAGAGGTGGGGGCAGTACCTCCTGAGTCATGCAGTGATTGGGCTGGGACCCAGGCTTGGAGCAAGCAGCCTTGTCAAGAGTGTTCTCCGGCTGGCTAGATTGGGCTCAGGGTAACTCTGCCAAGAGAAGCTTCTAGTACTCACTTCATGCTTTCATCTATGGGACCCTGAGATGATCATTGCTCTGTGTGTGTAGTTCCTCTATGAGACACAGGCACAGAGAAGCTAATCCACCCTTGCCAGATGCTCTGTGTTACCTGTATGAGTTTCCATAGATGTCAAAAAAGGGGCGCATGCCAAGCTACCTCCTGCCTCAATTGGAGTCCATTATCTGGCCTAGTTCATTGAACTCACAAGCTCCCCTGTTTGTCACGGGAGGAAAAGCTGTCATTTCTTTTCAGCATGCAGGAAGAGAAGGTGAGAAAGACAACACTTTAATTACCTGCCTGCCACTTTCCTGGAGACCCTCCTTCCCCAGCTTGTTCCTCAGCTATAGACAACATTGCGTTTGATCGATTCCAAGATGACATTATTTTATGCAGGGATGAGAAACAAAAACAATGCCATCCATGAGGCTGACACACAACTGACAAGAAAATGTATCTTTGAAGAAGAGAACAAAACTATCTTTAAACAAATGAAATATGGCACCTACCTCAGAGGGCTGCCAGAAAGATTAATTAAGCTCATGCATCTGAAAGTGTTTTGAAAACTGTCAACCACAGTAACTTCGCTGTTGCATTTAATAAAGGCAGCACATTGCCAGGGGTAACACACAGCCCAAGGTCAGCCAGCCTTGTTTCTCCTGCTGGTACCATCAGCTCCTTGCTGGGAAGTCCTGGATCACTTCTTACACCCTCAAGAAGCATGGTTATCATGTGGTTCATTAGTTTCTACTCTGCTTTTCTCACAAGTACAGGAACCAAAATATACATAAATTATGCCTAATATATAGATACTTAATGTATAGATGCTTAGTATATACATATGTATGTTTATCTGAAATTATTTATATTTCAGGTAACTATCAATTTTTACTTCATTATATATTATAAAATATAAATATTTACTTCATATATATTTTTTTACCTGAAATTCAGATTCAGTCCAGTGTCTTATATTTTAATTTCCAGGCCTGGAAACTAAATTATAGGGCTGAACAATTGCTAGGTTCAAGGCATTACAAGGGTCATAGAAATAAAACCCACACATTATCAAGGTTGGAGTGGAATTACAGTGAGTTCATGAGGATAAGGAGCTGGAGGCCTTGAGAAACTTTCAATGGTGGTAGAGTACAAAGAAAGGGCATCTGAATGGGTGCAGAGAACATAACTTCATAAAGGTAGAACCTTGGAGTCTAAGAGATTCCAGGCAGTAGCCAGATCCACCCCTACAAAACTATCTCAGGAAAAAAAAGCCAAGACTTCACATGAATGTATTTTTAAAAGAAAGAGGAGGAAGAAGAGAAGAAAAAGAAAAGGGAGAAGAGACCACTAGATAAGTAATAATTGCAGAAAGAATGTTCAAGAATTGTAGTGGGGACCAGCAAGATGGTTCAGTGAGTAAAGTCACCCACCACCAAGCCTGATGACCTGAGGTCAATCCCAGAGATGCAAATGGTAGAAGGAGAGAACCAGCTCTCCCAAATTGTCCTCCGAGTTACACACATACATACACTAAATATGATTGATTAAAATTGTCCTCTTTGGGGCCTCATTAAGCATATACTTCTTTTTATACTGAAGAAGAAAATTCCTTGAGAAGGATGGAAGGTTATAATAGATATGAATGTTTCAATATTGTTCTATAAATAAAAGCAAAGTTATACATTTTGATTTGTTTTATTTCCAAGGGTGTCAAATAGATATAATGTTCCCATCATATCATTTTGCAAATGAAATGTCAAACGATATAAAAAATTATAAAGGTGGAGTTCATTTCTCTCCTCTTAGAGCCCAGTAGACCAGTGGTTTTCAACCTATGGGTTGTGACCCCTTTAGGAGTCAAAGAACTCTTTCATAAGAATCGCACAAGACTATCTGCATATCATACATTAACATTGCAATTCATAATAGTAGCAAAATCACAGTTATGAAGTAGTAATGAAATAAGTTTATGGTTGGGGGTCATCACAACACAGGGAACTACATTAAAAGGCATTAGGAAGGTTGAGAACCATTGCAGTGGACAGATTCCTTAGTAGAACCTAGTCTTAACATAAGCAGAGGGAAGAGTTTGTGTGAAAAATGGTTTGCTCTGACTTTAAGCATTGCTAAGTTCACGTCTTGATATTTGATCATGTTGATGGGCTATTAAAGTACAGTTGAATGTCAGTCAATAATAAGCAAATGGCATTTGTGTTATCTCGTAACAACATTCACCTCTCTGAGTCAGGTAGATGGGGGTTATGATCCCTGGTTTTTCTGTGTACTACTGAGTCCTAGGGCTCCCACACAGTACTAGCCAAATTCTTGCAATAGGTTGGTGACAGCTGGATACCAGCCCTGGTTCCCTCCCTTTCTTACTAACAGTCTTGGCACTCCAGTTAAACCATCTGTGGCTCTGTTGCCTAATCGAAGAGACACAATGAACACTGCCTCTTTGCAGAGTTGTTTGTGAGAATCACATGAAGTAAGATGTGGAAGGGTATTGAAATTAAAAAACAATATGTTGGCATCAACAAATCTTAAATATTTAGTTAGTTTCTTCACATGACTGGGCAAGGAACCTTGGCTTCCTTGGGTAAGGCTCGCTTTCTCTGGTTTTCAATATATGCACCCCTAGGCACGAGTGCAATTTTAAGTCTGGTTTGACATGAGATCTCAAGTCCTGGCTTTGGAGGCAGGGGAAGCTGACCTTGACTTTGAGATATTCTCTTATAAGGTGAATGAGGCAGGACTGGTCCCTTGACAATGGGCTGGTCTAGCTTCAGATCACAAAGGGAAACTATGGGAAAGGTAAACCCTGAGAGCTTTGTGCATCTCATTAGATCTTATATACTGAACAAGATGGTTATTCATATATAGCCAACTGCCTAGGAGTCATAGAGATTCAAAACCTTCCTCAGGATAAAAAAAAGCAAGAACTTTAAAATAATAAACAGAGTAGTAATTTGAATATATATGAAAAATGTATTATCAGTAAGACTGCTTTCTAAAACCAACATACAGAAAATGATCATCTCACCTAAGAAATGAAGACTTCTAGAATCCATATTATTATATGTAGTCTAGCTATGTGTATTTAGAACAAGAATAAGTCTCAGTAATCATAAACAGGGATTCATATTTTGCAGATGTTTATATCAAAGTCTGAATAAGAAAAAGATTTTGACAATGCCACATAACAGAAGACAACTTAGCCAGAAACAGAATTCACCTGGCTCTCAGAATAATTAACTTTTTATACACAACAGGCTCTTATTGTTTTTCCTTATATTTTCATGCATTTTCTGCTGGGAGTAGTGAGGAAATGATAATATGATAATGACAGACTCAGCCATTCTGAGGTCAATGACAAGCATTTCTATAGCAGTCTTGATTACAATGACATTCTCAATTGAATTAACCTTATGCAACATATGCATTCATGGCCCTATCATCTCATTGAGGTATGAAGGGGACCTGATGATTAAATAAATATGACATGATTATGTTATGTCATAAACAACATAAAACAAAATGTAACTTACAGTCATATTAAACTCTTTGTGTGTATGTATTTCTATTTGAACTAATTATAAAGAACATTCTAGACAGTTCAAAATAAAGCAGGGATGTTCAAACTCCAACTTCAGATCCCAAATGGATAAAAGGCAAAAAACGAGATTGTCATTGCAGTATTCCTAGACAAGCTGGCACTGAACAGACATAAACACAGAATATCAGAACCATATCTTGGATTTCATGCACTCCAGAAATACCACACCAAGTTAAGTAATACCTGATTCTTTAAATGCTATTGGGAAATTTTTCATGATTGGTTTATCTGGGATGACAATTCTTGTTCAATGTAAAAGGGATATGCCTGGAGTTGGCCTTCCAGTTGGCACTGTCCTGAAATGGTCTGGGGTGTCATGTGGGGGAATGTCCTAGAGACTTAACCAAATTGGTTTGGGGAGCAGACACATCCATCAATCCATTAAGCCGATTCATTACAGCAGCATCCTAATGGCATTTTGCATGTTTCAACTGATACCATCTCTTAACCTCTCATAACAGGGATTAAGTTTGATATAAGTTTCAAAGAGAACAAGTCAATGTCAAACCATGACAATTATCATGGCATTTGTGTATGTGAATTTAAGGAGAAAGAAAGTATGTACAGACATTGTGATCTTTTTACCTGCATCTGTGTTCTCATGCTATCTTTCTAGAAAACTATTCTGTCATTCTCTTTAAACCTACAAAGACTGTCAATCAAAATGCCCTGTCCCTCCCCATGGGGGTTGACACCAGAACATGGGTTTGACAGTGAGAGTATGCCTATACCCTTATCTGTGTTCAGTGACAATAAGGAAAGGACCGAGGGGAACCAGCAGTAGTTTTATATGGAATTGCTATGTAGACATAAAGGACAGAATGCTTCTAGAAGGCTGTAGATCTGGAGCTGTCAGCAATCAGAAGCTGATTACCATTAGTGAAGGCCCACGACTATCAGCAACAGAGCAAAGGGAAGAGAAAAAAGAAGAGAAGGAAAATCATGTCATCTTAACTTACGTTCTGCACATGCATATGCTTACTTACTCAATGCCAAAAAGTTGGCCTTTCAACATAAAAGAACCCAAAGCTGGACTAACTCAAAAGTGTCCAGTGCATTTTATTGCTTATACTAATGGTATCTGAGTTTCTGTGCTTACAGCTGAGCGTCTTCTGAACAATGCAAGAAACTCCAACAAGGTCTTGTCTCCAAAGGAAATCTTCTATGAAGTTCCCCTGTAAAGACAAAACAGGACTACTATGATTGACAGGAGGGAAGGTAGGGGGAGAGCGATCCAAGCTTGATCCCTTCTGCTTCCTGAAAGTAGAGCTTGAGACATTTCTATAGGGCCCCAGTATTTAAAGAAACAGTAAGGAAACCATCTGTAAGGGTAGACTCTTGATTGAAGACTCGATAAGGTCAAGGCAGGTATGTATTTCATCTGTCTGATTTTCCTTGATACTCTAGTCTTTATCATAGTGGTAGCATGTAAAGGCATGGATGCTTTAGGAATGATGGCCCTATTTTCTTTATTTCTTCTCAACCGAGAAGAATTTCCAGACCTACTGAGACGAATGTATACAACAGCTAGCCTAGCTCCCTTTGTCTCTGATCTCTTCAGTGTTCTGCAGGTGGCTACTTTATTTAGTAGAATCCACATAAGACTTGGAGTTAGGAAACCTTCACTTCCAGCCCAGCCCCACCAAGTCTCTCTCTTCTTGGACTTGCATTTCCCTGCTGGGGATGAAGGGGTTGAGCTGGGTGAGTCTGAGAGCCAGTCCAAGTCTATCATTCCATGGCTCATATAGAGCAGGATATTGATGACTCATTTAGCAGATAAACAACTTCTCCCCATGTGCAGTCTGCTAAAATAATGAGCGGAACTCTTTCTAAACAGAAAAAAATTTTCACACCAGACATAGTCCAAAACCTCTGAGGTTTAAACAAGGAAAGGCTTAATGCTAAGCAGATGAATCCTCTACAATAACAGAGCAGCACTTCCTGGCATCCCATTCTCTTTTATGGTCCTGAGTGGTTTGTCTTCTCTGCACAGGGACACCTGAGGTCACCTCAGCCCTGGCCCTGGCCCTTACCCATCCCAGCACACCCTTTGCATTTTGCTGCAAAACATCCCGTTAGGTACAAGAAAGAGAAGGACTCCTTCCCAAACGTCTCCCAGAGAGACTGTAAAGTCATCTGTGGTCAGTTTATAATCACTCTTCCTTTTTACTGCTCTAAGCAATCTGTCCCAAAGGTTCCTGGAATTTGAATACCTAACAAAAATAGTAATAACCGCCATATCTTTTGTCTGTCGCATTTACACACACCGGCAGAATCACAGGAGGTAGATAATATTCACACGTGAGAGGGTAAGGAGGTGAAACGGAGAAGTTAAGTATCTTGCCTAGTATTCAACTTCAAAGAAGTAGATGCAAGATCCAAACCTGGGGGCATTTTACTCTATTTTATTGCTTCACACGGTGGTGGGGCAGGGACTCTTCTGGAGGCTAGAGTCTCCCATTCAGGTCCTCTCTGCAAACACCACTGTTTGGTTAGGGGTTCGGCATATTCATTTGGGTGGTAGGCACATTAAACCTAAAACCAGAATCCTTCACAACTCGGATTTTATCTAGAGGTATATGTTTTTCTTTGGTTTATATGAGAACAAAAAAACAGGATTTGTTTGTTTGTTTGTTTTTACTTCATGATAAACCTATTTTCTCCAAATGGCATAGTATTGACAGTGCAAACTGTGAGTCTTGCTGCCATTGGCATACTGTATTATACCTGGGACCCATTAGGAAAACAGACCCTGAATAAGAAATTTTCATTAAAAGTTCAGCATCCTTGAGTTAATACTGAGAGATGGAGTCTTACTAACTGTTTTTCACTGTATCTGCCTAATTTGGCCAAAACTCAAGGCAGAGATGCCCCACTCAGCAAATCCAACAGCAAGAACCATACAGAACCCCTTCAGGCAGATAATTTAATCTTAGAAAATTAGTCAAGGCTCACATGTGAAGGCATCTTTCCCAAGTGGTTTTTTGTTTGCTTGTTTATTTGGTTTTGGTTTTTGTTTTTGTTTTTGAGACAGGGTTTCTCTGTGTGCAGTTGTCCTGGAGTAGCATTGTAGACCTGTCTGGCCTTGAACTCAGAGATCCACTTGCCTCTGCCTCCTGAGTGCTGGGGTTACAGGTTTGTGCCAACACCACCTGGCTAGAGGCATTTTCCCTTAGAGCCTTTGCTGATCATACTGGTCCCCACAGAACAATTTACCTTGTTAAGCTAATATATTCTCAGCCAGGTTGTGCTGTCCTGCTCAAGGCAGAAGGCAAGTTCAGTAAGACCTTTAAGGGATTCTAAGATGAAGCAAAATCTATATCTGTGTCTCTAACAAGATCAGTCCCAAGCACTTCCTGTCATGTCTCTGTGCTCTGTAAACATTGAGAACATTCCTGGGGGGACCTTTCAGTTTAATGACAAGACCGTATGTTTTTCCTGCCTAATGGATAATTTTTATTTACTCAGACATGCGTGTCACGACCAATTGAGTATAACTTTGAGCCACAGATGTCTGGACATAGTATAGTCTTCTACTTGGCCATTTTCTGATACTTCTATGCAGACGTGCCTCTCTTCGACCCAAATTCTTACTCACCTTTCAGGATTCAGAGTCTTTCTCTACCTCCACAGAGGCTTGGTTAGTCCACCACCCAACCCCAGACTTGTCAGGCTTAGCTAGGTCATGGTGAACTCAAAGAGCGTTGTGACTGCCCTACATCTTTTGAGACCCTTCATTATGCTGTGCCTCATTGTGCAAAGGAGTCAGTTACTTACTCTTGCTTTCATTCACCCTTTCTTCCCTGCCTATCATCATTTTATCAAGAAAGAAGTCAGGGCTAGGGAGCTGGCTCAGTGGTTAAGAGCACCATCAACCTTTCCAGAGGCCCTGAGTTCAGTTCCCATTCCAGGCAACCACATGATGGCTCACAACCATCTCTGGTAGGATCTGATGCCCTCTTCAGGCATGCAGGTGTACATGCAGATAGAGCCCTCATCTACATAAATTAAATAAATAAATCTTAAAAAAGAAAAAAGGAAAGAAAGAGATCAAGCTGCCTGAGTAAATGTACAACAAGTAAGATCTCTGTGGGTTGGCACAGCAGTAAACACAGACAACAATTGAGCTTGCACACCAGGGCTAACCATTCTTGAAGTCAATTGCTTGTGCTCCTGGGGCAAACAGGGTATGCTGCTCTCAGACAGTGGATGACTAGAGAACTGAGTTGGCAGCCTTTTTGATGAGAACTGCAGAGCAGTGTCTATAAAATAAGACTTCTAGACCGTTCTCCCTGGGAAAGGTGCTATTATCCAGTGGGAATGCTGAAGCCTTTGAGACAAGGACAGTGGGAAGCTATACAACTAAACTAAAGGATGAGGAAGGTCAGTTGTCATGTCAGCCTGTCCCTTCTTCTACTTGTCAGCCTGTACTTTTCACTCACCACTCTTGTAAAGGCTGGTTCTATTGATAGATTATCTTAGGAATTGTCAATAAATGGATCATTATTCCAATGGTGACAGGACTCTGAGTGTAAATGACAGTGAAGATGGAGGGAATGAAAGAACTGGTGCTTGGGCCATGGTTCTTATTCTCCATTACACAATATCCTTATATTTTCAGCCCAGTTGGCCTTTGGGTTTTGGATCCAGCAAGTTCCAGATACCCACTCTACTAGATGTCATATGTTTTGTTGTTGTTGTTGTTATTTATTCAGATTACATCTCAATTGTTATCCTCTTGCTTGTCTCCTCCCATTCCTCTCTCCCTCCCTCTTTCACCCTATTCCCCTCCCCTAGGTTTGGGACAGAAAAGGACCTTCTCCCCCACCATATGGTCACAGCCTATCAAGTCTCATCCTGGTAGCCTGCCTATTCTTTCTCTGAATGTCAACAGGCCTCCCCACCGTGGGGAAGTGGTCAAATACGGGGCACCAGAATTCATGTCAGAGTTAGTCCCTGCTTTCCACACAACTGTGGATCATGTCCTATCCATTGGCTAGATCTGAGTAGGGGTTCAATGTTTACTGCTTGTATTGTCCTTGGTTGGTGCAGTAGTTTGAGCAGACCCCCTTGGGCCCAGATCCGCCCATCAGTCACATGGTCTTTTAATGATCAAAATAGCTGAGACTTCTATGGGCCTCAGGGATATGGGTTATTGAGTCCTATGGTCTTGTGAGCTGGTAAACTGTAATTCATAGGTGCAGCCAGATATGGTGCCACATGCCTCCCCAACTCTTGGGATATGGAGGCAAGAGGTTGAAATCGAGCTTGAGCTACATGAGATTCTGTCTCCAAAGTAAAATAGTAGCATAGACGGATTTCTCAGCAACTAGTGCCAGAATCTCTTTTTGAGTAGGTTGTATGATGGTATGTATAGAACTTATAAAGAATGTTACAATGTTATATAACAACAACAAAACAAAACAACAACAACAAAAAGAAACCTACAACCTATAAGAAATAAAATTTAGCAAAGCCCCATCATAATGACAATAAGCTACAAAACAAACCCATGGGAATAATATCAGAAAAATCTAGCTAGGGAGATAGAGTTCAGAGATTGTCCATCTTACCCAAAGAAGTAGTTCTACAAAGGGTGTGTGGCTCCAAGAGAAATTTCTTTTCTTTTCTTTTTTTTCCAAGACAGGGTCTCTCTGTGTTATCCTTGGATGTCCTGGACTTGTTTTGTAGACCAGGCTGGCCTTGAACTCACACCGGTCTGTCTGCCTCTGCCTCCCAAGTGCTGGCATTAAAGGCATGTGCCACCATTCCCGACTCCAAGGTGAAACTTCATGTGTTGTAAACTAAGCATTCCTGAGGCCAGTATTCTAAGTACCTCC
The DNA here is from genome assembly GCF_964271855.1 of Acomys minous. Taxonomy (NCBI): domain Eukaryota; kingdom Metazoa; phylum Chordata; class Mammalia; order Rodentia; family Muridae; genus Acomys; species Acomys minous. Next base: position 90,422,326 of record NC_140489.1, on the reverse strand, counting down.
AGGGAGTTCACACTGATGCTGGTGAACACTGAGAAAACAACATCAATGTGTTGTGCTCATACTACAATCACATCTGTGTTATTCTAAATAGTGTCTTGGAAAGAAGAAATTGAGTTGTACGGGTTCTCTAAAAATACAGAAGTCAGCTAAACCAAGCATTCATTATTTCCACAAACATTTGTTGATGGACAACTATGGATCAGATGTTGCATGAAATTTTAAGAGTAAGTGTTTCCTGGCCCATTCAAGGAGCTCATATGTGTTCTGTCTCAGCTCTTAACTAGTGACAACACCACCCATGTGATGAAAGAAGAGTTTGTTTTGAGTTCATGGTCTCAAGGCAATTTTGGCTACCAGTGTTGAGGAGGTATGCCAGACTTCATGATAGTGGGAGCATTTAAGGCAGAGGACTGAGAAGCAGACTGTGCAGTCAGAACCACAAGAAAAGAACACAACATTCTATACACCCGACCTATTTTTCCATAGCCACACCCTGCCTCCTAAAGACCCCACATCCTTCCAAGTGGTACCATAAGCTGGAGTACTCTAAACATGAAACTACGGGGCCTTAAGCCATAACAACTGGTTCGAAGAGCTTAAGCATTCAGTCAGTTCAATCAGATCATGGCTGTGCTATAGTATTTATAGCTTTCTATGCCACCCTGGCTGCCAGCTGGAGTTAATATATTAAAAACCACAGTCTCCTGTGAGGAAGAAAGTCAGTCAGGAGTCATTTTTAGAAAGCACGCCTTCTCCAGCTCACCAATGGCCCCTTGCTTTTCTTCTGTGTGACTTGGGCTTCTTCCGTTCTCCTCCTCCCTTGGGATTCTTATCAGATCCTCATGATCTGAATGACATTACACAGGCTTCTTTGCTGTGCCCCTTAGGGTGTCTCTGGTCCATCCTGCATTTACTCAGTATGCATTTGACGATCCATGACTATGCCAGTACACATGTAGATCTGAGAAAAGAATGGAATTTAAGCATGCATTTCTGGACTAAGTGGTGGCAGAGCTACACTGAAAGTTAGTCATGCAAGAACTATCACTATGTGTCTTGACTCCTTGATCTTCAATGTCCCCATTCATTTAGGTAGGGATACCTCCTACGTAACTCTAAAATTCTTTTGCCAGGTGGGGAATATTGAAAGATAGGCACACAGCTCCTAAGCTAAGTGGTTCTTTTTGTACTATATATTTTACATTTTTTTTCTTGCTCTGACTCTGGTTCCATAGAGTTAACCATCGAAAGACCAGGCACCCAGCCCTGGCTCTGTACTTTGCAGGGAAAGGATGATTGTGATATGTGATGCTTAGTCTTGTCAGCTCACTGGGACTCAGAAAACACTATGGAGACAAACATCTTAGCAATTCCTAAGGAGGTTCCTAGATTAAATTAATAGAAGTAGAAGACCCTCTTCAAATGCGAATGGGCCATTCCATAGCCCGGAGTTCTAAACCAGATTAAAAAGCAAAAGCAAGCTTAAGCACCAGCATTCATCTCTCTCTACTTCCTGACAATGGATGAAATCTGACCAGCTATCTAAGGCGACTGATGCCATCCATGACTTTCCCATTATGATGGACTATACAAAAGCAAAAACAAAAACTTCTTCATTCCTTAAGTTGCTTTTGTTATAAAGCACCCATCCCTTCACAAGGCTCACGTGTTAAGGGCTTGGTCTGTAGCTTGTAAATCTGATCAATGAGAAGTGAGGGCTTCATGAGGGCTGTGATGTAATCCCTGAATCCATTGACAGATTTAGCAACAGATGACATTATTGAGAAGTCATGGAAACATACAGAGATAGGGCCTAGCTAGAGGGGGCTGGTCATTCAAACCATACCTTTGATGAGTATATCATATTGGCAAAACCCTTTCTCTCTTTCTCCATTTCCCAGATATCCTGGAGGAAGTAGCTACCTTTTGCCATGCCTGTCCTTCTGCTGTGGCATGCTAGCAGCCTCAGCATAGACCAGTGGTAACAGAGTGAGGAGTAGGCTAATCCTCTTGTTTTGTTGTTGTTGTTGGTGGTGGTGGTGGTGGTGGTGGTGGTGGTGTGTGTGTGTGTGTGTGTGTGTGTGTGTGTGTGTGTTTAGGTTTTTCGAGACAGGGTTTCTCTGGTTAACAGTTCTGGGTATCCTGGACTCGCTTTTGTAGGTCAGGTTGGCCTCGAACTCACAGCGATCTGCCTGCCTCTACCTCTCCAGGGCTGGGATTAAAGGGATGAAGTAGACTGCTCTGAAAGTGCAGCCGAAATAAAGCCTTCTCCTCTTAAGTTATCTCCAGTATTTTATCTCAGCAGCAAAAACACAATTAACATGATGCTTAGCAAAAGCTATCAGAGGAAGGCTGGCCTCCTGTGGTGAATCTCCTCCTCTCCCTATCGCTTCTGCCCAGGGCACCATGGAAATAGGACTTGTGCCTGCAGAAGAGAAGAGAAAGCAGCCATAGTCATAACCAAAACCAAAACCAGAACCACAACAGCAAAATGGTGTTGGTCTGGTCTCCTTCTCTTCTTCCTGTACCCCTCCCTAGACAGAAGACTTGACCTTCCCCAGGCTACTCTTGTCTTCTGGTGAGGCCCACAGTCTCTGCTAGTGTAGCCAGAGTGGACAAAGTATCAGCAATCTCAGATTCTAGCCAGGCCTCCAGATCTCACACTTCCTTCCCAGGAGGGGAAAAGTGAACTCAAGGGTGGAAGCCATTGTTACTCTTTCCTGTGGGTTGGGTTGTTCCAGGAAGGATGTGTACTTCCCCTTGAAATCTTAATTTATTTACTTTTAAAATGGGAAATGATCAGACATTGGAATCCCATTGAAGCTAAAATGCCTTACACATTGTGTCCTCAACTAGCTCAGAACAGGGCCCACTGCTCACTGACAACCTCACAGAACTGAGCAGATTGATGCAGAGGGAAAGAAATCCCTTGGGGTAGAATTTACATTGTCCTAAGCTTGATCTGCTTAGACTCATCTTGTGGATAGTGTGGCACAAAGAGATAGAGCCAGAAAGGCAGAGCCCAGATCTTCCTTCGAGAAAGAACACTGTGAGTGTGACTCTTCAGCAGCCTCTAGCAGTCAACTCTTTCAAGTATGTCTCTCTTTACATCTGAGGTTGTGGTGTTCTCAGAATAGTCTATCCATTGCCTGAGATGAAAGTACAGCTACTTACATCTTAATGGTCAGTGTGTGCTGCCCAACTCTGCTTTGGGTTGGCATATACTTGTCCATTCTAAATCAAGGACTATGCTGCTGCGAGCTTCCTGTCACTGGTATTTCTTCCCAAGAGATTTTCCATGCATATGATTCCAACTTGACACAGTAAGGGCAGCAAGGTGATCAAAGATAAAGAGGTAAGATGTGGTGTGGGGAACTGGATCACTAACCACTCAAATAGCTGTGGATTCATGGTACCAGGAAGGAAGTGAAGCAGTTTCTTTCTAGCACAGATTGGTGCCTTCATTGCTAAAATCTCAACCAGTGGTACCTTTAAGAGATGATCTGGGGCCGGGCGTGGTGGCGCACGCCTTTAATCCCAGCACTCGGGAGGCAGAGGCAGGCGGATCACTGTGAGTTCGAGGCCAGCCTGGTCTACAAAGTGAGTCCAGGACAGCCAAGGCTACACAGAGAGACCTTGTCTCAAAAAAAAAAAACAAACAAAAAAAAAAAAAAAAACCAAAAAAAAAAAAAAAAAAAAAAAAGAGATGATCTGGGAGCTGGGTGAGGTGTCATATACCTGTAATCCCAGCACTTGGGGAGGCAGAGGCTGGCAGATCTCTGTGAGTTCCAGGCCAGCCTGGTCTACAAAGTGAGTCCAGGACAGCCAAGGCTACATGGAGAAACTCTGCCTCAGAACAAAACAAAAGAGGTGATCTGGTAACACATTGACTCAAATATCATCAAATATGGGAGAACAATTTGTAGAAAGAAAATGAGACCTCATTGTAGTACCAGGAATAAAGAGAATTTGTTAGTCTCTAAAGGAATAGAACTAAAAGAGTGAATTCTCACATACACACTCACACACACACACACACACACACACACACACAAATACATACAAAAGCAAGCAAGCAAGAAAATGCACATGCACACAAGCAAGCAAGTAAATGCATACACACATACACACACATATACGTGTGTGTGTGTGTGTGTGTGTGTGTGTGTGTGTGTGTGTGTGCAAGTGGCTTGCAGGCAGGGAGCAGCCCACAATGGCTGTGTCCTGATAGAAAGGCCAAGGATGTAGCATTTGTTCAATCCATTAGACTGTATGTCTCAGCATTCCCAGTGTTGTGTTGGAGTCCCAGGGAAATCCTGGGGAGATGCTAGACTGCAACCCACACTGAAATCCCAAAACATTCTAACATAAGTAAAGGAGTGCCTTGGGAACAGGATAGGTGAACATGCCAACAAAAGTGAAAGCAAGCAGGCAAAAAGCAAAAGCTTCCTTTTTCCATTCCTTTTATGTAGGCTGCCACCTGAAGAAAGTGTGACCCAGAGTTAGGATGGGTCTTCCCACCTTAAATGATCTAACTAAGAAAATTCTTCATGATACAGAGGGGTAAAGGACACTATGAGAACAAAACCCACTGAACCAACTAAGTAGGGCTCATAGGGGCTCACAGAGATTGAAGCTACAAATGTGGATGATATCTAGGTCTGAGCTAGCTTCTCTGCATATTAGTTATGGTTGTGTAGCTTGGTGTTCTTGTAGGTTTACCAACAAGAGTGAGAGGAGAAGTGTGTTTGGGGGTATGTTTGACTCTTTTGCCTGATTTTGGGACCCTTTTACTCCTACTGGACTATTGTGTCCAGTCTTGATATGAGGATCTGTGCCTAGTCTGATGTATCTTGTTAAGCCATGTTCAATGGATCAGTGGATATCCCCAAGAGGCATTATTATTACTATTATTATTATTATTATTATTATTATTATTATTATTATTATTATTATTATTATTGGAAATGGAAGATGCATGGGTCTGGAGGATAGGAAATATTCAGGCAAGGATGGGGAGGAGTGGAGGGAGGGAAGGAACACTGCAGTCTGGATGTAATGTATATAAAACACATAAAAGAAAATGAAAAAGAAAAAGGAAAATCCTTCACAAGCATGCCCAGGTGTCTGGGTCTTAGTTGATTCCAGATGCTGTCAAGCTGACAGCCAAGATTACTGTGCATAGAGAGTTATGAAGGCTGTGAGGACCAAAGGATCCCTATAGTAACTTAGACATTCTTATCTGTTTCCTTGGAAATCACAGTCAACTCTGGATGCTCTAATAAAGCGACCTTCAGCTGAGTCTAAGAAACAGGCATTTATTTCTCAAACTCCTGAAGGCTGAAGTTCATGATCTGGGAGCCAGCACCCAAGTGCTGGTGAGGGCTTTTTTTTATGTTGTCCCATGAGACAGGCCAGGTTGTTGGCTTCATACAAAGACATTATTCCCATTTTTGAGTGCATTGTATCATAATACAGAAGTTACATCAGTTTCTAGGTACCATCTTGCAGGATGTTAGGATGTCTACATATGAATCCTACATAAGATGCACATATACACAGGCCACTGTAGAGAACCACAAAATGTTGAGCCTCACATCCTGGATATATAATACTTAGTCTAGAACCTTAAAGAAAGTTAAATCCTAAGGCAAATAGATGCATTATATCAAGTTAAAAGCAATAGTTGGGAAAATCTGAGTCTCTGATATATCCTAGAATATTCTCACAAGGATTTTAGCTACCCAGATTCCAAATCATGCAGCCTGAAAAAAAGCATTCTTTCTCTCCCCCATATTAACAGCCACAACTCCTCCTTCTGAGAGGACAGTTATGGCTTTCCCATTTGCAAAGCCTCTGCTTATAAATGCCACACCAACTGCTTGTGTTGCATAGCTCCACATCCCAGCTACATAGTCTAGAAAAGTTCATAACATAATGACTTCCAAGTGCTCCCAATCACAGCAACAGAAGCTATTGTGTCTGCCTTGTTTAACTGTTCACTAAAGAAATGAGAAAGTACCTACTGAGTGTCCAACTTTCTAATGCTGGATAACAATGCTGTCATCTACAGAGTGTGTACTCAAGAACCACACAACTGAACTGTATTTTAAAAAAATTTACAAAACTGCTGGGTGTGGCTTGTGTACCTGTGAGTCTAGCACTAGGGGAAGGTGGAGGCAGGAGGATAGCTGAGGCTTCTTTTTTGGCTGACAACTCAGCCAAACAATAATAAACTCAAGGTTCAGTGAGAGACCCTCAGCACCCCAACATGTATGTATCTTCCAAGTGGTACTATGGTCATTTATTTGTATATGAAGGGGCACAGGACTGCATAAACGCTGTAGGAATCCCTGGACACAAGCAAGATTTGACCCTGATGCTCAAGGACTCTCACAATGGCTCATTAGAGTGGCACAGCAGTGGGAGGGGGTGGCTAATCATAATGAGTCCTTGCTGAATCCAAACTCAAACCAGGTCCACAGACTCTGCAGACACACCCATGGCCGTTTATTTCCCCCTTCTCTAAATGCACAATTTTGTACTTGACATACTTGCAGAAACAAGACCTCCTTTTGTGCCCTTGACCTATTGTGTCAGAGTGGGTGTAGAAGAGGGGACCAAATAAAAGGCTCTGAAGTTGGCTAGCCACCTACTCCATTCCCATGTAGAAAGTAAATACAAAACAACATTGCATTCCCAGGCAGTGTGGCTATTTGCACCACCTCCAAAAACTTATAGGATGCAGTATTTGTGATTCCTTCTACATTTCCAGCAGAAGCTAGATGGACCCTGGAAATACTTGTTGACATTCATAGGCTCAGTCAAACATTTGGCCCCATTAAAGATAACTTTTCAGATATGGCACCATTGCACCACTGCTGACTAAAATGGCCTCAGATACATGGTATGTGCTCTTTGTAAGCACATTCATTTCTGTCCAAACCATCAAAGATGAAGCATAGTTTGCATCTATGTTGTATGGACAACAATATATGTACCTTTGTTTTTTCCAGCCTGTGTTGACTGCTTCTTTCTACAATGGATTCGAAAATTATCAGATTGTGAAAACTTCCCCATAGAACATCACTTTATGCCATTACATTGACTATAATATGCTAATCAAGAAAGATGAGCAGACCCTGGAAAACATTAAAATGTCTATAATCAAAATCAAAATCAGAAGATTGGGGGTTGAATACTTGACCAAGGTTTTTAAAAGGCTGCATCTCTCGTCTCTTACCTCAAATAAGGAAATACAATGTCTACCAGGCCTCTTGTGTCCACAAAGAAATAAAAAATTGTGAAATCATATGTAATTATAAATGTATTTGTTTATGTTAATTATATTAAAATACTCAATGGTTTGAAGTAAAGCAGTAACAATGCATAGTAAGTTTTATAACCCATAGAAATCCAAGTGTGTGACTAAAAGAATACAAGATGCGTGAGGGTTATTCTTGCCAGCTTGGTGAGATTGATAATGCCTGGAAAATAATAAACCATGCTGTGAAGCCTGAGGATGTTTCCAGAAAGGATTGACCAAGAGGGGAGGGTCTAACGAGAGTGTGGGTGGCCTCTCTATGCCTGGGGGCCTGAATGGAATAATAGGAGAAAAGGAAATGCTGCACAAGGGTTCTCTTTTATTCTCTCTCTCTCTCTCTCTCTCTCTCTCTCTCTCTCTCTCTCTCTCTCTCTCTCTCTCTCTCTCTCTCTCTCCTCCCCCTCTCCCTCTCCCTCACCCTTCTGTTCTATCTTGCCTCTCTCCAACCTCAATAATGGCAATAAAGCCTCAAAACTTTCAGCCAAAACAAATATAACCCTTCTTGAGTTGTTTTTATCAGGCATTTTGTCTCAGCCATGAAGAGTCTGGCAAATGAAATATCGCTGCAAACAGTGACAAGTTCACCATGTAAGGTTCTTATGGAGCAAGTGACACATTATCAACCTTAAGTACATTATTTAAGATGAATGCTCTTAAATCCTAAAATAACCACCAAAATAACAACACAAATAAGTTTTTAAGTCAACTAAGGAAAGCCACTGGGAATATTAGGGGGAAAAGTTCCACTAAAGCAAACGATAGACAGGCCACATCAATAATCACATTGTGTGTCATTAAAAGGCAGACACTGGGATGGACACATGCATCAGTAGTGAGGAGTTATGTTTGACTCCTGCAGAGGACCATATTTCATTTCCCACTACCTGCATTGGGCAACTCATAACCCCCTGAAACTCCAGCTCTAAGGAGTGTGATACCCCTATGGGCCTTGGTACATATGTACACACATATAATTCAAAATGAATCTTATTTAAAAATGAAGACTGCCACATTTGATAAAAAGCAGTGGCATAGGGTAGGCCTCCTATAAGTAAATCATTATAAATATGAATACATAAATATAAAGTATATTAAAATTATGGGATTATTTTTAAAAGATACACCATAAAGATACACCCAAAGAGTAGATGGCTAAACCAACATCAAACCAGAGCCATTCCAGAATAAAGACTCTGAGCAATGGCCAGGGAGGGTATCTCATAATCATGAAGGATTCAATTCACTAAAGAAACTTATTCCTAAACAGCTATGGATCTAACATCCCGTATCTCAAATTCAAGAAGTACAACTCTTGTGAAAAGACATTTAAAAAACAGAAATTCCAGAGAACAATGTTAATATTTCCTAATAACTGATAACACAGATAAAGTGTAACTTAGGGCCATATAAATGGTATTTGTTCCTACCTATCTATTCAAGATTGTTCTAGAGTTTTAAGCCAATACAGCAAGTGAGGAAAAGAGAGGGGCATCTAATCACTGAGAAGCAAAAGTGTGTACTTACAACATGATCCTCTATATAGAAATCCTCATATGAGGTCCCCAAAAATCTACAAGAACATGTTAGTTAAACTTCAGAAAACTAGGTTTACTGTTTAAGAGTACCCTAAGGATGTGCAGTCTCTTCTATTTATTATGTCAACAGTACTTCAATATTTCTGTTTTTAAATATATATGAGACAGAGCAGACAGGATAGATGGATTCATGGTTAAGAACATTGGCTGATCTTCCAGGGGACTCAGAGTTGATTCCCGGAACCCATACTACAGCTCAGAATTATCTGTAACTCCAGTACCAGAATATCCAATGCCTTCTTCTGGCTTTTGTGGGCACCAGACACATACATCATATACATACATACATGCATGCATGCAAAGCACACATGCACATCAAAATACATAAATAAATTTTTAAGAAAAGGAAAAGTGAGAGAGTTAAAAACAAAACAAAAGACTAAAAGGGACAACTGTCTGTATCTTATAGTTTTAAAAACCTAAAACACTAAGGTGTGACCACAGAGGTTTCAATTAATGCAAGGGAGGTTCCAATAATTGAAGTTCAAGTATGCACACAGCCCTTCTGACTGATAAAAAATGAGACCCTACTCAATAAACATTGCAACATGAAGAAAAACATTGTGACTCTCTAGTAAACGGTAATTGTCTCAGTCACTGTTCTATTGCTGTGAAGAGACGCCATGACCAAGGCAACTCTTATGAAGGAAAGCATTTAAGTAGAGCTTATTTACAGTTTCACAGGTTAAGTCCATTATCATAACGTTGGGAAGTATGGCAGCATGCAGGCACACACTGGAGCAGTACCTGAGAGCTACATCCTGATCTACTGGCAGAGAAGGAGAGCGAGCCTGGGCTTTGAAGCCTCAAAGCCCACCCTCTAGTGACACATTTCCTCCAACAAGGCCACACCTACTCTGCTAAGGTCATAGCTCCTAATCCTTCTAATCCTTTCAAATAGTGCCAACTCTAGTAACTAAGCGTTCAAAGATATGAGCCCATGGGGGTCATTTTATTCAAACCACCACACTAATTAAAAGTAAAACCACACGTGATCATGGGAGAATATAAGAAGGGTTTTGTTCCAGAAAGAAGGGATATAAGGTCAGGACAAAAAGAACAACCTGCATGCTGATAAATAGCCTTACTTATGCTTACCACATTTCTAGATATGATGCCTACCTGGGACATTAGTGTCCAACTTTGATGGGTTACCTTGAGTGTCAAGTTGATCTGGAATCCACCGAGACATGACTCTGGGCAGACCTATGAGGGTCCTTCTAGGTGGATAAATCAAGGAGACAGAACTCTCTCCCAGGGCATGTGTACGCTTTAGGGGTGGCCTAGACATAACTGCTTATCTTTGTTTCTCACTGTTGAGTGTGTCTATCCAGTTACCATCACTCCCACCATCTCTTGCTGCAATCACAATCTAGTTTCTTCAGCCATCAAACCAAACTGAAGATCAGATACTGTCTGGGAACTCCATAGGCCCTCAGCCCCAACTGAGGCTTCTGTGGCACCCAGCATAGTGGACTGAGTAGCAACTGGAGGTCTCAGCCTCTCCAGTATGCAGATACTCAAGGTTAGACTGCCCAGTGCATATAGTATAAGCCAATCTAATAATTTCCTTTTTTATATATTTGTTCTATCAGTAGTTTTGTTCCTCTAGAAAACCCTAACCCACTCTCCATGGTTTCTGGTTTACCCAAGGTCTTCTGATTTATCTGTCAGCATCATTTTCTATAAATAATCCCTGGATGGAAACTGAGGATGACTTTCTTCATGACCTATGTGTCTGGGCTGATTGCCTGGCAGCCCACCATTTCATGCGCATTCACTGTGGCCCATCATCCCACCCGACAGGCATCACCATGAACACCTCAGCAAGCAGCAAGTGTGAAATAAGGCTCTGAAATATCAGGCTTCAGTTTTCTTTGTGATACTAGGGTCTAGCAACATCGCCTTAGGAGATATAAAGCTGTGTTAGTTCTTAGCATACTGCAAACTGGACAGATTTTGACATCTATTTACTCAAAGTTTGCAGTCAATGGGGTTGACAAGCTAGGCTCATTCCACTGAGTCTTAGGGATTCTCCTTCTCGGCGTCATCTAACTTCCTTCCTGTAGCGTTGGGTATTCCCTGGCTTGAATCTGTGCCACTTCTACCTCTTTTTTTTCTACATTACAATTTTCCCTACACATCTGCATTTCCTCCCTTCCCTTCTAAGGCTATTCGTCTCATTGGACTAGGAGAGGTCATAATTAAGCACAACATCCTCTTAACTTGCTTCTATCTAGGGAGTATCTATTTCCCAATAAGGTCACATTTGTGGGTATCGTTTGGTAGACATGGTTCAATGCATAGTAGTAGAGAAAAATTATGAGTTAATTGAGTAAAGGGGAGGCATGGCTTCTTCACTTTCTACCTGTCCACCTGCACGCAGAAACATCATATACAAGATAGACAAAGAAAGGCTATGACTTTTAAAGGTTCTATCAAGCCTCATATGGCCCAGTGGTCCATAGGGGTAAGGTAAGATGAACAGCCTGAGTGACTTAACCTTGTTGACCTTTTAAAATTATTATTATTATTATTATTATTATTATTTTTTTTTTTTTTTTTTTTTTTTTTTTTTTTAGTTTTTCAAGACAGGGTTTCTCTGTGTAGCCTTGGCTGTCCTAGACTCACTTTATAGACCAGGCTGGTCTCAAACTCACAATGATCCACCTACCTCTGCCTCCACAGTGCTGGGATTAAAGGCATGCACTACCACGCCTTGCTCCTTGTGGATATTTTTTGAGCGACCTCACCCAGTCTCCACTTCTCAAGTTCACTTCAACATCTGGTTTCTTGGATCAGGAGCTAGAGGGGCAGGAGGCTTTTGAAGTAATATTCTTAGAGGCATGCTCCTGCCCCCTGGGGTGAGAAGCCAGGTCAGTGCCCCAGTGCTACTGCAAGTTTACCTCCAGACAACCTCTAATTTTCTCTGCCCCTTGAACCCAGCTTAGAATGTTAATTTCAGAACCTAAATGCAGTAGCATCACCGAGGCATCCATCCATGCAGACATTTGCCACAGTCCATCCAGCATGATCACTTACACAAGGTTAGTTAACTCATCTTAGTTAACTAGTTCATGACAGAAAACAAACTCAACAGCAAAGTGTCTTACAGGGCACATAGAGTATCTTTGCATTGAAAACCCAGCTATGACCTCTCTAATTTCCACATAGATCCTTACTTCTGTCTCCCTCAGGTATGCTAAAACCTTCACCCCCACAGTGAGAGACTTTGAAGATGTGACCTTTGATGACTAGGTGAAGGTGGAGCCTTCATGAGTAGGGACACAGAAAGAGTAGCCTTTCTGTCTTGGCTACTTACTTGAGGAAGAAGTAAGAAGCCAACTTTCTGAAAGTCAGACAGGGGTAGACATCAGCCACCAAAGCTGCACCCTGACCCTGGATGGCCCCCGGATTCAGACTGTGAGAAGGATGCTGGTCCAGCTTTCAGAGGATGCTCCTTGTTCAAGCAGCTTGAGCAGGTCAGCACAATGCCTGACTTCACCTTCAGCAGCAGCCTGGGTGCAGACACATTTCTCTCTGGGGATATAATAGGACTTAGTGTATTCAAAGGCTCTTGTCCAAAACTGGTTTGAATACAGTCAAGTTCAGGGAAAGGCAGAAACTTCACTTCCCCTGTTCAAGTTCCCAGTCTAGAGACCATAGGAAGCATGTTCATAATGGGTGCCAGAGGGCAGAAGAGGCTCGGCAATGCTCCTTTGACTTGATGCTTTAATGTCAGTGTGGAGCCATTTTAGGAATTGGGATCCCTGAAATCAAACGTATACTTTGTCTTTTTATTTCCCACATGGCTTCCTTCTATTTGTTTAATTTTCTTGAGTCTCACTACAATCATTTGTACATCTTGCTACCTTCCTTTAAAGGCTATATACTCATGGAGAAAGTGCTGCCTCCTGTTTTGTTCTTGCCTCCATCTCTAGGAGGACATTGCTCAGAGTTTGGTTCTTCACAGTGATAGCATAGCATATACACCTGGGGATTCATTTATACAGATTAAAGTTAAAACCACCTGACACAGGCCATGTGTGGGCTCAGTGAGGGCTTCGGCCTATCAAGCTGGCTATCCTGACCCTTCTTTGCTGTTGAGACATGAACAAGGACCAGAGTTTCATACAGGGAAACATCAGAAAGCCACAGATGATGAGCAAGTATGCCTGAAGGCATTTATGAGTAACTACTGTGCATAACCATTACAGATTAGCATTTGACATCCACTAAAGGTTGGTCACAGAGCTTGCTACACACAAGGATGGGCTGGCAGGGAAGGCCATGGCAGAGCAGATCTTTGAGTGTAGAGAGAACTGTGTTCATGGCAAGAAGCACTGGTGTTGTGGACAACTCTCCACTTACAAGCACCTACATATATGTACCTCCATCTCACCCTCTATCTTCTGTCCACCGAGTGACTCTGGTTTTTCACAGGCCTGGCCCTCTCTCAGCCTTGGATGCTTTGTAAAGAAAAAAGGATGTTAAGGAGTTGGGCTTGTTCAATGGTTTTCAAACAAGTCTATTCAGCGAAGTACACCTGTGGTTCTTATAAAAATAGAATGATTTGCCAAGTCCCAGCTAAAATGAAAGCTGGGATCCAGAGCCTGGGTCTGCCATCACCCATGCCTCCACAATTCTCTGTATCCCAGCCTTTTTGCCCTGTCCCAATGGGGTGAATTATATTTCCGTAGATATTAGATATTATATCCAAAGGTGTTAGAATAAAAGCTTTCTACTGGGCAATTCTTCAGATTGTGTGTATGTGTGTATGTGTGTGTATGTGTGTGTGTGTGTGTGTGAGAGAGAGAGAGAGAGAGAGAGAGAGAGAGAGAGAGAGACAGACAGACAGACAGACAGACAGACAGACAGAGATAGAGAGACAGAGAGAGAATGAGAGACAGAGACAGAGAGAGAGACAGAGACAGAGAGATAGAGACAAAGAGACAGAGAGAGACAGAGAGAGAGAATGAGAGACAGAGAGAGAGAGAGACAGAAAGAGAATGAGAGAGAGAACAGAGACAGAGAGAGAGACAGAGAGAGAGACAGAGAGAGAGAGAGAGAGAGAGAGAGAGAGAGAGAGAGAGAGGTCTCGTTGAGTCTAAGTTCCTATAGAGATGGAAGGTCATTATATAGCGGCCTAGAGTGCCAGAGCCCTCATTATCCCCAGTAGCCACATATGCAAACAGTTGATACAGGCAAAAATTCAAACAGGCACTCATTGGGCAGAAGGCCCATTTCTGCTTAATCACAGGCAGTGAGAGAGCAGCAAAATTGTATCAGCTTATGTGCAGGCCTGCAAGTGCTTCCAGGATGTCTTCTAATGACGTGACTCCTAGAGCCCAGGGGCTGGCAGAAAACCTAGCGGTTAAGTTATGTGGCACAAGTTACACGTCTATGAGTAAGTATTTAGTGACTGCATCCTTCCAGGGGTGCCAGACTCTGGGCCAGGTGCTGAGGGCACAAGGGTGATGATGTCTTCCAATTATGAGCAATCTGAAGTTAGAAAAACTGGTCGCACTGGCTTGAGAGTCTCAACTTTAGCCATGTCCTCCTGTATATCATAAATGCGTCTTTGGTGATATTAATGGTGGCAACTCAAATAAGGGTCTTAATACTTGACACAGTTCCCTCTCCATATTGCTGCAGCTGTTTCTCTTATCCTTCTATCTTAATCTTTTCTTTTTCCAGGTGCCTCTCCTCCCAGAATATCTTCTGAAGACCTGAGCAGGTAAAGTCTCAGCACAGAAAGTGTATGTCTAGGAATCCCATGGGCATGCATTCCCTGCCCCACACCCCACACTCCACCAACCCCTCACATCTTTTCTCTAACTCCAGCTGTTAGGTCTCTATGGTGAACTGAAAATACAGAGGTGCTTATGGGATGTCGTGGGTGAGATGTGAGCCCTATTCTGAACAAGATAGTCAACCTGGATGATTACCTGGAAACCCTATCTAGCCCTGGCAATCCATGCATCATAGAGAGAAGGGCAATGTGGCACATATCAGCTGCTGGGAATTGGGTATTCTTTCTTGGATATTTCATATTGAGTTGTACAAGGGGTGGCTTTCCCCCAGACAATGACATGAGAGAAGGTACTGAGCTGCAGAGTAACCCAGATAATCGTGGGGTGACTGTTGCACTCCATGAGTACCTCTGGGCTCTGACATCACAGACAGTCAAAAGGTTTGAGACTGAACAGATGTGTAGCACAGCAGTCACACATCTAACACACATGGGTCATTTCATCTTTGACAAGACACTTACTTGCCGGTCTGAGGAAACACACAGCTATAAGTGGAGCACTATCCCTCCTGAGAGTGATGCTGTGGATAACTGTGAGCCGCCACATCTAGATTGGCCAATGTGTGTGCCAATTCTATGAGGTAGCTAGCTCTGATGGGTCCTGGTTTGACTGGAAAGAGTACATACCTAGGGATAGTGTGGATGTCTTTCTTGGCATGTGGTGGCCACAGACACACTGACAGAAAAAAATAACTTCCAATACTCCAGACTTTTAGTTAAATACGCACAATTTTATTGATTGAAGAGATTAGGACAAAAACATAAAACCAAATACAGGACAAAGCACCAGAGGCCATTAGTCCCCACCATGCATGATACCAATCTTTCCTCCCTACCCAGTACTTAAAAAAAACAGGGGGGAGGGAAGATAAAAGGTCCTTCTTGCCACAGCACCATCTTCCGAATGTAAAAACCCTCTCTGTGTATCTTCCGTTATCAAAATAGAATCAAGGATAAATCCATGGCAGCTTTGTCTCCTGATTATGAATGGAAAAGCCACCACCCTGGGGACAGGGGCTCCAGTGGAGTAGGCGTGAAGCATCCAAGAGTCCGCACACACATGCCACGTACTAGAGTGAAGCACAGATTCAAGTAACATTTACACACTACAGTCCACGTGTTACCTACCCAAAAAACAGGACCATTTCACAAAAACATATGCAGGCAGTAAAACCCAAACGACTGAGGTACTGGGAACACAAATATTTATGCTAAAGGAGTTCTGTATTATACAGCAATAGAAAAGCCAGAGTACAAAAGGAAAACATTTTGCCACTTGAAATCAAATAAGGTTATCTAGAAAAAGCCAAATAAAAGGTTATTCCAGGGACAGAAATACTCAAACAGGGGAACAAAATTATAAATGTTAAACTACAGCATGTAACATGTCATCCCGTCGACCCGTAATTGAAGTACTGGCTTAATACATCACAATGTGACATTTTCCTTAATAAATACAAGAGTTCTTGAAAATACAAAGGTGCGTATTGGGACAGAGAGCTGTTTGTATGTATATCATCCTGGTGTTCGGCTTGTTGCCCATTCACTCTTTCTGTTCAAACCAGAGGGCCTTCCCAAGCCCAAAGGATCATTCTTAGCAAAGAAAAGGAAATAGCTGCCCTGTATTTTATACACATGGGACAACCTGTCTCGTTTTACTAGTTTCCCATAAAGCAAAAACAAAACGTTGAGATCAGCATCATCAAAACAGATCTGATTCCGGGGGTGGGGCACCTGCCCTGTGCGGCCCCCCCCCCACCGCAGTATTCAGAGCAGAGAACAACGCCCACGATGACCTCTCCCTTCAAAAGAACAAAACCCACAAAGGAGTTGGATTTTTCTCTTTTCCTTTCTTCTTCCCCTGGACTGTGATAATGCATCTGGACGTTTGAGTTCTAATGGTTTCCTGCTACACAACCCAACTGATACAAAACAGAACTGTCTGTTACAGAACAGATTTCCCCACCCCTTCCCACTGCAGGGAGCAAAGCATCAACACGTCACTTCCTAACCAGAATAGGAAATCGCTAATTTAGAAGAAATGAGTTGGAAAAGTGTGAATGAGAGACCACAACTGGAACTTTCGCTTTCTTTTAGTTTAGCACCCGGGTTTCAGGTCAGTCTGTGTGCACCGAATTATTATTATTTTTTAGGTGAATCCTATTAATTATTACATAGGTGGTTGGCCTGTTTTAAAAAAAAAAACTCTTCGATCAATTGTCCCTTCCCTGAATCGTAACAAGAAGTTAAATGCTAACAGTGCAATGCCAAGGTTTGAGGCAGAAGAGTTTGAATTCTAAAGAGAGATCTGCAACTATTTCTGAACAAAATGAAAAGCGGAGTAGCGAAAGTGTCCCTACTGTTAAGGGGGACTCTCAGACTACCCCAGGGAAGAGAAGCTTAGGGGAGGGGCTCTCGTCCATCTGAACTCAACTGAACCCAACCCCCATCCCACACGTCTTGTTCCCAATGCTTTGTGTTCGGTCAGCTCCTAGAATATATTCCTCCTCTGAACCAAGAAACGTGTAAATACGAGTGTCCATCTTGCTTCCCAGCCAGGCCACCTGTGTCCCAGAACTCCTTTCTGGGGCCCTCTCTTGCTCCTGGTACCTGCTAAGTGTCCATGGGCCTTGAGCTCAGTTAAAGAACGGGTCCAAATTCTCCTCCATGTTGACGTCTGGCACCAGCTGGTCACACGCCTCTTTAGCACCAAATCCCGAATTCGAGACGCTAAAATCTGTAGAAAACCAAGGATGGTCCAGAATTTCCTGCGAGGTCAGCCGCTCTGAGGGCTCCCGTCGCAGGATGCTTCGGATGAGGCACTTGGCCTTGGGCGACAGAGTTTCTGGAATGTTGAACTGGCCCCTGCGGATCTTACTGAAGAGGGAACTGGGCTCAATGTCATGGAAAGGGTAACGCCCGACCAACATGGTGTACAGCATCACTCCCAGGCTCCACACGTCCGCTGCCTTGCCGGAGTAACTGCCGCTGGTGTTCAAGATCTCTGGGCTGACGTAAGCCGGGCAGCCATGCTTATCAGAAAGGGAGTCGTCATCACCCCGGAGAATGTAAGCATCTTCCAAACTCTCCAGCTTGACACGAGTCCTGTAGGAAAGAGAAAAAGACAGGAGTTCCTAAGGATGAGGGGACACATCCATCTATCAGTATGTCACGTCTGCTGTTGTTCATTCAACTATCCATCCATCCATCCGTTCATGTCACCAGCTAGGTGTCATTCATAAGGTAGAATACTGAGGCTGGGCATTTTAGAAATTTTTCTTGAAGCCTTTTAGCTGGGAATGGTCAAAAATTCCTTGGTTTCTCTTCTGGATCTTTAGCTGTACCCACTATTTCTCTTTAGAACATAGGCAGAGGTGGGAGCAATTTTCATACAAATGAGCTCCACCACCTATTCCATCTAAGTCTCGCATCCAAATATCAAGCGTATGTTTACTTCTAGATTTTTATATGACCTGCCTGTCACACTCCAAAATCCTGGGGTCCTTGACCTGGCACCTGTCTCTCATTACAGGTGTGTGATTCACACGTGACTATGTGCCTGGGTAGATAGGTATGTCAATAACAGTGCGACCCTAAGAGTCTTTCCAAACTATTTATCCCACCGCCAATCCACCAGCTCTTGAAGAACTCATGAACTTACCCATGTGAATGTGGAAAGCCCTACATGTACTAGAACAGGTAGAGATATGCATATGACAATCTGAGGCTCTCACATCTAGCTCACACCCTCAACATGACAAGCCTCCACGGTGTCATCATTGAGTATGAAATAAAGACATACATAGTTTTTTAAAAAAATCCCGGAAATAAGATGACTTTTTACATCAATCTTATCAATGCAAAACTTACTGCAGCCAGGCATGGTGGCACACCCCTGTAAATCACAGCACTTGGGAGGCAAAGACAATGAAGATCATGAATTCACGGTCAACCCCAGCTACACAGCAAGTTGGAGACTGGCCTGGGCTTCGGGAGACTGGCAACCATACTGCTTCCCAGTTTTTGAGATGACAGCCCTTCCCTCATCTCTCAGGCAGAGCAGAGCACTGCCCTTTGAGTGCATTGTTCTCACCACACTCCTGGAGCCCCGCTAAAGCAGCTAAAGACTGGAACTGGGGCTCAGGGACACTTAAAGGGCCCACAGATTCCCATCACTTGTCTTCCACAGCTCCAAGTGCACACATTCAGGCCTCTACCCTCCTAGAAAATACAAGCCAGAGAGCTCAAATTAGCTGGTTTTGGGCAAACTACAATGTGGCCACCTTGGTCATCACTCACAGCTGGTGGCCCCAGGCCATCTTCTCTCTTATCTTCCTCCCTGTACCTGCAGGGCTCAGTCTTTCAAGATGGCCTGAGAACTCATTGGCAGCCTCTGCTTAAGCAGAGCTGCTGGGAGACGGGTTGCTTCCGGGATCTCCTATGAACATGTTAGGAATTCCAAGAATCAAGCAGTGATGTCTTTCCTGGACAGTGTGGTCTGTAGTAATATGGACTTCAAGCTGGCTTCATCTCTCACCAGTTTTGTGGCTTCTGATGAGTCACCCAATCTCCCTGTTCCTCACATTTAAAGAGCAACACTGGAGGAAAAATGCACTGTGTGTATTGTTATTTCGTTGGTTAGTTGGTTGTTGATATTTTTAAAATGTTAATGTGGTAAATTTTACACTAAATGAAATCCACCGTTGTAACCATTTCTGAGCATTCATTTAGCTCAGTCTCATGACATACTAATCCTCATGCTTCCATTCACTCAAGGCTGTCTCTGTGCCAGGCCTAACTGTTCAAAATACACAGCAAAGCGCATTTCCCTCTGCCATGTGCTCAGCCATCTTCTGGAACAACCCTACCAATCGAAGGTTTTTGAATGCTCTTGTAATTAATGGCCTACAAAGCTAAGAAGGTCCTAGCAGTGTTAATCTGGAATTGAACTGATTAAAAACAAATCTTTCTTCCTCCAGCTTATTTCTCCTAATAGGAGGTGACAGGTGGCAGTGACCCACCCACAGGCCTCACCAGATGTTCAAAATGCCCAGAGAGGAGCCTAAGAACCCAGAGGGAAGGCAGGGAACCTGAGTCATAGACACAAGGCCTCCTCTCCATAGCTCCCCCACCCTACCTCAAAGCTCCTCCCTGGCTCTTAACTGCAGGCAGGTGGGGGGGGGGGCACCAAACTGACTGCTCCTCTAGGTTCTTTGGCAACATAGTAGCTGCTGTAGCTATGAACTGTGACTCTGGAAGTAATTCCTACACAAGTGTGAATGGTTGCCATTCAGGAAAAGTTTATGTCTTGGACAGAGGGTTCATGTTGAGGCAGGATTCTCATTTCAAACCCCTCTAGAAGTGTCTTGGCTCATCCACATGGAAACCAGTGTCCTTTTTATGGCTGCTGACTGATCCCATGACTGTGCAGCATCCTCCAAGCATAGTCTGTCTGTGTGCCACGCTCTTCTCCTTGTCTCAAAGGCAAGGTCTTGCTCAGGCCCTCTGGGGACCTCTGCCCACAATGTCCCCTGCTCAGAGTGTTCTGCTGGTGCTGATGAGTGGTTCGCTATGAGTGGGTCCCTGCTTAAGTGTAAGTGAGAGACACGAAGAGGGCCATGTCTGTCTATATGGTTGGTGTTCAGTACCCATAGGTCACTTGGTGGTCATTTTGGACGACCCCTGACTTCTTTACCTCCAGGAGCTGGTAGAAGCATAAGTGTCACTTTGGACACAGGGAAAGACCTACACTCTATTGCTGCTGTGGTTTATGTGTCTTGACCCTCTACTGGCACCAAGTGGCTTATATGAATGGCATAGACAAGCAGGTGTTAACTATGGGGTTCAGCTCTGTAGTAAAGGAACAGTAGTGCCTGTTCCTTTATCTAACCAGAATGGAGCAGAAATCAGGACAGGCTCATCAAGCTGGCATGTGTTGGGGGAAGGGGAAGTGGACAGGATTTCAGGGATGGACCCCTGGCTCCACTTTGTCAGGAGGCAGCCTCTCAATGTCGAACTTTATGCTAAGCCAAACCTTCAAATCTATAGTCTGGTCCCTGCTTATCTCTTGCACATTACAACTATACATTCTGTGCCTTTGACTCCTACCCCCACATTCAAAGCACCCCAAGCCCTTATCATGGAGACCTGTATGTTCCCCCCCATAATTAGGGCTTTAGACTGTGGGCAGGGCCATCACTTTGTCCACTGACACTCCCCCAAATGAAGCTTCCCTCTCTTCTCTCTCTCTCTCTCCCCCCTCCAGAAAGGAACTATGTAGATACTTAATGGATCAGAATAAGATTACTAAACCCCCTCACCTGCTGCTGCAGTGGGGTCAGGGTGGGAGTTCCTGGCCAACCTAAACAAAGCTTCACCCTCCTTCCCTTTAACAGTAGTTATCAACCTGTGGGTCACAAGCCCTTGGAAAAACTTCTGTCTCCAAAAGTATTTACATTATGGTTCACAACCATAGCAAAATTACAGTTATTAAAAGTAGCAATGAAGATAATTTTATGGTTGGGGGAGTCACCACAACATGAGGAACTGTATTAAATAGCTGCAGCACTAGGATGGTTGAGAAGCATTACTTTAGCGTCTAGAGCTACACATTAGGCAAGGTCTGAGATGCAGTGGGGAAGGGCAGGGGGTGCAGTGGGGAGCAACTAGACCTCCCTGGGTCCACCCTGTGCTGAAGCAGATGAGCAGGGAGCCAGGGCAACCCAGATTACAAAGCACAGACTAGAGTCAGCTTCAAGCTCGAGTTTATATTTAAAAATACTAAGTACCAATGTCAAATTTCACCTATAGCCCAGACACAAGCCGGGTGCTTATGTATCTGTTTTCTCTACATTATGACATAAGCTAGTACATTGCGTATATAATTTCGTGTGCGTGTGAACCAAGAGCCCTAGGCCAAGAGGCCAAGTCAGTCATACACCTGGCAAGGCACATGGGGCCTGGCTGCTCACTCTTCCCACAGAGCCGATGCAGCCACTGACACTCAGAACCATGGAGTGAGAGAGGCACTATCCAGGTCGGCATAGCCAGTTTTTACTTCCTTCCATAGCATCAGCATCTAAGGCAGGACAGAGGAGAGGGAAAGAGTAGCCTGGGGACAGGATGGAGGAGAAACACAGCCCCAGAGGCATTCCTTGGCCTTGTTCCTCCCCGGAACATCCTTGGCTTGTTTACATGGCTCCTAACAAGGGTTGAGGAGGCAAGCGGTCTGGATTCTATCTTCAAACACTGATCTTCCGGCATGTTCTCCGTGTGCTGGGGCAGAGGGAAGTAGACAGGAACCTTGGGCTTCAGCCTCAGTGCCTGAGGTTCTGTTGTGCAGCCACAGGAGCTATCCCCATAGCCTGACCCTCTCCCCTCTCTCCAAAACAGAGCTATAATATATAGGGGGAGGAGGTCCCCCTCAATCACAGACATAGGGGAGGGGAGAAGCCGGGAAGTGGGAGGGAGGGAGGAATAGGAGGATACAAGGGAAGGGCTAACAATTGAGATGTGATATGAATAAATCAATTTTAAAAATGAAAAACACAAAACAAAACAGAGCTGTAGCTACTTCTTTTTCAGGACTGAGCATGGGGAAGGTACATTTGCAACAGAGATAGGAGCAGACATGAATGAATAGGCTTCTGAAGTCCCCTAAACAGTCTGGGGGGGGGGGCGGGGGAGGATGATGAATTTCCCTGGCAAAGGAGTCGATTTCCATAAAAACCAACAAGAGCATCTGTGGGCCTGGTGATTCAAAGAGCCCACTAATCATTCAGGCATTTAAAAGACTTTCAGGAGCATTTAGTCCGCTTGAGCTCCCAAACTAGGCACTAGGGATATGTCCATGACACGTCAGGCTCTGTTTTGCTGGGGACTAAATGTGTGGCAGAACTGCCTATAGCATGGTGACAACTACACACTATATGGCTCCTACTGTGAAACTGAGACTTCTGTTCTCAACCCCAGGCCTAGTGCTGCAGGCAGAGGAGCAAGTGTGCAAGCCTGCGTAGGTGAGACTAGCAAAGATGCTATGCGCACACTTTTCACTGGGACCTCTGCACTTGTCCATCCCTTGCTAGAGATGCTCTTGCGTAGTATACGTGTCCAGCTCAGCTCTTACTCTCAGAGCCCAAGTACGAGGCTCACAAAAGAAAGTCTTCGTACTCAGTGATGGGCAGCTGAATGCCAGGCCTGTATCACCACAGCCCATAGCCAGGTGAGGAAGCCAGGACTAGCAGAATTTGATTCCTCTTCCAGCATATGGGAAACAGCAGGAGTCGCCCTCACAAGCCAGGTCTCCTCACCCATCCCCAGCACAGGTCCCAGAGACCCTCCAACTACCAGCTTTAGCTAGCAATGGAACCCCAGGCTCTTTCAGTTGTTTCTATCCCATGAAACGTGAGCAAACAACTGCCACTTTCCTAGCTTCTATATTCCGGATTATTCTGCAGCTGTGAGGCTGTAACAACTCCTATAGGACACCCTCATAATCAAAATGCGACAGTATGAAAAACAGCGGTAACCATGCACCACAGACTAGAACAACCAGATGCTAGGGTTGTATAGCCTGTCTTCTTGTGTGTCTAGTAACAAAAATGAAAGACAAGGATTAGGCTATCCATACTTCCTAACAAATAAGGAAACTGAGGCACGGAGAATTAAATATCCCAAGGCACATATAAGCCAACTGAAAGACGCTGACCCTGAATGCATGTCAGGAAGATTGTAATGTCCCTACCCTCTCCACGTACATCTTGGCACCATGGTCAAAGAATAAAGGTGCTGAAGAAATTTTCAAAGGCATAGCATTGAGTAGATGGAGACATGGCTTCATTTGGTTGCAGATTTATTTAGTACCAGATTTACTGACATATAAACCCATGCCATGTGTTAAACTAATTGCCATATATAGTTCATTACGTAGATAGAGGTGGATGGAACCACATACTTACTAGATGAAAAAGGCTAAGGAAAAGCCGGGCGTGGTGGTGCACACCTTTAGTCCCAGCACTCGGGAGGCAGGTGGATCGCTGTGAGTTCGAGGCCAGCCTGGTCTACAAAGCCAGTCCAGGATAGCCAAGGCTAACACAGAGAGGCCCTGTCTTGAAAAAAAAAAAAAAAAAAAGAAGGCTAAGGAACCAAAAGCAGAGGAGACTTGCCCAAGGCTACCTGGCAAGTGAGAGCAGAGTTGGGGCTACCTGGCAAGTAAGAACAGAGTTGGTATTCAAAAAAAATCTTTCTATCCTCTAATATAGTGCTCTATAAAGACAGGAAAGAAAGAAAGGAAGGAAGAAAGAAAGAAAGAAAGAAAGAAAGAAAGAAAGAAAAAGAAGGAGGAAAAACCCAGTCCCAACAGCAAACCATGTTTTGCTTTGGAACCCTTAAGCCTCACCCCAAGCTCCTGGCAGGAAGAAGTAAGGACAGGGTGGAGCAGGGTGGGGCTCAGCCAGGAGTTCAGCAAAGTGAGCCTGACAGGGACAGGAAATCCGGTGGCAGGAGATCATTCAGAGCTGCAGAAGAGGTCAGAGAAGGTTGTCAGCTTGAGGGTCCAGGCAGACTGAGAGCCAAAGAGGAATGTCAGCTGCATCCCTCAGCAATCAGGCGGATTATGCAAGAAAAAGACCCACTCCAGTGAGTCACAGAAGGTGACTGGAGAAGAACCATACAGCACTATAGGCAGCATGGCTCAGAAGCTGCAGCCCTAGCAGGCATGGGCAGGCTGCTACACAGTACTAAACAATATTTCATTCAATCTTGTGTCATGGATGTACAGATTTTCCCCCAGCACTCAACTGTGAGCCATTTCTTGCTCCAAGGCCAGTATCAGTGATTCTCCTGCCTGGAATAGCTCACAAGTAAGCAGGGAAGCAGTTGGCACATAGTCAAGAAAACCCTCCATAGTGCAGGACAGATGTCGAAAAGAAGGCACATGCCAGGGAAGCCAAGCTACAGTATCTTGTATCACGGAACAACCTGGGGATTGGTTGTTCACACACACAGGATGCACAAGACACTTGGAGAGAAGCTGGCAGATGAGAAAGGCAAGAGGCCTGTCAAGACATAGCTGGGATGAGAAAGCCATTGAGTAACACACCTACTGTGATGGAGCCTCCGGCATTGGCATTGTGGGCACACCTATGACTCACCAAGGCCACTGGACACACAGGGGAAGCCGTTCCACCTGGAGTGCCATTCTACTGCTCGGAAGATTCCACATAAGGCACAGCTTGCAGCCCGCAGGGCTTCATGACTCTTGTCACCATGGAAACAGACAGGGAAACCCGAGCTAGAGCACAAAGCCTCATTGATTCCTCATTCACCACTTGCTTCCTGTACTTAGAAGTGGCTCCTGAAGGATCTATCCTACCCCAGATCAATGGATTGATTCACATCTCAGAAAAGCTTCTCTAGGGTCAGTGCTTGTACCCTGTGCTGTTGACTGGCTGTACTGCTCAGGTCCAGTCTCTGCCTAGAAAGTTCCTCTCTGAGCCTTGATGGGAGGGAGGGAGCATTTCCATGGGTGCATATGTCCATGAACTCTCTGGGCCAGGAAGATGCTCCACCTGGCGGACAGCCCTAAACCCAGGGATCCCCCACAGATGGCTTAGCACAAAGCCAACAAGCCCCGGGACCAGAAAGTCTGATCCTGCTCTTGGCTTCAGTCTGGTCGTGTTTCAGAAGTAGGGAGTATAGATTCCAGTCTCACTATCCCTGGTGAATGGCCTTCTCATACACTTCGCACCACTCGAATCTTTCCAGTGGTCTAGAAAAAACCCATCAGCAGCTCGTCCTGGGCTTCAAGTGAAGGGCAAGATTAGGGGATACAGCCAAGGCCCTAGCCACCTGTTAATCTCATTACTGTTTCTCCAGATGAACCCTCCTCCCCAGCAGCAACTTCCTCTTATAGGTGGCTCTTTCCTCTCTACTCCTGCTGCTGCTGGAAAAGTGATCTACCTATCCCACTGTTTTTCCCATCATGGGCTTTCTTATACTGTTGCCTGCCTTTTACCACCATCTACCACTGCAAGTGCACAGAATAAGTACGTAAAAAATATATGTAAGAACATAGGATTTCAGAACCTAAGCCCTTCTTCCTCTGACCCTAGCATGCTTGTCTAGGGTAAGAATCCTTAAGAGCTAGAGCCCAGAGAAACTTCAAACAGATTAGACTTTCCCATCTGATAGAGAAATCTCCACAAGTGCTGGGAAATGCACATCCATGTGCCTAAACACATACAAATGTGTGCACTTGCATGCATGTGCGCACACACACACACAAATAATAAACATAAATAAGCATGGTAACCAGCTACACGTCAGTTAATAAACACAGTAGTTAGGATGGAGTAATTCTGGTCCATGTGGGTCCTATACTGACCCCATATGGCCTGATGGTTTCCAGCATCTAGAAGTATCTGTCAGTGACTGAATAAATTAATCTCCAGGTTTTAGTTATAAAGTTCAATGCCATTAGACAGTGGCTGGAAGCAGAGATGACAATAACAGCTTTAAGATCAGGCGATGTAATAGACTCAGCGCTGGGGGAGGGGGCTTTACATATGTAACTAATTACAGAGAAAACATTATATAGTCATGGAGGTGCATGTCTGTAACTTCTGCACTAAGCACAAGGATCATTGCAGGTTGGAGGCAAGCCAAGCTTCTTATTAAGACCCTCTCTCAGAGAGCGAGGGGGGGGGTTGGAGGAGGGCATACTGTTTTTGCAGAGGACCCAGTTCAGTTTCTAGCACACACTTGGGTAGTTCACAACCACGTGTAACTCTAGTTCTATGGGATCCAATGCCCTCTCCTGGCCTCTGTGGATACCCAAACACATGTACCAAACACACACACACACACACACACACAGTAATTAATTCATTAATACAAGCTATATGAAAAATGAGAGAGGAAGCTGAGATGGTAGGACTAAGTGGAAGAATTAAGTCTTCCTTACCACTGTGCCAACTCCCTACTTCGTTAGGGCCTCAGATTCTGCCATCAGTTGATGAACTAAGTCTAACTAGTGGGGAGCACAGCATCAGTAAATCCTAGCAACACATATACAGGAGGTAGGCTGCTTCCAGGGAAAGAGCCCTGGGAAGACTAACCAACTCGCACAGTGATGAGCAAAGCGCTCCCTAAGTGGAATTACAGTCTGCGGAAAACAAGGTCTTAAAGAAGCCTTCCTTAGGCATAAATCAATAAACCAAGACGGCAGCACAGCAATGGGTTAATTTCCTGCTCAATGTGCAACTTTGAAAATAGCTCTCGATGAAAAGGTGTCCCCATGGGGATCCGTAAGGTTTCTGGGCTCCCACTCTAGGCAATGACCTACATTCAAATGATGTCTATTTATCCCTGTCCCTCTCATCCTGCCATTAGAATCCAGTCTAAGCTGTTCTTACCCAAAAAAGGAGATTCTCATTTATCCAACAAATAGCATTGCCTACCATACTCTGGGAATCATGAATGCGAGGCCACTTCTGTCCCCAGGAAGCTCATCAGTCCAGCAGGAGTGAGGGCAGAGCTACAGAGGACAACTTAGTTTGAGCTATGTAGGTCAGACCATGAGAATACAGTAGGAAGGGCGGTTCAGTCCACAAAGTGTTTGCTGGGCAGGATTGAGAATCTATGTAACTCCATGTAAAAACCTTGGTGTGGCATGTACTTATAACTCCAGTGCTGGGAAGGTGGAGTCAGACAGATCCCTGGGTTAACTGCTGAGTCAGCCTAGCCTACTGGGTGAACCTCAGGTCCTTCTCTCAAAAAAAACAAAAAAAAAACAAAACAAAACAAGATGGACAGCTCCTGGCTTCTGGCTCCTGAAAAACAGCATCCAAAGTTGACTTTTGGCCTCCACAGGCATACGCACGTGCGTGCACACATACACACGCACAGACACACACACACACACACACACACACACATACACACACACACACACACTCATTCACATGCATATTAGGGTTTATCTGGAGCTACTATGTGTTCACGTGTTGGTTGCTTGTACTCCAGGATCCTTGTTGTCCTATGGACAGAGTCTCATATATTCAGTATGACTTTGTGTGAACTTTGCCTCCCAAATTATCCCTGATTGGATAATAAAAGTGGCTGACAGCCCATATATGGGCAGGAAATGGAAGGCAGGACTTCCTAGTAGGGAGAAAGGGACTCTGGGAAAAGGAAAAGAGGAAGGTCTTTTTGCCAGGAGACATGGAGGGAGACAGAAGTGATTGTGGGCCTGGGAAGATAGTTGGCCACATGGTTGGATGAGGCAAGTTGGTCTGGTTAACTTAGATGAGCCAGTTTGAAAGTCTGCCCAACTAAGGCCTAAGCTTTGAAAAACGTAAAAGGTCTTGGTGTCTTTATTTTTATGATCTAAATAAAGGCCAATCTGGGGCTTAGGTTTTTCTTTACAGGAGATATAAGCCGCTGGTCTTCAACACATGCACCAATGTGCACATTAATAAAAGTAGATGGACAGCCACGTAGGCAAAGGTGTGTGGGGGGAAAGGAGCTTGTTAGCAGTACAATGGAAAAGCAACTTTGCCCAAGGGTTGGAACAGGTACAAGGATATACAATTGGTCTACCTAAATACAAGCATTTCTTGGAAGCATTGTCTCATGAAAGCTGAGAGAGAGAGAGAGAGAGAGAGAGAGAGAGAGAGAGAGAGAGAGAGAGCGAGAGAGCGCTTCCCTAAAATAGAGTACCTATAAGTTGCAAGACTATATATAGCTGTTAGTGAAAGAAAAGCTGAGCCTGGCCTCTGGGGCTCTGATGCCTGCCCTGAATTCTTTATTAGATATAGAAACCTCAATGGAGGCGGGAGCAGCTTGAAGATCTAAAGGAAGAGTCGATACAGTCAGCAGCACCTCAGAGAGATGGCCTTGACCTCTGCCGTGGGAAGGGAAGAAGGCTCTCCCCAACAAGGGGGTGCAAGCTACACTTCTTACACAAAGCCCACCCGCAACCCCCACCCCCAGCAGCCACTGAGTGCCTATGGGAGGTCTCAGTGCCTAGCCTGTGGGGGCAGGCGCTGTGAAGATAGGTTTCCACACAGCAGATGAAATGAAAGCAACCACCTTAAAAGATAAAGATCTCTGGACCCGAGCGGCAGCATGTAAGAAGGCAAGTGTCTGAGTTTGCATGGGACATTTCTGTGCTAGGAGATGTAAACACTGATCTGAGGCTCGGGGGTGGAGCCTGGGGATGGCAAGAAGCCTTGTCCCAGGAGAAGCAGCCAGCTGGACAAAACAGAGCTAAGGTCACTGCCGGAACAATGGCCCACCACTTTCCTTAGCAGCCTACTGGTGCATAGAAGTGAGCAGGGGAGAACAAATGTGCAAAGGGCCAAGGTCAATACTAATTCCCTTCTGTCTAGGAGGAAAGCCTTGCTAGGTCCATTTCATAGTGGAGGCAGTCTGGGCACACAGGTTAGGTGTTTTGTCGAGGCTGGGTTTCTTATTAAGTGCAGGAGCAGGGGCATTCTGGCTCACTTTCCCCAAGCTCAGCCCGGTCTTTGAGTAGAGGTCCAGCTGACACATAAAGGTCTCTAGTGATAAGCTAATCAAGCAGCTGCCACATTACACACCACAGGAAAAGGAAGGCCAGGAGACACTGGGGATCCCCTGTGGCAATATGGGTAAAGGTTCTGCCTTCTATCAGATCTGGGGGAGGCCATGCAGGGCTCTGCAGGATTGAGGGTGCAAAAGGGTGTGCCCCCCAGGCAAGTTCAATGAAGGCTGGGGATTCATTTCTTCAAGATAACAAGATAAGATTCAGTGACGGTAGGTCTTCAGAGTGAACACCCCCCAGAGGGCCCTGCCTTCCCCAGTCTGGGTGGAATCAACTTCACACTAGAAGGAACTGTTGTGGCTGCTAAAGAGAGTGACATCACCATTCACGAACCCATGAGCCTTCTGGACTGCTCCTGCATAAAGACACTGTTTTTTTTTTTTCAATGACTTCGAGTACAGCTGTCACATACCGAGTGCTTGCTCTGCATGCGAGTCACAGCATTACCTCAATGCTAATCGCCTTCCAGGGAAGCTATGACTATGTCAGTCTTAAGGAGGCTGCAGCTTATAAACATTCAGAGAGATTCGAGATCAGGACCCGAATCTAGAACCTAAATTAAAGCCAAAGGAAGTCAGATGAAGATGAGCTTATCCATGACGGCAATACAAGTGCAGCAGGAACACTGGCCATGAGTGGGCACCTGACCTTGGGTGTCATCTAGATGACATTATGTGTGTAAAGCGTGGCCGGTTGCACTAAGAATCTTCATAAGTGGCTCGGGTTCAGTCAAAGGAAGTCCTCAGTCTAAAGCCCGCAGGGAAGTCAGCTATTGCTCTACACAGGTGGCGCTCAGTCAGTTCTGCCGCAGGAGCTTTCCCTTCTACTACTCTTGAGATCAGGAACAGAGAAGGGTGAGTCAGGTGTGGCACGTATGTGTAGATGATAGGATGGCTGAAGCAGGATGATCCTGAATTCCAAAGTAGCATAACTATATTGTAAACTTGCCTCAAATGAAGAGTGGGCAAGAGAGGGGGAGGGGAGGAAGAGATTGGTGTTTGAATAAGTAAGCGAGGAGTCTGCCAATGCAGTCCTTCTCAGTTGTTTCACGGCTGTTCCCGTAGTAACCAAGGAAGAAAGGGTTAGAAATCAGAAAAAGGCTGTCTCTGGGCCATGTTCTATTGTTCTGCAACATGGGGATGTCTACACTCCCTTGGCTCACTTCACAAATGTTTGTTTGCCAAGGGTGTCATCTTGGAATATGCCACCCTGATACTCACTGATGCCTGACTAGGTCTCTAAAGTAACATTGAACCACAGGATATGGTTAGAGCATTTGAGGGCTCCTGTGCTCTGGCAGATGAACGAAGTCCTTGACAAGTGAGTTGACTTCCTAGAGAAACTCATGCGCTTTCTGCATGTTCTTGGTGTTAACTCAGAGGCCTCACCACTCCTGCTGTCAGAGCCACTGGCTACAAAATGTACATGGGCTGGGAAGTAGCTCAGCGGTGGAGTGTTTACCTATGATGTGCCAAGCGGGTTTGCTCTGCTGCAGCACACTCGTGAGCACACACAAATGGTAATCCTCTCCTTTCCATCTTTACAAAGAATTAAGTAAGCTGACCTACAGCTGTATAGTAAACACTGCCTCTTACGTTTGTAGGTGAACAGATGGTAAAAGGTACATCTATAGCCGATTCATATTTATCTCCCAAATGACAACATTCAAAGAAACAGAGATATGTATGAAAAAAAATTGAAAACAATGAAAAACAATGAAGAGCTGCCATGGCAACACAAGGAGGATGAACCTGAGGTTGAAAGATGGCAGCCCAAAGTCATAAAGATTATTAAAGACAAAAGCATAAGGCCCACGTGCCCATGTCTAAGTTCCAAGGGCTGGAGTATCTATGGTGAAGAAGGGAAAAGTTAAGCATCCATCACCCACATTTTTCTCTTAGGAGAGCCTTCTTTGCATTGTTTAAAGAAAATGAAGGCATCTCAATCAAAGGCCAGGACGTTCGCTGCCAGAGGTGCTAGTGCCCACCCACCCTACCCCCATGTGTGAAAATGTGCAAAGGAAACAACCTTTATAGGCACAGGAAGCCCAGGAGCTTTCTGCGTGTTGCACACACAGCTGGATTAGAAACACCCATGAAATTATTCCATTTGGCTTAAGTAACAACAGCCCCTTTCCCTTTGCTCAGCCCCAAGTGCTTGCCAGACAGTAAATTTCCCATAGTTCAACCACAGAGGAGAATAAAAATTAGGTATATAGATAGACAGATGATAGATGGATAGATGATAGATAGATAAATAGATAGATAGATAGATAGATATAGAAGATGAATGAATGAATGAAAGAAAGAAAGAAAGAAAGAAAGAAAGAAAGACAAAAGAGCCAAAATCACTAGATCTGATGTGTGGGTGAAGGGACAATGGCTTTCTGTAAACAATAGTGTGAAAATATTGGAGCCTACTGTGCTGGATGCCAAAGGAAATAGAAAGCAGAAAGGTCTGCTCCCAAACGTCCGTATGATTCACAGAGATGGATGAAGAAAGTGGACCACACTGCCATCAGATGGTCCTAGCTGAGGGCCTTGAGATTTTTCCACCATATTTTCCAGTCTAGAATGACCTAGGTCGAGACTCCATGGACTCAGGTGTGTGGAGCATCTTAAGGAGTTCTTGTGGGCACAAAGAACAAGTGAACGATAATGACTCTAAACGCACTGCCTGTGTCCCTCTAAGAAAGCGCATTCTTAAAGGAAGTTTTACAGGTGAAGAGAAAGCTTGGCTGTGGCCAGGTTGTCTAAATAGAACCTGATGAGTTAATGCTGTATCCATGAATGAAGCCTAGGTGCCTGTGCCTTGAGGAAATGTTTCTTTAGATAGCCAGGTCTCCTTGGCACACAAATTCACACCATCAGCTTCTCACCTGGCAAGCCAGTCCTTCCCATGCTGCCTACAATAGGCTCCTCTCTCCTTCAAACCTTTCTTGATTCTTCAAGAGCCGGTTAGAACTGACAGTCCTGACCCCATATCACACAGAACCCAGGACTCACCTCTAGCTGTTTGACAGGGCTGGTGTCTATCCGTTTCTGACACTCACTACCAAGCCCATAGTACACACCCACTACATGCATAGGAAACAGCTATTGGAGGACTGAAAGGGCTATCAACTCTGTCCTCTAGTTAGTGAGTGTTCTGACAGCATAAAGCTTTCATAAACCTGTCCTGGTTGACATTGAAACTGCCACACTGGTTTGCAGCCTCCTTTGGAATTTTTCACACAAGCCACACACATTCAGCAGGTCACAGACCACCCCAGGCCCTGGCCTTTGAACATTTCACCACGACAGGAGTCATGGCCCCTTGTTTACTAAGGGCATTGGCACACTACAATATTCTCTTTTTGTTCTCCTTGTCTTAACCCTCACCTGGAGAGCAGGCATCAGAGCAAGATCCCTGCAGAGGCAGCTGGAGCCACCCAATCAGAGCACACCCACCCCAACACACACACACACCTACACACACACACACACACACACACACACACACACACATCTGCATGGGCTGAGCCTCACTCACCTCTCTTCATCCTTGAAGATGAATTTCCGAAGCTTGAGGTCACGAAGCACCAGCCCCCCATCATGGCAGTGGGCCACGGCTGAGGCAATCTGGTAGAACAGTCGGGCTGCCTCTTCCTCCCTCAGCTTCTTGCAAGTGCGGACAAAGGAATGCATGTCTCCATAGCTCCGCTCAAAGAACACATAGGCTTTGGTCTCCCCTAGGAGGATTTCTGTGATTTGGTTGATGTTGCTGTGGGCAGACAGGCAGAAACAGGGGGCCAGGGACTCCTGGTAGCAGCTGATCTCAAACACCTAGAATAGAATTGATAAGATCCTAGTCAGAGCTGCCTCCTATGACCCACATTGCAGATTGCTGAAGCCTCCCAAGGCTTGGTGCTTTGAAACAGCATAAAGGGTATGAAACTTAGACCCCACACTCCTCTGAACCTCTATACCTTAAATAGCATAAGGTGGATAAATGAAATTTGACTCAATATTGGGGGGAGTCTAGGGGGAAAAATGAAGGAAAAATGTTTATTATTATTATTATTATTATTATTATTATTATTATTCTCTCTCTCTTTCTCTCTCTCTCTCTCTCTCTCTCTCTCTCTCTCTCTCTCTCTCTCTCTCTCTCTCTCTCTCTCCCTCTGTGTGTGTGTGTGTGTGTGTGTGTGTGTGTGTGTGTGTGTATGTGTTTGTATAGGCCAGAGGTCAACCTCAGATATGGCCCCTCAGAAAACTATCCACCTTATTTTTTGAGACAAGGATCTCTTACTGGCCTTGAACCTACTAACTTGTAAGGTTAGCTGACTCAGGAGCCCTGGGATCCTCCTATGAGTGCCTTTCCAGAGCTGATCTCACAAGCATGCAGTATGACAAATACCTTCTTAAACATGGATCATGGGGATCAAACTCAGATCTTCATGTCTGTATGGCATGTACTTTATTGCATGAGCTATTACTTAAGCCCAGAGTTTTATTACTCCTCCCCATAGTTGCATATTTATAGAAAAAAAATGAATACAAGAAAATGCTTATAGAAACAAAACAAAACAAACAAACAAAAAATAAAGTGACCCCAGGACAAAGAAAAACATTTATTTACTTTTTTAAAAACATTCAAGAATGAACCATTAATTCATTAAATATCTAGAGTTTCCTCCATAGTTCTCTATGTGTGATGAACTCATTTTACAGATGTGCAAACTGAGGTGAAGAAAACAAGCTTACGCTCTAGCCCCCAGTGGCAGCTGTAGGAGTAGCACAGGGGCTTCTCCTTAGGAAGCCAGGCTGGGTTCCCTCCACAGATATCTAACTCAATGAATCAATTACGCAATGAGTTTCTATGAATCAGAGTTAGCCTGTGAAACGCTTTGGCTTAAAAAGGAAAAAAAAAATGCACCATCAATACCTTCTGAACAGACCTGAGAGACATGAACACAATGGAACAATTTGAAGGATGGAAAGAGGAGCTCTTCATTCACTTCAACCCCCTTCTTACTCAGCTAAACCAGCCCCCTGCACAGGGCTGGAATGGAGTTTTCCTTGCTCAGGGGGAGAATGTGGGTAAAGGGAGGCTATCTGAAGATGGTATGGGGTGCGTGAGGGGGATTTTGCACTTCAAACTGGGCCTAGCAGAAATGTTCTAGCCATCGCCGGTGGTAGCAGTGAGCTCCTGTCAGTTGGTCCCAAGTGAGACTCCGCATCATCAGTATTTGGAGTGTGGTGGGAGAGAAGCAAGAAAAACCCCCGGAGGGGATGGTTATCACTCTGGCTGGGCCACCATTCATCCAAATAGGATGGAGAATGTGCACACAGCACCTCCCTCTTTGTAGAATAAACACGCTGACCTAGACACCACAACCGATCCTGGGTCCTGATTCCACCCAGGAAGCTCTGTCTCACTTCTCTTTGCTAACAAGGCCTAGTGTGGAATGCATATGTTACCGTAGAATCCTTCCGAGGGATTCCTGGGAGCTTCTGTAGCCCATTCAGGAACACAGGCTGCACTATTAAAATCCAGGAGTTAAGTAACTAAGCATTTAAAAAAAAAACCTGTGAGTCAAACAGGGACAATAAGCACCTCAAGGGGGCTGGTGCTAACTGGGGCTGAGGAAGCAAAGTCAACAGTAAGGCTGTGAATGAGCCTGTAATGAGGTATCTCAGGAAAGTGGCACAGCTGTTGCCACAACACCCTCGAATTTAAGAATGAATGCTTCAGCCTCCCTGGAGGCCACAAATCACACCCTGATACTGTCAAAAGATGACCTCAGAGCAGTGACCCCCAGAGGCCCACTCCATTAGGAATCTGCAATGCTTGAGTCAACCTTAGCATACAGACTGCAGGCCACAGTACTAAGGAAGGCTCAGCAATTTCGTCAAGGAACACACACACACACACACATACACAGCCCACAGTGCCTAATGTCAACAGGCTGCATTATGTAACAAGCATGATTTGCTCCGAAGCGGCAGGCTGTGGGGCTCTGTCTCGAGGGCCTACGGTTCTGATTATTTATAATACACTTCCTGTTTCCAGTTGCCTTTAAAAATATAAAAATAAAGGAACCTTTTTCCCTGCCTGCTGTTGGCCTGCTATCCCACAGGAGGGCTGAAAAGCTGAATGGATGGAGAATTAAGTGAAAGTAGCAAACAAATTTATGGCAGCTTCCCAATGTGGCCGTACCCTTTGTAGGAGAGTGCAAAATGGTGGACAGAAAATGAAAAACCAAAAGGAATTCCTTGCATTATCCTAAACAGGAAGGAGCCAAACTTTTATTAGTGGCTATAACAGTCATTTATAGGCTTGGACTGGCATTTTAAACCATCACCCTCAAGTGCAAAAAATCAAGCCATAAGCCTGGGTGCCAGCTCCTTTTAAATGTTTAATTGGTAGCCTTGGTTATATAATGTGACAGATCAGATAAGGCCCTAAGATCAGGCCACATTCATTGTATCTGAAAAAGGGAAGGAAGGAGGGAAGAAAGAAAGAAAAAAGAAAGACAGAAAGAAAGAAAGAAAGAAAGAAAGAAAATTGCCCATTCTGCAAAGACAGTAATTATGTCATTCTGCAGAGTAGCTACAAGAATTTTTGTGAAAACAGTTAAAGACCCCCTAAAGATCCTTCCTACTTTAGCTAACTAAAGCAGGCACGTGGAGACAATAATCAGGCTGGGAAATTTTGCTCATGCCCCTGGAAGCTCTCCCCTGCTCTCCCCACCCCCACAGAAAGTGTCCTACAGAATACTCCAATGAGCCCTCCACAGTCCTCCACAAAAACACAGCCTTTTGTTGTTGTTGTTGTTTAATCTGCTTATGTTCTTTTTCTTGCATGAAAATGAAGCTAAGAAACAGGAACCCCACGCTAAGACACCAAAAGGAGATGTATTTAATGTGGAGGTTTCACAGAGTCCTGGAGCAAGCTAGAGAGCTCACAGTGTGTATGTTGGGGGCCACTTCATAGCATCACCCTCATAAAACTCTCCTGCAGAGTCTTGCACACAACTGTGCTGGGAGAAGTCACCCACCACATCACCTCGGGTAAAAAGGCAGGCGAGCAGAAGCTGCAGAGTCGTAAAGGGATGACCTCTGTCAAACAGAACAATGACACTGCACTTACGTCCACTTGCAGCCACACTGTAATTGGTGAGGAGCTGATTCAATCTTTGCAATAACTAAACCAGCAGATTAAGTACAGTTTGGGGCCAGGGAGCAAGTCTGCAAATGACACTGTAAGGTCAGCCTAGAGTGAAATATGTCTTGAAGGCTCTGAAAGTAGAAAGGACAGAGGCCAGAGACAACCACTGTTTTAAACAAAGAAAGAATAGCAAGATGCCCCTGCAGAATTTGGCTTCAGACTCTGTTTACTTAAAATCATCTCTAGCCTGGCTGGGAGTGGGGGGTGGCGGGAGGGAGTGTAATATTAAATGCTGTACTGAAGTTGAGCAAAAGGAGGGGGAATGCTCACTGCAGATGATGGTGCATATTTCATAAGAGAATGACAGCTCAGTGGAATTCATTCATTTCAAAGGATGACTGTCCTATTGTGCAGTGTACAGGGCTCCAATCAGGCCCTGAGTTGCCTACTGGATTTAATGCTTTGGCTGGGCATAGTTGCTCTTGATTACAGTAACTTGAGAAGATGCAAAATCCCCAACACTTAGTACATGCAAAGAGCAACATGTAAAGAGTCTTTGGTTTCCTCTAAATTCGGAAATAAATAATCTCAAAACTGCCTGGAGATCTTCACCCACCTGGTTTTTGCAAGGAAGCGCTCCAATTTAGCATGAAATAAGGCGATTTCACAAAGCAGCCAGTGATTAATGAGGAAAGTGCAATACATTATTTGTAGCACAGATGTACACGGTACCCATTTCAAAGACAGCACAGAATCTCACTTCCCCATAAGTAAATAAATAAACAATAAAGCAACAAGGAAAACCCTAAATTTAAGTGGTAATATATTCTTGAGCTACATCCAATTCTAGGTAGTACTGCTCTCCACTGCAGTTGGAAATGGACTGTAGTCAAATTATTTTGTTACTATCCTTCCTCAGTCCCCTTGTCTGCTACTTGGTGAGCGCACACAAAGACACACAGACAACGCAGAGACAAACCAGTCACTGTTCAGGGTCAAAGACAAAAAGGCAACTGAAGTGCCCTTCTTAGTATTAGCACAGGGGGCTCCAAAGGGCAGTCTCTGAACAGGCAAAGGTGGTGTTGGAGGGTGCAGCAATGCGGGTGTGTAGATAGGTTGTCTGAAGATGGGGGAAAAACCTAGACAAAAAGACCCAGAGGATTCGTTGTTCTCCCAAAGGTGTACAAGGGGTTGATTTCCGCCCCCCCAAGCTTCCTTTCCAGGCTCCAGGCAAAAGAAAGGGCTTTAAAACTCCTTTTCCCCACTAAAGCCTTGGGCTCAGCCAAAGGGGACACTTTTTGTGTCTCTTTAAAGGGCACCTTTGGAACAAAGGTTTAACACCTGCAGGCTGCTAAGAACAATGGCTGCAAAGGGAGCCCAGTGAGCGACGTCTGAAAACCAACCAGGGATTCCCTAGTCTTTACAGGGAGGGGAGGAGGCTCAACCCAAAGAAATGCCCGGAAAGGGGAACCGGTCCCCAGCACCAGAGCCACAGCAACCTCCTAGGGCACGCGTGTCTGTGCCCCGGCTCAGAATCGCTGCCCTCCCTCCCAGGCTTTCCCCAAAACGCCCCCGCGGCAGCCCTCCCCATTGTCTGAATCGGTCTAAAAACTTCGCAACTAGTCGAATGTGGACAGACACACAAATAAGCCTATTTAAGGAGGCCACGCATAATGGTCCTGTGAATCTTCCGCCCTGGACTTGAGGACTCTGAGACCTCCCGCCCTATCCCGTCCACTGGCAAAGGACCGGGATGATTCTTTTTAAGCGAAAGACAAAAAGCAAAATCAATGTGTGGCTGGTTACCTTGCACACCAGCTCCTCTCCGCTGTGCAGATGCACAGCGCGGAAAACGTGGTCTCCCTCCAGAGGCTCCAACAGTAAGTATTTCCCGATGCAAGAAACGCAATGCGACAAGTTCGGAGTCTCAGGCGGGCTCGGAGAGCCAAGGTTCGGGCTGAAACTCTGGCTGGGCTCAGCGGACCTTATAGACGACAGCTCTTCGAAATCCTGGGTTTTGTTCCGCGATCTCCCATATCTCGCTATTGTGATAGGGGTAGACCTGTGTATGTTCATGAGTGTGGGGATCGCACACGACAAAACAAACAAACAAACCAAAAAACCCGGCTGGAGAGAGGGATGAGGCGCGGGGTGCAGGCGCCTCGGTGCCACCGACTTAAAAGGATCAAGAGGGGAAGGGACCCGACTGTGGCTCAGTGAAGGAAGAGTTAGGAGCTACTACTCCCCGATGGGCGCCGCAGGGCTGGTCCCCGGCTGCGAGCCCCGCTCCCGGGGGTGCTCGCTCTGCGGACAACTCCAGTCCTTTTGTTACCCCAAAGCCGCCACTGCGGTACAGAACCCGCTCTCTGGAGTCGGTGGGTCTCTGCTTGCAGCGTGGATCTGGACGAGTGAGCGTGCCTCTAGGGTGCGGAGCTGCAGCACCAGGCTCCTGAGTGATCCCCAGCTGAGGATCTGCAGACCAGGCGGAGCAGCCCTGCTTGGAGTTTGTGCAGTCTTCAGGGAGCGCGCGGCGCCGGCTCGCCCTCCACGCGTTAGAAACCAAACAAAAAGAAAAAGGAAATAAGCACGGGTCTACCGGCTCACGCCGCGCGGCAGCCAGAATCCGCTCTGCAACCCCCTTTTTTGGTGGAAAGGGTGGGGGGCGTGGAAGGGGGTGCTAGAGAGGGCAGTTACCTAAGTCTTAACTGTAGATGGCGTCTGAGGCTTTTCCAAAAAATTGCAAAGAGCTTTCAAAAAAAAAAAAAAAATAGACAGGAAAAAAAGCAAAATAGCAAAGGAGCATTTAACTTGGGGCAGTCAGCAGTGCCAACAAAAGATTTCAAAAGCTGAGCTGGGAGTGCGGAGTAGGGCAGGCACAGGTATCGCCACAAAGCCCAAGGCTGAGCCCGTGTGGTCAGCAAAGGCTCTTGGGTCGTCGCTCGCGTCCCAAATCCTCCTCTGAAAGAGGCAAGAAGTGCCGACGGTGACCTAGGGGACCAGCGGCTGGAGCTTCAGGGGATCCTGCAGGAGCTGGCAGCAGATGTTCCACTGACCCTGCTAACCTGCGGAGTTCCTTTCCTCTGCACAACGGGGTCTTGAGCCTTGGAAGATTTTGCAAACCACTCTTGCCTCTCGAAGCCTTGCTACCAAATTGCACGGCGGGGTTTGTTCTGGAGGAAAAATAAAAAATCGACGGCTTGTCTTCTTTTAGTATTTTTTTTTCTTGCCACCAAGAAGTAAGAGATGATGGTGTATTTAAAAATTAAAGGGGATGGCCACGGCGCCCTAGGCCAATCCCGGCGCTCAGTACGCCCGCATCCCTGGGCGAAGCGGTATTAATAGTTACTTACGTGGCCGGGGATCTCGGAGCGAGCCCGGCTGTGTGTGCGCGTATGAGTGCGCGCGCCCCGCTCGCTCGCTCGCTCGCGCTAGGTCTCCCCATTCAATGTCACCGACACTTTTCCACTGAGCCCCCGCCCTCGTCCCCGGCCCCGCCCCACCCGCGCCCTGGCCCCTGTCATTGAGCCTGGAGCCCATCAATCAACAGCGCCGCTGCTGCCAGTGCGCGCGCGGCTCCCCAGCGCCCGCAGGCGGCCAGGGCTGCTGCAGCCACTCCTGCAGCGCCCCAACTAGGGGCGCTGGCCTCGCCCCTGGATGGCGCGGCCGGGCTCGAGGTAAACAGTGCTTTATATCCTTCCGCGGTCCAGGGCTCTAGGCACGCCTGGCCTGCTGTGTGCGCTGCAGAGCCAGGGATGCTGGGCTGTGTGTGTATATCACCGCTGCCACGCGACACAGGCAGGCTCAGGTCAACTTTGCGGCTTAGATCCTCTTCCTTGTGGTTTTCTGAAGAAAGCCACGCATCTTTGGAGCAAGCAACCCCCTCTGCTGTGATGCTAAATTGAGCCAGCAGCTCCCCTCAGCTTATGAAGAAAGATTCTCGCAGCAGCTGCCTGCTGCCCAGTCTCTAGAATTAGTTTCATTTTGAGAGAGCGTCTCATTTCAACAGATGTCCATTGTGAGCTTTTAGTTGGTGTCACCATGTCCTCCGCCCCTCCCCCCACGTCTCAGTTATAGGATTGAGGTACTTTCCTTGTCTTTTGACCTCAGGTCAAGGTCTGTTAGGAGGCTCAGGGAGACCTTTGCACCTACACCTCCAGTGAATGATGTTGCTTCTTAGCCAAGGAAGTGGGCTTCTCCAGTCCAACGCTAGACCATGAACAAATTCAACACTGGGTTCAACTGAAGCCTGCACTTTCACCCCCACAGTTTATTCTTAACTTCCTGGGAAGGTTCCAGATTACTGGCTTGAGCAGACCTGGGGAAAGTTCAGACCAAGGCTGCAGACTTCACCCTCTTGACCTTGCTTAATGCATCCTGGTAAGAGAGGCAACAGAGAAGGGAAAAACAGAAAGAGAAATAGTCAAGGCCTGGGGTGAGGCTGCTGGGAGTCCTCTGCGTTTTGACCTGCATAACACACCTCTTTCTCCTAGGGAGGCCACTCTGTAACAATCTTCCATAGCACCACTTTTGAACAAAATAGAGAACTATTTATAATTATATTTAACTGGGACAATAGCCGCTCTAATGATCAGGAGTTCCCTGGGGGTCGTTTCAGAATGGTGAAAGGACCTTGCTTGTCCAACTGGCCACCCTTGAGGACAGATTTTGAAAAGAAACAAAAATGTCCCTTGTCTCTTGACACCTCTCACATCCTTTCCCTATTCATTTTCCTTGCACTCAGTCCCCATTCCTAATCTGTCTCTTAAGGGGATAACTGCTTGAGGATGTCATCAGGACCTCAGACTGGTAAGGATCGTGTGTAGTCTTGGCCAAGCACAAAACCAGATCGTTGGAAATCTCTCCAGAGGACCACAGAAAGAGGAGTGACATGGCAGCTCTTCTGTCCCTTTGTAACGCTAGTGTCCCATGTTTACAATAAAATTCATAAACTTATTAGAGTACAGGGTAAACTTGGTAATTTATATGATAGACTTTAACCTGCCTTACACATGCTGACTTGGCAATTCTTCTCAAATAGAAAAAACAAACAGTTGGAGATCGAGTGGGAGTCTTCATATGCCCAGCTTTTAGTCACAGGATCTTAGGTGATTTTGAAACATCTTAATTTCTAGCCTGTAACTATAAGCTGAATTTTGCTAATACATGATGTCTAAAAAGGATACATACATAAACCAAAGAACACAACATCCTATACACAATAGAAACCAGTCCTGTTATTAATAACTGTAGTTGTTACAATGGCTGGGATACAGCCATGCAAGACAACTCAACAGCAGCAATAAGACATGAGAGTTCTTAAACATAATTACAGGAATCGGTGAATCTGGATTATAACTATAGTGAGGTGCTATG
Organism: Acomys minous; assembly: GCF_964271855.1. Lineage (NCBI taxonomy): Eukaryota > Metazoa > Chordata > Mammalia > Rodentia > Muridae > Acomys > Acomys minous. The sequence continues at coordinate 90,380,486 of NC_140489.1, read as the reverse complement.
TAGGAATTAACTTTTTCTTAATCCATGTTGAAGTAAATT